>NC_136420.1:51187580-52387580 GCF_052625555.1 Lactuca saligna | reverse complement strand
TGAATTAATGCACAAACTCTAATACATTATTCCAATCTAATACCTTTATGGTATATTTGAATAAAATAATAAAGTTTATTAACTACTTATAGGTTATAAATCAATCAATATCTTTTTTATCAAATTTGAACACTGAACTATCTAATTGATAAGAACGAATGTCAAGTAGACATATAAATACAATTTATGTGTTGTAGCATACGATGTTTACACATGGGAGATAGCAAAATTAATTAAGACAATGCATTGGTATTATTGTGGGCGATAATTGTTGGGGCCATTTCCTTATCCTTTTAGGAGCATTCCGACCCTATCTTTGTGGGGTTTAGTTTGGAACACTTCTTGTGTATACGAGTCTGACGTATGTGTCTACATATGCATCGAGAGAAAACCTTTGTCTTATATTGGGTTTAATAATTCCATTCTTCGCATAGAACCAACAGTTTGTGTCTATATATATATATATATATATATATATATATATATATATATATATATATATATATATATATATATATATATATATATATATATATATATAATGCCTATTCAATGGGCATTCTTGATAAAATAAATTTTGATAAAAGAAGATTCATATATAAATTACTAGGTATAAGACTCATGTGTTATATGTGTTAGTTAAAAAAATAAATGAAAATGTATAAATATTTAAAAACTTTGGATTTATAAAAAAATAATAAAAATTATGAATTATTAAAATTGATTTTTTTATCTTTTAAATTTAAATAAATAAAATAAAATAAACTAGTGAGCTTTAATTTGGTTAATTTGAAATAAAAATGTATATCCATTCATGAAACTGATATTCATTTATTACTATATTTATTGTAATTATTACAATAAACTATTATGTAGAATTTATTAAAATAAAAATCTCATAAAATGATATGTAGAAAACAAATTAATTCAAAATAACCACAAAATAATATTTGGCAAATTAAATGAGAGTGTGACACGTGTCAAAAAAAACATTCATTTATTAGAGTATACTAGGTGTGAGACCAATGTATTATATGAGTTTAATTAAAAAAAACAAATATAAAATTTTAACAATTTGAAAAGTTTGAATTTATAAGAAAAATGAGAAAATTTTGAATTATTAAAACTAATGAGACTTTAATTTATTCAATACATTACATATATAAACTCTTTCTAATAAATAGTTTACATATATATTACCTTACACATTAAATGTGTAATTTTAATTTAATAAAATGAAAAATACAATAAAATGACAAGTGGAAAATAGAAAATTTAAAAATTCTAGAAAATGTCATGTGTCCAAATGAATGAGAAGAGAATATGTGGCAAAAAAAACCTTCATTTATTATAATAGATATTAGAGTAGATGATTACTTAATAAAATTCCATTTTCTAATAAAACATTACAAAACCCGCCACATGACATTCTTTTATCTCCTCCACCTTCATTTTTCCCGCTCAAATATTCTAACTGAAATTCCAACTTTGCCCTTCATTTCAAAATATAATTGTGCCCTTGTTTTTCTGCATTTTTCAAATGTCAACTTTCAGTTTTGTTCGGTTATACCATATATATCTGTTACAATTCTGGAAAAAAAAATTAATTTATACATCTCTATATAATGATCTACCGTATCTACTGTTTGACTACCATACGATATCAATGCCAATAAATCAAGGAAATGATTAAATTTCTTTAAAATAACAATAACATAATTAATATCGATTATACATACATCTTTTCATCCGTCTTTACATTTCTGTTTCAACACAATTTCATAGATCAATTTTCATCATCAGGTAAAGAACATTTACGAAGACTATAATGTTTTTTTACCTTTTACATGTTATTTTTTCATCTACATTCTTAATCGATTTCATCAGTGGTGTTTGCTTTTTCTATTTCTCATATCTCCAAGTATACTCATCGATTTTTTTTTGTGGACTACATACTCAATCAAGTACTCATCTTCTCTTTTATTTGTTTTATAATTATAGTCTATAATATAGTATATAATATATAGGACCAGCGGCATAAAAATAATTATCACAACTGTCGAGATAAAACACACCTGGTGAGTCCTTTCTGATTCAGATAATCCTTTTGGCATCTTATTTGAATATGTTTTTCATGAAAACATTTTTAGTGAGACCTGCAAATAGGAATTAAAATTAGAAATTCAACGTTGTTTTAAGAGTACAGTGCATAAATGGTATTGTTTCTTTAAATGATATGTGCTCAAAAAAGGTATGACAAATGACCAATAAAAAATGCATTAACACCTAAGTCAAAAAAGGATATCTATTATAGCAAATTATAGCAATTCACTTTTAAAGAGTAATAAAAATACTTTTTTGTTCCTACTGGAATATCATTTTAATATCGTTTTAAACATTTTTGTCAAAGGGAAAAGCTATCATTTTTTGTTGTATACATAAGGTTGTTGATATTTTCCTAATACAAAGAAATCATGAAAAAGTGAGAAGCTTACATGGCTTATTTCCTTCTGATGCAACGGTTTGCTTTCGTCCTTGATCGCGAAATTATCCATGACATCTTCCAGGATCATTTACAAAATATTTTTCTTCAACAATGGTGTCTACTTGACATTTTCTCTCGCATATTAATGAATATTTTTGTTTTTCTACAAGCTTTACATATTTCCTCAGTTTGTATCATATAATAATTTGCTATACATTTTATTGCTTTTGCAGCTTACCCATAAGTAGGAATGCTAAAGAGCATGCCTTTAAATGAGATGGTTTTCTGAAGGGTTCTAAGCTTGGAGAAAATCTCTTTGCCTTTTGTATAAGAGCTTCCAAAACAAGCCCATGGAATCAAATTTGCAGAAACAACCCTCATATCATCATCAAATAAAAAGTGTATGATTAGCCCCACCATCCCCTAGCTAATCAACACAAAATATGTCAATAGATAAACAGGTAACATGTACCAGGTAATCAGTAACTTGTGCAAATAAATGTTGAGTAGGAAAAAATAGGGAGCATGATGACAATAATTTTCCTTTGATGGACCCAAAAATGACCATTTGATCTGATGATTCCATTGCCAAGGAGAGGAGAAAGGTAAGAAGGTTTTCCATGTCCAAGAGTGATGGACTTTATTCCCTGTTGAGTATGAGTACGTATATACTGGACTTGCATTCAAACACTTGATATCAGTAATATGCATTCTGCAATTTACAGTAAAAAATTAATTAAAGTATCCTACTTTGCCTCATTTGAAAGTAGGAACAATCACCAATCAATTATATAAAGAGAAAAAAAAAATTAAAACCTTCTTTTCTTCAAAAAATTAAATATCAACCTATAAATCATAAAGAAAATCAACCTACTTGCTAGAAACAAATCAAAACGAGTCCAATATTGAAAGATACATATTTCTCACCTTATGCTAATTTTTGCTTCACCTGAGCTTTATAAATCAATTGTGAAAGTATGTCTAAAATTAGGATTTCAATAAAATTATGATCAAGATATGCTTCTCTTTGAAATTAAGTGTAACACCTATAAAAATCATGCCAAATTTAAACTTTTTCAAAACACTTAAAACCATTTAACATTACAAAGTTTGTTTTCGAAATAATAAATATCAGAGTATCCCAGTATCAAATCATAAAATCATAACAGCAGGAGGAGCGGTATGATCATGCCTCCACCTTCCTGTGATCACCAGAACTACCTGAAACAACAAATTGAAATAGTAAGCCCGAAAGCCAAGTGAGTTACCACCAAAATACAAACCTCATATAACCATAATCATATCATATCAACAAATACAGAAGAGCATGCATAATGATCCTTCAGTCTGACTGGACTGCCTTGTAGGCCTTCAGTCTTCCTAGACCGCTCTCCATGCCTTCGACACGTCTAGATCGACTCTCAAGGCCTTCAGCCTATCCGAACCGCTCGCCGGGCCTTCGGTCTGACTACCATACCCTTTTGGGTTTGTAGTCTATCCAGTTCGCCCTTGGTATGTTGGCCTTAAGCACAAAGCAGGACGACCTCAACCCATACCAAATCAAAACAAACATGTGCACATAACTATCATACGCTATCATACATATATAACAATCAAACCGATCTATTAGATCATATAGCAGAACAATACCCTATAACCAGGACACCGACCAAACCAGGTCACTATGCATAAACATAACCTCATCCTAACTACCAGGATGCAAACCAATAAACATATCATGCCATAACCAGATACAATCCATAAAGGGTCGGCCTTGGTGCCTTAGACCCTGGTGATATATTGAGGATAACTCACCTCGTAATTAGTGCTGAAATGCTGTAAATCTCTATCTGCTGTCTCACCGGGAATCCCAAACTATTACATAATAAACACTAAGTTAATTCCCAAAATAACCTTCATGACTAAATGTCCACACCATTCATTAAGTCCATTCTCTTTTATTGGTCAAATGCCCAAATACCGTGTCCTTTACTTGAAAGTCCATATATAAAGCCCATTATCAGCCCAATTTACTAAATTAGGCCCAACTTCCTAATTGGGCCACACCCCATGATCCACTATCACTACCAGGCCTAAAATATATTTTTTACAAAGTCTAGAAAGGACCTATTCCATTTAGTCCATAAACAGCCCAAAATCCAAAGCCCATTTGATGAAGGCCCAACAGAGGACATACGCGGGGCGTAATTGTCCAGATGTTGACCACCATCATGGTGGTTGACCCAGTACGCTAGGCGTACTCAATAGTTTTCCAAAACCTTATTAAGTGCTTAATGGATTGAGCACTTAAGTCCAAACTTCAGATACAGAGATCTAACATGCCTAAGATCCATAAAGTCATGAACTTTTTCACTTTGGACGTCCATAAAGTTCTTAATGCTTGGTCTTAATCCATTAAGACCTTATTTCTCCATGCATGGGACACATACAACTAATAGGACCTCATTTTTATCACTCAAGGTCCCTTCAAGAGTCTAGAAGGACAACCCTTTTTTTCCAAATCATATCATGCACCACCTTATGGATTTTGGGATAAGAAATGCTTCTAATTAAGTAAAACGGCGATATCTATGCATATATGCATAAAGTTTGGAGCTTTATACTTTCTGGAGCTTCTTGAGCACAAGCTAGCTTCATATCTACAAGCTTGATCTTCTTCTCCAACTCTTTTATGCAATACCTTCCTCTTAAAGCATTCAAGAACACACCAAATAAGCTTAAACTTACAAAGGAAAGGCTGGGGTTTTGGGAGGACGAATTTAATCTGTGGAGGTTAAGATAATGGAGGTTTAGATACTCATAATGTTACTTATATAGCCCCCAAACATTAAATATTAGGGTTTCAACGTAAGATTAGTACTCCCAGCATACTAAGGCGGACCTTAGTACGCTTAGCATATTCTTATGTATGCACAATGTACTCCCTCTTGGCCCAAGTTTGCAAACATGGCCTTTAAACTTATCTTGGCTCTTCACTTCCAACCCTAAGGACTATAAAAGACAATCTAATGATAGAAAAGGGTTCGGGAATACCTGCCAAATCTCGGGATGTTACAATTCTCCCCCACTTGACTTAGAATTTGTCCTCGAAGTCTACTACAACAAATAGATCCGGGTAACGCTCCCGCATCTCGAACTCGGGCACCTATGCCTCCTCGAATCCCCTCCGATGCTCCTATTGTACCTTCACCAAAGTTATCTCCTTGTTTTCTGTAGAACCTTCTTCTTCCTCTTTGGTATGGCCACAGACCTCTCTACGTAATTCAAGCACTCATCGACCTGAATGTCATCCAACGTCACCACTACCTTCTGATCCATAATGCACTTTCGCAATTGCAAAACGTGGAAAGTGTTGTAGATCCGGATAAGCTCCTTCGGTAGGTCTAGCCTGTATGCCACCTTGCCAAACCTGGCAACAATCTTGAATGGTCCAATGTAGCGGGGACCCAATTTCCCCCTATTCCTGAAGCGGATCACACCTTTCCGGGGTGAGACCTTCAGGAGTACCATATCACCCACCTGGAACTCTAACTCATATCAGCGCACATCGGCGTAAGTCTTCTGCCAACTCTAAGCAGTCTGCAGTCACTACCTAATCTACTGAATATTCTCATTACTTTGCAAGATTACCTCCGTCTATCCCATCACCCTGTGTCCGACGTCACCCCAACAAACCTAGGTGCGATATCATCGCCCACAAAACAACTCAAAAGGCAGGGCGCTAATGCTAGAATGATAGCTATTGTTTTATGCGAACTCTACAAGGGGTAGGTGGGAATCCTAGATCCTACCTAAGTCAATGATATAGCCCTCAACATATCCTTGAGGTTCTGGATGGTCCGTTCACTTTGACCATCGGTCTGCAGATGAAATGTTGTACTAAAATGCAGTTGCGTGCCCAGTTCCTCATGGAACTTCTGCTAGAAATGGGAGGTAAGTCTAACATCTTGGTTGGAAACAATGGAGACCAGAACCCCATGGCGAGCAACAATCTCGTGAACATACACGTCGACCAATGTATCGGCTGAAGAACTCTCTCATATAACCAAGAAATAGGCACTATTGCTCAATCGATCTACGATGACCCATATAGTATCAAACCCCTTCGCCATCCTCAGTAGTTTGGTAATGAAATCAATTGTAATCTATTCCCATTTCCACATGGGAATCTCTAGGGGCTGCAACATACCATGCGGCCTCTGCTGCTTGGCTTTGACCATCCTACAGGTCAAGCATCTCTCGATGTACCAAGCGATTTCTTGCTTCATACATGGCCGCCGGTAACTCAAACTCAAAAACTCCTGAGCCAATCGTTCCCACTCAACTTGTGGAATATATCGGGCGCGAAACATATCACTGAACTGCTCCCAAGTAACAGTAGCTATTTGATCATCAGTGTATGACCCTGTCATCCACCTCCACCAGTCCTTGGCCCCGAACCTAAGCAGTCCTTCTGGTAAGTAGGACACGAGCAAGTAAAGAAACACCCTTCCACATCATCAACCCTCCTCATAGACTTGATGGGGTCTTGAGTCCCATCAAAAGTAGGGGGTTTTGTGTTATCGAAGTCCCTGTACTGGAAGCCCCGACTGGCTCCTACTCCTCCTCCTGCCGTTGTTATAGCTGATGCAGTTGCAACGGCAGCCGTCACGGCAAGGGTTGCGTATTTTTCATCGAAGTACTCTATCATAGAGGTCTTGATAGACCCAAACAACTCTGGAATCTGACCCCGGACAATCTTGACCACCTCCTCACGGATAATCTCCCTTACTCGATCCTATGTCAGGATTGGCCCCACCTACACGATAACCTCAGGCACTGTTGGGGCCTCTTGATCGCTTGTCTTGATCCCGAGACAGATCCAGTCACAAAATGCCTCGTAACCACCATACTAAAATATAACAGGAAGATATCAGACAATTCGCATAAATAATAGGGAAACAAATCCCGACTAAACCCTAGGGGTTGTGTCTTCCTAGCTTCGTGTATGGGTCCTTTGCTTTCAGTAGTACGGGCCCATAATACCTTCCACACCTACCCATATTTGTATCAAGTATCATCACAACACATAAACAATACACATGCATATGGTGGTCGCTCAACCTTACTCATCCATGAGACTTCCACCAACCCTGCAACACTAGAGTATGCAAGCCATACATAACGTTGGATCCTATATACTTTCGAATATTAGATCCTACCCTAATCCCTAATCAATAATAACAGAATGTAAGGCCAAATTAAACATTCTTGGGCTATAAAATCTTAATTATATACAGTCGTGATACATACACAAGCAACTATAGTAATGATATCAATCTCATATAAGGAAAGCCCGAGGCTAGCAGGCATCATGTAATCAGGCAACTATATCATGCAATTTCCTAAGATCCCTAGCCTAGAGCTAGCATGATGTTCTAACATATCACATAATCAAATAATTTTATGGTATTTTAGGGTCTACTTACTAGCTTCAGCTGATCATACACCCTTCATTGTCCTTTACTTATTTTGAAATCCGTTTAAAACCATTTTGAAAATCTTTCCTCGATTTGAGACTCGATTCACATGAATGTTCCTCCAATTCACTCAAACCAAGGCTCTGATACCAACTTGTAACACCCATAAAAATCATGCCAAATTTAAACTTTTTCAAAACACTTAAAACCATTTAACATTACAAAGTTTGTTTTCAAAATAATAAATATTAGCGTATCCCAGTATCAAATCATAAAATCATAACATTAGGAGGAGCGGTACGATTATGCCTTCGCCTTCCTGTGATCACCAGAAGTACTTGAAACAACAAATTGAAACTGTAAGCCCGAAAGCTTAGTGAGTTACCACCAAAATACAAACCTCATATAACCATAATCATATCATATCAACAAATACAGAACAACATGCATAATGATCCTTCAGTCTGAATGGACTGCCTTGTAGGCCTTCAATCTTTATGGACCACTCTATGCGCCTTCGGCACGTATTGACTGCCTCTCAGGGCTTTCAGCCTATCTAAACCGCTCGTCGGACCTTCAGTCTGACTACCATACCGTTTCGGGTTTTTCGTCTATCCGGTCCGTCCTAGGTATGTTGGCCTTCAACACAAAGCAGGACCGCCTTAAGCCATCCCAAATCAAAACCAACATGTGCACATAACTATCATACGCTAGCATGCATATATAACAATCAATACGATCTACCAGATCATATAGCATAGAAATACCCTATAACCAGGACACCAACCTAACCAAGTCACTACACATAAACATAACCTCATCCTAACTACCAGGATGCAAACCAATAAACATATCATGGCATAACTAGATACAATCCATAAAGGTTCGGCCTTGGTGCCTTAGACCCTGTTGATATAATGAGGATAACTTACATCGCAAGTAGTGCTGAAATACTATAAATCTAATATTGTTGTCACGTCGGGAATCTCAAACTATTACACAATAAACACTAAGTTAATTCCCAAAATAACCTTCAAGACTAAATGTCCACACCATTCATTAAGTCCATTCTCTTTATTGGGCCAAGGCCAAAATACCCAGTCCTTGACTTGAAAGTCCATATATAAAGCCCATTATCGCCCAATTTACTAAATTTGGCCCAACTTCTGAATTGGGCTTCACCCCATGATCCACTATCACTAACGGACCCAAGATATCTTATTTAGAAAGTCCAATAAACGCCCAATTCAATTTAGTCCATAAACAGCCTAAAATCCGAAGCCCATTTGACAAAGGCCCAACGGAGGACGTACGCGGGCCTTACTCCTTTGGTATGTGTGGTATACTCCACTGGTACGCAGGGCGTACTCGTCCAGATGTTTCCCACCATCAAGGTGGTTGACCAAGTATGCTGGGCGTATTGGATTTACGTTGGGCGCACTCAACAGTTTGCCCAAAATTTATTAAATACTTAATGGCTTAAGCACATTAGTCGAAACTTCAGATCCAGAGACCTAACATGCCTAGGATCCATAAAGTCATGAACTTTATCTGTAACATCCCAAAAATTCAAGCCAATTTAAAACTTTTTAAAACATTTAAAACCATTAAGCTATGACAGTTTGTTTTCAAAATAGTTTAATCATTAGAGAATCCCCATAATCAACTCATAAAATCATAAGATATGTGGAGCTGTACGATCATGCCTTCGCCTTCCCGCAGTCATCAGAAGTACCTGAAACATAACAAACAACTGTAAGCCCATAGCTTAGTGAACTTCCCCAAAATACCAACGGCATACAAATATAACCATATCATATAACAAATACAGAACATCATGCGCAATGAGCCTTCATCCTGACCGGACCACCTCACATGACCTCCAACCTATCTGGACCGCTCCCAAGCCTTTGGCATGATTGGACCACCTCGTAGAGCCTATAGCCTATCCGGACCGCTCATCAGGTATGTTGGCTTACAACACAAAAAAGGACCGCCTCAACCCAACCCCCAATCAAACAAACATGTGCACATGAATATCATACGTTAGCTCATATCATATAACAATCAAACCGATCTAAAAGATCACTAATCATTGCAAAATCCTAATAACCGGGATATATACCTAACTGGTCACTAACATAGCATCATCCTATAATGAGGACACTGACCTAACTAGGTCACTACGCATAAGCATATCGGCATCCTAACTACCAAGATGCAATTAATAAACATATCATGCCATAACCGGATCCATAAAGGGTCGGCCTTGGTGCGTTAGACCTTGTTTATATAGTGAGGATAACTCACCTGACATTGTTGAAGTCCCGCGGATGAAACTCCAGCTGCTGGTTGACAGATTCCCGAACTTCCAACATCAAACAACACCCAATTAATAATTGGGTTCCAAGCCCAAGATTCAACTCACACTCCAACGGCCCAAAAGTCAATTATGGGTCAAAGCCCAACATATGGCTCAATTTTCCAAATTGGGCCCAAACCTTTACATGGTCATAATTATCGGCCCAACTACTTAGTCCAGTCCAAACATTTGGCATTTCCAATGGCCCAATATCATATAATCATCAAGGCCCACACTATGGCCCATCTACAACCCGATTTCCAAAATTGGGTCCAAACCCTCATATGGGCCTTACACTAAAGCCCATTAAATTATTCTAGTCCATTTGCTTGTTCTTGGATAGCCCATCAATAGACCAACTACCAAGGCCTAATAGGAAGGCCTAAATGAATTTAGGGTTTTCACATGAAATGACAATTAGGGTTAAGTGCTCCTACTTAACCTGTTAAGGACTTAATTAATTAAGTCCATTATTGCGTTAGATTATTTTTCCAATGATTGTTAATTAATATTTTAACATTACTAAATAATTCCCATGCGTGTCCCGATCAATTCCCAAAATTAGGGTTTTAAGCCAGTAGGGATTTCCAAATCCTAATTAGTGTTTCCTACCCAATACTAGCCCATTAGTCAATTGGTTGGGCCTTTAGGTCACTTTGGGCCTCATTGGGCCCATTAGGGTTTTATTAGGTCAATTAGGGTTTTCTTGGGCCCATTAGAGCTTCATTGGGCCCACTTTTTCCAAGCATCCCCCAAACGAGTCAATCACAACAAGGCAAGCACACCGCCACCCGACACGGCGGCCGGTGGCGGCAGCCACCACCTCACGGTGATGGTTATGGATTTTCTATTATTATTCCGGGTACCATTTACAATTTACAACTCAATCCAAAAAACATACACACATACTAATAAAACACACATACAACCACCCTTGTGGTCGCCGGCGGTGGCACATGGTGGCAGCCACCACCTCACGGTGGTGGTGTTGGCCTTCTCCGAATTCCAGCCAAACTACGTTATACATACAAACACACCAAAACAGAAACACACCCAACCAAAATTCTGATTGCAGACACCCAACAACACTTTTGGTGGCGCATGATGATGGCAGTGACAGCCCTAACGGCCACAGAGGCGGGTAACAGCGGCGACTGGTGGAGGGAAGTGAATAGAAGGGTGGTGGCGTAGCCTCAATGAATGATAGCAGCTAAATCCAGTTCCTCCGGCTTCTTCCAACGCCCAGAACGATCCTCCAGTCCACGTTCATTGCCGACAATGGATGCAACAGCGGCGATCTTCGACCGAACGACTCCTGGTTTCTTCGTCGTCGATGGTGTTGCAACAACGAAAACCATTGAGTAGGGTTTGACTGGTGGCATCTTTGCCTTAATTTTCCCTTTAAACCCCTGCTCCATAATTCTTTTTCATATGAAGTCCAATAGTTACAAAACAACCCCTCCTTCACAACTTATTCTTAAATGGAGCCCATATGCTACCATTCAGTCCCTAACACTTTAAAATCTTTTCAAATGAGGTCCCGAAAGTTAACATTTAGTCCCTACCTTCATAAATACTTACAAAAAAAAAAACAATCCAACACTTTTAACACCCAACTTCTAAAATCCTTTCATATTAAATCCCGAAATTACACTTTAGCCCCCGAATAACCCAAATAATAACATTTGGCTCCGAAAACCAACGTCATATTAAATATTATGGATTTTAAGACCATGATTCCTTTATTAATCTTCAATTATTTATTTACATTATAAACATGGTGTTATAACACTCCTCCACTTAAATTAGATTTCTCTCTCAAGATCGTTTCTTCTCATTCCTTACATGCCAAACAACTTGAACTATAATCTCGAGCATAACCCTAGCCTTTTCAAGGCAATCATAACCAAACCTCGTAGGGTTCTAAAACCTGAATATAACTGAATCCCTTTCAATATGATTACATTGACTCGATCCAAAACCTGAAGTCTTGAGATGGTCTAGCTCCCTAACAAACCTGTCATACCAATCATTATTTTTGATCCCAGTCCGCTTGTCTCTCATCTAACTATTCAACTCCTGATATCTGGGGGTTCCATCATCTAGATACCTCTCATACACCTGAAGACCTAATTTTTCAATACCGCCCTAAACACGAAAACTGTCTGAACACTGATCTGCTTGAAGCAGTATGCTTCCACATGGCTGCTTTCTGAAGTGTACCAAAACCTCTTTGGTCTCAATTCGTTCACCGGTCATGTCACATACTAGGTTCCGGCACAGTCGCAGAGCTAAAGGACTCCCACATAGTTGCCTCACATGACTTCCAAACGAAATCCTTCCCTGGAACTAGTATCCACTAGTTATCATGCCAATGCGACTCTAACAACCTCCTGATCCAATTGATCGGATCCATGCGTCGAATCCCGACGACACCAAATCAAAGGCTAAAATTGATTGATACCCGACCAAATGGTAGCCTTATCTCCCGCGTCCTTAAGCAGTGCATTGCTTCCCTGATCTCATAACTGTAGTGGCATTCCTATAGTCTTATCACTGGCTTAACCATATCTAATTCCTCCAGGGAAACCCATAAACCGATCCATGGATTTCCATATCATCACGGTTACACCCGAACTGGTGGGTGCTACTGTCCCTTCCGTGTCCTAACAATTCGCTCATGCTATCTACCAACCTAGTAAATGCTGTGGCTACACCCAAAAACTTACATCGCTCTAGCACTATCTGCTAACCTGTGAATGCTACGTCTACACCCGCAGACTTACAATACTTCTCATAGTATCTGTTGCTAGTGAATGCTACGGCTACCCCTGCATTCTTACAACACTTTCCATACTACTTGATCTCTAGTGAATGTTATGGTTACCCAGCAGTCTTACGGCACTTTCCATACTACCTGATCACTACTGAATGCTACGGCTACCCCTGTAGTCATACAACACTTTCCATACCGGTCGAACACGTACTCAACCTAACACACAACTTAACTTAATTCATGGCTAGAATCCCAACCTGATTTCCCCAAATTATGCTATCAAGCACCGAGAAGATGCGATTCACAAGTTGGGGAGGCTTACCGAACTCCCAACTTACACAACCCTCGAACCAAATAACCACTTGGGTTGTCTTCCTTCCTGACAACAATGCGAAACCTATCCCATTTTCAAAAACAATCCTGTTTCTACATTTCAGGTTGATTCTCCCCTACTTATATTTAACTAAGTCTTCACAATACACAGAAATTTGAGAATTCCCAATCCTTCTTACTTTCCAATGATAGATTTAATGACAACCAGACCTTTCCAACTAGTACTTCTTTACTAGCCAACCCTAAATGATCACACGCTTCTAATAACTAGATGAACACTTCCTGAATCTTAGGGAAACCAACAGTCCCTGATGCTCAAATGATCCCACACCAAACTTAAATATAAAAGATAGATGCTCCAACTAATGTCTCAACAATGGCTACTTCCCTTGGTGCTTTCCTCCGCCAATCAATAACGGTTACTAAAACCACTAAATCCTGACAATGTTGAATAACCATCATAAGGGACCCTGTCCGCAGACCTCCCATATAATACCCTTCTTCCCAAAGTGCTCCAACAAATCTCCCGCCCGGCTTTAGAAATCATATCATACAGGGTCTCGCACCCTGACTCACTCACCAGCTGGATCATCCACAACTGAACTGCAGTAGCTGAAACAACCTCTGCCCTAAACCGGACACAAACTACTCCCAAGACATAGTCTACAATCCCAAAAGTGCAATAGATCACACAATTAATCCTTACCGTCCGATACATGAGATACAAGGCAAACCGGACCTCATAAATTACTTATGCCATATCAGCCCACCTGTGCTCACTGGCGCTGAAATAATGATGTCTATCCTTGCAACCAACTAACCCCGAGCTGGAATTAGACCTGATCCTGGGGTCACAAGCCTACTCACTCCTTTGAGCTCGAAAAACTAAGAGGGCACAGTCCTTGCCCAACAAAACGAAATTCCAATCCATCAATTAACCTTTCCACTTCCAACTGCAAAACCCCAGCTGAACATAGTCAACATACCTTTCTAGAGTCCCCGCGATTCTCATTCCGGCCTTGAGCAAACCCCCGAGCCTCAAATGTAGAAACTCATGTGCTAGCCTCACCCGCTCAACTCGCAGAAATATAACGAGTACATATCATATCCCTGATCTCAAGTAACTGCAGTCCTCTGCTCATCAGAATGTGTCCCAGCAATAAGTCCCGATACTAGAAAGCTCGACCAACTCCTCTCCTGCTATCGTTACAGCTATTGAAGCTGCTGCAGCAGCCATCTCAACAATGGCTACATTGTGTTCGACAAAATACTCAACCATGGCGTTCTAGAATGACCCAATCATCTCTGAAACCTGTCCCCGAATGATCATGATCACCTCCTCCTGGATGATCTCCCTGACACGGTCCTCTAACAATACTGGTATGTCCTGGCTGCCTACTCTTGATCCTGATCCGGATCCAGTCTAAAAACTTCTTGAATAATCCACACCATAACAGGGAACCAACTTCCAACTAAACCTTAGGGGTTGTGACTTCCTTGTTACACGTACGAGTCCTCTGCTTTTAGTAGCACAGGCCCATACTACCTTCCATATCTACCCATATTTGTCTTAAGTATCACCACAACAACCTACAATATACATAAACGTAGCGAGTGCTCAATCCTCACTCCTAGATGAAGGCTAAATATCTGATAACTGACCTACTGGTCCCACACAACCCACCCATCCATGAATTTCCACCAACCCTATAGCACTAATGTATGCTAGCCATGCATAACATTGGACCCTATAGACTTTCAAATATTCAATCCTACCCTAAGCCCTAATAAATAAGAACAGAACATAAGGCCAAATCAAACATTCTCAGGCTATAAGTCTTAATTATATACAATTATGATGCAAACACAAGAAACTACAGTAATGATTTCAATCTCATATAAGGAAAACCCAAGGCTAGCAAGCACCATGTAATCAGATAATTCTATCATTCAATTCCTGAAGATCCCTAGCCTAGTTCTAGCATGTTGTTCTAACAAATCACATAATCAAATAACTGCATGATATTTTGGGGTCTACTTACTGGCTTTGGTTGATCGTACACTTCACATCCTCTTTTACTTATTTTGAAAACCATTTAAATTTATTTTGAAAATCTTTCCTTGCTTTGAGACTCAATTCACACGAGTGTTCCTCCAATTCACTCAAACCAAGGCTCTGATTCCAACTTGTAACATCCCAAAAATTCAAGCCAATTTAAAACCTGTAAGTGATTATAGTTTGTTTTCAAAATAGTTTAATCATCAGAGTATCCCCAGAATCAAATCATAAAATCATAAGATATGAGGAGTTTTACGATCATGCGTTCACCTTCATGCGATCATCAGAAGTACCTGAAACATAATCAACAACTGTAAGCCCGAAGCTTAATGAGTTTCCCTAAAATACTAACACCATACAAATATAACCATATCATATTAAAAATATAGAACAACATGCATAATGAGCCTTCAGCTTGACTGGACCGCCTGGCAGGGTCTATAACCTATCTGGTACGCTCCCGAGCCTTCGGCATGACGGGACCACCTTGCAGAGCCTAGAATCTATCTGGATCGCTCACCGGGTATTTTGGCATACAGCACAAAGCAGGACCGCCTCAACCTAACCCCCAATCAACCAAACATGTGCACATAAATATCATACGCTAGCTCATATCATATAACAGTCAAATCAATCTAACAGATCACAAATCATTGCAACATCCCAATAACCGGGATACAGACCTAACCGGTCACTAACATAGCATCATCCTATAACGAGGACACTGACCTAACCACGTCAATACGCATAAGCTTATCATCATCCGGACTACCAAGATGTAATCAATAAACATATCATGCCATAACCGGATACATTCCATAAAGGGACGACCTTGGTGCCTTAGACTCTGTTGATATAGTGAGGATAACTCACATGACACTGTTAAAGTATAGGTCAAAGCCCAATTTATAATTGGGTTCCAAGCCCAAGGTCCAACTCACACTCCAACGGCCCAAAAGTTAAGTATGGGTCAAAGCCCAACATATTGTTGGATTAGTGTCTAAGTCCATAACTATTTTGGTATGTATTTGACCCGATGGTGCATGGTCCTTTTGGGTTGCCTTCACCAAAGCAACTTGATAGGATGAATTATGGAGAGAAAGGATTAAATATGATTTATTAATATAGTATGGGAATAATATATTAAGGGAGAAATCATATTGTTTAATTAATATAAGTCAATAATTAATTGGTAATTAGTTTTGTGACTAAAAGAGATTAATTAAACTTAAGGGATTGGAATTGTAATTATAAGATAATTGCAATTTGGGCCATGGATTGCCTTATATTATAAGGTGGATGAATTCTATGGGGGAAGCCCATATGAATTCGTCCAAGGCTTAAAGAAAAGGCTCCATGGGTTGCTTAGGGCTTAAGCATCCAATTTAGGGTTTCCTTGTTAGATAACCCTAATAGCCCAACTATATAAAGACCCCTTAAGGCTAAAAAACGTGGCTAAGCTTCTTGTTAGGGTTTCACACGTTTTTGGCAGCCTCCAACCTCTGTCCTCTTCATCCTCTTGCTTATGGTGTTTATGAACCATTAGAGGAGTGACACTTGTGACTCTAAGCATTCCAAAGTCATTACAAGGAGATTTGGGATTGTTATTGCTACATAACAATCAAGGTATGATCTTAAACCTAATTACATATTAATATGATTACTTGAATGCTAGAACTAGGGTTTATAGTGTTGGATTCAAAGCATGTACAATAGAGAAACCTAAATCCAAGCTTTAGGGTTTGTATGAGCACATATGATGTCTTATGACCAAAACCCATCAGTGGTATCAGAGCCTAGCTTGGTTTCAATTGTATTGATGCATTGTATATCTAAAAAATTCGATTTTTGGTGTTCTAGAGGCTGGACTCGCCGAGTCCAGGATGACTTGACGAGTCCAGGCTTGACTCCACGAGTCAACTCGTCAGATAATGCTTATCTCGGGATTTCTTGCTGTTTTTGCATATGGATAGTTACCTTATCATGTTAGATCAATATTAATCCGATTATTTGATATATTTGACTATATTTTTGATCTAAATGAAGATATTTATCAATTAATAAGATAATTGTTTCCTTATAAGATAATTGATTAATTATTTTGAGTAAATTGATAAATTGTTTTGCAAGAAATCATTAAACAAATCAAATATGGATAATTATGTAATTAAATGTTAGTGTAGATTATTTGTTATTTGATCCTTGTTGTTATGAAAAGTTTCATATTTTACCATTTAGGTTTTATAGTTTAAATTTGAACCCAAAAGTTTTGTTGTTTTGAAATTTAAATAGGTAAAACCCTAATGTTTTGAAAAAGGTTTCAAATCTTGCCCTCAAGTTTTGGAATTTAAAAGTTGATTAAAAGTTAATTAGGAATGTTAAATTCTAAAACCCTAGAAATGTTTTTGAAAAGTTCAAATACACCCTTATGGTTTTATTAATTAATTAAGGAGTATAATTAAAAGAGATTTAATAAATCCATAAAAGTTTAGGTTATCCATTTAATTGAATTAAAAGTGTAATTGTTAAAGTTAACCACATAGTATTTTAAAAGTATAAAATGCACCCTATACTATATATATAACATTAAAAGTCTAACATTATATATATATATATATATATATATATATATATATATATATATATATATATATATATGTATGTATGTATGAGTAAAAGTCAGTCTTACCGTTAGTAGGCCTCATACACGAAGCTGGTCTATAAGGGATGTTTAAGGAAATTGCCTATAAAACGGCGATTGAATGGGTATCCACTCTTACCCACCGCACTCTTGACTAGTGGAGGGTCGTTAGCCGAACGGGTAGGATAGGAGGAAACCTTCCATTATAAGTATAATGAAATATAAAGTAACTAAATGTTTTTCTAATTCCCAATCTTAGTTACTTAGGCAAAAGTGAATTGATGCAATTCCATGAAATTACACTTTGTGCCCTTGCAAAGACGTTAGTGGAGCGTGTGTGGTTTACCGGCACACTAAATGGTTCTAAGCAAAGGTTGCAAAGGGTGACTCAATGTTTGTCATAGTTCGGTGGAGTGTGTGTGGTTTACCGGCACATCGAATAGGTGACTGTAACATGTGAGGGCACCGTGTAAGTTTGCATGGTTATTCACACCCGCTTTGTGATCCTCGCCATCCCAGTCACAAACAAGAGGGGCATATCAAGATTTAAACATGCCATTGAAAGTTCAATGAATCTCAAAGGATCTAGGAGTTTTCATAGATTTAAAACTTAAATTTATTTTTCGTTTTTCATGGTGGAAATTAGTGAATCGTCATTCACTTACCTTCAAATATTCTGCAAATAGATTACGGCATCCCTTTTCTAGGTTGTAGCGTATTGTGTTGGGTCCTAGCCTTGGTATCTCATTTGGGTGATTTACTAAGGACTCAATCGATCAACTAACTTGAATTTGTTTTCTCCCGTTTTATAGATGTCAAAGTTCGACAACTATGGTCTTCCCAAATCCTGTGGAACAAGCATTCCACATGAAGATGATATTCCACGATTCGATCAAGGAACAAGAAATCATGCTTCACTTCCTCCTCCTCCTCCAATTATTCTCCCTAACCCACAAGTTCAAAGGCTTGAAAAGTTCAAGATCACTCAAGCCCTTTTGGAAAGTGAACATAAAGAAGGAAAGTCGGTGTGTGCACACGTCCTAGGGATGAAGTCACACATTGATAGGTCAAGAATGTTGGGATCCGTTGTCTGTGAGGAAATGGCTGTTGATTGGGTTCTTCAGTCACTTCCTAACTCATATAGTGAGTTCCTAAGAGAGTACTATATGATGAACCACGACGTGACCCTTATAAATCTCACCTATATGCTTATTGCTGCTGAATCGACAATGGTTTGGCGCAATAGAAAAGCAAAGTTGATCGGTGAATCTGCCTTCAAGACCTCTATGGATATAGACAATGGCAATGAAAGACATGCAATGATCGGAAAGTTTGATCATAAGAGAAAGGCGATGTCTAAAGTAGTTCCATGTGTTGTTCCAAAAGAGTCAATTTGCTTTTATTGACAAGAGAATGGGGATTGGAGACGAAGTTACCCTATTTACATAAGAGATCTAAGAGATGGGAGAGTCAAAAGTATGACTACGCTTTAGGTAAAATCCACTATCTAACTCCGTTAAGTTCCTATTCATTGATTCTTAATACATGATGTGATAAGATTGCATTTGAATGTTTTGAAGGATGGGTGAAAAGAAAGGAAGCTTGATAAGAGAGCAAGATGAATCTAATCACAAGAGATGGATCTTGATCACATGGAATTGAAGATTAGATTTTGAGCTTAGATAGTTATGATAGAGTTGTTAGAAATTTTCCTTTTACATAGTTTTCAATAGATTTTGCATTGTAAGGACAAATGTCTTTCCGCTGCTTTTATAAATAAAATAAATTTTGTTTGACTTATTTATTTTTTTACTTCCTTGCAATGAAATCGTTATGAAAATTGATGTTTGCATATTTCTACAACGAATGGATATGATTATTAGTTATGTTATTTATGGAAATGTCGAGAATTTACCAAATAGGGAGAGTTTCTCATTGCCTAAGTTTCAATTGGACAGAAACTTGGAATCATGCAACTTGGTTGCACGATGAATGAGAAATTTCATATTTTGGAAATTAGACTAATTCATTGACAAAGTGTCAAGTGAAGGACTAGGAGATCAAGTACACAAAGTTGCGTGTTGATCAAAGTCCACCATAAGAATAACAAAGACATTCGTCATGATTTACTAAAGGTTTAGTAAATATGATTATGCTTATAAGATTAAGTATAATTCTGAATTGATTGAAAATGTTTAAATCAATAGCAGAACGAATAAGAAGAGTCAACTAGGTAGAAAGATAAAAGTTTCTCCATTCTAAGAAGAAGGGAGAGCACCTTTTATGCTTTATGATAGGTCTTAATGATTAAGAACCATATCTCTATTGATCCTCTAAGTGAGACTTCTAACAATTGTATGTTTAAGAAGAGGAATCAAGGATTGAAGAAATGGTTAAATCAAGAAGTCTATCGTACTTTGTTCCAATAACAAGTCTTAAAGTTAAGATTGTGACAATGAGTGAAAAGTATTAAAGGTTAATAACATTCATCAAATGTGGAAAGTGGTGATTTCCTGAATAAGATAAAGATCGACTAGGACCAATTTATGAAGTGTTTTGATAAAAACTACACTAACTCTTGAATATTTGTTTGTCAAGAAATGTTTATTGACAAAAGAATCTTATATATCAAGGAGTCAGTGGGAGTCTTATTGGTCTGGAAAGGTTTCAAGAACAAATCAAATAAACCTTATCGATCATCACTAGCACACGAGTTGAGGTTTACAACCTATCGTATTGACAATATTTTGATTCTGTGTTGTTCCAATTGAGTTAATTATGCATGTGAGTCCTATGAGTTCTCATCTTGAACGCATAAAAGGCAAGACACCTTAATCAATGAAAGGTACATTGATAGGAAAAGGTGAGCTTCTTAACTACTTGGAAGACATGGTGGGCAGCTGTGCTACCATAAGGCAAGAAATCAAGATTAAAAAAGGCTCGGTCCATATGAGTTTGAATTTGTCGTAAACTTTGGTTTTAACAAATTCACATGGATAGGAACAAATACACCATTTAAATCTAAGTGTCATAAGATTTCCTCCTTCATGAAAATGATTGTGAGGAAATGCTTTCACTAAGAAAGATTTTAAGAAGATAGTGATTGTAAAATTGCATTCTCGAATTTGATCATGGTTACGGTATCCCTTTCCATAATTTGAATTGTGAGGTTTGGCAATTAGTCTTAATTGTTAAGACACACATATGAACTATCTAAGGCAAAGGTGTGTAAGTTCAAGAAGCCTTGATAAAAGATTATCAAAGCACTAAGTATTAGAAACATGGACTTAAGAAATTCAATAGGTATTGTCTTTCTGAAAGTTAAGATGTTTATGAATACATGTCGAAGCTAGTGGGAGCATAAGTGTTATGTTTTATAGTAATCATCATGATAGTGGGAGCATAAAAGTTATGATTGTATGATTATTATGGAAAGTATTGCAAGTTGGCAATATTAATTATAGAAAAACAAGAGTTATACCTTGCAAAGTCGTAAGGGTTGTAAAGTTGTTTTGCTATAATTAAGGGAGAGAATATTATGTTTCAAATCTAAAGGATTAGGTTGTGAAACGTTAATAGATTTAGTCAAAGGTACATAGTGTGTTCTTAAAATTTCGATTATGATTACGACATTCCTCTTCACAATTCGAATTTTGAGAACATAGAAAATAAAACATTGTGCATCGTGTCCCATACGCTTCGGGTATAGGATCGATTGCAAATGCTTTAATGTTTGACCATTCTTAAATTTTCCAAATGTCTAGCGCATTTAGAGGGAAAAGGGACTAGAATCGGTTTTGACTAAAATAATTAAACAACTATCAAAGAACAATCCAAAGTTCGCCGAGGATTGGTTGCTTGTGAGTAGTTGGAAGCATGGTATTGGATGGACCATATTGACATTATTATGAATAGATAAGATTCTATTAAGAATAAGTTGTCATATGGAAAATATGGAAGCGTGTCCATATTGGGAAGTAAATATTGAAAATCTATGACTAGATTAGAAACTTTTATGCAAAAGGATGTTCAAAGGAATGTACTTTGAGTGAGAGACATAATATCTAAGGAATTGTCTTGTAACAATCTCCGATAGAAGATTTTGTAACATCATTAGCAATAGTCTTTGTGACTTTGGTGCAGTGACATTACGAAAGGATCGTTTCATAAAGTGTTAGAATCTAGCATATTCTATAAGTAGCAAGAATTTGATATTCTTACACTTATGAAAAAGGATTTGGAGTTGTAAAATGAGAATGATTGGAAATGTGTTCAATTTGTCTATTTCACAAAAGTAAGAACCATAGGTAAACATTGTGGGCATGCTAGGAGCATGGGACAAGTGTTGGAATTCAAGTAAGAAGTTGATTACCCGAAACGACAAATAATAAGTAATCAATATGGTGATAAATAAAAGGCGTTTTATTTATACTCAAAGGTTTGAGGCCATATGGGATTAGTATTATTCTTGTGTTTCACATTTGCATGTTTTGACTTCCAGAATAATTGAGTTTATTAAGAATAATCGAATTATTCAAACGGGCCACAGTCGTTCATATGTTGGAAGTAGATATGAATGAAGACTGTCGTGAATTGGTGTGTGGATTGTCTAGAAGAGTATTAGACATATGCAAATGTTTGCTGCAACGTTCATGAGTGCTTATGAATATGATTTGAGCATTGGATTAAACCCACGCTCACTTGGATCACTCCATGAATTATATCACGAGTGATTGATGAGATAATAACATCTTATATTCTTGAAACCGAGATGTGTGAATTGTATCTTGCGAATCGGTTGCACATTGATAATATGTAAACACACTAGTAACTTGGTGTTATAATACATATTGTTGTGTGTGATTTGGTTAGTGAGTGCAAGCAAGCATTGTATCAAAGTTTATCTGTTCCTTTTATTCAAAGGATAAAAGCGATATCTTTTGAGCCCCTCGATGGTTTAGTGATGACAAACGTAAATGCTCGGCCGGGCTAGGGCTAATTTGATTTGTTCAATTAATCTGTCGTCATAAATCAAAAATCGAGAAGTAGTACAAAGAGAATGATTTGAAATCATATCTCATACGATATCTAGAATGGAGGAATATATGATCCCTTATCTAAGGACACGCGTATCTGATATGATCAGAGTTGACAGCGGCTTTGGAAAGCTACGATTGCAGATCAGGATCTGAAGTCATACGCATAATAGTTATTAGACTTATCCAAGTGGGAGACTGTTGGATTAGTGTCTAAGTCCATAACTATTTTGGTATGTACTTGACCCGATGGTGCAACTTGATAGGATGAATTATGGAGAGATAGGATTAAATATGATTTATTAATATATTATGGGAATAATATATTAAAGGAGAAATCATATTGTTTAATTAATATTAGTCAATAATTAATTGGTAATTAGTTTTGTGACTAAAAGAGATTAATTAAACTTAAGGGACTGGAATTGTAATTATAAGATAATTGCAATTTGGGCCATGGATTGCCTTATATTATAAGGTGGACGAATTCTATGGGGGAAGCCCATATGAATTCATCAAAGGCTTAAAGAAAAGGCTCCATGGGTTGCTTAGGGCTTAAGCATCCAATTTAGGGTTTCCTTGTTAGATAACCCTAATAGCCCAACTATATAATGACCCCTTAAGGCTCAAAAACGTGGCTAAGCTTCTTGTTAGGGTTTCACACGTTTTTGGCAGCCTCCAACCTCTCTCCTCTTCATCCTCTTGCTTATGGTGTTTGTGAACCATTAGAGGAGTGACACTTGTGACTCTAAGCATTCCAAATTCATTACAGAGAGATTTAGGATTGTTATTGCTACATAACAATCAAGGTATGATCTTAAACCTAATTACATATTAATATGATTACTTGAATGCTAGAATTAGGTTTTATAGTCTTGGATTCAAAGCATGTACAATAGAGAAACCTAGATCCAAGCTTTAGGGTTTGTATGAGCACATAGGATGTCTTATGACCAAAACCCATCACATATGGCCCAATTTTCCAAATTGGGCCCAAACCTTTACATGGTCATAATTAAAGGCCCAAATACTTAGTCCAGTCCAAACATTTGGCATTTCCAATGGCCTAATATCATATAATCATCAAGGCCTAAACTATGGCCCATATATGGCCCAATTTTCCAAATTTAGCCCAAACCCCCATATGGGCCTTACCCTAAAGCCCATTAAATTATTCTAGTCCATTTGCTTGTTCTTGGATAGCCCATCAATAGGCTAACTACCAAGGCCCAATAGGAAAGCCTAAATGAATTTTGGGTTTTCACATGAAATGACAATTAGGGTTAAGTGTTCCTACTTAACCCATTAAGGACTTAATCCATTAAGTCCATTATTGTGTTAGATTAATTTTCCAATGATTATTAACTAATATTTTAACTTTACTAAATAATTTTTGTGTGTGTCCCGATCAATTCCTAAAATTAGGGTTCTAAGCCATTAGGGTTTTCCAAACCCTAATTAGGGTTTCCTACCCAATACTAGCCCATTAGCCAATTGGTTGGGCCTTTAGGTCACTTTGGGCCTAATTGGGCCCATTAGGGTTTTATTAGGTCAATTAGTGTTTTCTTGGGCCTATTAGGGATTCATTGGGCCCACTTTGTCTAAGTATCCCCCAAACGAGTCAAACACAACAAGGTAAGCACACCGCCACTCGACACGGTGGCCGGTGGTGGTTAGGGGTTTATTATTATTATTCCAGGCACCATTTACAATTTACAAATCAATCAAAAAAGCACACACACAGCCACCCTTGTGGTGGCCGACGGTGGCATGTGGTGGCAGCTACCACCTCACGGTGTTGGTGGTGGCCTTACTCGAATTCTGGCCAAACTATGATATACACTTAAACACACCAAAATAGAAACACACCTAACCACACTTCTGATTGAAAGAACCTAACATCACTTCTGGTGGAACATGACGATGACACTGGCAACCCTAACGACCATAACAGTGGCTAACAATGACGGCTGACGGAGGGAAGTCAATAGAATGGTGGTGGCGCAGCTGCGATGAACGACAACAGAGAAATCCGGTTCCTCTGACTTCTTCCAAATCCCACAACGATCCTTTGATCCTCATTCATCGCCGACAACGGATGCAGCATCGGCGATCTTCGACCACACAGCTCCGGGCTTCGTCGGCGACAGCGACGGTGCAACAACGGCAAACATCGAGTGGGGTTAGACTGGTGGCATCTTCATCTTCAGCGGAAAATGAAGGATGTATACAACAATGGCTCATCGTCTTCCACAACACCAACAGCAGGGGTGGCGGCTATGTTCTCGTTGGCGAGGAAAGATGCGGCAGTGAACAACCTCGTCGGCCTCATCGGTTTGCGGTAGTGACTTCGGTGGTCGATAGTAGCGGTTGAAAAGGCAAGTGGAGTGAGGGTGGCGGCCGGTGAGGGAGGTATAAGGGGAAGGTGATGGCTAGGGATAGGGTTAGGGTTTGATGGGGAACGACCAACTCATGGAAACATCTTCCCATATTGACACAAATGGTCCTTCGCTCTCTAATTTTCTTTCATAACAAATCCCTTAATTTACCCTTTAAACCCCTGCTCCACAATTCTTTTTCATAAGAATCCAACAGATACAAAACAACCCCTCATTCACAACTTATTCTCAAATGGAGTCCATATGCTACCATTCAGTCCCTAACACTCTATAATCTTTACAAATGAGGTCCCGAAAGTTAACATTTAGTCCCTTTCTTCATAAATAACTACAAAAAAACCAATCCAACACTTACGATTTTAACCCCCAACTTCTAAAATGCTTTCCAATTAAATCCCTTAATTACACTTTAGCCCCAGAATAACCCATATAATAACATTTGGCTCCCAAAACCAATGTCATATGTAATATTATGGATTTTAACAACATTATTCCTTTATTAATCTTCAATTATTTATTAAAATTATAAATGGGGTGTTACATTATCACTTTGGACATCCATAACGTTCTTAATGCATTGTCGTAAACCATTAAGACCTTATTTCTCCATGCATGGGACACATACACCTAATGGGACCTCATTTTTCATCACTCAAGCTCCTTTTTGTATAAATCACATCATGCACCACCTTATGACTTTCGGGATAAGACATGCTTCTAATAAAGTAAAATATTGAGATCTATGCACATATGCATAAATTTTGGAACTTTATACCTTCTGGAGCTTCTTGAACACGATCTAACTTCATATCTACAAGCTTGATCTTCTTCGCCAACTCTTTGATGCAATACTGTGACAACCCAGCAATTTTTGCTTTGTAAAGTACAACCATTCAGTCCAATAGTGTGTCAGACTCATTTCTACTACATTTTAGACTTGTTTAGAACCTATTTAAGGGTTCAAAGCTCAGTACATTCAAGCATTGGGTATAGGATCGAGTCGCGTAAGTTCTGCGCATAAAAATCAAGCCATACACTCCACGTGAGGGAGTGTATGGCTGTACACATGAGTGTACGGCTGTACACATGTGTGTGCGGCCGTACACCCATGTTGGGCCATACAACCCCTCCTTAAGTATGATATCGTTCAATTTTCAAATCATTCCTCTAGTTTTCAAGTCAAGAACATTGAGTTTTCTCTCAACTATCATCAAGCTTCTCACCCGATCTTCAAGAATGTAAGCCTTCCTTCCGTTTTGATTTGTTTTTATACTTCTCCTCCTAGTAACACCGTTTGATTTCATCCATGGAAATCATATTTTGGCTAGATCTTCAAATCTTCATCCATTTCACCAAGAACACCACGAACACACACTTGTTCTTGGTGATTGTGAACCCTTTTGAGCCTCCAAATTGTAAGTACTCTTTCCCTATGCATAGTACATGTTAGGATAACTGGATTAACACCATAAAAATGACCAGAACTAAAGAACATAAGGATTGTACGGCCGTACACCGATGTGTGGCCATACACCCCTCAAAACACCCCTAAAGGGCCTTCAAAATGCAATTCTAGCTTCAAGACTTGATGAGCAATAGTCCCACAAGCTTCCCCACCATTCAAACACACTTTTATGCAGTTTTTACCATGAGTGTACGGCCGTACACTCCCTAGTCATACACCCATGGCCGCACACTCCATTTTGTGGCCGTACACTCCCCTTAGATGAATCACATGTGATTCTAAAACTTGGTCCAAGTTTTTCCTAGTCTCTAAAGGTGTTTCCTTGCATGTGGTTGCTTCTAAACACTATATTCATGCCATTATATGCCATTATATGTCTTTTAGGACTCGTATGTGTCTTGGGACTTCACTAGTGGAGCTTCTCATACTTACATGCTTATTTGTTTGAATCACCCACATAATGTGAGTTCATACCCATATAATCAATCTTGTAAGCAATTTTAAAGGCTTTTAGGGGGGGGGGGGATACAAGTTGAAAACAATTGATAATTGTGTAAATGTTTGTTAAACATCTTTCAAAGGATTGATTATGTTTTTATAATTGATCAAAAATTTTCAAAAAATCTTTTTAAGTTATGTTACTTTATAGTTTATAAAACCCTGTTTTTAAAGTACAATCATATCTTAGTAGATAAATGAGTCTTTTCAAATAACAGTTCCAGTAAACATACTAGTAAACTATAATGGGTATAGTTTAGAGGTTCAGTTCATACTAGATACTATAACATACTATAAAGAGAAACGGGGAGGTAAATACAATACACGATAACATAAGAGAACATACTATAAAGAGAAACAGGGAGGAAGATACAATACACGATAACAGAAGGAACATACTAAGATACTATAATGGATAGAACACACTAAATGCTATAACATATAACAACACAGGATCTAATTATACCAATGATCACTAATGCATTGTTCTAAACAAAAGGTGATAACATATCGGTATACATTATCATATAACTTTAATGTACGATCAACATGGATTAGTAATTCGTTTGCTAATGTCGTGTTTAGTAACCAGAATCTCTTGCAGGGAGAGCGTATAGTATGGTTACTACACATCACATTATGAACTTAATAAAACATACTTGTTTTAAGGTAATTAGTACATAGTTGTCATTTCAAAGGACAACTGTGTACTTACATTTTTCCCATTACTTTCATATGGTGACAGTTCCACCTGAAAGTTAATGCAAAGCTATTTTTGAGTTAAGATAGTTATAAACTAGGAAGAACTTACATCATTTCAAACGACAAATAGAACAGTCGGGTCTAGTACATTCAGTAGAGAGGGACCTATAATGCTAACTTTATGATTCCTTAGTGTATACATCAGGTATATATATTAATCGGATCTGACAGGTAATAGGATGTGTGTTTTCCGCTTCATTTCCTATTCCTTATTTGGTTGTGGGCTTAGGGCGGATCTACCCAACCTATTATACATTCAATCTTAGCTATATATATATATATATATATATATATATATATATATATATATATATATATATATATATATGTTCCGTATACATTAAGTCATCATAAGGGGTACCAGGTATGGGTCAGATCATATGACACTAATTCGATGTACATTTTTCTAGTCCAAAACATACATTTCAAATAGAACATTTGGTATACAAAACTAGAAACTTACCAATAAAGGGTTTAATCCATTTTATTAAATTAGTATAACTTAAAGGACCTTAGGTGATTAATTCCTATAATACCTTAGTTTATACATCAAGGTTATATATAATTAATACCCGATAGATAGTTAGATGTGTGTATTCCGCCTCATTTCCTGTTCCCTGTTTGGTTGTGGGCTTAGGGAAAATTCACACAATTAACTATCTATTTGATATTAGATTATATACAGCTAGTATAAACTAAGGGATTATAGAAGGAACCAATGTGGTTACCATTTTTACCAAAAGAAATAAGGGTTTTCTTAAAGCATCTTTTCATCAAATATAAAGTAACTATTGCAATTAACCCCGTGAGTACCAAGTCAATATGCCAGGGTTATATACAACGATGATCTAACAAACACTGGGAGGTGTGCCTCGCCGCATTTCA
This sequence comes from Lactuca saligna, assembly GCF_052625555.1. NCBI lineage: Eukaryota > Viridiplantae > Streptophyta > Magnoliopsida > Asterales > Asteraceae > Lactuca > Lactuca saligna. The sequence goes on along the minus strand of NC_136420.1, from coordinate 52,358,399 downwards.
TTTTCTACTTAGCACTCATATAAAAGATTTTAGAGTCATTTTCTACTTATCTTTCATCAAAGCAGGAAATATAGTATTTTCTGGAGGAACAGGCGAACTTTTCTAAAACAGAACTTACAACTTACTATAACTTTCTTACAACTTACTTACATCACTTAAATCTTATGAACTCGCCAGCTTAAATGTTGATCTACTCTTTCAAAATAACTTGTATTCTCAGGAAACTAGTATACAGGTATGCACGCTCGGAATTCAGAAGATGGAGCAGTATAGCTTCATGTCTTGTTTTGTTATTTACATTTGTCTATGTTATTTTAACCACATAGTTTGTAAACATTTTCTTTCTAATGAAATTGTTGTTTATTACTTTGATTACTATGATGCATGTCTTGTGATACTAAACATGACGTCCTCCACCACCGAACGTTTCCGCCGTTCCGGTTTTGTGTTGTGAAAGATTGGTATCACAACATTGTTTATAGTGAACTAAGTATATCAACCGATAAAAAATATACAACTATAAATACAATGGGGCTTAAGAGCTCTGGATAACAAGATATTTTAGGAATATAACAATAGGTTATAAAAATATACCTACTTGCTTATACATGTATACATACTAGAACAAGTATCACAAGAAGAACAGAAAGAAGTATTTAAAGGTTGAAAGCTGCGGTCAAACCCGGACAGTTATGTAATCATATCTAGGATCAATATAGCCTGATCAACTATATTCATTTGAGATGTGACCGACATGTGTTTGGGAGTGATGTGGTGTGGCAATAGCCTTAAAACTTACCTAACACTATACAAGGGATTTCTAGCCTTAAAACGTACCTATCACTATGACACAATAACACGATAACAAGTTTAAAACTTACCAATTTCGTTACATTAAAATACTATAGGAGTATTTTAGGCACTATATAAATAACTTATGTGATAAGTTAAAAGACCCTTATGGATAGGTCTATAATCTTGCATTGTATACTCCCAAGGTTTTATATAATTAAGATTTTATAGACTTAGAATTTGTGATCTACGCTTCACTACCTGTTCCTTGTTTGGTTGCGATTTTGGAGTAGGATCACTTATTCGAAGGCCTATTTAATCTTAAATTATATACAACTTGTATACATTGTACAATTATGGAAAGATTCTGTAAGGATCACCCCATAATAATACCCTTAATCTCATAGATTCTTTAGACACTTCCCTTTCTCATACAACAAACCTAGATAGACGTAACCACTTCCTCATACCAGTCAACAGAAGAGTCAAGGAGGAACAAGAGCAGGTTCGTGAGAAGTTTTCGAAGAAGGATCAACCGAAGTAACAAAAAAAAGTCTTATGCGTCACACTAATAAATAAAAATCTTGGTTAGCTTATTGAGTTAGTGGAAACAATGCTCACCCTATGTGTTAGAATTATTTTCTTTGCATGCAACTGATAACAATTATTCAGGTCACAGATATTCATTCGAGGACAACCATTTCTAATTCATACATTTTATTCGGTATAGACTTCCTTTACAAATCGTTTCCAGAACCCTGTGGAAGTCAGGACCTGATACATTCAAAACTAGGATAACTTTGTCTTTCAACTTTCGGCTTATATCCACTACTATAGACTTATACCATCTCATCTTTGTATTCTTTTAGCAAAGATGCATCCTTACAGATCGAACAGACGCACTACTCCGATAACTCCAACTCAAACAACACTACCTCCGCCATAATTCAATACTGCTTCTCTCCAACTAGTGATATCCTCCGCAGTGGAAACTACTCTAACTCACTTCGACGAAAGTGGTACCTTTGGATATGGTAGCAGTACCCACTTAACCAACCCCGAAGTTACCCACGGACACCCTAGGGAGTGTTCATACAAGGACTTCATGAACTGCAAACCCAGTCACTTTAATGGAGATGGTGGAGTCATTGCTATGATGCGATGGTTTGAGAAAATAGATTTAGTCTTCGTAATCTGTTCGTGCCTAGAAGGGAGCAAAGTGAAGTTTGTTGCCTGCACTTTCTCCGACAGAGCCCTAACATGGTGGAATAGCTATGTTAAGTCATTGACCCTATCAGTGGCTAACTCAATGGGTTAGGAGAACCTAAAAGAGATGATGCTAGAAGAATACTGCCCGAGGGGTCAAGCTTAGAAACTGGAACAAGAACTATGGGAGCATACCTTGATTGGCTCAGACAAAGTGACCTACACTGACAGGTTTAGCAACCTGGCAGCACAATGCCCTGAGATGGTTACTCTAGAGAGTAAGAAGATAGAAAGGTACATCCGGGGCTTATCTACCCCGATCCAAAGAAACGTGTTGTCTTCTAACCCAACCACATTCGATAGTGCCAAACGCTTGGCTCAGTGGCTCATCGACCATGGATTCTGCCATGGTGTAGAAGTCCCAGTTCCTTAGCCATCAAAGGGAAAGGACTATAAATGGAAGTTAGGGAACAAGAGGAAGAAGAAGCGAACGACACAGGAACCCCCGCAAGAACAACAAGCAAGTACTATGTACGCCTCCACAACACCTGCTACCCTAGCACCTGCCAGTTGATGTGTTGAAATCCTCTCGAAGTGTGCAAAGTGCAACTATCACCACACCAGAGTATGCCGGGAAATGCAGTGTCTAAACTGCCACAGAAAGGTTCACACTGTCCATTTCTGCAGGGCACCGTCTCAACTGATCTCCCAAGTCCTTGGAGTTGAAGGCAACCAACCCTGCTATGGCTGTGGTGAGACTGGACACTACCAGAGAGACTGCCTGATAACAAAGAACTTAGGAGCGGATGGTAGAATTTTGATTATCATCGTAGGAGAATCAACCCCGGAGTCGCCAGCGAGCAGCGATACGTTTTCGAAATAATAATTACTTTAAAATTTAATTTATATTATATAAGATTAAAACTTGGGGAAAACACTTAAAAGTAATTATAATAACTCACATATTGAAACAAGTCACTTTATTCAAGAGAACTAAAAGATCCGTTCAGGGAAGCTATGATGGCTTAGCATATACGTCAGGGTTGTGCATAGCTAAGATTTTGCAGACTTAGAGTGAGTGATTCCGCCTTAATTCTTGTTCCTTGTTTGGTTGTGGATTTGAGGTAGAGTTACTCAGTCGACTGTCTTATTTATCTTAATTATTCATAACTTGTATATGACAGGCGATCATAGTGATACTAAGGAGGATCGTTGTATAAAGTATCAACACTGGTTATCAAAACACTTTCATTATATGTACTCACTCATCACGGTACGATACGTAGAAGTGTTAACATCAAGGGGAAAACAGAAAGCAGTAGAACATTTACAAAGAGTACATTGTCGAACACACTCGGAGTACATCATCATATAGCTGACGTTCCTTTCAAAATTTGCCAAACTTTTTTTTAGTAAAGAGTATGTTTCTATCATTTGTCATGAGTTAGCGTGGTCCTACCATACCGAGTTCATATGTTTCTATCACTTTGACCTTAAAATTCGCGAAACCTTTGTCATTCGTAACAACAGTCCGACCTAGACCTTAGTTTTATCTCTCGTATTCTAAAACCCAAAGTACTCATGCAAAGAGTACTTTGCCTTCCGAAACCTTGTCGCCGTATATTTAACAGACCGCCATGAAATACCACTCGTCTAATAGACCGAGTTCGAACATAGAGGCTAAGGATGAATACAGTCTACCTATCACTATTCGGTGTATACACGAGGGTGGTATATGATTATGATTAGGCAGATTTAGTATGTGTGTTTCTGCCCTATCTCCTGTTTCTTGTTTGGTTGTGGAACTGGGGAAAAGTCGCACATCCAACCATCTTACTAAGCTTAATTATATACGACTTGTATACACGGGGTAATGATAGATGGACCAGGTATGAATCCTGTCACAGACATTAGGGCAAAGTTTCCAAGCCTACGAGTGGGTATTCTACCAATAATAGGAGTGCAACATCACTTGTACTACAAAGGAAGCTAATTTCGGGACGAAACTCCATCTAACGAGGGGATGATGTGACAACCCGAAAATTTTGGCTTTGTAAAGTACAACCATTCAATCCAACAGTGTGTCAGACTCATTTCTTCTATATTTTACCCTTTTTAGTACGTGTTTAAGGGTTCAAAGCTCAGTACATTCAAGCATTGGATATAGGATTGAGTCGCGTAAGTTATGCGTGTAAAAATCAAGCCATACACTCCACGCGAGGGAGTGTATGGTCGTACACATGAGTGTACGGCCGTATACATGTGTGTGTGGCCGTACACCCATGTTGGGTCATACACCCCCTCCCTAAGTATGATATCCTTCCATTTTCAAGTTATTCCTCCAGTTTTCAAGTCAAGAATATCGAGTTTTCTCTCAACTATCATCAAGATTCGCACCCGATCTTTAAGAATGTAAGCCTTCCTTCCATTTTGATTTGTTGTTATACTTCTCCTCCTAGTAACACCCTTTGATATCATCCATAGAAATCATCTTTTGTCTAGATCTACAAATCTTCATCCATTTAACCAATAACACCAAGAACACACACTTGTTCTTGGTGATTGTGAACCCTTTTGAGCCTCCAAATCGTAAGTACTCCTTCCCTATGCTTAGTACATGTTAGGATCACTAGATTAACACCTTAAAACGCCCATAACTTAAGAACATAGAGAGTGTACGACCATACACCCATGTGCGGCCGTACAGCCGTCAAAACATCGTTAAAGGGCCTTCAAAATGCAATTCTAGCTTCAAGACGTGATGAGCAATAGTCCCACAATCTTCCCCATCATTCAAACACACTTTTGTGCAGTTGTTACCATGAGTGTATTGCAGTACACTCCTTGGCCATACACCCATGGCCGCACACTCCATTTTTTGGCTGTACACTCCCCTTAGATTAATCACATGTGATTCTAACACTTGGTCCAAGTGTTTCCTAGTCCCTAAAGGTGTTTCCTTATATGTGGTTGCTTCTAAACACTATATTCATGTCATTATATGCTATTATATGTCATTTAGGACTTGTATGTGTCTCGGGACTTCACTAGTGGAGCTTCTCATCCTTACGCACTTATTTGTTTAAATCACCCACATAAGGTGAGTTCATAACCCTATAATCAATCTTTTAAACTATTTTGAATGCTTTTACAGGGGGGGGGGAATACAAGTTGAAGTCTTTTCAAATAACAGTTCCAGTACACATACTAGTAAACTATAATGGGTATAGTTTAGAGGTTCACTTCATACTAGATACTATAACATACTATAAAGAGAAACGGGGAGGTAAATACAATACTCGATAACATAAGAGAATATACTATAAAGAGAAACATGGAGGAAGATACAATACACGATAACAGAAGGAACATACTAAGATACTATAACGGAAAGAACATACTAAATGCTATAGCATATAACTACACATGATCTAATTATACCAATGATCACTATCACATTGTTCTAAACAAAAGGTGATAACATATTGGGTATACATGATCATATAACTTTAATGTGCGATCAACATGGATTAGTAATTCGTTTGTTGATGTCGTGTTTAGTAACCAGAATCTCTTGCAGGGAGAGCATATAGTATGGTTACTACACATCACATTATGACCTTAATAAAACATACTTGTTTTAAGGTAATTAGTACTTAGTTGTCATTTCAAAGGACAACTGTGTACTTACATTTTTCCCATTACTTTCATATGGTGAAAGTTCCACCTGAAAGTTAATGAAAATCTATTTTTGAGTTAAGATAGTTATAAACTATGGAAAACTTACATCATTTCAAACGACAAACAGAACATTCGGGTCTAGTACATTCAGTAGAGAAGGACCTATAATGCTAACTTTATGATTCCTTAGTGTATACATCGGGGATATATATTAATTGGATCCAACAGGTAATAGGATGTGTGTTTGCCACTTCATTTCCTGTTCCTTTTTTGGTTGTGGGCTTAGGGCGGATCCACTCAAGCTATTATCCATTCGATCTTAGCTATATATATGTTCCGTATACATTAAGTCATCATAAGGGGTACCAGGTATGGGTCAGATCATATGACACTAATTCGATGCACATTTTTCAAGTACAAAACATACCTTTCAAATAGAACATATGATATACAAAACTAGAAACTTACCAGTAAAGGGTGTAATCCATTTTATTAAACTAGTATAACTTAAAGGACCTTAGGTGATTAATTCTATAATACCTTAGTTTATACATCAGGGTTATATATAATTAATGCCCGATAGATAGTTAAATGTGTGTATTCCGCCTCATTTCCTGTTCCCTGTTTGGTTGTGGGCTTAGGGTAGATTCACACAATTAACTATCTATTCGATATTAGATTATATACAGCTAGTATAAACTATGGGATTATAGAAGGAACCAATGTGGTTACCATTTTTACCTAAAGAAATAAGGGTTTTCTTAAAGCATCTTTTCATCAAATATAAAGGAACTATTGCAATTAACTCTGTGAGTAACAAGTAAATATGTCAGGGTTATATACAACGATGATCTAACAAACAATGGGAGGTGTGCCTTCCGCCTCATTTCTTGTTCCTTGTTTGGTTGAGGGCTTAGGGAGGATACTCACAATTGATTATTTGTTTACTTTGGGTTTTTATATAACTTATATCTGCTTAGCACTCATAAAAAATATTGTAGAGTCATTTTTACTTATCTTTCATCAAAGCAGAAAATATAGGATTTTCTGGAGGAACACGCGAACTTTTCTAAAACAGAACTTACAACTTACTATAACTTTCTTGCAACTTACTTACATCACTAAAATCTTATGAACTCACCAGCTTAAATTCTGATCTACTCTTTCAAAATAACTTGTATTCTCAGGAAACTTGTAGACAACTACGCACGCTGGGAATTCAGAAGATGGAGCAGTATAGCTTCATGTCTTGTTTTGTTATTTACATTTGTATATGTTATGTGAACCACATAATCTATAAACATTTTCTTTCTAATGAAATGGCTGTTTATTATTTTGATTACTATGATGCATGTCTTATGATACTAAACATAACGTCCTCCACCCCTGAATGTTTCCGCCATTCCGGTTCTGGGGTGTGACAAATACCTTCCTCTTAAAGCACTCAAGAAGACACCAAATAAGCTTAAAGACACAAAGGAATGGCTAGGGTTTGGGGAGGACGAATGGAATATGTGGAGGCTGGGGTAAGGGAGGTTTTGATGCTTATAATGTAACTTGTATAGTCCTCAAACCTTAAATATTAGGGTTTCACCCTGACATTAGTACGCCCAGCGTACAAAAATGTATGCCCAGTGTAGTAGGGCGTACCTGAGTATGATTAGCGTATTCTTATGTATGCGTAATGTACTCCCTCTTGGCCTAAGTTTGAAAACTTTGCCCTTTAACTTATCTTGGCTCTTCACTTCCAACCCCAAGGACCATAAATGACAAGGTAATGACAGAAGTGGGTTCGAGAATACCTGCCAAACCTCAAGATGTTACAACTCTCCCCCAAGTGACTTAGACTTCTTCCTCGAAGTCTGGTGCGGAAAATAGATCTGGGTAATGCTCCCACATCTCGAACTCGTGCTCCCATGTCCACTTGGATCCCATCTGATGCTCCCACTATACCTTCACCAAAGGTATCTCCTTGTTCAGTAGAACCTTCTTCTTCCTCTCTTGTATGGCCACAAGCCTCTCTACGTAATTCAGGCACTCATCGACCTGAATGTCATCAGAAGTACCTGAAACAACAAACTAAAACTGTAAGCCCGAAAGCTTAGCGAGTTACCCCCAAAATACCAACCTCATATAACCAAAATCATAGCATATCAACAAATATAGAATAGCATGCATAATGAGCCTTCAGTCTTTCTGGACCGCTCTCCAAGCCTTCGGCACGTCTGGACCGCCTCTCTGGGACTTCATCCTATCCGAACCGTTTGTCGAGCCTTCAGTCTGATTACCATACCCTTTCAAGTTTGTAGTCTCTCTAGTTCGCCCTGGGTATTTTGGCCTTCAGCACAAAGCAGGAATGCCTCAACCCATCCCAAATCAAAACAAACATGTGTGCACAAGTATCATACGCTAGCATACATATATAACAATCAAACTGATCTATTAGATCATATAACAAAGCAACACCCTATAACCAGGACATCGACTTAACCAGGTCACTATGCATAAACATAACGTCATCCTAACTACCAATATGCAAACCAATAAACATACCATGCCATAAACGGATACAATCCATAAAGGGTCGGCCTTGGTGCCTTCGACCCTATTGATATAGTGAGGATAACTCATCTCGCAAGTAGTGTTGAAATACTATAAATATCTACCTACTATCTCGCCAGGAATCCCAAACTATTACACAATAAAAACAAAGTTAATTCCCAAAATAACCTTCATGACTAAATGTCCACACCATTCATTAAGTCCATTCTCTTTATTGGGCCAAGGCCCAAATACCTAGTCCTTGACTTGAAAGTCCATATATAAAGCCCATTATCGGTCCAATTTACTAAATTGATCCCAACTTCCAAATTGGGCCTCAACCCATGATACATTATCACTACCTGGCCCAAAATATCTTATTTACAAAGTCCAGTAAAGGCCCAATTCCATTTAGTCCATAAATAGCCCAAAATCCGAAGTCCATTTCACGAAGGCCCAATAGAGCGCGGGGTGTACTCGTCTAGATGTTGACCACCATCAGGGTTGTTGGCCCACTACGCTGGGCACACTTAACAGTTTGCCAAAACCTTATTATGTGCTTAATGGATTAAGCACTTAAGTCCAAACTTCAGATTTAGAGACCTAACACGCGTGAAAGCTATGAGATGACTCTTGCCATAAGTCACGACGTGAACCTATCATTTCTCACATCGTGAGGGCCAAAAATCTTCCTATAAATAGCAAGTTCATCCATTTGTTTTCTCACACCTGATCTCCTTCCTCATCTCTCCTTTGATGAAGCCGTTTCGCTGCCCGAGCCCTGACGACCTCGTACCGCTGACCGTTTCTGCTTAAATTACATAAAATCACGATGCCAAGCTGAGTTTCACGGCCCCACTTTCTAATATTTTCGGGGGAAAACACATGCTAAATATTATATATACGTTATTATTATGTCTATATGATAGTATATCAGTATCAACGTAGATAGTTATAATAATCAGGATATAGTTATTTCGTATCTGTAAGTATACAACTATCATAAAGTTGTTAGCATGTTATTTTTATAGTAGTATACTAGTGTAGATCTTGAGTTATACTTAGGATTCTATATATATGTTGTGTGCGATATAGTTCCAGAGTTATACTCGGAAGTTTTATATGTTAATTGATAAGTATGTTGTTATTGTTGGTTTTATATCAAGATAAAACCAGGTATGGTATATGTTGTTTTTATTGGTTTTATGTCAAGATAAAACCTGGTTTTAATTCTAATTATAGTTGTACTACCGCAAGGTGTGATCCTTGTACTAGGGATGAGCATCGGAACCGAGTACCCGCTTTTGGAATCGGAACCGCCTCAGAACTACCGGTTTTGGAACTGGAACCGCCTTAACCGGTTCCAGTTCCAAATGTTATGGAACCGCCTTAAGTGGTTCCGTTTCCTGTTCTCGTTTTTTCGGAATCGCTACCCGTTGGTTACCTATCGAAACCGGTTTATATATATATATATATATGTGTGTGTGTGAGTGTTACTTAGATCGGTTTAGAATATATTGGTTGGATTTTCTCCGTCTTTGGTCCGAATTGATTTGATTTGGTTCGAAGTAAATTGTGGTTTTATCGACAAAAGTTAACAAAATTAATGTCACCGGGTTACCCGCTCCTGGAACCGGAACCGCCGGTTCCGGGACTGGTTCCAAACATTTAATAACTGCCTAGAGCGGTTCCGGTTCTGGTTCTAACTTCCTAGGAACCGCCAGTTCTGGTTCCGGTTCCAGTTCTCGCCAAATGAGGCGGATACCCGCCTATGCTCATCCCTACCTTGTACTACCGCAAGGTGTGATCCTTGTACTACCGCAAGGTGTAATCCTTGTACTACCGCAATGTGCGATGCTTGTAATAATAATAAGAGGTATAAAACTACATCATACAGTCGCAGCTACAGACTCATTGTACAACAACTTTAGAAGCATCATACTTTGTCGATATACAAGTATAAATGTTAAGTCTACGTTTCCCAAAGACTTATACTGTAAGTATAAGAATCTAGTAGGCATATTACTTGTATATTAACTAGACCACTATACATATCCTACTTACTCGTATAGAATTGAAATAGATTTATACGTAGTGGTTTTAGTCGTATAGAATTAAAATAAGATTTATACGTAGCAACTTAGTTTGTATGGAATTCAAACATTTATATTTATAATATATGAGACTTATAGGTATATACTTATTTGGTAAGTAAACCATTATACCTAGGATACATATACAAAACATTGGAAAGTCAAAATAATACTTTCAAAACTATACTTTTGAACTTGGAAATTTTTTATTTTTATATGGAGTCAAAACCTGTGAACTCACCAACTTTATGTTGGCGTATTTTTAAATGCATGTGTTTTCAGGAATTTGATAACTATGATACGAGAAATGACATTACACCGCCCGGTGTTTCCGCCGACGGTCGGGGTGTGACAGATTGGTATCAGTGCTATTAACTATAGTGAATTAGTACTTTCTTAGGGAAGCACGACTATAGTTTAGGGCTTATTCTGTTAGGTTTAGGTATATCCCTTAGCCTATAATTAAAAGTATTATTAATTATTCTATTAAAGGACTAATAACAGGAGCGGTAACAGGATAGACATGTCGATTTGCGTTGTTGGTTTCCAGAACGGCTATATGCTAAAATCATCCTACCCACCGACTATCCTGACTGTCCGGTGCCTTATCAGCTAGACTTGAAGTAACAAACAATAATTAATAGAGCATGAGTATAACAAATAATAAATATAGAGTCATATAGGAAGACTCATACCCACGATGAGAATACACCTAAATACCCGGAATGTTTTTGATCTCAATGATTTAAATTAGATATTCCTACTAAAGTTTATATGTGCATAGATCTTATCACAACTAGGTGTAGGCGTCCAACTATATTTTATTATGATCAGATCATATGAACTATTTAAATTGGGAGTAATATTTGATAGATTAAACACTTGGTGATCTAAAATGTATAGGAACTAAACAAAATGCCTAGAAGAAGTAGCGCTCATCTAAACATGAACCAACGACCAGAACCAGAACAACAACAACCGCAACCACCACCACCAGAAACAAACCCTCCAATAAGTTCAGTAGAACTTGAAGAAATTATAGCTCAGAGAATCGCTGCAGATCTTGCTAATGTCACAAGAGGAGGAGTTAGAAATGAAGGCAATGTAAGGACCACCAGAATGTGTACCTACAAGGATTTTATGAATTGCAAACCTATGAGCTTCCATGCAATGGAAGGAGTTGTTAGCTTGACCTGGTGGATTGAAAAGACAGAATTAGTATTTTAAATAAGCTTCTGTCCCGACGAATGTAAGGTACGGTTTGCTGCATGTACCTTCGCTGATGCCACACTTACATGGTGGAACAGCCATGTGAATACAACGGGTATTGATGCCTCCAATTCCATGTAATGGGAACAACTGAAGAGGATTCTAGTAGAGGAGTATTGTCCCATGGAGGAAATACATAAGTTAGAACAAGAGTTGTGGACCCTAACCATGAAGGGTTCAGATATAAATGCTTATACAGCTAGATTCAATAATCTTGCAGTGATGTGTCCAGTACTAGTAACCCGAGAATACAAGAAGATCGAGCGATATATCTGGGGTCTAGCATCGCAAATCAAAGGAATGGTGATCGCATCAAAGCCTACAACATATGACAGTGCAAAGCGTATAGCTCATCAGCTAACCAACACAGAAATCCAAGTGGGATTTATAGTTGAGTCTCCCGAATCTGGAACGAACAAGCGCAGATTTAATGAGAAGAATCCCATACAATCATCTGAGGAGAGACAAGATGTGGCATCTAATTATGCAGCCACAACAACAATACCCATCCAACTAAGGAAGTATGCTGGAAAACTCCCATGGTGCACTCAGTGTAATCGTCATCACCTAGGTAACTGTTCATGGTGCAGTCAATGTAACCATCAGCATGCAGGTGACTGTTATATTTGCATGAAGTGAAAAAAGAAGGGACACACTGCCAATTATTGCAGGATCACATCAACTACAACAGGAAATCAAGGAACAAACATTGGAAACCGGCTATGATGGAGGAAGAGTGTGTTTTAAGTGTGGTGAAATTGGACATATCAAGAAGGAATGTCCTGAGTTAAGGAGTCAAGGAAGTTAGGTCGTCGTAGGTCAATTGTAATAGGAAGTAGGGAAGCTATCTAGTAACCTTCGGTGGTATCTAGTTAAAAGTAAATTTCAAGACAAAATTTTATCAACGGGGAGAGAATGTAACACTAGTCAAAATAGGTCAAAAACAATCACATATGATTATACCAATCAAGTAATGTGATTTTGTTAAACTAGTAATGTAGTAAACTCACTATGTATTTCATGATAATTATAATATAAATATGAACTTTCATACATACTTTATGGTATAAATCAAAGTATACGTCCATACGATTCCAAAAATACAGAGAACATCTAAATCTGACTTCGCATGAAGAAGTTATGATAAACCAAACACTATAAAATCTCTATAACATAAGGAACATAAAATAGGGGTAGAATTAGCTATTGGAATCTATTAGAGAGTTATAGTACTCAGAATTACCTACACATGGATATAAAGAACGTCAAAAACGGAGTTCGTATGCAAAAGTTATGACCTTCCGAAGTTACAGCTGTCTGAGTGCACAACACGTGTCACAAACCCTAATCTGACCGGACTCACGATGTGAGTCTAAAAACTCACGATGTGAGGATTCAAACCGCCTCATTTTGCTTCTAGAACTCTATGGAACGATAATGTAACAACCCGAAATTGTTCGTCGCCAAAACCCGTTCTACCCGAAAGGTCGCCGTTATCAAATTCGTTCCATTTTCTTTTTGGAGTTAATTATTCAAACTTATATGATTATTTTATTTTAATGAGTGCCTAAATCACTCAGGAACTCACGTAATTCGCCCGAATATAATTATTTCATAAATTTTAGAAATGTCCCCGCCGGGTGACGGTAACTTAATCGGGTGCGACCAAAAACCGCGTTTAACGCCGGTATTGGGTAGAATTCCACCGTGTACAAGTTTTAAGACCTATATAAACATATTCTAGCATCCATTTGAAGCTTTTTCCTTCTATCTCTACTCTCTCTCTAACCTCTCTCCTAAATCCAAGTTTAAGGGTCCAAAACTCAAATTTAAGGCTTCAAATCTCTAAGGTACATTCCTTAGCTTGTATTGTAACCTTCTTAGCCTTCAAATTCGAATTCAAAACATAATTTGTGACCACATACATGAGTTTACGGCCATGGAGCATTCATGGGCCGTAAACTCACAATAAGTGGGTTTTTGAGCCCTTAAGCCCCTCCTTGACAAGTTTGGGACTTAGATATGGCTAAATGACTTCAAGATATGGACTCTAAACAATTAAAACATGAACTTTGTGATGTTTGAAGGAGTTTACAGCCAAGGATCATTCTTGGGCCGTAAACTCATATATCTAGGGTTTTCATGCCCTTAAACCCTTCCAAATCACTTATATGTCTTAGTTATGAATTATAGAACATTGATAATTGCATTTAGACACTTGAAACATCATTTTTGGGGGACAAATAAGAGTTTACGGCCAAGGTATGTGCTTGGGCCGTAAACTCCTCTAAAAGGGGGATTAAGTGCCCTAAAACATGTTCAAATGCCCTGAAACTCAACCAATGACCTTGTGGTAAATCCTAGAATCATCTAAAAATGGTTTGGAGGCCTTAAACACATCAAACACACCACATATTGGAGTTTACAGCCTAAGCACATAGCCTTTGGCCGTAAACTCATAACCACATGTCAAAATGCCCTTAAACCACCCCTAAGGCCTTAGTTTGAATTTTCGAAGTCCTTACAAACAAGTTTTTGGCATTAAAACACAAGGATTTACTCTCTATGAGAGTTTACAGCCATTAGAAGGGTCTCATTGGCCGTAAACTCCAAAAACCCCTTCAAAATTTCAAACAAATGCATATAAGGCTTTGGTACAATTTTAGCAATCACATGTGATTAGTTTGGGATCCAAAAACACAACTTTTCATGGATTTATAGGAGTTTACGGCCATGAGACCATGCTAGGCCGTAAACTCCCTAAAATGTGTCATTTTTATGTTAAAAATCCATTCCAAGACTTTGAACCAAACCTAGAAAAAATTCCCCTAAGTGTTTGAAGTCACTTTTGCCCATATTTGACCCCACCATGAGTTTACGGCCGTAAACTCATGGGGAATGGGTCATGTGGCCGTAAACTCCCTAAAGGGGGTGTTCCTTTGAAGTCCCAACTCATTTCCTAAGTCCCTCACATCATTCATGTCCCTAAACGCCACCCGGGTCCCTCCAAACACTTGTATCGGAGTGTTATCACGACTTGAAGCAATTGTCCCTATCCAACAATCAATTTAAGTCCTAATTAGATACAAATGTGTATCTTTACATCATAATTAGGAACCTCGTGTGTTTACAAGTTCCGGATCAACTCTTAGCATCCAAACCGTCTCATATCTCGTCCGGTGAGTTCATACCCCTACGGCTTTTTCACTGTTTTCAATGTTTTCAGGGGGGAATACAAGCAAACTACAACTGTTTTCAAATCAAAACATTGATATGTTTCAAATTATATCTGACAAACTTATAAACTCTTTTACACCTTATGTATTATGCTGAGCATAAGGAATGACTTATTAATTACAACTAAAAGAATTTTAGTTAAGGAAACAATCAAACTAATCAAATTATTATGGGAATAATTTGGGGCTCTTTACTGTTCTTTCTATCATATGTCGATATCTATATCAACTTATTAGATAAACTATGTCTGATTCAGTTTATCTCCGTATCATTTGAATATATTGTCAGATAATTTCATTGTATGTGTCTATATTTACTGTACTATGTTTCATAATCTTCTGTATGTCGATATCTTATGAGCACCCTGTGAATAGTTTAGTACTGGTTTGTGAGATAGTCACTACCCTTTATGGATGATCAGTAAATCCTCCCCGGAAGTGTAACCAGAGTCTCCTGGAGGGAGAGCGCGGAATTTGTGAATAGATCTATTCGGGACTGACAATCCCACACCTTAACTGCTAGCTACAGTTAGGCGGGCACGCCTGTGGTGACAAATTTCTGGATATCGTTTCGACGTCTGACAAACGTCAAGGAGGTCACGTTGTCGTATTAGTATGGTTACCGGACTCACAACATGTATTAATATTAGCTTATTCACAGTTTGGGTTTAGAAACTATATCTCGTTCGGGATAGTGATCCCATGGTTTTGCATCTATGTTTTATACGGGATAGTGATCCCATGGTTTTATATCTATATCTTTCGGGATAGTGATCCCATGGTTTTGTATCTATGTCGTATACGGGATAGTGATCCCATGGTTTTGTTTCTAGATCTTTTTCAGGATAGTGATCCCATGGTATTATCAAACTATTTTATATCTAGTCCGGGATAGTAATCCCATGGTTTTGTATCTATAACTTGTACGGGATGTCTTTCCCCATGGTCTTTAACTATATCTTATACAGGATAGTGATCCCATGGTTTTGTATCTATATCTTATACGGGATAGTGATCCCATGGTTTTCCAAATCTGTATCTTATCCGGGATAGTGATCCCATGGTTTTCAATCTTTATTTCCATATATACATCAACTTATCTCGTGTCTAGTCCGGGATGATAGTCCCATGATCTTAAATCTGTACTTTCATATGTGTCAAACTATTTTATATCTCTTTCGGGATAGTGATCCCAAGATTTTCATTATATAGTTTTGTGTGTTAAACTATACTTTCTGATATACAACTGATCTTACAATTAGGAAAATATGGGATTTTCCTGGGGTAAAATACAACACATAATCGAATTGGTAACAAGTGACAACTAAACCAACTTCACATAAGAAAATATGGGATTTTCTTGGATAACAAATCTTTTCGGAAACTAAAGGAAATCGATACATTTTCATAAAACAAAACCACTTATGAACTCACCAGCTTTATGCTGATTTTCAAACCGCTTGTATTCTCAGGTCCAAGTCAGACAGGTACCCGGTGATCTCTTTTGATGAAGACGGAGTGCGTGGAAGACTCGTCTCAACTTTTGTTAATATGATGCATATGTATATCTTGTATAACTTTACTTTTGAAACAAATGTAAACTTTCATATATATGTAATGTAATGGTTGTTTACTGTGATTACTATGTACATTGGATTTGATACACAACGTGGTAGTCCACCCCGGAAATGTTTCCGCCTTTGATTTTCGGGGTGTGACAGATTGGTATCAGAGCCCTTGTTTATAGTGAACGGAGTATACCAAACCTTACATGGTATAAAACTATAAACACTAAAGGGCCTCAGTGCTCTGAATTAAAAGTATCTTCAAAACTATAAGTATTTTCAAAAGTATACAAGTATACCGAACCGCCGAAATCTGTAACTACAAGTAGAGCAAAACATAAGTAAATGGATGTTGTACAGTGCGGTTAAACCTGGGCAGTTATGTAGTCGTGTCTAGGGTCAATATAGCCTGGCCAACTATATTCATTCGAGACACGGCCAACATGTGCTTGGGAGTGACTATGGTACGCAGCATGCCTAAAACTTACCTAATATCCCAAACAACAAATCGTCGCTGCAGCGAACCATGAAATACTATGGGAGTATTTCTCGAGCCAATCCTTCATAGAAAATCCTCATACACGCGATGTTACTTGATCATTCCGCTAGCAATAAAATGTTCTGTCTTGATAACTCTTTCCTGTTTTATCGCTTAGTATGATGCTATATCTGTCTTGATGAGATATCCCATGTTCCATATCTCTTGATTCAATTCAGAGGACTTATAATCCTCTCTTTCCTGATCTTTTTAGATCAAGATGCCTCTAAGAAAGAGACCCAGATCGAAGAACAAAGACTATCCTCCTCCGCCACCACCTTCTCCTCAATTCGATCTCGCATCACTTCAAGCAGTTTTGACAGCTGCAATGGTGGCAGCTATGTCACAAATGAATCCTGGTGGCTCCGGAGGTGGTCCCCAACCCCAAAACCCAAAAGACAGCCAGGAACACCGAAGAGGGGGTTCCTACAAAGACTTCATGAACGCGAAGCCCACAACCTTTGATGGCAATGGAGGTGTCATTTCCCTGACGCGATGGTTCGAGAAAATCGAGTCAATCTTCGAAATATGTGCCTGTTCGGAGTCTGACAAAGTCAAGTTTGCCGCCTGCACTTTCCTTGATAAAGCCCTGACTTGGTGGAACGGCCGAGTCAAATCCTTAACCTTACCTGTAGCAAATGCCATGGGTTGGGAAGCTATGAAGGAGCTTCTTCTTGCAGAGTATTGCCCTCGGGGAGAAATTCAGAAACTAGAACACGAACTCTGGAACCTTAAGATGAAAGGTTCCAACATAACTGCTTATACTTCAAGATTCGATGACCTGGCATTACTTTGTCCGGGAATGGTTACACCGAAGAGTAAAAAGATCGAGAGATTCATCTGGGGATTGACCCAGCCAACTAAAGGGAATGTCTTGGCTGCAAAGCCAGACACGTACGACAGCGCTAAATGTCTTGCGAAAATCTTGATCGATCACGAAGACAACTCTGATGAGGAAACTACCACTCCTGAATCGGACACAAGTGGAGGTGAAAGTAAAAATAAATCTCGGAACAAGTGAAAGGCCCCAAGTACGAAAGGGTCTTCTAAGAAACAACAAACGGTAGCAGTCCATGCTGCTACTGCCCCTGTTGCTATCTCAGCTGTCGGTTCTACAGCCCAAACTCCTACCAGTGGATACACTGGTACCCTTCCTTGGTGTGGTAAGTGCAACTACCATCACCGCATTCCTGGTCCATGTCGCGAAAGGATCTGCGACAACTGTGGCAAAAAGGGCCATCTTGCTCGAACCTGCAGAAAACTGGCCAAGTCAACGAACCAATCATCGGGAGCAGGAATCAGTCCAGCCTGCTACAATTGTGGTGTAACAGGGCACTTCAAAAGGAACTGTCCCAAAGCAGCTACCACCACTAATCCCTCTGTCGCCGCAGGTATACTTCTCTTTGATAACTCTTATACCTGCAACTCTTTTCGATTCCAGTATTTAGAGGGAAAACTATTACCTATCTATTTGAACGTTTTCTAAGCTCAATTCCTCGTATGTGATTGAAATGTGCATCATCGAGACGACTAACCAATGAGATTGAGAACACTAACTTCGTACCTATAGATTGAATCCTCGGTCCAGAGGACTATTCTGTTCCATTCGGTTAAATTGGAAAAACTTTTCATGAAAATGCTTTGATGCTACGTTTAACATGGAATGTCTGAGTCTCATTCCTGTTGTTATCCTGATTTCGAGAGGGTCGCCTATCTATATCTTTTTCCTCGACCTAACTCTCATGATCTTCGGCATCAAACTTTCGTATTGTGTCATGCTTTAAAACTCAAGAGTTTTCCTGATACGAATTACCACATCCCTCGTTTCTGTGATCATTGAGAAATGGGAAGTTAGTAGCCCCTCTACTAAATGTCTGTCCCGAAGAGTTTCCGGGAATTTCATTCGAACGTCTAAAGTTTAGTTCCACATCATACTTTTCGAGTTCCTCGTAGAGATTGATTCTACAATCTTCAGGGTTCGGATGGTCGTAGAACTTGTTAACATCTATCCAGTACATCATGTCTCGAATCCTTAGAAGCTTCTACCCAATGAAACCCTAGTGATTCCTTGAGGAAACCGAAGTCGTCCAGGGCTGGAACTTCCATGAGAAAACCGATTGATAACATAGATTGAGAGAGAGTCAAGGTACGAAACAAGAACACGTTCCGATAGTGAGAATTCACTAGAACGCCCAGTAGAGACCCGATTCCACTTGAGAAAGTGAAGATCCGAAGTAACAAATTCATTCGTGTCTCATTTCAAATTCATGATCTATATCTTATTCTTTGAATTTCGGGACGAAATTCCCTCTAACGGGGGGATAATGTAACAACCCGAAATTGTTCGTCGCCAAAACCCGTTCTACCCGAAAGGTCGCCGTTATCAAATTCGTTTCGTTTTCTTTTTGGAGTTAATTATTCAAACTTATATGATTATTTTATTTTAATGAGTGCCTAAATCACTCAGGAACTCACGTAATTAGCCCGAATATAATTATTTCATAAGTTTTAGAAATGTCCCCGCCGGGTGACGGTGACTTAATCGGGTGCGACCAAAAACCGCGTTTAACGCCGGTATAGGGTAGAATTCCACCGTGTACAAGTTTTAAGATCTATATAAACGTATTCTAGCATCCATTTGAAGCTTTTTCCTTCTCTCTCTACTCTCTCTCTAACCTCTCTCCTAAATCCAAGTTTAAGGGTCCAAAACTCAAATTTAAGGCTTCAAATCTCTAAGGTACATTCCTTATCTTGTATTGTAACCTTCTTAGCCTTAAAATTCGAATTCAAAACATAATTTGTGACCACATACATGATTTTACGGCCATGGAGCATTCATGGGCCGTAAAGTCACAATAAGTGGGTTTTTGAGCCCTTAAACCCCTCCTTGACAAGTTTGGGACTTAGATATGGCTAAATGACTTCAAGATATGGACTCTAAACAATTAAAACATGAACTTTGTGATGTTTGAAGGAGTTTACGGCCAAGGATCATTCTTGGGTCGTAAACTCATATATCTAGGGTTTTCATGCCTTTAAACCCTTCCAAATCACTTACATGTCTTAGTTATGAATTATAGAACATTGATAATTGCATTTAGACACTTGAAACATCATTTTTGGGGGACAAATAAGAGTTTACGGCAAAGGTATGTGCTTGGGTCGTAAACTCCTCTAAAAGGGGGATTAAGTGCCCTAAAACATGTCCAAATGACCTGAAACTCAACCAATGACCTTGTGGTAAATCCTAGAATCATCTAAAAATGGTTTGGAGGCCTTAAACACATCAAACACACCACATATTGGAGTTTACAGCCTAAGCACATAGCCTTTGGCCGTAAACTCATAACCACATGTCAAAATGCCCCTAAACCACCCCTAAGGCCTTGGTTTGAATTTTAGAAGTCCTTACAAACAAGTTTTTGGCATTAAAACACAAGGATTTACTCTCTATGAGAGTTTACAGCCATTAGAAGGGTCTCATTGGCCGTAAACTCCAAAAACCCCTTCAAAATTTCAAACAAATGCATATAAGGCTTTGGTACAATTTTAGCAATCACATGTGATTATTTTGGGATCCAAAAACACAACTTTTCATGGATTTATAGGAGCTTACGGCCATGAGACCATGCTAGGCCGTAAACTCCCTACGGCTTTTTCACTGTTTTCAATGTTTTCAGGGGGGAATACAAGCAAACTACAACTGTTTTCAAAACAAAACATTGATATGTTTCAAATTATATCTGACAAACTTATAAACTCTTTTACTCCTTATGTAGTATGCTGAGCATAAGGAATGACTTATCAATTACAACTAAAAGAATTTTAGTTAAGGAAACAATCAAAGTAATCAAATTATTATGGGAATAATTTGGGGGTCTTTACTGTTCTTGCTATCATATGTCGACATCTATATCAAGTTATTAGATAAACTATGTCTGATTCAGTTTATCTCCGTATCATTTGAATATATTGTCAGATAATTTCATTGTATGTGTCTATATTTACTGTACTATGTTTCATAATCTTCTGTATGTCGATATCTTATGAGAACCCTGTGAATAGTTTAGTACTGGTTTGTGAGATAGTCACTACCCTTTATGGATGATCAGTAAATCCTCCCCAGAAGTGTAACCAGAGTCTCCTGGAGGGAGAGCGCGGAATTTGTGAATAGATCTATTCGGGACTGACAATCCCACACCTTAACTGCTAGCTACAGTTAGGCGGGCATGCCTGGGGTGACAAATTTCTGGATATCGTTTCGACGTCTGAAAAACGTCAAGGAGGTCACGTTGTCGTATTAGTATGGTTACCTGACTCACAACATGTATTAATATTAGCTTATTCACAGTTTGGGTTTAGAAACTATATCTCGTTCGGGATAGTGATCCCATGGTTTTGCATCTATGTTTTATACGGGATAGTGATCACATGGTTTTATATCTATATCTTTCGAGATAGTGATCCCATGGTTTTGTATCTATGTCGTATACGGGATAGTGATCCCATGGTTTTGTTTCTAGATCTTTTTCGGGATAGTGATCCCATGGTATTATTAAACTATTTTATATCTAGTCCGGGATAGTAATCCCATGGTTTTGTATCTATAACTTGTACGAGATGTCTTTCCCCATGGTCTTTAACTATATCTTATACGGGATAGTGATCCCATGGTTTTACATCTATATCTTATACGGGATAGTGATCCCATGGTTTTCCAAATCTGTATCTTATCCGGGATAGTGATCCCATGGTTTTCAATCTTTATTTCCATATATACATCAACTTATCTCGTGTCTAGTCCGGGATGATAGTCCCATGATCTTAAATCTGTACTTTCATATGTGTCAAACTATTTTATATCTCTTTCGGGATAGTGATCCCAAGATTTTCATTATATAGTTTTGTGTGTTAAACTATACTTTGTGATATACAATTGATCTTACAATTAGGAAAATATGGGATTTTCTTGGGGTAAAATACAACACATAATCGAATTGGTAACAAGTGACAACTAAACCAACTTCACATAAGAAAATATGGGATTTTCTTGGATAACAAATCTTTTCGGAAACTAAAGGAAATCGATACATTTTCATAAAACAAAACCACTTATGAACTCACCAGCTTTATGCTGATTTTCAAACCGCTTGTATTCTCAGGTCCAAGTTAGACAGGTACCCGGTGATCTCTTTTGATGAAGACGGAGTGCGTGGAAGACTCGTCTCAACTTTTGTTAATATGATGCATATGTATATCTTGTATAACTTTACTTTTGAAACAAATGTAAACTTTCATATATATATATATATGTAATGTAATGGTTGTTTACTGTGATTACTATGTACATTGGATTTGATACACAATGTGGTAGTCCACTCCGAAAATATTTCCGCCTTTGATTTTCAGGGTGTGACAGATAACCCAAAAGCTCACAACATGAGCTAGGTTTTCTCACAACGTGAGGACGCTGCAGGACACTATTCGAGGCTTGAAAACACCCATTAAGGCTATGAGATGACTCTTGCCATAACTCACAACGTGAGCCTATCATTTCTTACGTCGTGAGGGCCAAAAAGCTTCCTACAAATAGAAAGTTTGTCCATTTGATTTTTCACACATGATCTCCCTCCTCCTCTCTCCTTTGATGAAGCCGTTTCGCTTCTCGAGCCCCGACGACCTCATACCGCTGATCGTTTCTGCTTAAGTTACATAAAATCATGCTTCTAAGGTGAGTTTCACGGCCCTACTTTCTAATATTTTCGGGGGAAAACGCATGCTAAATATTATATATACATTATTATTATGTCTATATGATAGTATATCAGTATCAACATAGATAGTTATAATAATCGGGATATAGTTATTTCGTATCTGTAAGTATACAACTATCATAAAGTTGTTAATATGTTATTGTTATAGTAGTATACTAGTGTAGATCTTGAGTTATACTTAGGATTCTATATATATGTTGTGTGCGATATAGTTCCAAAGTTATACTCGGAAGTTTTATATGTTAATTGATAAGTATGTTGTTGTTGTTGGTTTTATATCAAGATAAAACCAGGTATGGTATATGTTGTTGTTATTGGTTTTATGTCAAGAAAAAACCTGGTTTTAATTCTAATTATAGTTGTTGTACTACCGCAAGGTGTGATCCTTGTACTACCGCAAGGTGTAATCCTTGTACTACCGCAATGTGTGATCCTTGTAATAATAATAAGAGGTATAAAACTAAGTAATATAGTCGCAACTACAGACTCATGGTAGAACAACTTTAGAAGCATCATACTTTGTCGATATACAAGTATGAATGTTAAGTATACGTTTCCCAAAGACTTATACTCTAAGTATAAGAATTTAGTAAGTATATTACTTGTATATTAAGTAGACCACTATACCTATCCTACTTACTCGTATAGAATTGAAATAGATTTTTACGTAGTGGTTTTACTCATATAGAATTGACATAAGATTTATACGTAGCAACTTAGTTTGTATGGAATTACAAACATTTATATTTATAATATATGAGACTTATAGGTATATACTTATTTGGTAAGTAAACCATTATACTTAGGATACATATACAAAATGTTGGAAAGTCAAAATAATACTTTCAAAACTATACTGTTGAACATGGAAATGTTTTATTTTTATATGGAGTCAAAACCTATGAATTCACCAACTTTATGTTGACGTATTTTTAAATGCATGTGTTTTCAGGAAGTTGATAACTATGATACGAGAAATGACGTTACACCGCCCGGTATTTCCGCCGATGGTCGGGGTGTGACATTTGTGATGTACCCATTTTGTATAAACCAGGTACTTTGTATTCGTACCCTATTTATATGAAGACCTGGTACTTTGTGATGTACCCATTTTTGTATAAAATCGGTACTTTGTATTTGTACCCCTTTTGTATAGAACCGGTACTTTGTATTTGTATCCCATTTCGTATGAAAACCTTTTGTAACGTACATGAACATAAACTATACCTATTATAGCTTATCAAAATGTTTGTAATGTATATGCGACCTAACTATATCTAGTATAGTGTAGTATGTTTGTTTGTGGTGTATAAGAATCCTTTTCTATGTAAGTCGAATGTGTGGCAAAATATTACTATGTTTATCATTCTTGTTTTGTACTAATGGTAATGGAGGCGGATTCTTACACTTCAGTGAGTATTTATCTGTTATGTAATTATACCATAGCAAGAAACACATGTAAATATGAAATCTTTAGTATTAACACTTTTCTCAACAAGTTACAAAGTGCTATGAAAGTTATAAACTGTTAACTAGATTTTTAACCTTTCTGCGCTATTTTAGAAAAA
Organism: Lactuca saligna; assembly: GCF_052625555.1. NCBI lineage: Eukaryota > Viridiplantae > Streptophyta > Magnoliopsida > Asterales > Asteraceae > Lactuca > Lactuca saligna. Next base: position 52,334,136 of record NC_136420.1, on the reverse strand, counting down.
TCCTAGAAAAATCATATGAAGTCAAAAACTAATTCCGTAAATTCTGGGATTTCAAAAAATGTATCTACTTTATTCATAATTTTTCTCATGATTTTTAGTGGTCTCCAACATGTTTGAAAATGTCCATAATCACAGACTGGTCTAGATTGCTTCTTGAAATGATAGACAGTTTTGTAAAAATCACCATATATCGTAGAAAAATCGTGTGGAGATGTACAAGTAGTCATTTTAGAGGTCTACACCTGAACTATTTGCAAGTTAAACAGTTTTGAAAACAAAAATGTTTAGGTTGACCAAAACAGTCCGTCAATGAGCATTAACTTTTCTGTTGAAAGCTGTTAGAAGAACTTAGTGGTGTTCTTGGTGTTTTTAACTTGTATTTCCCCCCCCCCCCCCCCTAAAACTTAAGAAAAACATGAAAACGTAGGGTTATGAACTCACCTTAAGTGATTTCAGTAGATGGATGATGGATAAAAGAAGTGTTCAACTCAAGAAGACTTAGATGATGCTTGAAGATTCGAAGATCTAACAACAAATATGATGATATTTGTGTAAGGAACGCTTGATTTGGGTGAAGAAGTGTAAAAATAAACAAGCGTAGGATGAAGTTTACTTACCAAAGATGTGTGGGAAGCTCAAAACATCCAAGGAATTTCGAGTTCTCGGAGGGAGAAAGTGAGAGAGAATGAGTTTTTGCTTTTTGGTGAAAAGTGAATGTGGTCTTCAATGTGAAGGATAATGATCCTTTGTGTGTGTAGGTAAGAAAGCTTGTTGAGGAAGTATAAAAAGTACAATGAATAGTTGAGAGCTGATGGTGAATAGTGACCTAAAGTGGGTATGGGAGGGTTGCTTGTGTATTACACTAAGGCAAAGTCAACACTCTACCCCAAAATCTAACTTAATAGATTTTATTCTTAGGCAAGGATTTTCCCCCAGAATATTTAAAATTATTAATATTTAGGGTTTATTATGTTAAAATATGAGTTTGGGTGAAATCCCGCATTAAAATCACGAAAAACGGGCACAAAACGTGAAAATGGTCAAAAAACGGAAAAATATGCGAAAATCCAAAGTCTGGGCCAGAGGTTCGGTTCCTGATGTTTAGAACCGAAAGTAGAAGAGGAGGCCGAGAGTGCGAGAAGAAGGAACAGAGGGCGAGGCTCGGTATCGGTGGCTATTTTCGAGGTTCGGTCCTAGGAGTTGAACGGCCGAAGGCGAGGCTCGGTCCTCCTACTCTCGGCTCTTCTCAGCTTCGGTTCCTCCTAGTTTCGGTTCCAATAGAAGAGCTCGGCACCTAAGAGGTTTCGGCTGCTAAGAGGTTTCGGCCCCTAAAGGTTGCTTTACTTGTTTTTATCGCGTTTCAAGCCGTTTTTTACTCGGTTAAGGGTCGGGATGGCCCGAAAGACTATAAAAAGTTTAAGGAACTTTTAAGAGATATTTGGGAGACTATCCATACTTGGAGAAATTTGGGAGAGATTTCACATTCTTGGAGAGATTTGGGAGATATTTCACATTCTTAGAGAGATTTCACATTCTTGGAGAGATTGGGAGAGATTTCACATTCTTGGAGAGATTTGGGAGATATTTCACATTCTTGGAGAGATTTGGGAGAGATTTCTCACACAGAGAGATAGAGTGAAAACGATTGAGAGAGGCTTTGTTTGTGACATTTTTGAGTGTCCGGCTTCAGAATGCAATGTTCGTAAACCCTGTTATGCCATGTTTTATTGTCTTACACACTCCCGATGAGTGCACATTAGTGTTTTATCTCTTTGGTTCATTGTTTACCGTATTTAAGGCTTAGGAAATTCAATCACACAGATTTTCCAAATGGTGTTTTCTCATCATAATACTGAGTTGTACAGAAATTACCTAACGTAAGCCCTAGTACACAAGGGTTAATCGAGTTGACCGGTTTGACTTGTTGACTTTGTTTGACTTTGACTTGACCGGAAATTGACAGCAGTCACATTGACCTGTAATAAGCAAGAACCACAGCTGAAAATAAATAAATTAACCAAAGTAAATGCAAAGAAAAAGAACATTATACTCGTAAAAAAATATGGTTTATGAATGTGTAAAATCCCCAGCCGATAGCCGATCATCTGATGTAGGAGTAGAAGTTGAGGTTAGTAGCCATAGAAATGGGTTTACGTTTTTCTCTATTGAGCATAAAGGAGATGCAATGGCCAAAGTTTACTCAGCTGCCCCGAAATTATGGTGCCATTTGTTGCAGGTATAAAGGAAGAGTTAGGATTTAGGAACCTCTTGTTCTCCCTGAGAAGAAAAAAATCAAAAGAAAATAAAGATGAAGAGTATATTGATAAAATATAAAGCAATCATCCCATATTTCTAAAGTAACACCGACGTTTGTAGAAAAAAAGAAAATCAAAGAATACATAACTCTTCTATATGAATCGAACATAGGTTTACCTTAACAGGCTCCTATGTATGCCACTTATTGAAAAATCGTGACTCAAATTTTAGAGGCAATCATCGATTGATCATAACACCGGTCGACCCATTAGAGTCGTAGCACCGTAGGAAGGTTCGAACCCTAAATCAACAATATACCTCAATTCGAAGCATAAACCTGAGAACATAGTAATAAAATGAAGAAACACATTAAGGCATGGGGTCGGTTAGTGGCAAGTCATGGTGGATGCCAACTTGGAGAAAATCATAACACTGCTAAACCAACAATATAATTCAATTCGAAGCAAAAACCTGAGAACATAGTAAGCAAATAAAGAAACACATTAAGGCATGGGGTCGGTTAGTGGCAGTTCATGGCAGAGGAACAAACGCGCCATCGATAGAGCGGATGCCAGTTTGGAGAAAATAGACAGTACCTGTATGTTTCAGGTGCTGGATCAGAGCACCGATTTCGGGTTTGATGGATTGGATGAAGGAGGAGCGGTGGTAGTGTGGAAACCTTTTAAAGAAGATCCATCCCAGTAGCGGCATTATGAAGGCATCGACGGTACCAATCCGTCCTAGAAGCTGTTTTCTATCCTCCTCATTCAAGGCAACCGACAATGAATCGTGCCCGGGAACTACACATATTGATGTAAGAATCGAGTTTAAAATCGATAATATAAGGATATGAAACCCTACATAGAATCAGTCTCGAGCAATACTAGACGACAATTTTGGATAAGATGGTGTGGAAGGACAAAACTGGAAGACCGATTAACCTACGGGTGTAACGATAAAATGACCGAGAAACCGGAACTATTCCCAACACGTGTCCTAAAGACGTATTTAAACACAAACACATAAACAAAGGACCATTATTGCCAAAAGCCACATAAGTTTACTATTCCTAAGAAGTGTCCTCCTTTAATATATATATATATATATATATATATATATATATATATATATATATATATATATATATATATATATATATATATATATATAAGAATTATTGGCAATTTATATGTTGTGATTTTTGTCCTTTACTATAATTTAGCGTTACATTTTCGGTCCTTTACATAATTTTTTATTGTTTTTGTTTTTAGTAATTGAAAAGGGTTTTTCTGCCACAATACACAAGATGACTTATATACTAGTTATTTTCAATTTGGGACCAATTTCATTATTTTTTCTGGTCATGGTGCATTTGGGTACTAAATATGCAAAAATCTACCATATTAATGCAATTATAGGTGACCATATTTTTTCTTGAATCGGATTGGTTTTTATATCGGCTCACAATAAGATATTTATGATATTATGATTTACATCCATGGTTACAATAAATGTATTAATAATGTAGTTGATCTAAGATTATGGTTTGGCCAATGGGCTAATGATTTAGATCTATGGTTACAATAAATGTATTAATAATGTAGTTGACCTAAGATTATGGTTTGGCTAATAGGCCAATGATAGGTTACCATAAAGTCAAAACATGTTTCTGTAAGTCCCCAAATCTGGAACCAACTAGTGATCAACAAAAAATCAAGTCGAAATAATCAAGCACAAGAAGGAGTAGAAAACAAAATTGATCCAAATTGCACATGTTTTATATATAGCTGAAAATGTCTGGTACAATGGACACTACACACACAGTTGACTGCACAACTACTAACAACTGACAAGCTAGTACACTATTTTGTAGGGAACAGTACCAACAAACTAGTTTGCATCCGTAAACACCACATGGACCGAAAACGGGACGTTTTCGGTCCACCCAACCAAAAACCCACAAAATGCCTATACATAGTGTATTAAAGCCTACATAACATAAATGCCTATCTCAAACCAACAAAACATGTCCTAACGGTCTCCCCTTTGATTTGAGGCTAGCATGAATTCATTCCTTGTGAACTATAAGCACATCTGATTTTCCCATGGCACCAGCCCAGATGTGTTTGTTGATAGCATGCTCGTATATTCTTTAGCTGCATTCTCCAAGAGCTCACTTTTTACCACAATTTGATGATTTGACAAAGTACGGATGTGTCGCTCACCAAATTGAAGAAGATCCTTCGCTTCAACGAGGCGAATTGTACCGGTCGGGAATTTGATAACAGTAGAAGTTGTGACCTCATCAAACACCCAATATTCCATATCGTTCAGATGTCTATGATGAAGCTGTTGAACAATAGGGATTTGTTCCATCTGTCTAGTAGGAGGCCACATCACATTTTTGAAGGTTTGATTGGTGATAGGATCAATTAATCCTTTGAATTTCTTCACGATAGAATCAGTAGTCTTCATTACATCAAACTTTATCTTGACTTGATTCTCCAAGAAGAGTTTGAACTTGGTTCCGCAAGGATCGCCTGAAGGGTTGTGGATAGGAGCATCAGATAATTCTGTAAGATCAACTTTAGTCCAAGAACTAAATTCATTATGATTAGTATAGTACTCCACGTATCTACTCTTCCTCTTGACCATCTAGACATTTAATTTGTTGTGAAATCCCTACATTGTAATACCAGAACGGTCTCTGTATTTGGTTTTGAATCGCCGTCGCCCGAGCGTAGAAACTCTTAGTTAAGGCCGATCTCTGCAGATGTTTTGATCGGAATTTTTCATGAAAATCAATCCTCTTTTTCCTTGAGACTTGGCTTGTTTTTGAGCTTGCTTTAGAATTGCTCTTGGATTGGCTTGAGTAGGTTCTTTGTCAAACTGATCAACTATACGAGTTATACGGGCAGGTTGAGATATATATTGAGAAACATGAGTTGTTTATGCAGGGGAACCATGGGATGACTCGAACTCACTTGTTTCACCACAGGATGTTTTGAATTTGTCGCCAAATTCACTTATCAGCTTGCTCTTCAGATCAAAGTATCTAGCACAGAGAGCGCCGAGATTGAGCTGCAAAGCTGAAATATGCTTTGATTTTTCATGGTTTTCCTTTACAAGGTTAGAAACTTTAATGTCTAGAGCTCCTATAAAAACATCTCTCTCAATGATCTTTTGATTTGAAAATTCAATCTCTACTTTGAGCTTAGAAATTGATGGATCTACTCCCACAAAACTCCATGCACCAATTGATATCCCTTTGCCTCGGGGTGCAGGGTCAATATCCTGTTGAGCTAAGAACCTGGCAAGCCTCTCTAAGGCAGCATTGTGCACAGGTTAGGAAGTTGAAGAGACACCACGAGCTGAAGAGCTCCCAACTTTAAAGGAAGAATGAACAACATTGGGCCCTTCATTAAGTACTTGGCTATCCACATTATCTCGTTGTGCTGTAGAGACGGTTGTAGAAGATTGTTGAACATGTTGAGCTTGTTCCCAAATTAGCACTTACGGTCTTGGATTAACCCTTCTTCTTTTGAGTGGAGGCTTGGAGGCCAGTGTCTCTTGAAGATCACTCTCAAATGGAATAAAGGTTGGAGAAGCAACTGCTTAGGGAGGAATCCTCATAGTTGAATCCAAATCAACAATAATATCATCCATCTGATTGGCTGTTTGTTGTGGCAACTTTAGAATATTTGATTCTCCCTAAGTCTCCATAGGTGAAACTCCAACATCATCGACATTATCAAAAAATGAATTGGGTTCTTCTTCATTCAAATCGGAATCAAAATAGAAGGTATCATCATCAAAACCTAATCGATCACTTTCTTGACCCATTCCATCTCCATCATCAAAACCTAGGGCATTATCCCCTAGATTCATCCCAACATCATCATCATCTTCATCATCATCATTTACATTGATCATTGGAACATGGTCCTCTGCAACAATTGTTACAGGAGGAGTAGAGTCATCTTCCTGATCAGAAATAGTAACTTCATCATCTGTGGTTTCATCTGAATCTGAATCCTCATCAATCTCATGAAAGCCACCAAACTTCTCTAAGGGCTTACATCCTTGAAACACAAATTTTGAGACTTTGTGGTTCTGCTTCATAAGACCAAAAGTGTTAGGACCCAGAGACTTCAGGTCCAAAGTTTCTCCTCTTCCTTTCAATTCAGGATATTTGTCATTGATGATCATCTAGAGGAACCTTTGGTACATTAAAATGTGTCCTTTCTTTTCCCTTATAAATTATTCTTCATTTCATTCAACACATATCTTGAAAAATTGAAGTCAATATCCATGACTAGTGCAGTGATGGCAATGGTATTCAATAAAGATATTTCATATACACCTACTTTCCTGCCAGAGATGCATATAACAAAGCAATAGGCAAGAAAACGCTAGTATGGAGGTAGTAGCTTATTTGTTATAGGTGGGAAGACTCCTTCATAACCCATCCTATTAAGGATCTTCTCAATTTGATTCACAACAATTTTAGTTAGAAGACCAAGTTGATCCTTAATTTGAAGCACTTCTCGAATAATCTGTTCGGACACAATAATTTTGTTTGCTTGAATTGAGGATTCCACCGTGCCTTCCCCATTCGCTCCCTTTTTGTTGACAAAAGCTTTCTCCCAAAATTGCTTTATTAACTCCTGATAGATAATGGGATTTGATTGGAAAGCATGAGCAAGTTTGCAATTTTTAAGTCCATGAACCATAGACCTATATTCTTGATGTGTCATTGGAGGATCTGACATACATGCTGCAAAGTTTTGGTTTTCCCAGAATTTTAGGTCCGCAATTTATCTGCATCAATCGAGCCAAGTGAGAAAATTTAATAAATTTAAATTTTTTCTCAAATATAGGTTGATTTGGCTCCAATTTAATTTTATTAAAGTTCAAAAATAAGATTGATTAGGGTCTTTTCGCCAAAAACACTACGCTTGAAATTTAAAAACATTTGAATATTGGTTTTCTATTGCAAACGATTTCCAGCTGCAAACGCGTTTTCGGCCAAAAACGTTGCTATTCCACTGTCGATGAAGAACACCGTCAGGAACACTTTTTGGCTTCCAAAATCTGCAAAAACACGGTCAAAACACATGAAGATTAGCAGTGTGGGGTTCGCCATCGTTATACCTTGAAGAATCGATGATTAATTTCAAATATCAACCGCAAATAGTGAAGAATTGATGAAGGTGATTGAAGAACTGTCAAGAATACGAGATAATGAGAAGGGTTTTCGACCACAAATGATAAAGTGAGGTTATCAGCCGAAAATCCCTCTTTTAAAGCTGAAAATCCATTCTCGGCCCAACACCCATAAGTAAATGGATTGTAAACCGAAAACCTTTATGACAAAGCTAATAAATCCAATTTTATTAAAAATGAAACATTTTGAACACACAAAATTAAAAAATAAAAAATAAAAAATAAAAAAATAATAATTAAAATCAAAATAACGTAAATTCTAAAATTTAAAATGAAAACTAAAAATTAAAATTTTTAGAAAATAAAGTTAAAAATAAAAAATAAAAAATAACAATAAAAATAAAACAACACTAATTTCTTTTCAGAATTAAGAGCTTTTAGGATCAAAAGTTCTGACAGAGTCTTAACATGCTTTTGGAATCCCAATGAAGTTGATGATGCAAGATAGAATGGAGAAGAAGAAGAAGAATTGATGAATCTATGATGTATTGATGATATGAATGATAATCCTTACATAAGATTCATAAACACTAGTTCTCTCTGTTGTGTCTCTCTCTAGCACATGCTTCACTCAACAATAATAGTCCCTTAACAGAAAACACCCCTCCTTAGTCTAATCTTCTGAAACACTCCTCCTACACCCTATTTATACCTTTGGACTAAATCTAAAGCCCAAACCCAAATGCTAGACCGAAAACACATGGGTTTTCGGTCTAAGCTACAAATAAACCAATGAGTTTTCGACCCTAGACCGAAAACTACAATATCTAAGAAAAAGCAAAGTATAAACTATATTTTTGACCCAACAGTTTTCCAAGGTAGTAAAGTTATTATCGAAGCACTATTAGAATTGCATCACTGTAAAGACTCTCTAGAGACTCTGCATATGCAACTTTGAATATTTAATAGAATGGACTTCTCTGGGTGCTTCAACCACAGTGTGTTGCACTTTAGATCTTTAAGCAAGTTTCACTTCTCGGTGATGATTTCCATACCGGAGCTTTCAATTGAACTTCTACTCTTCGCCCTAAGCCCATTCTGATTGTGGTAATCTTCACATCTTGAGAAAATATATCCTTATAGTCGACACCCTACTTCTGTTGGACACTTATCTTTAACTCTGAATACCCACTTGCATGAAGATAATAAACAGTGTACTAACATTTAGTTACTTTAAAAATGTATAGTTCATATAATTTTGTGTTAATAACATCCTTGTCGAAAATACCCGATACCCGAATTACCTCCCCGATGTTTTCGGGTATCGGGTAGCGGGTAAATTTTTCCAGGAATTTGGGTAAGTCGATTTTTTTTTCAGGTTAGGTATAGGGTACGTTAGTTGGGTTTTGGGTATACCTGAATTACCCGAATTATTTTAATTTTTTTCGTGGAACTTGTACTCTTTAGCATGTATTTCATCACGCTTAAACTAACTATCATTATTGTAGAATATGAATCTCTTTTATTATGGCAGTATAAAACTAACAATATTAAAAACGTTTTTTATATATCAACATGTTCTTGAAAACTTAAATGTTTTCTAAATTATAGTTTTTATTGCAACTAACAAACTTGTTATCTTGACGAAACATCAGAACATGGCAAAACTTATGGCTACAATTATCTTAAACATTTTAAACTTTTAAACTAAGATCTTTAAGTATTTGTTTTTTTAACATCTTATTAGATTAGATTAAACTATTAAAAGATTACTTGATATCTCAAGCATTATAGACCAAAAAATCTAAATGCTCAAAGTTTGAGTAACTTCTTTATTCCTCGTTTGTTTATATATACAAGACTAATAAAGCATGACGTATTTATTTCGTTAAATTTATTTTCAGGTACAATTCAATATATATATATATATATATATATATATATATATATATATATATATAGAGAGAGAGAGAGAGAGAGAGAGAGCTAGGTTCAAATGTTTCTAGCAACTATTGTGTGCCTAAATCCACCAATGAGAATTCAAGAGATAATAAATAATTAAATATATCATTAAAGGGTATTTTGGACCTTTTGTACTTTTAATGAAGGAAATCATTTAATTGAAATCATTCAATTAATGAAATAAAGTAAATATATTTGACCTAGTTATGTCTGTGGCCGAACAAGTTCATCATCGGCATCAACACCATAACCGTCACTACATCTACTTCTTCTTCTACAATCGATGGATCCAAAAGGGAGCACATACTCCTGTCTCGCAATCGATAATGGAATCTGGGGTTCGGTGAGGCTGAGGAAGGAGATGCAGAGGAGCAGTAGTGCTGTTGGTGTCCGTGAACACGAGTGATATGAGAGGAGCGAACGAGGAGGAAATCCCGGTGATTGTAGGTACGAGGACGGAGGTATGCTCAGAATACCTCCTGTTCTTCTTTCTCTGGCCCGGTAATCCAACAACTAGGGAGAGAATGAAAACAAAATATTGAAATTGGGAAGTTTTTGTTTTTCTTTGTTTGTCAGGAAAGGAAAACACGAAAATGGGGCTGTCAGCCATTGATACAGAAGGGAGAAAGGAAGCAGCAAAACAACTAGTTTGAGGGAGACAAGGGTCTCGATTCTTGACTAATCGAAGGAAGAGGAAGTTAACGAAAGCATCCATGGCCAACAGATGATCTTCTTCTTCATCTTATTTTGATTTGAATCCTTGTAAATTTGGATGTTTAGGTTTTCCTGAAAAAATTTATGATAATGGATGGGATATAACTCATGGTTGTTTGTTTTTGTTTCTTGAATTCAAGAAACTGAATTGGTAAGACTCTCATTAATTTTTTTTTGAAGAAACTAAAGAAGCACACCACATGTTCGATAAAATGCATAGTTGAAATCTAGGTATTTGTAACTGGAAAACAAAGATTGTTTATGTGATGTAGTAACTTGTGCTTAACTGTAGAAATTATTTACCTCAATCCTAAAAATAGATTTTACATCTAATTGCTTTTTGATCTTGAATTCCTTGTCAACTTAAGCAGTGAATTATCGTAACCAATTTTGTGATGTTAGAATATACACCATTCTTTTTATTCTAAACCCGCATTCCTTTTTATCATAATGTGGTTATTTTTCAGATGCTAAGTGTTTTATTAGTAGGACTCAATGTTTTGTTCCTTGGGTATATTCTTGATAATACAAATTCTTTAAGAATATTCAAAACCATTCTGCAAGAATAGTTTATTCTGCAAGAATAGTTTATTCTGTAAGAATATTATTGATGTATTCTGATAGAATTGTAGTTAATTAGTTATATGTTTAATGTGAAACTGTTACAAGTTTATCACTACAAAATATTTGGCTATGTATTTGTGATAGAAATGGCTTGAAGACCTGATGGGAAAGACTCCTTGTATAAAATTATTCTCATGCAATACAATTCTGATAGAATGTCAATCTCACAAAATGTCAATCTCATAGAATGCTGGCATATTTTGAAGTGGTTTAGAGGTTTAACATACACAATATGTCACACCCCCGTACCATACGGCGGAAACATCCGAAGGCGGGTGACTTCATTGTGCGGTATCATAACAATTGAATATAAATGAAACAGAGCAATCCAAACATCATACATTGAGATAATAAACTTACATTGTTTACATATGGTATTTGTCCTTCGAATTACACAAAAGAGACATAAGCAGAAAATTTCCAAACTACAGCTAAATAGTCTAGCATCCATATCCCTTGTTACTTGCTTACTAGATCCCTGAGAATACAAGTCGTTTTGAAAAGCGTTAACTAAAGAGTTGGAGAGTTCATAAGCATTTTTGTATAAAATCGTTTACACTTGTTTAGAATCGTTCTCAATGTACTTTCAGAAAATCCGATATTTTCTATGAAGTCGTTTGAAGTCTTGCATTGAAAATCATGGATATATGTGTGCATGTCATTACTTTCGCTCATTCTTATAAGGAGTGATTTTAAAAATTAGTGTAAGTTATAGAAACAAGTTGTGTCCGAGAGTAGTTCTTATGAATAGTAATAGTCAACCGTTTCAAGAACAATCCCCTTATTTTTAAAAAGGGAATATGGTTGAAAATCGTGTTCTTCTTATCGTGTAAAATTGGATGTGTGTTCTAGTTTATCGTTATTGAAATTGTAGAAAATCATTTTCTCCAGAAAATCCTATATGTTCTGCTATAAAATATTCGTAAGTTCTATTTCCAACTGTGTGTATGTGTGGGTTAATTTATCGTTTTCAAAATCGTTTACAACACTTTCCATAGAGACCTATGCCTTTTAATTTGCAACATAGTAGTATTACGACTCTATACTTGTTAGGAGAAAGAATCAACATGGCAATTGTAGACTTCCTGCGCGATGAAAAAGAGCAGTCGACGCAACAAATGCGGACCATCACCTATCATGTGTAGGACAGTCGACACAACGTGCAATCTTTTAATATTTTTATATTTAGGTACTTTTGAGATTTTTCTAACTAGAATATTAACAACCTTTTGAGCAATCTTTAGAGATCCAGTATTTGTTAGATAAATAATGAAATTCGTACTTATTAAATAGAAATATCGTTTTCGTTCCATATCGTTGATTCTACTCGTTAACTGGGTGCTCGTGTTCGTTCCTTTTCGTTTATTGAAAAATAAGTCAATTTTATCAAGAGAAAAAGTGTCATGTTATAATTGTATAAATTTATAATTGCCGGTTATGACACGCGTTTTCTGTTTAATGACATATAGAACATTGCTTATGTTCTTGGAGGTTTTTACGACAGTAGTTTATGACATACAAATATTTATGTCATAAAGGCTGTCATAAAGGCTCTAAGCGTACATTTTCTTGCCACAAATATTTACATTAAATATTCATAAATAATCACTATTAGTTTGTTAATCTGGTGAAAAAACTATGAGTATGACACAATTTTCGAAAATAAACCTTTTATTTATGTTTGTTAAAAAACGATCCAACATATTATTATGCCCATACTTTACTCATTTTCAGAGTATTTTGCCCAACAACTTATGTAATCAATTATTAAAATAAATCCTTATAGTTGTTGATATAAAAATTTCGTGCTTTAGACTTGGTAGCATACTAGTTCTTGATTCCAAACTAGATTTGTGAGATTTAATCCAAACTCTGTAGACTTAACTAAAAACTCGAGTTTTTGGACTATTTACCAGAGTTTACATACTTAGACACACGTAAGATGGCATGTATACACAATAAGAAAATAAATTATTATTAACACAAGACTTTGACTTGTATTCTCCCCCAAAAGCAATAAAAACTTCAAAAAAAAGGTGGGGTATGATGCTCACCTTGAGTTGGTTGAGGAGTTGTTTGGAGTTATGGAGTGAAGATCCCAAGCTTAAATTTTTGGCTGAGATGAGGAACTCCTCTAGGGAGAATGTTGTTCTAAGGTTGATTATCACATATTATTATGAGTAAAAGAATATGGATTCATCTTGAAGATTATATAAAATCTTAGATGAGTGGAGAACTTACTTTAGAAAACTCCAGGGAAGATTTGAGATTTTTTCTTCCAGCAAGATCCTTAACTTTGCTCTTGGGAGGAGTATTTGAGAGAAAATGAAAGTGTTCTTAGGAGTTTATTGAATATGGATATGAGAAGTGAGAGAGTATTTCACGTTTTCAATAAGGGAAGATAAGGAGTGATTTGACATTTGCTTCGAGTACTGGTGGGTAATGTCTATCACTAAGGGATAATGCATAGATTACTAAGATTTGCATGGGAAATGAAGAATATACATCAAGTCAAACCCTTATCCTCTTAGAATCTCTTCATAAAAACCTTGGGGATTATTTTATATAAATATGTTTAAAATGATCAATTTTGGCATAAAATGGGGGTCTAAGGGGTCTAGGATATGAAAAATACGAGTTTGGTGTGATTTCCGACGCCAAAATGCCTATAATGTTGAAAAAGTCCAAAATTTACAAAAATCTGGAGTGGAGTGTTGTTCCTGCGAGGGTCGAAGTGTTTAGTGTTAGATTAGTATCTAAGCCCGTAACCATATTTGGTAAATACATGACCCGATTGTGCATGGTCCTTTTGGGTTGCCTTCACCAAAGCAACTTGACTAGAGAAATAATAAAGAAAGTGGTTATTATGATTTTATTAATATATCATAAGAATAATATATTAAAGGAGAAATCATATTTGTTTAATTAATATTGGTCAATAATTAATTAAGAATTAATTCTATGATCAAATGTAATTAATTAAACTAAAGGGGCTGAATTGTAATTATGTGATAGTTGCAAATTAGGGAATTGGATACCCCATGGATGGGGTGGACGAATTCAAGGTGATAAGGTCTTAGAATTTGTCCAAGATAAGGATTCTAGGCTTATCTTATGGGTTGCTAAGTGCGCAAGTAACCAGATAAGGATAAGGACTGAAACCCTTATCTCTACCCTATATAAAGAACCCTTAGGCCTTAGAAAATCGACCACTTGATCCCTAGAAGACCTAGAGCCGATTTTTACCTCTCCCCTCTCTCACTCTTGCCTCTCCAATTGCTTGTGGTGTTTGTGAGCCATTAGAGGTACTACACATGTGGTACTTGCTTTCCAAGACAAGGAGATTGAAGATTTGTGTTGTTATTACAATATAACAACAAGAGGTATGTAATCCCTTCTATTGTATAGATTTCGAAATACCTAGGTGCACGCTAGGGTTCTTCTTGTGTTCATAAAGTTGTGTATCTAATAGTGAAAACATAGATCCAAAATCAAGGGTTGCATGCACATATATGATTGTTTGTATAAAACCCATCAGTGGTATCAGAGCATATGGTTAATTGTTTTCAATTAGAATTATACAATTGTATGAGTTTGACACATTAGGGTTTATGGACAATAAACCCTAGGAGGCAAGCTTTTGAAATTAGGGTTCTTGAACCGTGTTTTCGAAAATTTGATAACGGTTTTTGAAACCCTTTCCTTTGTGCCCAAGATTTCGAAATCTAGGGTTTGCAAACCCTAGGGTTTTCAAAATATGCCTCCTCCCCAAGATAAGATCATAATTTTTAGGGATTTGGATAATCCCATATCTTGTAATTATCCTTTAATGGTTAAATATGGTAATTAAAGATTTTGAATTATCTCATCCCATGATTTTTGAAATCTAGAGGGATTTAAGGGATTAGGATAAATTAAATGTTTAATTTAAGATAATCCTTTATGATTTAGTAATTCAAATTAATTGTTTAATTTAGATAATTATTAAATCAAGAGTTTTAATATTTAAAATTTTAATTTAAAAAGTCTTAAATTTCAAAAAATTTAAAACTAAAATTGGAACCCTAGTATTTTGAAATGTTTAAAATACACCCTATACTATTATATTATTACAAGATATATATATATATATATATATATATATATATATATATATATATATATATATATATGTATGTATGTATGTATGTATGTATGTATGTATGTATAACTAAAATGCTAGTCTTACCGTTAGTAGGCCTCATTCACGAAGTCGATCTATAAGGGGGGATATAAGGTTATGGCCTATAAATGGTCGTTTAATGGGTATCCACTCTTACCCACCACTTCCTTGATTGGTGGAGAGTCATTAGCCGAACGGGTAGGATAGGGCAATCCTCTCCTCATTAATAATTATAATGAATCTATATAAAGTAACTAAACGTTTTTATAAAATTCTCAATCCTAGTTACTTTAGGCAAAAGTGAATTGATGCAATCCCATGAAATTACACTTTGCACCCTTGCTAGGAAGTTAGTGGAGCGTGTGTAATTAACCGGCACAATAATTGATTCTAAGCAAATGTGGAAAAGGGCGACTCATTGTTTGTCATAGTTCGATGGAGCGTATGTGGTTAACCGGCATATCGAATAGGTGACTATAACAATAAGCGCACCATGTACATCTGCATGGTTATTCACACCCGCTTTATGATCCTCGGCATCCCAGTCACAAACTAGAGGGGCATATCGAGATTTAAACATGCCATTGAAAAGTTCAATGAATCTCAAAAGAATCTAGGAATTCTCAATGCATTTAAAACTTAAGCCTTTTATGTTTTTCATGGTGAAGAATTAGTGAATCGTCATTCACTTACCACCAAATTTTTTGCATGTTGGATTACGACATCCCTTTTCTAATATGTGAATAATGTTGTTGGATCCTAGCCCTAATTTCTCATTTTAAGTGTTTAATTAGGGATTCAATTCTAATCAGACTTTGTTCCTTTCTATTTGCAGATGTGTAACGCAAATGCCAACAACACTGCTGGTGGTTCTTTCTCGCTAATTAGCCTATGTCAAAAAGTGACATTTGATGGATCGAATTTCAACGAATGGATAAGATACATTCGCATGATTGCTCGTTACGAGGACAAAGAATATGTACTCGAAAAGAAGCTTGAAAAGATCAATCCATAAATCGCTACTCCCGAAGAAATGGCCGTCTTTGAGGCCCATGAGCGTGATGCAACGAAAGTTCATTGCATTATGCTGGCCACTATGAATCTTGAACTCCAAAAGTCCTATGAGGACATTTATCCCTATGAAATGCACCAAGATTTTTTGGAGAGGTACCACCAAAGCGCAAGGCAAGAGCGCTACGAGATCATCACCAATATGATCACCGCTAAGATGTGAAGTGGAGAATCCCTAACCTCGCATTTCCAAAAGATGCAGAGGTATGTTTATCGTCTTCGCAAGTTAAATGTTAAATTTAGGGAAGATTTGGCTATCGACATCATACTTCACTCCTTGCCCTCGTGCTACAACCAATTTAGGATGACTTACCATATGAACAAAGAAGAGGTTACCTTAAGCAAACTCCAAGGGCTCCTAAGGACTGCTGAGAGCAACCTCAAGGACAAGTCTATTACATCAACTCCCACTCCACCCGTTGCTCCTGTTTTGGTAATTGATCAAGGGAAGGGCAAGAAGAGGAAGGCTCCTTTAAAGAGCCACCACAAGGGAAAGCCCCAAGATGGTACCTCTTCTAGTGGAACCAAAGTTGGTTCTGCTAAGCCCAATTCAAACCCAAAGGAGGCAGAGTGCCACCACTACCACAAAATAGGGCACTGGAAGAGAAGTTGCCTAGAATATCTGCAAGCCATCAAGGATGGGAAGATCAAGCCATCTTTCGCAGGTATTGACACAATTAAATCTAATGATTCATCACATGCTATTTCTTCGGTTCTTGATACAGGATGTGGTTCTCACATATGTTCTGATTTGCAAGGACTAAGAAGAGACATGGATGTGGAGCGTGGAAGAATAAATCTAGTCACCAGGAACAGAAAATTGCTGCCTATCACCAAGATTAGAGTGTACTCTGTAACGCTTAGTAATGGATTAGGTTTATATTGTAACATCCCGGAATCGCAAGAGTAGAGTTGAAGGGCTAAAAGTGTAAGTTTTAGAGGATGACTCGGCAAGTCAGGTCGTGGTCATGGTCGCGTGTCAAGTGGCCTACTCGGCGAGTCCCTAGGATGGACTCGGCGAGTAGGTGCTGTATGGAGAAAACCCTAATTTTCGGGGTTGAGCCCTATATAAAGAGCATTATACCCCTCCACAGCCTCCCTTATTCCCCCCTTGAGTTCCAAAAACCCTAAATTCGTGGAGAAATCATTTGTGGAGCAAATTAGAGCTTGGAGAGGTGTTGTTTGAAGAGATCTTGAAGGAGAAGTGGCTTGGATCAAAGGGCTTTGCTTGGATTCGAGTTTGGCTGCTATTGAGGCATCTTTTGGAGGTAATATCTTCGTCCTTAGGCTGTGCATTCCTAGTTTCATCATTTTGGGGTTTGTGGGGAGTATGTCTTGGAATGTTTTGGAGTTTGGAGGATAGATCTGAGGTTGCTACCTCAGATCTGGAATATTGAAGGCCTAGAGTGCATTAAAGTTCCTGTGTTTGTGTGCTTAGTGAAGTCACCATGTCCCAAACCTTGGTTTTAAGGTGAATATGGCTTAAATCTCGTTAGATTCACGTAAAGTTTGCCACTTTACGTGATGGATGGATTGTAGGAGGTTGGATCTATGTTTTGGATCAATTGCATGGCCTGAGATGCTTCTGTATGGATTCAGACCGGTGGTACTCGACAAGTCACATGGGTGGACTCGACGAGTTGCTTGAAGATGGCCTAGGACTCGACGAGTTGGAAGAACAACTCAGCGAGTAGGTTGAAGATGGCCTTGGACTCGACGAGTCCATTTGGACTCAGCGAGTCTTGTCGAGGAAGTCCCAATATTTCTGGTTGAGTCGATGAACCGGTGAGTCAAGGGATGACTCGGTGAGTTGGGTACGAGTGGACTCAGAGTTGTTGGACTCGACGAGTCTTGGGGTGACTCGGCGAGTTGGGTCACTGATTGAAGGAAGTTCTGAGCATATGGACTCGGCGAGTCATCGGGTTGACTCGGCGAGTAGGGTCAGTCAGGGGTTGACTTTGACTTGTCCGTGGTTGACCAGTTGTCTTCCAGGGGTATTTTGGTAATTAAGGGTATTTATTGAGTTGTATGTTTTGATGTTTAGTGGAGGAGTTCGTGTCAGAGTTCGGAGCAGCGGGATCTTATCTTTTCAGCCGACAGTTTCAAGGTGAGTTATCCTCACCATATCAACAGGGTCTAAGGCACCAAGGTCGGCCCTTTATTGTATTGAGATTCGGTTATGGTTATTATGTTATTGTTTTATGTGTCTGCATCCTGGTAGCTAGGATGGTACATGCTAGGAGGCCTTGCTAAGGTCAGTTTTCCCGATGTACAGAGTGATGCTATGGTAGTGACCGGTTAGGTCGGTAACCCGGTTAGGGTAATGATATGCTATGTGATATGCTTGCTCGGTTTGTTGACTATGACTGTTATATGAATGTATGTTTTGTGCACATGGTTGTTTGGACTGGAGATGGGTTGAGGCGGGTCCTGCTTTGTGCTGTAGGCCAAGATACCCAGGGCGGACCGGTTGTTCCGAAGGCCCAAGGAGCGGTCCGGATAGGCTGTAGGCCCCACGAGGGCGGACCAGACGCGCCGAGGCTCGGAGAGTGGACCAGGCGGACTGAAGGCCCGATGCGGGCGGACCAGTCACACTGTAGACTCAGAGAGTGGACCAGGTGGGTTGAAGGCCCGATGCGGGCGGACCAACCCCACTGTAGACTCGAAGGACATGACTAGACCTGGAGGATGGATCCGTTGGACTGAAGGCCCGATACGGCGGACCAGTCACACGGTAGACCCGATATGCATGGTTGTTCTATGTTCTGTTATGTTATGTATGTTTTATATGTTTTGGACCGGAATGTCGCAGCCTGGAAGGGCGTCTGCGTGGTTGGTATTTTGGGGGTATCTCACTAAGCTTTCGGGCTTACAGTTGTGGTTTAATGTTTTTCAGGTTCTTCAGGAGACTGTGGCAAGGCGAAGGCGCGATCGTACCGCTCCTCATGATTTTGTAGCAATGTGATTCTGGGAATACTCTAATGACTTGTATTGAAAACCTTTTTGTAAACTTTTTAACAAAAATCGGGTTTTTTTGAAAAATTTAAATTGGTTGTATTTTTCGGATGTTACAAGTTGGTATCAGAGCCTTGGTTTGAGTGAATTGGAGAAACACTTGTGTGACTCCAGTCTCAAATCGAGGAGAGTTTTCAAAAAGAGAATTTAAAATGGTTTTCAAAATAAGTAAAGGAGGACGCGGAGGTACGATCAGCCAGAGCCAGTAAGTAACCCCAAAATGCCATACATGACAATTGTTTTATTGAGCTTTGATAGAACAGCATGCTAGAGTTAGGCTAGGGATCTTCAGGATTTATTGAGAGTTGCTTGATTTATGATGCCTGCTAGCCTAGGGTTCCTTGTGAGAGATTTCTAGTGTTCCTCTAGTTGTGAGGATAGAGCGTTGTTATGTGTGTCGCTAGGGTGTTGTGGGAGTACTTCATACAAATATGGGTTGGTGTGGAAGGTAGTATGGGCTCGTACTACTGAAAGCACGGACTCATACGCGTATCAGGGAAACCATGACCTCTAGGGTTGGGATGAGAGTTGGTTCCCGGGTTAGTGGAATATGTCTGAGATTTGGTGTTTTATTTTCAGTATGGAGATTTCAGGGCACGCTGGGAGTGGATCCGGGTCAGGATCAGGAGCCGGAGAGGGAGTTCCGGGTGGGTCTGTACAGCCAGAGGTTGTCAGTCAGATGAGTACGCACGAGTTGGATGCGAGGATTCGTGAGATCCTACATGATGAGGTTGATGCATTGTTTCGAGCTGAGCTGCCGGAGTTGTTTGGGTCGATCAAGACCGCCATGGTGGAGTATTTTGATGAGCGCTATGCGGCTCTCACGGAGACGGCTGCCGCGGCGGCTACAGCAGCTGTAGCAGCGACAGGGGAAGGAGCTAGTAGAGGTTTTCAGTATCGGGGCTTCGATAATACGAAGCCTCCCACTTTTGATGGAGTTTAGGATCCGATCGTTGCTATGAGATGGTTATCAGATGTGGAGGGATGTTTCTTCACGTGTTCATGCCCTGCTGATCAGAGGGTGAGGTGTGCTTTGAACCTGTTGAGGCTCGGAGCAAAGGATTTGTGGAGATTGACCATGGGGTCATACTCGGATGCGCAGGGGGCTGCGATTTCATGGGATCGGTTTAGAGAGATGTTCAGCACTCGTTATGTTCCGCAGGTCGAGAGGGAGAGGCTGGCTAAGGAGTTCTTGGAGCTGAAACAGGATTCGGAATCGGTGACGGAAATCACCAGGATGTTTACTGAGAGGGCGATGTTTTGCCCTGAGTTCACTTTGGAGCAGGCTCAGATGTCTCGGTGTCTGAGTATGCTAAAGAGAGACATCAGACAGTTTGTGTCTGCACAGAGGTGCAAGACTTTGCTGGAGTTGCAGGAGGCCGCCAGGCGGCGTGAGTTAGAGATTGAGTTACAGGTGCGTGAGCTGAGGCAAGCTCCGGTTCAGTCGCAGCCGGCGACGAAACGGTCTAAGATCGTTGATTCCAAGATGGGAGATCAGGGTAGCCACGTCTGTGGAAAGTGTGGAAGGGGTCACGCCGGGGTTTTTTGGTCCGGTGGAGCATGCCGCAAGTGCGGAAAGGAGGGACACTATGCGAGGGATTGTCGGCAGTCAGTGCCGGTTCAGGATTTGAGGATATGCTATCATTGTCATCAGGTTGGACATTTGAAGGTCAACTGTCCACGGCTTGCTGCAGGACCGGTGCTGGCTCCAGCACCGGCTACATTGAGGATCACAGGTGGAGGTCAGGGTGGAGCGGAGCCCCCAAGGGCTTAGGGTCGTGTTTTACAGCTTGCTGCTACGGGTATGTTCTTTATGCTGTTTTGGTTATTTATGATTGTTGTAGAGTATTGTTATCTGCTAGTTTCGTTGGTTGGTTATGAAATTGCGTTTCGGGTTTTCGTGTGGTATCCGTTGTTCCTTGAGGGTTTGGCGAGTTGTGATCGAGATTTCGTTTTAGTATCTTGTATCTCCTGAAGGATCGTTATGGTTATGGATTAGTACGTCGAGCTATCGTTGATTATCTTTGTGAGGATTGGTGGCGGATGCGGCGTTGGTTTGAAGGCCAGTTAGATTCTGCAGTCTGAGTAATGGATAGTTGAAGATTGGGTTCCTTTCGAGCGGGTTGTGCAGCGTGGGATCATGATTTGTATGAAAGTTGTCGGCGCTGGTAAAAAAAAACATTTTGAGTGCATGTGTTGATTCCTGCAAGGTTGCTTGGGGAGATCGGTGATGGCGATCGGTGACTAACTGTCAGTGTCTTAAGTGGGGGAGAATTGGAAATCTCCGGATGATCGTTGGGCCTGAGAGGTTGTTTAGCTGCTTGGGGAAATTCAGTGGTATTTCTATCAGTCGACAGCAGGCTCATGCGGGTGAGTAACAGGCGTGCGGGGCGGAATACAGACCTAGAGCAGTTGATTGAGGAAGGCATGGGAGCAGGCCGGGATCGAGTATGTATGATGGAGATAGAGTTCGGAACCCCTAGAGGGCTAGAACGGTATGCACGGGAGGATTTCCCGAAGGGATGGTTCGGAGTGATGAATGCTAGTTGAGCGGTCCGGATAGACTGAAGGCCGGTAGGCGTACCAGTCAGACCGAAGGCTCGAAGGACGGTCCAGTCAGATTGGCTGAAGGTTCTGAGAGTGGTCCAGATTGGCTGAAGGCCTGGGGAGGCGGTCCAGTCATGCTGAAGACTCTGCGAGTATTGTTGGATCGGTTCGAGGTTATGGGTTGCGTATGTTGCAGTGGGATTACATTGGGAGGTCTGGCCCCGAGTAGCGATCTTGAGCAGTGAAGGTAGTGCATGGGCTTGAGAGTCCCTGTGATGAGAGTCAGAGTAGTGGTGATGCATGGATGTTGAGTATGATTTAAAGACGTAGTGTAGCGTGGGATGAGCACCATAGTGCCTGCCATGGTGACTGGGCGGACAAGCGGTTTCCTTGGTAAGGAAAGAGGGAGGAATGAAATCCCAAAAGGGAGTGCGAACTCACGGAAGTGAAAGCGGCAGTGTAGAGTTATGATTGGAGTGGTCTGTCGATGCTCTTTGAGTAGCGTGTTGCGGCGGTAGAATAAAAGCTCATTCGACTTGATATGTTGCTCTGGGCGCGGAGGGAATACCGCAACGTAGAGCCAGGGAGAGGGGTTCGGAAGGGATATAGAGAAAGAGTCTTGGACTCTCAGTGAGATTCTGATCAGGGTTCTGGGTATGTATCAGTGGTTCATCCTGGAAGGATGTTTGAGGATATCATCAGTATATCAGGTTATCCACACCTGAGGGTGCTAGAGCTACATCAGCATGTGTGTGTGATTGCGAGAGGAGAACTCGGGGGAGTTGCTCCGAAATGGAGGAATGGGTCTTTCGGTCGGCATGGAATGGATAGAGTGGAATTCGGATCGGGAATCCGATGGTTTGTGGCTTTATAGCCATATGACTCAAGTGAAAGATGAGGATTTGAGCAATAAGGCATCATGGGTAATTCTCGGTTGTTAAGCGTGGTTATCGGAGGGTACAGTTGGTGCCCAGTTTGAGTAGGTGGTGGGGACACCGTATGGAAGGAGAAAGTGAGCTTCTGGTTCTATGGTGGTACCTTGAGGGACTTGGTTCGGTCAAGGTCAAGTGGTGCGTCGTGGGAAGTAATTTGAAGATGAGATGCCGAAGGCTTCGAGGACGAAGCCTAATTTAAGTGGGGGAGAATTGTAACATCCCGGAATCGCAAGAGTAGAGTTGAAGGGCTAAAAGTGTAAGTTTTAGAGGATGACTCAGCGAGTCCATGGATAGACTCGGCGAGTCAGGTCGCGGTCATGGTCATGTGTCAAGTGGCCTACTCGGCGAGTCCCTAGGATGGACTCGACGAGTAGGTGCTGTATGGAGAAAACCCTAATTTTCGGCGTTGAGCCCTATATAAAGAGCATTATACCCCTCCACAGCCTCCCTTATTCCCCCCTTGAGTTCCAGAAACCCTAAATTCGTGGAGAAATCATTTGTGGAGCAAATTAGAGCTTGGAGAGGTGTTGTTTGAAGAGATCTTGAAGGAGAAGTGGCTTGGATCAAAGGGCTTTGCTTGGATTCGAGTTTGGCTGCTATTTAGGCATCTTTTGGAGGTAATATCTTCGTCCTTAGGCTGTGCATTCCTAGTTTCATCATTTTGGGGTTTGTGGGGAGTATGTCTTGGAATGTTTTGGAGTTTGGAGGATAGATCTGAGGTTGCTACCTCAGATCTGGAATATTGAAGGCCTAGAGTGCATTAAAGTTCCTGTGTTTGTGTGCTTAGTGAAGTCACCATGTCCCAAACCTTGGTTTTAAGGTGAATATGGCTTAAATCTCGTTAGATTCACGTAAAGTTTGACACTTTACGTGATGGATGGATTGTAGGAGGTCGGATCTATGTTTTGGATCAATTGCATGGCCTGAGATGCTTCTGTATGGATTCAGACCGGTGGTACTCGACGAGTCACATGGGTGGACTCGACGAGTTGCTTGAAGATGGTCTGGGACTTGACGAGTTGGAAGAACAACTCGGTGAGTAGGTTGAAGATGGCCTTGGACTCGACGAGTCCATTTGGACTCGGCGAGTCTTGTCGAGGAAGTCCCAATATTTTTGGTTGAGTCGATGAATCGGTGAGTCAAGGGATGACTCGGTGAGTTGGGTACGAGTGGACTCAGAGTTGTTGGACTCGACGAGTCTTGGGGTGACTCGGCGAGTTGGGTTGCTGATTGAAGGAAGTTCTGAGCATATGGACTCGGCGAGTCATCGGGTTGACTCGGCGAGTAGGGTCAGTCAGGGGTTGACTTTGACTTGTCTGTGGTTGACCAGTTGTCTTCCAGGGGTATTTTGGTAATTAAGGGTATTTATTGAGTTGTATGTTTTGATGTTTAGTGGAGGAGTTCGTGTCAGAGTTCGGAGCAGCGGGATCTTATCTTTTCAGCCGACAGTTTTGAGGTGAGTTATCCTCACTATATCAACAGGGTCTAAGGCACCAAGGCCGGCCCTTTATTGTATTGAGATTCGGTTATGGTTATTATGTTATTGTTTTATGTGTCTGCATCCTGGTAGCTAGGATGGTACATGCTAGGAGGCCTTGCTAAGGTCAGTTTTCCCGATGTACAGAGTGATGCTATGCTAGTGACTGGTTAGGTCGGTAACCCGGTTAGGGTAATGATATGCTATGTGATCTGCTTGCTCGGTTTGTTGACTATGACTGTTATATGAATGTATGTTTTGTGCACATGGTTGTTTGGACTGGAGATGGGTTGAGGCGGGTCCTGCTTTGTGCTGTAGGCCAAGATACCCAGGGCGGACCGGTTGTTCTGAAGGCCCAGCGAGCGGTCCGGATAGGCTGTAGGCCCCACGAGGACGGACCAGACGTGCCGAGGCTCGGAGAGTGGACCAGGCCAACTGAAGGCCCGATGCGGGCGGACCAGTCACACTGTAGACTCAGAGAGTGGACCAGGTGGGTTGAAGGCCCGATGCGGGCGGACCAACCCCACTGTAGACTCGAAGGACATGACTAGACCTGGAGGATGGATCCGTTGGACTGAAGGCCCGATACGGCAGACCAGTCACACGGTAGACCCGATATGCATGGCTGTTCTATGTTATGTTATGTTATGTATGTTTTATATGTTTTGGACCGGAAGGTCGCAGCCTGGAAGGGCGTCTGCGTGGTTGGTATTTTGGGGGTATCTCACTAAGCTTTCGGGCTTACAGTTGTGGTTTAATGTTTTTCAGGTTCTTCAGGAGACTGTGGCAAGGCGAAGGCGCGATCGTACCGCTCCTCATGATTTTGTAGCAATGTGATTCTGGGAATACTCTAATGACTTGTATTGAAAACCTTTTTGTAAACTTTTTAACGAAAATCGGGTTGTTTTGAAAAATTTAAATTGGTTGTATTTTTCGGATGTTACATATATTTAAATAATTGTTTCTATTTTCCAGATATGCAAGAAACATCATTTCATCTCATGGTTTGTCTAAACAAGGATTTAGATATTCGTTTGATAATGAGAAAGGTTCGATTTATGCTTATCTAAATGGTCTTTTATATTTTGAAGCATTGCCTTGTAATGGAATTTATGAAACTATTGTGGTTATAGATAACCTAGGAAATGATGTATTTTGTGTGGATTCTTCCAATAGTATGGATAAAGCATGCTTGTGGCATTGTCATCTTGGACATGTTAACAAGAAACACATAGCCCACCTCCAAAAGGATGGAGTGTTTGAGTCATTCGACCTTAGGGAAGATGACGTGTGCAAGTCTTGTTTACTTGGAAAGGTGACCAAGTCACCCCTCACTGGCACTTGTGAAAGGGGTGAGGGTCTATTGGATCTCATACACACCGATGTGTGTGGGCCCTTTAGATCCACCACAAGGGATGCGAACCGCTTCTATGTGACTTTTACAGATGATTATAGTAGATATGGGTATATTTATTTAGTCAAGCACAAGTCAGAAACCATTAAAAAAGTTCCAAAGAATTTAAATAAGAAATGGAGAATCAATTGGGCAGGAAACTCAAGATGCTTCGATCCGATCGAGGAGAAGAGTACCTAAGTCTTGAATTCCACGACTATCTTAAGGAATGCGGAATAGTTTCGCAATTGACGTCACCTAGGACACCGCAGTTGAATGTTGTGGCTGAGAGGCGTAATCAAACCATGTTGGACATAGTTCGTTCCATGATGAGTTGTGCTTCACTACCTATCTCATTCTGGGTGTATGCCTTAGAGACTGCCGCCCATATCCTTAACTTAGTCCCTACAAAGAAGGTTGCCAAAACACCTCACGAGATGTGGACAGGGAAAGCTCCCTCGTTGGCACATATCAAGGTTTGGGGTTGTCAGGCTTTCGTAAGACGGTAGACTCACAACAAGATCGAACCTCGTAGTGAGCAGTGTATTTTCATTGGCTACCCATAGAAATCCTTTGGATATCTCTTCTATAGACCAAGTGACAATGTTGTCTTCATTGCAAGGAGAAGGGTTTTCCGAGAGCGAGAACTCATAAGCCAAGGAGATAGTGGGAGGAAAATCGATCTTGAAGAGATTCAAGAGTCAAGCGATGAAGGAACCTCTAACGTTGGCGCTTAACCCGAGGAGGAAACTCCGGTTGAACCGATTGACGAATCCTTACCTCTAAGACGTTCCGAAAGAGTTAGAGTTCAACCCTAGTTATATGGTTTTCATATTACAACAGAAGGGGACACGTATATTAGTGATAGTACACTAATAAATTTAGATGAACCTAACAACTATAAGGAATCCACAGCAGGCCCGGAGTCTGCAAAATGGAAAGAGGCGATGGACAGCGAGATTCAGTCCATGTGCAACAACCAAATTTGGATTTTGGTTGACCATGTGCCCGGACGTAAGATGGTTGGGTGCAAATGGATCTTCAAGAAGAAGACCGACATGGATGGTAATGTGCACACGTATAAGGCGCGATTGGTTGCGAAGGGCTTTACTCAAACTCTCGGAGTTGACTATGATGAGACCTTCTCACCAGTGGCTAAAATAAAGTCTAGTAGGGTGAAGCTAGCCATTGTTGCATTTCATGATTATGAAATATGGAAAATGGATGTCAAAACCGATTTCCTTAATGGGAAGTTGGCTGAGGATGTTTACATGGCTCAGCCAGAGGGTTTTGTCAATGTGAAGCCTCCCAATAGAGTGTGAGAAGTCCATTTATGGACTTAAGCAAGCATCCCGCAGATGGAATCTTTGCTTCGATGAAAAAGTCAAAGAGTTTGGTTGTACGATGTGAAAATGAATCATGTGTGTATGTCAAAGCTAGTGGGAGTATAGTTAGCCTCCTCGTATTGTATATCGATGACATACTACTCATAGGAAACGACATCCCAACACTATAGGAAGTTAAGTCCTAGCTCGGGAAGTGTGTTGCTATGAAGGACCTCGGAGAGGCTTCCTATATTTTGGGAATAAGGATAGTGAGAGACCGAAGTAAGAGATTGATACGACTTAGTCAGAATACTTACTTGGACAAGGTGCTAAAACATTTTAGTATGGAAAACTCGAAGAAGGGAGAATTACCGATCCAAAGTAATGCCAAGTTGAGTAAGACTCAAAGTCCAAGTACCGAAGCCGAGATAGCAGAGATGATCCGAGTACCTTATGCTTCCGAAGTTGGCTCGATCATGTATGCTATGACTTGTACTTGCCGTGATGTGGCCTTCGCTTTGAGCATGGTGAGTAGATATCAAGGGAACCCTGGAAAATCACATTGGACCGTAGTCAAGAATATTCTTAAGTACCTTCGGAGGACAAAGGAATGGTTTCTAGTCCTTGGAGGGAGTGATGACTTAAAGGTGTGAGGGTATAGTGACGCTAGTTTCCAGACTGATAGGGACAACTATCGTTCACAGTCGCGCTGGGTCTTTACCCTTAATGGAGGAGCAGTGACTTGGAAAAGTTCCAAGCAAGAAACTGTAGCTGATTCAACGTGCGAATCAGAGTACATTGCAGCGAGCGAAGCTTCAAAGGATGTGATATGGTTAAAGAACTTCATTGGATACCATGGATTTGTACCTTCCATAAAGGAGCCTATGAAAATTTTCTGTGATAATGAAGGAACGGTTTCCTTGACCAAGGAACCGAGGGATCATGGTAGATCTCGACATATCGACATAAAATATCACTTTTTTAGAAATCGGGTAGAAGAGGGACTCCTCGTAGTTAAGAGGGTATCGTCAGAGAATAACCCATCAGATCCGCTTACGAAAGGACTGAGTAGGGTTGAGCACTTGCAGCACGCTAGGGGCATTAAGCTAAAGGACGATATTAGTTTGGATTAGATAGTTTAGAAACGTGTAATAGATAAACGTAATTGACATTTGATGATTAAATAAAGGGGTATTATTTATAAGTATAGTCACTGTCTTATGTTGAGTGTTTAACTATTATTTTGCTTTCCATGTTTTGACTTCCTGAATAATTGAGTTAATTAAGAATAATCGAATTATTTAAACGGTCCACAATCATGATGGGTTTTAGCCATAAGAACTTTCCTATGTGCGCATGCAAAACCCTAATGCTTGGATCTAGGCTTTCTAATAAACATGCTTTTGAATCCAAGACTTATATTGGCTAATTAGGTTAAATAACAATATTGAAACAGATCTAGAATCATACCTTTGAATTCCTTGTTGATGTTGTTTGTCTTGGAGCTTCTAGAGTCACAATTGTCACTCCTCTAATGGCTTACAAACACCAATAGCAAGCAAGATGATTTAGGAGAGAGGAGAGGGGAGGAATTCGGCCAGAGGTTCCTTGCTTAAGGTTGTGTGTGTCGAATTCCGTCACCCATAGGGGCTATTTATACTATTAGACTCCTTAAGGGTTTCACCCTAAACCCTAATTGGATAATCTTCTCTTAAGGCTATCCAAATCCATTCCATAGATAACCCTATGGACGATTTGAGCTATCCTAAAGCTCTTAGAATCCGTCCAAGGTATATCCTAATGGATTTATAGTCTAAAGTCTAACTATCAAACAATTGACAGTTTATACCCTCTTATTTAATTAATCTCTTTAAGTCACCAAATTAATACCAATTAATTTATGACTTATATTAATCAAATAGCCAAATATTATTCCTTATAATATTTACTCTCTCTTAACAAATCATCCTTCAAGTTGCTATGGTGAAGGCAACCCAAAAGGACCATGCACCACCGAATATAGTTATAGCCTTAGACACTATTCCAACAGTCTCCCACTTGGATAAGTCTAGTAACTATACAAGTACAATACGGTTTGCAATCGTAGCTCTCAAAGACGCTGTCAACTCTGATCTAATCAATCTTGTCCTTTAGATAAGGGATCGTACAGTCCTCTGTTAGATATCATGCTGACAATCCTATGGAATGGTTAGTCTAACATTTAGATTTCTCGATCTACGATTTATTTGACATAGAACTTAATCGAACACATCAATTCAATTCTAACCGGGCCCGGCACATAAGTCAAATCAAATCATCGAGTGGCCAAGATATCTCTTCTACCCTCTTAGGATAAAATTTACAGATAAACTTCGACTTATATGCATTTACTTATTCATTAACCAACTATACACAACAATGCATTTTATAACATCAAGTTACTGATGCGTTTTCGCATTATCAATGCACAATCAATTAACAAATAATAAACCATATATCTAGGTTTTAAGACCATATGATATTATCGTCTTGCGATCACCTTTTTATATCGTATTCCATAAGGTGATTCCAGCAAGCGCGGGTTTATTCCAATGCTCAAACCCAGTTCATAAGCACTCATGAACGTTGCAGCAACCCTTGCTATGTCTAACACCATTTAGACATTCTACACACCAATTCATGACAATCTTCATTCATATCTACTCCCAACATATGAACGATTGTGGACCATTTGAATAATTCGATTATTCCTAATAAACTCAATTATTCTGGAAGTCAAAACATGAAAAGTGAAACAATAGTTAAACAATTAACATGTGACAGTAACTTTACTCATAAATAAAACTCCTTTATTTAATCATCAAATGTTAATTACATTTATCTATTATACGTTTCTAATACTATATAATCTATACTAATATCATCCTTCAGCCCAATACTCCTAGCATGCTGCAAGTGCTTAACCCTACTCAGTCCCTTCGTAAGCGGATCTGTTGGGTTATCTTCTGATGATATCCTCTTCACTACGAGTTGTCCTTCTTCTACACGATGTCTAATGAAGTGATATTTTCTGTCGATATGTCGAGATCTACCATGATCCCTCGGTTCCTTGGCAAGGCAACCGCACCTTCGTTATCACAGAAAATCTCCATGGGCTCCTTTATGGCCGGCACAACTCCAAGATCACCGATGAAGTTCTTCAGCCATATTGCCTCCTTCGATGCTTCGCTCGCTGCGATGTACTCTGATTCGCACGTTGAATTAGCTATGGTTTCTTGCTTGGAACTCTTCCAAGTCACTGCTCCTCCATTTAGGGTAAAGACCCAGCCCGACTGCGAACGGTAGTTGTCCCTGTCGGTCTGAAAGCTGGCATCACTATACCCTCGCACCTTCAAGTCATCACTCCCTCCAAGGACTAAGAACCATTCTTTCGTCCTCCGAAGGTACTTAAGGATGTTCTTCACCGCAATCCAATGTGCTTTGCCAGGGTTCCCTTGATATCTGCTAACCATGCTCAAAGCGAAGGCTACATCAGGGCGAGTACAAGTCATAGCGTACATGATTGAGCCAACTGCGGAAGCGTATGGTACTCGGCTCATTTCTGCTATCTCAGCTTCGGTACTCGGACTTTGAGTCTTACTCAACTTGGCATTTCCTTGTATCGGTAGTTCTCCCTTCTTTGAGTTTTCCATACTAAAACGTTTTAGTACCTTCTCCAAGTAAGTATTCTGACTAAGTCCAATTAGTTTCTTACTTCTTTCTCTTACTATCCTTATTCCCAAAATGTAAGAAGCCTCTCCGAGGTCCTTCATAGCGAAGCACTTCCCGAGCCAGGACTTAACCTCCTGCAGAGTCGGGATGTCGTTTCCTATGAGTAATATGTCATCGACATATAGAACGAGGAAGCTTACTATACTCCCACTGGCTTTGACATATACACAAGATTCGTCTTCGCTTCGAATCCAAACTCTTTGACTTTCTCATCGAAGCAAAGATTCCATCTGCGAGACGCTTGCTTAAGTCCACAAATGGACTTCTCAAGCTTACACACTCTATTCGGATGCTTCGGATCCACAAACCCCTCTGGTTGAGCCATGTAAACATCCTCAGCCAACTTTCCGTTAAGGAAAGCGGTCTTGACATCCATTTGCCAAATCTCATAATCATGAAATGCGGCAATTGCTAGCATCACTCTAATAGATTTAATCTTTGCAACTGGTGAGAAGGTCTCATCATAGTCAACTCCGGGAGTTTGAGTAAAGCCCTTCGCAACCAATCGCGCTTTATATGTGTGTACGTTCCCATCCACGTCGGTCTTCTTCTTGAAGATCCACTTGCACCCTACGGTCTTACGTTCGGGCACGTAATCAACCAAATTCCAAACTTGGTTATCGTACATGGATTGGATCTCGCTATCCATCGCCTCTTTCCATTTCGCAGACTCCGGGCCTGCCATGGCTTCCTTATAGCTATTAGGTTCATCAAGATTTACTAGTGTACCATCACTAATATACGTGTCCCCTTCGGTAGTAATATGAAAACCATAAAACTGGGGATGAACTCTAACTCTATTGGAACGTCTAAGAGGTAAGGATTCGTCAATCGGTTCAACCGGAGTTTCCTCCTCGGGTTGAATGCCAGCGGTAGAGGTTCCTTCATCTATCGACTCTTGAATCTCTTCAAGTTCGATTTGCCTCCCACTGTCTCCTTGGCTTATGAGTTCTCGCTCTCGAAAAACTCCTCTCCTCGCAACAAAGATAACATTATCTTTCGGTCTATAGAAGAGATATCCAAAGGAAGTTTGCGGGTAGCCGATGAAAATACATCGCTCACTTCGAGGTTCAAGCTTGTCGTGAGTATCTCGTCTTACGAAAGCCTCGCAACCCCAAACCTTGATATGTGCTAACGAGGGAGCTTTCCCCGTCCACATCTCGTGAGGTGTTTTGGCAACCTTCTTAGTAGGGACTCGGTTAAGGATATGGGCGGCAGTCTCTAAGGCATACCCCCAAAAGAAGATAGGTAGTGAAGCACGACTCATCATAGAGCGAACCATATCCAATAAGGTTCGATTACGCCTTTCTGCCACACCATTCAACTGCGGTGTCCTAGGAGGCGTCAATTGCGAAACTATTCCACACTCCTTGAGATAATCGTGGAATTCAAGACTTAGGTACTCTCCTCCTCCATCGGATCGAAGCATCTTGATTTTCCTGCCCAATTGATTCTCCACTTCATTCTTGAACTCTTTGAACTTTTCAAAGGTTTCTGACTTTTGCTTGATTAAATAGATATACCCATATCTACTATAATCATCGGTAAAAGTCACATAGAAGCGGTTCCCATCCTTCGTGGTTGATCTAAAAGGTCCACATACATCGGTATGTATTAGGTCTAATAGTCCCTCACCCCTTTCACAAGTACTCGTGAAGGGTGACTTAGTCATCTTTCCAAGTAAACAAGACTCGCATGTGTCATCTTCCCTAAGTTCGAATGACTCCAACACTCCATCCTTTTGGAGTTGGGCTATGCGTTTCTTGTTGACATGTCCAAGACGACAATGCCACAAGGATGCTTTATCCATACTAGTGGAAGAATCAATATTCAAAACATCATTTCCTAAGTTATCAACAATCATAACAGTTTCATATATTCCATTATATGGTATAGCTTCAAAGTAAAAGACACCATTTAGATAAGCCAAAATAGAACCATTCTCATTATTAAAAGAAAATCTAAATCCTTGTCTATATAAACCATGAAATGAAATGATGTTTCTAGCCATTTCTGGCGAATAGCAACAATTTTTCAAATCTAAAACTAAACTATTCTTAAGCACTAAAGAATACACTCCAATCTTGGTCACAGGCGACGATCTTCTGTTCCCCATGATTAGATTGATCCTTCCTTGCTCCACATCCCTACTTCTTCTTAGTCCCTGCACATTAGAACAAATGTGATAACCACAACCGGTGTCAAGAACCCAAGAAATAGCATGATTAGAATTGTTAGATTTGATTGCATATATACCTGCGAAAGATGGCTTGATCTTTCCTTCCTTGATGGCTTGCAGGTAATCCGGGCAGCTTCTCTTCCAATGTCCTATCTTGTGGCAGTGGTGGCACTCTGCCTCCTTCGGGTTAGAGCAGGGCTTAGAGGGATCAACTTTGGTCCCACTAGAAGAGGAACCATCTCGGGCTTTCACCTTTCGATAGTTATTTGAAGAAGCTTTCCTCTTCTTTCCCTTCCCTTGACCAATAGCCAAGACAGGAGCAGCGGATGGATTGGGAGTTGGTGCAACAGACTTGTCCTTGAAGTTGCTCTCAGCAACCCTCAAGAGACCTTGGAGTTTGCTTAGAGTGACCTCCTCTTTGTTCATGTGGTAGGTCATCCTAAATTGGTTGTACATCGGAGGCAAAGAGTGAAGCACCATGTCGATCGCCAAGTCTTCGCCGAAGTCAACATTTAACTTGCGAAGGCGGTCGACATACCTTTGCATCTTTTGCAAGTTCACGGTAAGAGATTCTCCATGACCCATCTTGGCGGAAATCATGTTAGTGAAGATCTCGTAACGCTCTTATCACGCGTTTTGGTGGTACCTCTCCAACAGGTCTTGATGCATCTCGTATGGATACATGTCCTCGTAGGACTTTTGGAATTCGGAGTTCATGGTGGCGATCATGATGCAATGTACCTTCGTTGCATCTCGCTCATGAGTTTCAAAGGCGGTGATTTCTTCGGGAGTAGCAACTTCGGGGTTGATTTTCTCGAGCTTCTCGTCGAGGACATACTCTTTATCCTCATAGCGAGCAATGGTGCGAATGTATCTTATCCATTCGCTAAAGTTCGTTCCATCGAAGGTGACCTTTTGGCAAAGGCTCATCAACGTGAAAGAACTAGCAGTAGCGTTGTTTGCGTTTGACATCTATAGAAAGGACAAAGATAGATTAGAACAAGAATCCCTAATTATCACCCAATAAGAAAAATTAGGGCTAGGATCCAACAATAACATTTACATACTAGAAAAGGGATGCCATAATCTAACATGCAAATAAATTGAAGGTAAGTGAATGACGATTCACTAATTCTCCATCACAAAACTTAAACTATTAGTCCTAAGTGTTTTTGAGAATTCCTAGGTTCGGATGAGATTCATTGAACTATTCAATGGCATGTTTAAATCTCGATATGCCCCTCTTGTTTGTGACTGGGATGCCGAGGATCACAAAGCGGGTGTGAATTACCATGCAAATTCACATGGTGCCTTCATTGTAACAATCACCTATTCGATGTGCCGGTAAACCACACACGCTCCATCGAACTACGATGAATAATGAATCACCCTTTGCCACCTTCGCTTAGAACCAATTAGTGTGCCGGTAAACCACACACGCTCCACTAACATCTTAGCAAGGTGCAAAGTGTAATTTCATGGGATTGCATCAATTCACTTTTCCTAAAGCAACTAAGATTGGGAAATTTTAAAAAAAAAATTAGTTACTTCGTATTTCTTATTATACTTTTGATGCGAGGATGAGGTTGCCCTATCCTACCCGTTCGGCTAACGACCCTCCACCAATCAAGCAAGCGGTGGGTGTGAGTGTACACCCATTAAGCGCCATTTTATAGGCCGCAACCTTATACCCACCTTATAGATCGGCTTCGTCAATGAGGCCTACTAGCGGTAAGACTAGCATTTAGTTATGCATATATATATTATTCTAGTAATATCATATAAGTATAGGGTTGCATTTTAAACTTTTCAAAATCTAGGGTTTGAAATTTAAGTTGTCTAAATTAAAACTTTTAATCACAAATATAAATTTCAAAACTTTAGGGTAGGTTTTAAACATTTAAATTATGAAGGATCAAATAACAAATAATTCCAATTAACAATTAATATTCTAATTATCTTTATTTGATTTATCTTGATTTCTTTGAAGATAATTACCAAAATAATTAATCATTATCATATAAGGAAATTAAATATTTTATTAGATGATAAATATCTTTAATTAGATCAAGATAATAGTCATATTTATCAAAAAATTGGATTTACATTGATCTAATATGATTAAGGTAAGTTTCCATAAGATAATTATGAAAAAATCCCGAATCTGGCCATTCCTGACGCCTGGACTCGCCGAGTGCACAAGGGGACTCGCCGAGTCAGGCCTACTCGACGAGTCCACCTTGGAACTCGCCGAGTCAGTGACTCAAAACCCAAAAAATCGAATTTTGCAGGTTTGTTTCAGTTATTCAAGCAACAATTTAAAGAAAACCAATCTAGGCTCTAATACCACTGATGGGTTTTAGCCATAAGAACTTTCCTATGTGCGCATGCAAAACCCTAACGCTTGGATCTAGGCTTTCTAATAAACATGCTTTTGAATCCAAGACTTATATTGGCTAATTAGGTTAAATAACAATATTGAAACAGATCTAGAATCATACCTTTGAATTCCTTGTTGATCTTGTTTGTCTTGGAGCTTCTAGAGTCACAATTGTCACTCCTCTAATGGCTTACAAACACCAATAGCAAGCAAAATGATTTAGGAGAGAGGAGAGGGGAGGAATTCGGCCAGAGGTTCCTTGCTTAAGGTTGTGTGTGTCGAATTCCCTCACCCATAGGGGCTATTTATACTATTAGACTCCTTAAGGGTTTCACCCTAAACCCTAATTGGATAATCTTCTCTTAAGGCTATCCAAATCCATTCCATAGATAACCCTATGGACGATTTGAGCTATCCTAAAGCTCTTAGAATCCATCCAAGGTATATCCTAATGGATTTATAGTCTAAATTCTAACTATCAAACAATTGACAGTTTATACCCTCTTATTTAATTAATCTCTTTAAGTCACCAAATTAATACCAATTAATTTATGACTTATATTAATCAAATAGCCAAATATTATTCCTTATAATATTTACTCTCTCTTAACAAATCATCCTTCAAGTTTCTATGGTGAAGGCAACCCAAAAGGACCATGCACCACCGAATATAGTTATAGCCTTAGACACTATTCCAACAAATCATTCATATGTTGGAAGTAGGTATGAATGAAGATTGTCATCAATTGGTGTGTAGATTGTCTAAAAGGTATTTGACATAACAAAGGACTGTTACAACGTTCATGAGTGCTTATGAATATGTTTTAAGCATTGGAATAAACCCGCGTTTTCTGGAATCACTTCATGGAATTTATCACGAGTGATCGCAAGATGATAATATCATATGGTCTTAAAACCAAGATACATGGTTTATTTTTTGCTAATTGGTTGTGCATTGATAATGCGAAAATGCATCAGTAACTTTATGTCATAAAATGCATTGTTGTGTATAATTTGATTAGTGAATAGTAAAAGCATATAAGTCGAAGTTTATCTGTTCCTTTTATCCTGAGAGGGTCAAAGCGATATCAAGGCCCCTCGATGATTTGATTTGACTTATATGTCGGGCCCGTTCAGGACTAAATTGATGTGTTTAATTAAGTTCTATGTCAAATGAATCTGAGATCAAGAAACAAACTGTTGGACAATAAGTATGATTATGTTCCATGAGATTGTCCGCACGATATCTAAAACAGAGGATTGTACGATCCCTTATCTAAAGGACATGTTGCTGATAAGATCAGAGTGCGACAGCGTTGTTGAGAGCTACGATTGTTAATCGAGTTATACTTGCATTTATGGTTACTATACTTATCTATTTGGGAGACTGTTGGATTAATGTCTAAGCCCGTAACCATATTTGGTAAGTACTTGACCCGGTTGGGCATGGTCCTTTTGGGTTGCCTTCACCAAACCAACTTGACTGGAGAAATAATAGAGAAAGAGGGTTTGATGATTTTATTAATATATCATAAGAATAATATATTAAAGGAGAAATCATATTTGTTTAATTAATATTGGTCAATAATTAATTAAGAATTAATTATATGATCAAATGTAATTAATTAAACTAAAAGGGCTGAATTGTAATTATGTGATAGTTGCAAATTAGGGCATTGGATACCCCATGGATGGGGTGGACGAATTCAAGGTGGTAAGGCCTTAGAATTTGTCCAAGATAAGGATTCTAGGCTTATCTTATGGGCTGCTTGGTGGGCAAGTAACCAGATAAGGATAAGGACTGAAACCTTTATCTCTACCCTATATAAAGACCCCTTAGGCCTTAGAAAATCAGCCACTTGATCCCTAGAAGACCTAGAGCCAATTTTTACCTCTCCCCCCCCCCCTCTCTCCCTCTCTCTCTAACTCTTGCCTCTCCAATTGCTTGTGGTGTTTGTGAGCCATTAGAGATACTAAACTTGTGGTACTTGCTTTCCAAGACAAGGGGATTGAAGACTTGTGTTGTTATAACAATATAACAACAAGAGGTATGTAATCCCTTCTACTATATAGATTTCAAAATACCTAGGTGCATGTTAGGGTTCTTCTTGTGTTCATAAAGTTATGTATCTAATAGTGAAAACATAGATAAAAAATATAGGGTTGCATGCATACATAGGATTTTTTGTATAAAACCCATCATTTAGGAGGAGCTCCAGAGCCATTCTTCACATTCCGAAGTCTATTCTCGAATTCCGAAGTCATATGCTTAATTCCAAAGTGAAGCCAGCAGTCCGGACCGAGAGTTCCGAAGTCGACTGAAATTTCCGAAGCGAGGCTAGCCTTCCAGATAAGAGGCTTCCAAAACAAACCTTAACCCTTCCAGCGCATGCGAGATCCAAGGAAAAGGGGGGTTCCGAAGGCTGCAAGTCATCTCGGTTCCTTAGAAGGCATTTCCAAACGAAAGGTTCAGGACCAAGAGGATTCCGGGCGAGAGGTCTAGGACCAAGAGGGTTTCGGACGAGTGGTTCAGGACCAAGAGGGTTCCGGATCAAGAGGGTTCCGGACCAAGAGGTTCAGGACCAAGAGGGTTCCAGACCAAGAAGGCCCTATTGGGGTTTCCTCTTCCAGTTTTGAACTGTTTTCAACTGAGGAAGGTACTTAGAGAGATTTGAGATATGTGGAGAGATTCGGGAGAGATTTCACATACTTGGAGAGATTTGGGAGAGATTAGATATACTTGGAGAGATTTCACAAACTTAGAGAGATTTGGGAGAGATTTCACATACTTGGAGATATTTGAGAGAGATTCGATATACTTAGAGAGATTTCACATACTTGGAGAGATTTGGGAGAGATTTCACATACTTGGAGAGATTTAGAAGAGATTTCACATTCTTGGAGAGATTTGGGAGAGATTTGATATACTTGGAGAGATTTCGCATACTTGGAGAGATTTAGGAGAGATTTGATATACTTGGAGAGATTTCACATACTTGGAGAGATTTGGGAGAGATTTCATATACTTGGAGAGATTTGTATTCTAACACTACATGGCTCTTTAGGAACTCATATTTTACAGTTAGATTTGTTAGCACAAGTCTCACAATAGTCGTTGCTTACTTGAGGATGGAATTTCCTAGCCAAAATGGCTAGTTGTGACATCATCCCCCAGTTAGAGGGAATTTCATCCCGAAATTATTTCGAAGGATAGGGTCATGAATGTGGAAATAGGTGAGGGTAATTTGATTTATTTGGTCTTTGCGTTCCGAAGTGAATACCGGCTCACCTAGCGTTCCTCTGAACCTTCACCATCAGGATACGGCTTTGTTTGGTGTGCTTAACTTTTCTATCCATAGTTTCAATTGATTGATCAACTATTAGGAGGTTATGATTCACATAATCTTGTCTAGTGAGACTGGAAGGGTTTTATCTGACAAACACTTCCTAGGTTCAACACATGGAACACATGATGTACCTTACTAAGCTTGGAGGGTAGTTGGGGTTTGTAGGTTACCAGACCGATCTGTGTTAGGATCTCGAATAGTTTGGTGCATCGGGGATTTGCTTTACGTTTACTTTCAAATCGAGTCATCCTTCCCTGAGGGAAGATCTTTAAGAATACCCTGATCCCCTACGTGGGATTCTAAGGCTTTAATTTGCTATCTGTATAGATCTGTTGCCGGCTTTACGGTATTTGGAACCGTGTTCGGGTTTGGACTATCCTTCCCGTGGTTTCTCAAATAATCTTAGTTCTAGGGAGTGTGCTATTGAGCGTTTGTCTTCTTATTAGTTGGGTGTCTCTCACCTCAGCCCAATAGAGGATGATCTGTATTTCCGGCCACACGAGGCCTTGAAGGTTGCAACTCCTATGCTTAGGCAGCAATTGTTGTTATATGAGTACTCAAGTAGAAGCATGTAGGTATCCTAAACTTTGCCATTGTCCCATTACACCTGCTTCGCTTCTGGGTGCGGATTTTTGTTTACCTCGATCTTGTCCAGTGTGATTTCTAGGGCTTCGGTGGTCCGACACTTATGAGTGTTAAATATATGGAATGTGAAATATCCAAAACTAAGTTCTTAGGTTAATTGGAGGCTATGGGTTATCGGACCTTTCTAGATAGGGACCTTTGAATGGTCTTCTATGGGTGGGGATCTCAGTGTCCTAGAAGTAGAGTTTTCTGGGCCTTAAGATTTGGTACTATGGTCACTAAGGTTGAGTTTGCGTGTGATGTAGTTAACTTTATGAGTCTTAGATTATCTTGGAAGTTTTCTCCCTAGGTTTTTCCAAGCTAATGGTAGGTCGACCAGTGCCAGTTGCTTGCTGGTGGTTGAACGAGTCTCCGATTCGGGGTAGGGAGTATCGATCCTTGAGGATGGGTTTGTTTGGTTTACTTGTATTCAGTGGTGCTTATGGAAATTTTTGTCTTTCTTTCTTATTAGTTAGACAGGTGCTTCCTATGGTTAGGGACTAGTTCTGATGTTTCCTTTACATAATATATCGACCTCATGATCAGACACTATTTTTTCTTATGGCCATGCTAAGTGGTATCGGGTGTTTGGTCATTGGGGTTGTTCCAGGAGTCAGGGTGATTCTATCTCAGCTTAGCACATGGTTGAAGCTTCCAAATGGATTTTAGGAACCTTTGGAGGAAGGTTGGAAGCCCTTTGGATTCCCTTGATGTCCTTTGCTTTTTGTTTTTTTGTGTCTGGTTTCTATGGATTTGTCGTTACCGGGTGGAAGTGTTTAGTTATTAGGCTGTGTAGAAGAAAAGTCTATTAGTAGTGCTCGGGGTTTGTAATCTGAGAATCAAGCATGTTCGTTTCAATTGATGACATTCGACTCCTTGTTGTTACGTCGATTTGAGGAGTATTGGATGTTAGGAATGACAGGGTGTTCCATATTCATATTCTTATCGTTTCTAGTTTCGTTTCCATTGTTACCATTAGGTCTATCTTGTTTCTGCTTGTTAGGTGTTCTGATGTCACAAGGGTACTGCTATAAAGAAAGGGAATTCCAAATCCAAATTACACTACATTTTCTACTATAGATGGATATGATCCAACCACACATACTTAGGATTTTTTATAAGGTAACTTACTACGGGGTTTTTCCTAAGCAATATACAGCCCAGGGATAGGAAAATAAGGCGGAGTCGCACGATATTAGTTTTGTGGAGTCCTAACTATATATGATACTAATGGTCATATGGAACCATTATGGTCCATTCATGAGGATCCCTAGCTTCCCGTGGGTTATAGGATTTGATCTAACGAGAAAATAGTTTTTGGATTTCCTTTTTAATTGAAAAAACTTTTTGTGACAGTTTGATGCCTAAAGTTTATTGTGGAATGTATCGAAAACTGTGGTAGGGTTCCTTGTCGCCTCTTCCTATCTAGTTGTCAACTCCTTCGTTTGTCATCTCTATTAGACAATCTCTCTTGAAATGTCATGTTGCACCGCAGTTGTAACAAGCTGGGCCTACTTCTCGGTTGAGGGTTGGAGTGACGCATGGGTGCGGGGCCCTACATTAGCAGGAGGTATGTCTCGGCTTGTTGCATCTTATGCAACGAAATTTATGGCAGGCTCCCCAATAATGGTATTTGCACTTTTTGCGGGGTGGATTGTTCCCAAGGTATGATCATCTCGATGTGGGAGGGGTAGGGTTTGTTGGGGTAGGGACTGATCCTGCTTGTTACCTTTTAGTAAGCTTCTTAGTCGAACTGCCTCCTTTTTTGTTCCCGAACTTTTGTCTCTTGTTCTTAGGTTTAGGCTTTAGTGTGCATTGGTGAGTTGTCCTGCATTGGTTTCCTTGGTTGTTGTTACCGTTGAAATTACTCACACTGCTTCCAACTCTGTATGTGTCGTTAGCATTGAATTATGCCATGGCGGCTGCCACAGTGACTGTTACAGTGGCTTGGAAAGTGGCAGAGTATATTCGTAGGACTGGTGCATGGCTGGGGTACCATTTTTCCTCATGAGACGACATAAATCTATTGCACACAAAAGGTGATC
The DNA here is from genome assembly GCF_052625555.1 of Lactuca saligna. NCBI lineage: Eukaryota > Viridiplantae > Streptophyta > Magnoliopsida > Asterales > Asteraceae > Lactuca > Lactuca saligna. The sequence goes on along the minus strand of NC_136420.1, from coordinate 52,293,143 downwards.
TTGTAAGTACTTGCAGTTAGTTTCAAGTGGGTTTACTCGTATAATTGTAACGTACTAGTGTTAATTGTGTCAACCTACATCCCCATGATGCAGTTATGGAAGAGAGTGGGAACATGTATTGTCTGACGTAAAGTCTGTCAAAGTAGCACATAGTTAGCAATGTAGTTAATAGATTTTGTTGTATGGATTATTGGAAGGTGTACTCTTCTTGGTTTACTACTACTGGTTGCAATTAGGGGCATTATGAACCTAAAGCGAGTAGTGAGGTGATCCTCTTTTGGCGTACCAAGTGATTGACCATTTCACTTATACTATGGGGGGCCATTTTGTGTCCCATACGCTACTAAGGCTGTATGAGCCTTGATTGATATGAGTTGTGGTCTCCTAATGGTCATTTCCTCTTTTAAAGAGTGTACATGGTCTGCATAGTTTTCTAGTGCTACTTGTGGGTTTCGTAAGGCATTTGGAATGGCGTTCTTGTTACTCGTGGGGGATAGGATTTACATTCCCATATATCGGGAATTGCTTATGGTCTCCATTACTCCATGACAGAAGATTGGAAACTAGGATTCACTTTGGCTTACTTGTGGTCTAGACAGAGGTGATGCCTGATTCATAAGGGTGTTGGCTATCGGATATCGGTGCACGTCGATTGTGGATCGGATTGTCTAATGTGGAGATACGCCCTAAATTGGATAAGAGCTAATTTCTCAACTTGGTTTTGCGTGGTTATCGTTTTGTCTTCTTGGTATGTCTATTCCATGAGTACCTATATGGGGTATTTATGTATCTGGGAAGAGAAAGGTTAAAGGGTCTCTGATCTACTATCAATTGGGTGGAGCTTCGCCAACGGTTTCCTTGGTGCTTTTATCCTTGTTGGGTTCTTAGTCGGAATCCTCCCTTTCACGATTCATCTCTCGGTGTTCCTTAGGATCCACTTCTGTATTTTCCTCTTGGACTTCTTTCGGTCTCTCCTTGCCCTATCCGCAATCACCGTGACATGGTAGTAGAAGTCTTGGCGAGGAATTTCAACTATGTCACTGGTGCTAGATTCGCGGCACGAGATATACAGGGATAGTTTATGTGTGGGAGGTGTTTATAGTATCCTAAAATACTCCTATAGTATTTTAAACTTGATGTTTAATTCTAATATTCTCTTGTGCGCATAGTTGTTAGGTTTTAGGTTTGTTGCAACACCACCATCACTCCCAATCACATGTTGGTAATCTCAAATAAATATAGTTGATCAGGCTGTATTTATCCCATATATGATTACATAACTGCTCGGGTTTGACTGCAGTGTTCAACCTTTAGTTACTTTTGGTTTCTTCTCGTTATGATACTGGGTTAGTAATTATGTATACTTTTATAAAATACTTATCTTCTTAAAGTATAATTTTAGGCAGAGTGTGTGTTTTAGTCCCATTGCATTTATAGTTGTATATATTGTATGGATAGATATACCCGTTCACTATAAACAATGCTCTGATATCAATTTATCACACCCCCGGACCAGATGGCGGAAACGTCCGGAGGCGGGTGACTTCATTGTGTAGTATCATAACAATTGAATATAAATGAAACAGAGCAATCCATACATCATACATTGAGATAATAAACTTACATTTTTTTACATATTGTATTTGTCCTTCGAATTACACAAAAGAGACATAAGCAGAAAATTTCTTAACTACAACTAATTAGTCTTACAGGACTTTAGACGTACACTGATATTTTTTATATTTAGGTACTTTTGAGATTTGTCTGACTAGAATATTAACAACCTTTTGAGCAATCGTTAGAGATCCATTATTTGATAGATAAATAATGAAATTCGTACTTATTGAATAGAAATATCGTTGTCGTTCCATATCGTTGATTGTGCTCGTTAACTGGGTACTCGTGTTCGTTCCTTTTCGTTTATTGAAAAATAGGTCAATTTAATCAAGATAAAAAGTGTCAAGTTATAATTGTATAACTTTATAACTGCCGGTTATGACACGCATTTTCTGTTTTATGACATATAGAATATTGCTTATGTTCTTGGAGGTTTTTACGACAGTAGTTTATGACATACAGATATTTATGTCATAAAGGCTCTAAGCGTACATTTTCTTGTCACAAATATTTACATTAAATATTCATAAATAGTCAAGATTAATTTTTTAATCTGGTAAAAAAAACTATGAGTAGACACAATTTTCGAAAATAAACCTTTTATTTATGTTTGGTAAAAAATGATCCAACATATTATTATGTCCATACTTTAGTCATTTTCAGAGTATTTTGCCCAACAACTTATGTAAGCAATTATTAAAATAAATCCTTATAGTTGTTGATATAAAAATTTAGTGGTTTAGACTTGGTAACATACTAGTTCTTGATTCCAAACTAGATTTGTGAGATTTAATCCAAACTCTTGAGAGTTAACTAAAAACTCGAGTTTTTGGACTATTTACCAGAGTTTTCATACTTAGACACACGTAAGATGGTATGTATACACAATAAGAAAATGAATCATTATTTACACAAGACTTTGACTTGTATTCTCCCCCAAAAACAATAAAAACTTCAAAAAAAAGGTGGGGTATAATGCTCACCTTGAGTTGGTTGAGGAGTTGTTTGGAGTTATGGAGTGAAGATCCCAAGCTTAAACTTTTGGCTGAGATGAGGAACTCCTCTAGGAAGAATGTTGTCCTAAGGTTGATTATCACATATTATTATGAGTAAAAGAATATGGATTCATCTTGAATATTATAATAAATCTTAGATGAGTGAAGAACTTACTTTAGAAAACTCCAGGGAAGATTTGAGAATTTTTCTTCCAGCAAGATCCTTAACTGGAAGTTGACTTTGACCCATCGAGTCTTTGCTAAACTCGGCGAGTAGAGTTGGGTAGGGAGCAGAAGAGAAGGTAGGGACTCAGCGAGTTGGCGGCCCAACTCGACGAGTCAGGTTAACTGGAAGTTGACTTTGACCAAGATGTTGAGTTTTACCTGGGGTAAAATAGTCACTTTACCCTATGATTTGTTATCATTGGTTGATTAAGTGTCTTTATAGGAATTATAGCTGAGGAGTTACTGGAGCAGCAGTCAGACAATTCCCAATCATCATTTCAGCAGTCAGCCGTACGAGGTGAGTTTCCTTCCAGTTGGAACGGGTCTACGGCCACAAGGTCGGCCTGTTTAGATAGGAATAGTTCCGGACTGCGGCCCGATGCCGGGGTGGTCCCGAGAAGTTGTTCGGTATGCTTGATGTCTTTGTGATTCAGGCATGTCTATGTGTTATGTGTTCCGGATTGTGGTCTGATGTAGTATGCAATATATGTTTTATTGTTATATGGTATAATTATGCTATGCATCGTTCAGTCAATTTCAGACTTCGGTCCTATGCTGTGGGCAAGGCCCTAGTCAGTTCCAGACTTCGGTCTGATGCAGAGGGCAAAACCCTAGTTAGTTCCGAACTTCGGTACAATGCAGTGGGCAAGGCCTTAGTTAGTTCCGAACTTCGGTCTGATGCAGTGGGCAACGTCCAATTAGTTCCGAACTCGGTCCGATGAAGTGGGCAAGGCCCAGTATGTGCTTTATATGATATTGTATGGTATGTGGTAGTTTAGGGGAACTCACTAAGCTTCGTGCTTACAGTTTTCAGTTTTGGTTTCAGGTACTTCAGCTAGCAAAGGGAAGGGCTTGGGACGATGGCATGACACTTAACACAGTTTTAGCCTAGGAGTTAGACTCTGATATTTTGACACGATCATGAAATCAGATTTGATTTGATACATTTATTTGTACATTTTCAGATACACGACTTATGGTTTTGTTATATGATATTTGGATATTATAGTTTTAGTAATTTTTCAAATGAAATTTTTTGCTTGAATTTTTGGGATGTTTCAGTTCTTGGGAGTTTACTGAATATGGATATGAGAAGTGAGAGAGTAGTTCACGTTTTCAATAAGGGAAGATAAGGAGTGATTTGAAATTTGCTTGGAGTACTGGTGGGTAATGTCTATCACTAAAGGTTAATGCATAGATTACTGGGATTTGCATGGGAAATGAAGAATTTACATCAAGTCAAACCCTTATCCTCTTAGAATCTCTTCATAAAAACCTTGGGTATTATTTTATATAAGTATATTTAAAATAATCAATTTTGGCATAAAATGGGGGTCTAAGGGGTCTAGGATATGAAAAATACGAGTTTGGTGTGATTTCCGACGTCAAAATGCCTTGAAATGATGAAAAGGTCCAAAAATGACAAAAATTTAGAGTGGAGGGTTGTTCCTGCGAGGGTCGAAGTGTTTAGGAGGAGTTCCGAAGCTATTCTTCACATTCCGGAGTGTATTCTCGGATTCCGAAGTCGTCAGCTTAATTCCGGAGCGAAGCCAACAGTCCGGACTGAGAGTTCCGAAGTCGGTTGAAATTTCCAAAGCGAGGCTAGCCTTCCGGATGATAGGCTTACGAAACAAACTTTAACCCTTCCGGCGCATGCGAGATCCAAAGAAAAGGGGGGGTTCCGAAGATTGCGAGTCCTCTCGGTTCCTTAGAAGGAATTTTCGGACGAGAGGTTCAGAACCAAAAGGGTTCTCAAGGTTCAGGACCAAGAGGGTTCTGGATCAAGAGGGTTCCGGACCAAGAGGCTTCCAGACCAAGAGGGTCCTATTAGGGTTTCCTCTTCCGGTTTTGAGTTGTTTTCGACCGAGGAAGGTACTTAGAGAGATTTGAGAGGGATTTCAGATACGTGGAGAGATTTGGGAGAGATTTCACATACTTGGTGAGATTTGGGAGAGATTCGATATACTTGGAGAGATTTCACATACTTGGAGAGATTTGGGAGAATTTCGATACACTTGGAGAGATTTCACATACTTGGAGAGATTTGGGAGAGATTTCACATACTTGGAGAGATTTGGGAGAGATTTCACATACTTGCAGAGATTTGGGAGAAATTCGATATACTTGGAGAGATTTCACATACTTGGAGAGATTTAGGAGAGATTCGATATACTTGGAGAGATTTCACATACTTGGAGAGATTTGGGAGAGATTTCACATACACAGAGAGATTTTGGAGAGATTCAAATATACTTGGAGAAATTTGTATTCTAACACTATATGGCTCATTAGGAACTCATGTTTTACACTTAGATGTTAGCACAATTCTCACAACAGTCCTTCCTTACTTGAGGACGGAATTTCCAAGCCAAAAAGGCTAGTTGTGACACAAGACATCTAGAAACAAAACAAGAAAGTGATTGAGAATTCTTTCACGAATGCCGATATTTTTTTGCAAAAGATTTCAAGAATGAATGTGGTTTATGTTCATGGTTGTATTCATTAAGAATGAATGTAATTACCTATTCTAAACTATGAAACTTCATCTTATATAAAATTTGTATTCATTAAAAATTATTGGTGTTGATAATATGTTTTTATAATATTAAGTTGATAGTTGTATATCATTCTAATAGAATTATAGAATATCATTCTAACAAAATAACATTATGATAGAATAAAATCGGTTATGTTTACAAAGTACGTTTGAAATTAAATTAATTTGAAAAAAAATCAGATTTTTTAGATCAAAATCATTAATTATCCCATAAATCTCCATTTTTCCTTTTTTAAATTTGTCTCAGTTGACTACAATGCACTTATGCTAAAATTTGTGTGATTATATGGTACATGTTACCTATTATATTATCATAGACCCTCAGATCATGATATTTAATTATATTTCATCCGATGGTCCAGATCTATGCATTTTGACACACAATAGTTAGTAGAAACAAAATAACGTAACCCTATATATATATATATATATATATATATATATATATATATATATATATATATATATATATATATATATATATATATATATATCGGGTAATACCCGAATAAACCAAACTCAATCCACTACCCGAATTTAATTTGGGTGGGTAACAGGTAATTTTTTAACATGAAAAACCGAAAAAATTACCCGATCAACACCCCTAATTACTACGTGAACAAAATTTATGGTCAACATGTTGAAAAGTGAGTTGAACGCTTCTAAAAAAATGTTTGATCATAAAGATAAGATAAATAAAAGGAAATATGTTTATTTTTCCAAAACGTGTGAGAATTGTCTTGTAGGGAAAGTACGAAAGGAGTTAAATGATAAAAGATATGGAGCATAAAAACACTTGAACTCGTGAAGAAAGGCCGGCGGGCGGAGAAAGCAACCCTCCACCAATATATTCTTACCACCTAGACCTTAATTGTTTGATCATTATTTTTTGTTTTATTAATGGTTTGGAATCAGATAATACTGAAGCCTAATTAATGTAGTGCATGTGATTGATGATCACAAGAAAGACGAAAGTGACTTCGATACTTATCTCCATAAACCGTTGTTTTCTTGCAATTTAATAATGAAACTAAAAGATTATTGTGATAATTAGTGTTGTGGTTGTAGCTTATTATAGTGTCACATACGTACCAGCTGCAATGACTTCTAAACCAACTCTAATCTTTTTAACACAAAGTGTTTATTTTTTTTTTTTTGCTCGACATAATTTATACTAAGAAAATCGGACAGTCAAGAAACTAGCCGGAGAAGAAAAACAATTTACATAATAGTTAGATTCGGGTCTTCAAACCACCTAATAGGGTATATAGCCCAAGATCATTCATATACCCTCACCTGAACCACAAGATGATTGAACCATAAAGATGGTTGAACCATAAGCCGCCAATCGAAAATACCCGAACCAAGGTGCCACATCCTGATTAAGAGCAATCTGGCACTCAAAGATAACGATTAAGTACAAAAAATCGCCATTAAGTACCAAAGAACATTGGAACTAACAACAGTACAGGTTCTATCATGAGTGATGTTTGACATATCCTTTGACTCTCAAATAACAACAGTTGAACGGATAAAAATGAAACACCTGTCTACCTTCGGCCTATGAAGCCATTAATGCAACAAGACTTCACACGTGCTCTGTAAAGGAAGAAGTCGTTCCTATGTCTCGATTATAAATACGATATCCACCCGATTCATAAAGTACACGACATACACACCATTTTTAATATACTATTCTCATAATATACCTCCATCGATCTCTGACTTTTGCATCAGTGTCTAACGAATTGTTTATGTTATTAGGTTTCATAATCTTCATTGGTCCATTTGTGATTCTCATCTACTCGCATCACTAGAGAAGTGAGTCAAATCCAAAGCCTCCAATTTCTCCTTCAACACACCAATGGAAACCCATTCCCGGGTTTCCCTTCAAGAAGCTTAAGTAGCGAGTGCTTGTAATTGATCATTTTGGAAAAAACGATCCAATATGCACTTCTGTGTATCAAGATAAGAGTAAAGGACACTCTTTTCGGCCAAATCCTTGGAATACCTATCCTTCATTTCAATACATGCATGATGTAACCCTAATTTGATGGCCGCAATTTAAAGGGCAACATTCACGTCACCAAAATCTTATGAGTTTAGTAAGTATCGGACGAAAGAAGGAATACCCCTCTGTAGAATCATCGAAGGTTAACAAAATTCTGCTCAAACGATGTTTGGTTAAAGAGCACATCCTGCTTAATCGTCACATGTAGCTCACCAAACACTTAGATTTGGGCATCTTTCTATACCATAACAGTTTTGTAGCACTACAAGAAAACATGATTTTGCTAGGGAACGATTCCGTTGCGAAAAGTGTTTTCTGTTGGGGCCACAACAATGGCATTGATTTGGTCTAGGGATAGGGCATGATCTTGGTTCATTAGTCGGAAATTGAGGACACCATGGTCCAAATAGACTGAAGACAAGAACTCGACTGTTGGAACTTTATAGTTGAGCTCGTGGACCCTTAACAACCCTTTCCATCCAATATTCCAGAACAAGGTGTGGACTTGGTTGTAGATGTGCAACTCACGGAGAGATGGCACATGTGCAAATTTTTGGGTAGTATGCGCGTGCTAGAGAAAAGCCTCAAGTTTGGCAACTTGAATAAGGAAAAGACAAACCACGCCACCATGTGCCGGATTGGGTGGAGATTGAGGCGGGGGTGACGGGGACCTAGGCGGCGATGATGGGGACCTAGACAGCGGTGATGGGGTTCTACGACGACAGGCTGATGCCTTAGTCTACCTCGGTCGTTAAGAACATTCACCTTTCATATGCAAAATCTGGGGCAAAAATGAAAAGTGAACCGGTCAACGAGTCAAAAAGTCAATTGTTGATGGGTCCATTCAACCGAAGTTTGGCCACCAAAAATTCGCGGGAAACTCAGTTTTCAATGATTTCCAAGTTATTTTCAAGTCCAAAAATGACCATAGATACATGCAATTTGACCTTAAGAACAAAAATTCCACAAGTGAAAAATATGAAAGAATGTACCGAATCGTTAGTGGAAATGTGTTGTTGTTGGTGAGAAAGACCGTCTTCAACTCCCCAAGCTTGCCTACATGAAGAATTAAACACAAAAACACCAAAATTCTAAGAAATTTTCGGACCTAGGGTTTGCCAAAACCCTTAAATCCACCATGAAAGTGCAAGAAGATGGTGTATTAGATATAGGAGATGAAGTGTAGAAGATGAAGATCAAACCTCTTTGAAGATTTAAGCCAAAATCGTGGAGGAATTAAGGATTTTTGAAGAAAAATCGGACCTTGGGGTTTTCTTGGGAGAGAGGGACTGTTTTGGAATGAGTTTATTGAAGAATGAGGCAAAAAAACTGATTTTTAGACTTTAAACATGTTCGTTCTGCAGTGCGAACAGGACCCATGTTGTTTCAGTGTAAAATGACACGGCCCGTGTTGGGTTTAAAATATATGGGATTGGGTGAACACGACCCGCGTTGGGCATAAGGGAAAAATGACACGGGCCATGTACCCCTATGACTTCTGAAGTCTTTGCCTTGCTTGAACACGACCCGTGTTCATTATAAGGAAAAAATGAACATGGGCCATGTACGGCTCTATTTGCCACTTCCCACTTTTTGAACCCAAAAATACCCTCTCATTCAAACGAATTGGTTTTGCATCCCGAGGTCCGTTTGGTGATTTGAAAACATGCTTAAATTCATTTGGAACATTAAAAACCAAAAACTTTAAAGAAATGGAATTTTTTTTAAAGAAAAAGACAAAAATACCCCCGGGTTGCCTCCCGGTTAGCCGCCCTTGTTTTAAGTCGTTGGCTCGATGTGGCCCCCGAATATGTGTCAGTCTTGATACGTAGAGTTTCCAAAAACTTCTATCTCATCATTCTTCACCTCGAATCCTTCGTAAAACGGCTTTAATCTATGACCATTGGCTTTAAATGTTTTTCCAGTTTGTTGGCTTGTGATTTCCACCGCACCATGGTTGAATACCTTTGTGACCACGAAAGGACCAACCCATATTGATCTAAATTTCCCTGAAATCAACTTGAACCTCAAGTTATAAAGAAGCACTTTTTGTCCTTGTGCAAAAGTCTTCCGGGAGATCATTTTTCCATGATACGCCTTTGTATTCTCTTTGTAAATCATGTTGCTTTCATACGCATCATTTCGGATCTCTTCTAACTCTTGGATGTATAGCTTTCTTTTGTTTCCTGCCTCAACTTCATTCAATTTGAATTTCTTTATGGCCCAAAAATCTTTGTGTTTGAGCTCAACCGGGAGGTGACATGCTTTTCCAAACACTAGCCTATATGGGGACATACCAATCAGAGTTTTGAAAGCAGTACGGTATGCTCATAAGGCATCATCCAGCCTTATGCTCCAGTCTTTGTGGTTTGGATTGACTGTTTTCTCCAAAATGTTTTTGATTTTCTTGTTTAATACCTCTGCTTGCCCATTGGTTTGGGGGTGATAGGTTGTTGAGACTTTATGAGTCACCCCATACTTCTTCAGAATGGCTTCAAGCATCCGGTTGCAAAAGTGATTCCCACGGTCACTTATGAGAGCCCTTAGAGTGCCAAACCGGGAAAAAATCTATGCCTTGAGAAAATCCACCACAACTTTGGAATCATTAGTACGGGTGGCTTAGGCCTCCACCCATTTGGACACATAGTCCACAGCCAACAAGATAAACGAGCAACCAAAACAGGGCGGAAATGGTCCCATAAAGTCAATACCCCATGCATCAAAGATTTCAAATACTAAAATGGGGGTAAGGGGCATTTGATTCCTTTAGCTTAAGGACATGGATCTTTGGCACTTATCACAATGTGCTCATAACATATAAGAACTGTGGAAAATGGTAGGCCAAAAGAATCCGCTATCTAAGACTTTTCTAGCTGTCCTTTGGGGTCCAAAGTGACCTCCACAAGCATAGGAATGACAAAAATTAATGATGGATTATACCTCTTTTTGCTCAACACACCTTCGGATCATTTGATCTGCACAATACTTCCAAAGGCAAGGCTCATCCCATACGTTAATTAACTAAAACAAGCTCTTTGATTAACCCTAACCTTACTAACCTTATCTAAACAAACTCTTAGCATTAGATTAAAAGATTGCATGAATCTTTATGTGAGTGTTCCTAACAACACCCAATACTCCTCATAAGCTCAGGAGTGTAAGAGCGTATGAATAAGATTTACAATAAATTCATTTAATAGAGATAAATTTAACATTTGTTACTTGTTCAATTTCACAAAACAATTACGGATTTTGTAAAAGAGATAATTTGAATGACATAATCCTAATTCAAATGGCCAATAAGAATCACAATTAGAATCAAACATTTGATTAAAGAAAAATCAAATTCACTAGATAGAAATTAAAAACAAACATCATGTCATATGATTGAAATCACTACCAAGAAGTCAAAACATGAAATTGGAGAAACTCGGGTTCTAGCCACACATGGCTAGAACGAGATCACAAGTCTAAAAGATGGAAGTAATGTGCAATTGCAACTTACATATACTAGAAATAATGTTTCCAAATGATTACTGATCAAACCCTTGCAAAAACCTTCGAAATCCCCTAACAAAATGTGCTCTGATATGTTGTATTTTTGTCAAAATGACCCTCACCCCGTAATATGAAATAAAGGAAAAACTGCCAAAAGTTGGTTTTTGGGTCGAACACGACCCGTGTAAAGCATAAGGTAAAAATAACATGGCTCATGTTCAGCATGGCAACAACTTCTTCTTTTCTGGTCAACACAGCATGTGTTCCTTCGCAGTGTAAATCCAACACGACCCGTGTACCCCTCTCACTCCGATTCCAAAATTGATTTTTTTCAACTTTTTCGTTCTTCGCCCGATCCTCCCGAAATCCTCACCAATGCTTCCCGGCACCTCTGAAAGCGCGTTCCAACCTCCTGTTTACCTGAAAAAGACATGAAAGTGTGCAAATAAGGTTGTTCTAGAGATTAACATGAAATATGATGAAATGCAAGACAAATGAAGAACAATTATGCTAAATAGATTCATAAGAAGGAACTAAAATATGTGCAAAAAGGTGCACAAATTGCACCTAACAAAATACAACTTTATTTATTAGTTTTTTATTGTGTATTCAAAATTTTGAAGTTCAAAGAAGATTTATGAAGCGGGGGGTGATCCTCAAGTGTTCAGAACAACATCCGTTCACATGCACTACAAGAAAAAGACCCTTTTACGACGCGCAAACCACGACACTCGTTGATTTATGTTACGCAAAGGAGAGTGACATTAAAAAAATGTTATCTCTTCAACAAAATTTAAGGATAGAAGACACGGCGTGCCCTTAAATTAGTGTTTAAAAAAACACGGAGGGCACCTATAATAAAATGCGCGTCGTCTAAGGATGTCGCTTTATATTTTTTTAATGGAACGTGCGTTCCATAGTTGGGGAAAGGGGGAAATGAAATTCTGAAAAAATTAAAAACCCCGCCTTCCTTTTTTTCTCCTTTCCCTCTTGCCCAAATTATGAACGCTCCTTCCTTACTGCCGCCTACTTCTTCCCCCACTTACTTCTACCCACTAGAACCACCATATCTCCCACTCGTTGTTGAAATTGTTAGAAAAAGCGCTAATTATATTCTCAAGTCTCAATATTAGGAGTGTGAATCTTGATTCTCGTTTGTTTCAGATTCTCCACAAATAAATCAAAAAACACATAGACGAAGAACTGTAACTTTGCTCCATTAGCTTCCCAATTGCATCTCGTCATCACCTTTGAAACTTTTGCATTAGAGACACATGTAATCAATTTAATTTTCATTTCTTCACATATCTTTTTCTTGTTTTGAATGATTTGTTGCTGTTTGGGAAGGAATAACGAATTCATCCTCTCCACCAGCTGAGAACATTCACTCTCTCTTTCTCCTTTTCTCTATAAACTCTAATCCGCCTCCATTACTACTGAATCCCTTTTGTTTATCCTAAAGGAATAATGCAACCAACTCGTATCTCAGATCAAGTACTCCGATGTGGAGTTAAGAATTGAGGGCCCACTTCAGGCTCACATCCTCGTTGATGTACATCACGAGATATACCAGACCACCGAGGTTTGATCGACTTGAGGGTTCCGCTCGGAGGCTAGAGTAGTGGATCGGGTCCATGAAAATCGGAGGAGGTGGTGAAGGATGACGGTTGGAGGATGCGATGAATAACATGAACGAGGAGATGTTGTTCCTGAATGTATCCCAGTCTCCGAATGTACAACAATTAAGGCAAGATATTTGGGGGCCTCTTTCATGAAGCAAGTACGATGTACAGCAACTAAAGTTTACTTGGTCTCAAATTCTTCTTGCCCAGGTTGTTTTTCTGCCCTCTTTGTACTTTTAGTTTTCCCGCATCTTCTTATAGTTCCGAGATGCTTTCCATGTGCTTATAAGCCTGCTGGTGTTTAAGAAATTATTGGCACGCATAAACTCATTTATATCTTGTAATAAGCTTCATGTTTAATAAGAATATATATTGCGCATTTTGATTGTAGTTTGAGGCTTGTAAGGTTTTCAGGTCATATTGAATCAAAACTGCATAGGCTAAGTTGATGATCTGTTGTGAAGTGTATGTTGCTTTTCGCTAATATATGTTCATGTTTTTAGGTTCCAATGGCTCCAAAACAGCCAAACGCAGGACTCTTTGTGGGTCTAAACAAAGGGCATGTTGTCACCAAGAAGGAATTAGCACCTCGTCCTTACAACAAAAAAGGGGTAAGTAATAAATCATGATATCTAAATTGTGTTGAGTTTCTTTTGGTTAAATTAATGGTTGTGTTTATTTGGATTATATATAGAAAACAAGCATAAGATCACACTTTGTGAGAAACCTTATCATGTATATTTGAGATCTTTTGTCTTTGAAATAAAGGGCTTTGAATACTTAGACCAAAAGCAGTGTTTTCTACCTACCAAGATTAATAACACACCGCCTAAATTCGTCGACTTCAGAAAACTCAAAACTACATGTCTGATAGAACCATGAGTGTATTTTACTGGAGCTTAAAGAACGTGACATTTTAATTGATATGGATAATGATACAGAATTTGTCTAACTGCCTGTTAAACCTAGAAAAACGAGTCTTTGTCTTTCAGACCAGCAATGCATCTATATCCTCTCATGTTCACGTAATTTTTGTATATACTTATAAGTTGCACATCAGCTAGGTGATTAGATTATTCAGGGCTAGAGAGAGTGTCTTTGGTATAGCTTATCTGAATCAATTGTATGTTTGTGTATAAGGATTCATTAAGAGGAAAAAATGTTAGAGCTCTGATAAGTGTTGATTCTTTAAGCCTCTATGAAATTTATTTTATGTCAACCAACACAAAGTCTTATTACTAACACCTTAGTTGGGTGTCTGAATACTGTAGGCTAAGACAAATAGGGAAGCAGGAGGAAACAAGGGCGTCTCTGATAAACAAATTTGTTTAAAGATTTTTTCACCTAATTTACTTGACATTAACCTTGTGGATTTACCTGGTACAACAAAAGTTCCTATTGTAGATTAGCCATCAAACATGGAAGCTCATATTAGGACAATGATAATGTCATACATTAGGCTTCCAAGCTGTTTAATCCTACCTGTCACACCCGCAAATGTTGACCTGGCCAACTCAGATGCACTTCAAATCGCTGGAAATGCAAATCTTGATGGTAGGCACTGATTTCATTGAGTGATTTTGGTAGAAAAACTAGAAATAGAATGAAAGTTCATCTCTTTAACATGGTTTCTTTTCTTTTTGTGCTGTTAGGTTACAGGACAATTTTGTAGCCAATTTATTATGTGACTTATTGGTTATATATTTTATGACTTTTTCTGGAAATATTAATGGATTGGTACAAGTTCATTGGTTAGTGGGGTATTGGATTACTCACAATTCAAAGATGTAGATATGGTTATAGAGGTATGATCTTTTAAAAAAAATCAATACTATTTGTTTTATGTCCTAATAGTTTAATCACTAGAGAAAATAGTCAAGTAGCTAAATTAATAAAAACATAAAATATGAACACATAATTTTACAACTCTATTTGTGAATGCAGGCTGTAATTGAGAACATTCCATTGAAGCAAAAAAATCTTCAGTGAAATTGAAAACATTTGTCCTCCTCAATGCATTTTAGCAACCAACACATCCACCATTGACCTCAATTTAATTGTATAAAAAATCAAATCTCAAGATTGAGTTATCAGGGCAAATTTCTTCAGGTTAAACAAAATAATCCACATCTTTATCTTAAGATTATTTAACATTTTCAACTAATAATTTCTTTTTTTATTTTATTAAATGAAATGATTACAATCCAGCTCATGTGATGCCACTACTGGAAATAGTTAGAACAGAAAGGACATCTGCACAAGTGATTCTTAACATAATGACAGTTGGAAAAGTCATAAAAAGAAGTGCATGTTGTTGTGAGGAGTTGTACATGTTTTGCTGTTAATCACATGTTTTTTTCCATACACACAGGAGAGATGTCAGGAGGACCAAGAATACCCATTTTCACCTATTAATATTTAACGCCCAAATCCCTTAGTTTGCAATAAATATATTTAATCAATCGAGTTACTGTTGTAGGAAGTTGACCCTTGTGAGGACTTTACTGATGATGACATCAGAACTGCCACACAAAATGCAACAGGCCCTAGATCTGCATTGTTTGTACCTGAAGTAGGTCTTATTTTTATAACCCCTCACTCACAAGTCACATCTACATACTTTTTATAACTTAATATTTTGTTACACAGGTTCCATTTGAAGTTCTAATTAGACGACAGATTCCTTGTTTACTAGATCTAAGCCTTCAATGTGCAAGATTCATATAATTGGACACTGAGCTGACTGATTTGTTCATGTTTTAGATGGGCCATCGATGTATGGTGAATGAGTTACAGAGATTTCTTGTTCTCAGAAAGAGAATGGATGATGTCATAGGGAATTTTTTAAGTGATGGTCTTCAGCCTTCTGAAACCATGATTGGGCACATAGTTGAAATGGAGGTACGTATTATTATCTCTATTTTTTATTTTTATCATGACATGGCTGAAAATATTGCTTTTTTAGGTAGATGGATTACATAAACACATCACACCTGACTTTTGTGTGTGGGAGTAAAGTTGTGGAGGTTACCTTGCAGTAAGTGAAATCTTCTAAGCTTGCAACAATAGTGTCAAGGCAAAAGGTGTCGTTAATATATTGTTAATAGCTATAATATTATGTTTTATTGTAAGTTTTGTGGTTTTGCATGTTTACTTATATATTTTTATTGATTGATGTTGTATTTTGTAGGATGGAGTTGAGTTTGAAAAAGCTACACAATCTGAAAGGGGTAAAAAGTCACGTGCAATTCTTTCTAGGCCTGTTAATAGATTTGTCACAGAACAGGTTCTCTTTTTTGCATGTAACTTTTAAACACATTTTAGCATTGTTGTTGGATAATATTTTAGAGAAGCAGATTCTTTTTCTACATTTAAAAAAAAAAAAGTTAACATAGCTTTCCAATGGAAAAATAATATCACGTTCTGTTCTTCTTTCTGCCTTTGAAACTGCAAGAGATGCTGGAGACCTTAGAGAACCTAAGAACAAACTGGAGAAGTGAGTTGAAGATGGAGAAGTGAGTTGAAGAGCTGACATGGAGATTAGACCTTGAAAAGCATTTGAAGGTATATTTTTTGATATTTCTTGTATCTAATTAGTTTATAAATTTTTGTTACAACTATTGATTTGTTTTATCTTTACATGGAACGATTATTTGTATGGCGTTAAATTTTATGCAATGGATTGTATTTTTTGTATATGATATTTTATTTTCTATTAAGAGACATTAAATACAAATTTAATTTGAAAATTAGTAAATCCATAAATATTATCTTTTTAAAAAAATTTTAAATTATGATACGCTAAAATGTGTGTCATCTTCATTTATGACATGGCCTTTCTTGATACGCATTACGTGTCATTAACACGCGTGTCGTAAGGTTACGACATGCAAATGCGTGTCGTCTTACTTTATGACAGGGCCTTCCTTGATACGCATTGCGTGTCGTAAACACGCATCGTAAATGCGAGTCGTAAATGAGCGTCGTAAATGCGCGCCATCTCCCTTTATCACAGGGTCTTCCTTGACGCGCATTTGTGCGTCGTCTGAGCCTTTTATGACACCTAATGACCGTCGTAAAATGTTGTTTTCCTAGTAGTGATAATTGATGGAATGGGTCCCAAATATTTGAATGTTGATTTATTTATTCGTACATGTGCATTGCATAATAACATTGAAGCTATGTTCAGACAAGGAATGATATGTGTAATTTCAGTAATTATATGCAATCTATTCCATTTATTAATATTATTATTGACGTTAATGATATTGTTATTCTGTCAACAGGATGAGTGATTTTCTAATGACAATTTTAATGTAGGAATGGCTTTGTTAAGACAACCAGCAGATGAACATTATCTTGAGGCAATTTATTTGCTTGGAATTATCTACATTTCAAGAGGACCTCCTCAGTGTGATCAAGGTATTTATGGTATATATGTACATTAAATTTTGTATATAGTTAATTAATGCATTTTGTAGTTTGGGGGTTAGTATTAGTTGTGTTGTGTTGTATAATATTTAACATTGTGTTGAAATGGATACATTGGATTAATTGATAGTTATTTTAATGTGTAGGTTTAGAATTACTTGATCCCTATTTTGTCTAGGTAGTTTCGGATAATAGGGAGTACACTGGTGTTGTTGATAGTGCCAAAGAGTTGTTACAGACTGTTGATGTTGTTCATATACTTACAATGAATAACATCACATTCTAATGTGAAAAGCCACATCATTCTGTGAAAGGGGCATTTGCGATAGGCCATGAAGATGATGAGGATCCACAAAGATATTTCATGGTTGGTCGTTGGTATGTAGAGTATGGTAGGTTTTCTATATTTCTTAAAAATATAAATGGTTGATAATATTGGACTTTCAGTATTAGTGTTTATATTGTATTGTATATGTAGTTGTACATAATTTTATTTTGTTTTATGTTGTTATTATCTGGTAAAAGGGTATTTTAGTCATTTTTGCTTGCTATGGTGTTTGTGTTGGTTTTAATCTTTCTTTGGTAATGAAGTATAGTTAATGGAATTAAAAATAAGTTTGTAATCAAATCGTTACTAAGGAAAATAATCTATGTAGAATATATAATTTAATTAGCTCTATATCTATATTTATTATGAATGTTATTTAAATTTATAATTAGCCGTATACTACATGGGTTTTAACCTAGTATTGAATAATATCGACCGAGTAATTTGACTTAGTATCCATCCAACACATCGAAATCAACGGTTGTCGAAGGTTCCCTCAAACACGCTTTCTTTGAATATGTGTTCTGCAATTCTCAAACTCAATTAAACCATTCTAGAAATTTTCTAAACCATTATCAACTTATCAAAGTGATTCAAGCATTCAAATTAGAAAACTTTGAATCTTGGTTCAACATTCGGTCATTAGCTTTGTGAAACGAGTTGTTGTTAAGGTACCTTTGCAATATTTATATTCTACATATATATTTACTTTAAATCTCATCTATTAATTCAAAGAAACATTAATGAACATATAATATTATGTTATTTAAATGTATAATTTACACCATGAACAATACAAATAGAAACTAGATGTATGAAAGAAAAGATAATCGTAGTTGTGTATCACATGTTTTCATACAAGGAGTGAAAAAAATTCATAGATTTTGCTACCAGTCAACATATGTTCACGAATTAAGATAAAATCAAATGCCCATGCATCAAATGTCGTAACATACCATATAGAGACATTGATACTGTTAAGCATCATTTGTACAAGTGAGGTTTCGTTGAGGAATATTGGTTTTGCAATAAACATGGTGAAACATCCAATGATGATGACAATACGTTTTTAGGGGTGGATGATTCAAACACAAACTTGAATGAAGGTGAATGTTCTTATAGAGAAATGGTCATAGATGCAATGGCTCCAGATTTAGATACTATTAATTCTGAGGAGGAGCCAAATGCACTAGATAAAAAAGTATTTGATATGCTAGAGGCAACCGATAAAGAATTATGGCCTAGATGTAAAAAAGTCACACAACTGTCTGTTGTAGCTAGACTATTGAATATAAAATCAGAGTAGCGCATACCTGAGGACAGTTATGATGCTATCTGACAATTGATAAATGATGTGTTACCCGAGGAGAATAATATGGTAGGTAGTTTATATGAGAGAAAAAAGTTAATACAAGCACTAGATTTCCTATGAAGATGATTGACTACGGCAGGTATGGATGTATGATATATTGGAGGTGAGACAACGATCTTTATCAGTGCAAATTCTGCAATGCAGATAGGTATAAACGGTCAAAAAATTTGGCCAGATGTTCTCGCATATCCTTTAAGAAAATGCATTACTTTCCTTTGACTCCAATGTTGAAGACACTGTATGTTTCACAAGCCACAACTACTTCCATGCGATGGCACTTCGAGAATCATGGACATGATGCTAGAGTAATGTGTCATCCATCCGATTCAGAAGCTTGGAATCACTTTGACAAATTTCATCATTTATTTGCAGTAGAAATACGAAATGTTAGATTAGGCCTAAGTACAGATGGGTTTGCACCACATGGAGCATTTGGAAAACAATATTCATCTTAGCCTAATATTATAAAACCTTATAGTTTTCCACCTTCTATGTGCATCAAAGAGCCTTACAAGTTATTTACTGCACTTGTATCAGGATCGTCAAACCCTAAGCATAAAATAGATGTATTTTTGCAACCAATTGTTGTAGGGTTGGAGTAGTTATGGGAAGAAGGCATAGTAAAATATGATATATCTTTAAAACAATGTTTCCATTTACGAGTAGCTTTGATGTGGACAATAAGCGATTTTCCAGTGTATGCAATGTTGTTAGGATGGTCTACAGTAGGTAAGCTAGCTTGTCCACATTGTGGGAAACATACAAAAGCATTCAGACTAAATAATGGTAATAAGATGTCATGGTGTAACACTCGTCAAAATTAGGTCAATAACAATCACATGTGATTATGCCAATCATGTAATGTTATTTCGTTAAACTAGTAATGTGATAAACTTACTATATAATTAATGTTAAAATATGAACTTTCATACATATTTTATGATACAACTCAAAGTATACGTCCATACGATTCAAAAAATATAGAGAACATCTAAATCTGACTTCGCATGAAGAAGTTATGATAAACCGAACACTATAAATCTCTATAATAAGAGGAAATTAAAATAGACTTAGAACTAACTATTTAAGTCTAAAAACTAGTTGTATTACTCTTAAGTACCTACGCGTGCATATAAAGAACGTCAAAAACGGAGTTCGGATGCAAAAGTTATGCCATTCCGAAGATTTAGCTTTTAAAAACCCTAAACTAGCTATTCACGACGTGAGTTTTATGACAATCACCAAATTCTGTCATAAGTCAGAATCCAGAAGCTACGGGAGGATAAGATCCAATTCACGACGTGAGCTTTATGACACTCACGACGTTAGGTGTCATGGCCACCATTCGAAGCTAGGGACGCAAATGGAAAGTCTACGGAGTGAATCATGAGACTCACGACGTGAGCCTTATGACACTGATGACGTGAGTGTCATAAAATCTTACTATAAATAACCATTTCGACCCCAAGGCTTAATACACCATTTCTTTCATTCTCTCTCGTTTCCGAAGGCCGTTTTCCCTTCCCGAGATTGACTACGACGAGCCTCTGAACGCTTAAATTCTATAAACACACTACTAAGGTAAGATTCACGACCCCACTTTCTAATATTTTCGGGGGAAAACGCATGCTAAATATTATATATACGTTATTATTATGTCTATATGATAGTATATCAGTATCAACGTAGATAGTTATAATAACCGGGATATAGTTATTTCGTATCTGAAAATATACAACTATCGTAACATTGTTAACATGTTATTGTTATAGTAATACATTAATGTAGATCTTGAGTTATACTTAGGATTCTATATATACTTTGTGTGCGATATAGTTCCGAAGTTATATTCGGAAGTTTAATATGTTAACTTATATAGTATGTTGCAATTAATAGTTTTATGTAAAGATAAAACTAGATATGTTATATGTTGTTATTATTAGTTTAATGTCAAGATAAAATTAGATATGTTATATGTTGTTATTATTAGTTTTATGTCAAGATAAAACTTGATATGTTGTTATTGTTAGTTTTATGTCAAGATAAAACTAGAAACGTTATATGTTCTTATTATTGGTTTTAGGTCAAGATAAAACCTGGTTTTTACTTCAAGTTATAACTGTTATATTGCCTAAATGTTATGAAGTTAGGACTAATGTTTAAAAGCATAGTCTAGTGACTTAGGGTTTCAGACATGAAAATGCTTTTGTTGTTAGAGCTATAGGAAGCCGTCAAAGTCTACATGAGCTACCTCATTCATCAACTAAGATTGGGGATCTTAGTGGAAGTCCTCTACCTGTAACCGTTAATCTCGTGTGAGCGAGGAAGTCGTGTATGAATAAGATACGGGTTAACGACCCCACTCGTGGTTGTTAATTACAACCGAAGACAAGCAAGTGATGATTCATTCCTTTTATTTTTATTCCGGCATCGGTGAAGCGTACGGTGTTGTTTCTCATGGTAACTCATGAGTGTATTGTTTTGTTAGAGGTTTTTTATCAAGCAGTGGTTACGCACTCATGGTAGCAAGTTGTTAGAAGCATTATACTTTGTCGTTATACAAGTATTAATGTTAAGTATAAGTTTCCCCTACTTATACCCTAGGTACTACTTGTATATTGAGTAGATAATTATACCTAACACACATACTCGTATAGAATTGAAATCGATTTATACGTAGCGGTTTTACTCGTATAGAATTGAAATCGATTTATACGTAGCGGTTTTACTCGTATAGAATTGAAATAGATTTATACCTAGCATTTTTACTCGTAAAGAATTGAAATAGATTTATACGTAGTGGTTTTACTTGTATAGAACTGAAATAAGATTTATACGTAGCATTTTAATTCGTATAGAATTGAAATATATTTATACGTAGTGGTTTTACTTGTATAGAATTGAAATAAGATTTATACGTAGAAACTCTCATTTGTATGGAATTACAAACACTTATATTCATAGTATATGAGACTTATAGGTATATACTTATTTGGTAAGTAAACTTTTATACCTAGGATATATATAGTAAATGTTGGAGAGTCAAAATTATACTTTCAAAACTATACTTTTGAAACTTGGAAAAATGTATTATTTTTATATGGAGTCAAAACCTGTGGACTCACCAATTTTATGTTGACGTATTTTAAATTGCATGTTTTTCAAGAAGTTGATAACTATGATACGAGAAATGACATTACACTGCCCGGTTTTTCCGCCGATGGCTGGGGTGTGACAGATTGGTATCAGAGCTATTAACTATAGTGAATTAGTACTTTCTTAGGAAAGCACGACTATAGTTTAGGGCTTACTCTGTTAAAGTTTAGATATATCCCTTAGCCTGTAATAAAAAGTATTATTAATTATTCTACTGAAGGACTACTTACAGGAGTGGTACCAAGGATAGACATGTCGATTTGGGTTGCTAGATTTCAGAACGGCTATATGCTAAAATGATCCTGCCCACCGACTATCCTGACTAGCTGGTGCCTTATCAGCTAGACCTGAAGTAACTAAAATTAATTAATAATACCCATGAATACAACAAACACAAAGATATAGAGTCATGTATGAACTCAGTCCCACGATGAGAACATATGTGTAACATCCGGAATTTCAGGTATTATATTTATTCGTTGAAATTCAAGTTTTGTGGAAGAACTCGGTGAGTTGATGCGTAGACTCACCGAGTACTGACGTGAATCATTATCTAGGTGGATGGCTGGACTCGGCGAGTCCATGTTGTTTAATGAAACCCTAATTCCTCAGGTTTGGGGCCTATTTAAAGGGCCTTATGGCTGTCATTTGCAACTACCAGACCCCATAGAGAAACCCTAAGTGAGCTAGAGCGTTTGTGAGAGGAAAGGAGTCATTTCTTGATCATTTGTTAGTGTTTTTGCATATAGAAGGGGACCAAGTCAAGAGGAGGCTGAAGAGGGTGCTAATCCAGTGATTCCAGGGCTCAGAGACTTCATTTTGAGGTATTCATTCGACCCTTCTTCAGTTTATGGTGTAATTCTTAGAGTTAGGGCTTTTTAGCCCCTTTAGAGGATGGTTATATGGAGTGATTGGTCCCTTCTCGTGTTGGTGTTGTAGATCTAGACCCAAAGAGGTCCAGAGACCCTTTTACCTTGAGCTTTATGGGTGTTAATGGGGGTTATGAGCTTAAGATGTCATTTTAGAGGTCATATCTTCAAATATGGCCTTTGAGCCTTTGCATGTGCACCAAGATGTTAGCTTTTACGTGATTATAATGCTTTGGGAAACTGGATCTACGGTTTAGAGGAGCAGATCTGATCTTAGGAGGTCAGTTCAGCTCGAGCATGGCAAGAACTCGCCAAGTCCAATAGCCGACTCGACGAGTAGGACGAGGGTTTTCCCCATAATCACATAGTTGGTGACTCATCGAGTTGGGGAAGTGACTCGGTGATTCAGAGGGAATCTAGAAGGCAGAGTGCATGATGGTACTCGCCGAGTCACAGTTGTGCACTCGGCGAGTTTGGTCAAGGTTGACCGTTGACTTCGTTGACTCTTAGGGTTAGTCAATGTTTGGACCTTAGAGTCATCGGAAGGGTAGGATAGTCTTTTACCCTTCCTAGAGGATGTATAGAGAAAGAGAGATTAGCCTAGCCCTGAGGGTTGTGTTAATTAGAGTATTTATTTCATGTGACTAGGCAAGGGCTAGACCAGAGTTTACCGAGTCAGAGATTTACTGAGATATCCGAGGTGAGTCTTCTCACTATACTTTACCTTGAGTAGGTAATCAAAGTTATGTGATACAGTGTTTGTATATGTGTTATGTGTTGCACTGCATTATTTTATTTGATTTATGTTGTGCATGGTTACAGAGTTAGAACCTGAAGGTTCACAGAGATAGAACCTAAGGGTTCATAGAGTTGGGTGCACGGACCCACAGAGTTATAGCCTCGAGTGGCTAATATATGTTATATATGGTATTTTGGGGAACTCACTAAGCTTCGTGCTTACATTGTTTTGTGTTATGTGTTTCAGGTAAGAGTGAGGATCGTGGGAAGGCGTCGACTTGATCAGTACACACACGGGATTTTTATGTTATGAGATCTTGGGATTAATATATGTTATGAATTGAGTTTTAAACAATGATGTTTTTATGAATAATGAATGAATTATGTTTTTATAAAATCCAAAAAACAGTTTTGAAATTTACGGTGTTACAAGTTGGTATCAGAGCCTTGGTTTGAGGGATTCGACTACACCTTCGGGCGTATTTGAACTCAAACTGAGGATTTGAGAAATATTTTCAAAAGAGAACCAAGTTTTCTAAAAACAGTAAAAGATTTTTGGAAAAACGCAGAGCAGAGTTGTGTGTACGATCAGTCAGCGCCCGAACGGTGATTTCCCAAAATACCCTTATGTTATATGTTTATGAGTTTGATATGATGTATTCTCATGCTAGAGTGGGCTAGGTATTCCTATTAGGACTAGAGTGGCCTGATTTGTGATGCCTTAGCCTATGGGAGGGTGAGCTGCTATGAGATGCTTGAGAGTGAGTAGGAAGTAGTGAGGAGCTTATGAAAGATCTGTTAGAGAATGGATTATGCATAATAGAGTACTTGGGACTTGGGATCCTAGGAGGAGGACTTGGGGTGTATACTGATACGGTGTGGATAGTAGTATTGGGCCCGTACTACTGAAAACACCAGGGCGGTGTACAGTTCAAGTAACAATCTTCGGGATGCCAGGGAGCAAGGAGGGATGAGTTATTGAGTGCGAGTATGCTCGAGTGAGTTCTAATATATCGTATGTTGTATTTCAGAGATAGATCATGGTGAGGACACGTCATACGCCAGAGAGCAGCGGGACTAGTGATGAGGAGATCCGCCAGATCATCCATGAGGAGGTGGCTGTGGCCATCACGGCAGAGATACCATAGATGTTCGGGTCTATTAAGACCATGCTGATTGAGACTTTTGACGAGCGTTATGCCGCTCTTTCTGAGGTTGTTGTTGCAGCGGCCACCGCAGCCGTCGCTGCTGCTAGGCCGTAGGGGGTGACTCGTTGTTGTTCAGGGAGGTCAGCAACATGAAGCCACCAGAGTTTCATGGGATGCAGGATCCGATTGCAGTGATGAGGTGGGTATCTGACATTGAGGGGTGTTTCTATACATGCTCGTGCCCGGAGCACTTGAGGGTTCGGTTTGCGTTGAACCAGCTTCGCCTGGGGGCGAAGGACTGGTGGAAGTTCGCGACAACGCACTATTCTTCAGCAGAGCTTGTTGCGGTAACCTGGGAGAGGTTCACCACCATGTTTCGTGATGAGTACGTTCCCTCGGTGGAACGGGATCGGTTGGCACAGGAGTTTTTGACCCTCAAGCAGGGTACGGAGTCTGTTACAGTTATTACCAGGATGTTTCATGAGAGGGTGATGTTCTACCCTGAACACGTGTCTACTGAGCAGGCACGTATGAGCCGTTATCTGAGTATTTTGAGGAGAGATATTCGAGAGTTCGTGGCGAACTCCTCGTACCAGACATTTACCGAGCTTTAGGAAAATGCCCGGAAGAGGGATATCGAGCTAGAGACTCAGGCTAAGGAGGAGGCGCAGTCTCAGGGGAGGGATCGGCGACCGGCACAGTCCCAACCGACAGCCAAGCGGGTCAAGCCTGCTGATTCCAGAACAGGGAGCCAAACGGGCAGCACTTGTGGAAAGTGCGGAAAGGGTCATGATGGAGTTTGTAGAGCTGGATCTTGCTACAAGTGTGGCAAGGAGGGGTATATGGCCAAGGACTACCCCAAGGGGTTTGCAATGTGTTTTTACTGCAACCAGACCGGACACCGGAAGGTCGAGTGTCTACTACTGCGAGGGTCAGCACAGGGAGCTTCTCAGGGGTCTGCCCCTGCTGCTGTTAGAGCTTCTGATAGTCGGCCGGTGAAGACCGAGACGCCGAAGGCTCGGGGGAGAGCCATCCAGTTGACTGCGGAAGAGGTCCGTGCAGCGCCCGATGTCGTGGCTGGTATGTATTCTTTCATGTATTTATTTTAATGTTTGATATTTTGTGCTTATATTATGATATGCGTAGGTACTTTTCTTGTGAGTTATGTACCTGCTTTGGTGTTATTTGACTCGGGTGCGAGTCGATCTTTTATATCATTGGCATTTAGTCAGCACATCAGTATTAGTCGAGAGGCATTGAGCCGACCTCTGAGAGTCTCCATCACTGACGAGAGAGCAGTGTATGCCACGGAGGTGATTCGAGGATGTGTACTCGAGATTTTCGGTGTAGATTTTCCTATTGATTTGGTCTCGATTGCGATGGGGGACGCCTGTGTCATCGTAGGCATGGATTGGTTGAGCAGATTTGGAGCAGTTATCGATTGTGAGCGGCAGTTGGTGACTATAAGAGACCCAAGTGAGGGAGTTCTTACGGTGTACGGTGAGGGTACCCGTCCTGATTCAGCGTTTTGTTCGGCTGCTAGAGCGAGGAAGAGCCTACAGCAAGGCTGTAGCGGTTTTGTAGGATATGTGATGGATACGAGATTTGGTGCAAAGAGACCGGGTATGGTTGAGGATGTTCTGATAGTGTGTGAATTCTTGAATGTCTTTCCCAAGGAGTTACCGGGTGTGCCTCCCGAGAGGCAGGTTAAGTTTCGCATTGATTTGATTCCAGGGGCACCACCTATTGCCAAGGTGCCCTGTTGCCTTGCACCTCCAGAGATGCAGGATTTATCCTCGCAGCTTCAAGAGCTGCTGGGGAAGGGGTTTATATGGCCGAGCAGCTCGCCGTGGGGAGCACCGATGCTTTTTGTGAATAAAAAGGATGGTTCGCACCGAATGTGCATAGATTATCGAGAGCTGAATAAGTTAACGGTCAAGAACCGTTATCCTTTGCCGAGGATCAACGATTTGCTCGATCAGCTGCAGGGAGCATCTTGGTTTTCCAAGACTGATCGGAGATTTGGATATCATCAGATGAGGGTGCGCGAGGAGGATATCCAGAAGACCGCATTCAGGACTCGTTATGGGCATTACGAGTTCGTGGTGATGCCATTCGGGCTCACCAATGCGCCTGCAGCGTTCATTGATCTCATGAACAGGGTATGCAGACCGATGCTGGATTGATCAGTGATTGTGTTCATTGATGACATTTTAGTATATTCGAGATCAAGGGAGCAGCATGAGGAGCATTTACGAGAAATCCACAGTATGCTGAGATCGGAGAGGCTTTACGCCAAGTTCTCTAAGTGCGATTTTTGGTTATGAGAGGTGCAGTTCCTTGGTCACCTCGTTAACCAAAAGGGGATTTTGGTTGATCCAGCCAAGATCTAGGTGGTGATGAGTTGGGAGGTGCCGAAATCTCCTTCTGAGATCAGGAATTTTCTAGGGTTGGCTGGCTATTATCGGAGGTTCATCAGGGATTTCTCTAAGATTGTTGTTCCTCTCACCAGGTTGACCCGGAAGGGTGTGGTGTTCAGCTGCGGCCCAGAGCAGCAGGCCTCATTTGAGACTCTTCGCTAGAGATTGTGCGAAGCCCCGGTGTTGGCTCTTCCAGAGGGAATGGAGGACTTCGTGGTGTATTGTGATGCATCGATATCTGGGTTGGGGCGGTGTTGATGCAGAGAAGGCATGTGATCGCGTACGCATCGAGGCAGATGAAGCCCCATGAGACAAGGTATCCCACCCACGATCTAGAGTTGGGGGTTGTAGTGTTCGCCCTCAAGATTTGGCGCCATTATCTGTATGGGGTTCGGTGTACGATATACACGGACCACAAGAGTTTGAAGTATTTGATGGATCAGCCAAACCTGAACATGCGTCAGAGGAGATGGTTGGATGTAGTAAAGGATTATGATTGCGAGATCCTGTATCACCCGGGAAAGGCTAATGTGGTAGCCAACGCCCTGAGTCGTAGGGTTGTGAGCATCCCAATTCAGAATATTTGTATGAGATTGACGGTGATGACTCCGGTGTTGGACACTATCAGAGGGGCTCAGGTTGAGGTAGTGAGACCGGAGAACCGTAAGAGAGGGCGAGTTATCAAATAGGTGTCGGAGTTCGTGACCGATAGCAGAGGGCTTATGACCTTCCAGGGTCGGATTTGGGTACCGTTCGTTGGAGGAGCACGTACCATCTTGATGGAGGAGGCGCATAGAATGAGATTCTCGATCCATCCGGGGCCACTAAGATGTTTCTGGATCTAAAAAGGGAGTATTGGTGGCCCTGTATGAAGAGAGATGTAGTGTGGTTTGTTGAGAGGTGCCTAACCTGTTGTAGGGTTAAGGCCGAACATCAGAGACTGCATGGTAAGTTGCAGCCACTGGAAGTCCCAGAGTGGAAATGGGAGCAGATATCCATGGATTTTATCACCAAATTTCCGAGAACGGCGAGGGGTGTTGATGCAATTTGGGTGATAGTAGACCGCTTGACAAAG
This sequence comes from Lactuca saligna, assembly GCF_052625555.1. Classification (NCBI taxonomy): domain Eukaryota; kingdom Viridiplantae; phylum Streptophyta; class Magnoliopsida; order Asterales; family Asteraceae; genus Lactuca; species Lactuca saligna. The sequence continues at coordinate 52,265,081 of NC_136420.1, read as the reverse complement.
AGCGCTCACTTTCTCGCCATTAGTGAGAGTTCTTCTGCGGAGAAGTTAGAAAAGATATATGTGAGAGAGGTGGTATCGCGACATGGGGTGCCGATCTCAATTGTATCAGATTGAGATGTGCGTTTCACTTCCAGATTTTGGAAGAAATTCCATGAGGAGTTGGGTACGAGGCTGCATTTTAGTACCGCATACCACCCACAGACTGACGGTTAGAGCGAGCGGACGATTCAAACGCTCGAGGACATGCTCCAAGCATGTGTGTTGGATTTTGGCGGAAGTTAGGACACGTATTTGCCCTTAGCAGAGTTTTCCTACAACAACAGTCATTATTCGAGCATTGGTATGCCGCCCTTTGAGTTGTTGTATGGGAGGAGGTGTCGGACTCCCATTTGTTGGGGAGAGGTAGGGCAACGAGTGATGGGTAGCATGGAGATTGCTTCAGACGACAGAGCAGATACAGCAAGTTAGGCAGAGATTGTGGACCGCTCAGACTCGCCAGAAGAGTTATGCGGATAGGCGACGATCCGAGCTTGAGTTCCAGGTCGGTGATTATGTATTCGTGAAGGTATCTCCTTGGAAAGGAGTAAATCGATTCAGGAAGAGGGGCAAGTTAGGACCCCGGTATATTGGGCCGTTCAGAGTGACCGCGAGGGTGGATAGGGTAGCGTATCGCTTGGAGCTACCTACGGAGTTGAAGCGGATTCATAATGCCTTCCACGTGTCTCAATTGAGGAAGTGTATAGCCGACGAGTTGGCGGTAGTGCCGTTAGAGGATATTCAAGTGGATGCGAGCCTGAACTACTTGGAGAGACCAGTTGCGATTGTGGATCGGAAGATCAAGGTCCTGAGGAACAAGGAGGTGCCTCTGGTACAGGTTCAGTGGCAACATCGGAGAGGATCCGAGTTGACTTGGGAGCCAGAGCGGGAGATGCCTGAGCAGCATCCGGAGCTATTTCAAGGATGAGACTTCGAGGGCGAAGTCTGATTCAAGTGGGGGAGAATTGTAACATCCATAATTTCAGGTATTATATTTATTCGTTGAAATTCATGTTTTGTGGAAGAACTCGGCGAGTTGATGCATAGACTCGTCGAGTAGTGACGCGAATCATTATTTGGGTGGATGGTTGGACTCGGCGTGTCCATTCTGTTTAATGAAAACCTAATTCCTCGGGTTTGGGGCCTATTTAAACGGCCTTATGGCCGTCATTTGCGGCTACCAGACCCCAGAGAGAAACCCTAAGTGAGCTAGAGCGTTTGTGAGAGGAAAGGAGTCATTTCTTGATCATTTGTTAGCGTTTTTGCATATAGAAGGGGACCAAGTCAAGAGGAGGCTGAAGAGGGTGCTAATCCAGTGATTCCAGGGCTCAAAGACTTCATTTTGAGGTATTCATTCGACCCTTCTTCAGTTTATGGTGTAATTCTTAGAGTTAGAGCTTTTTAGCCCCTTTAGAGGATGGTTATATGGAGTGATTGGTCCCTTCTCGTGTTGGTGTTGTAGATCTAGACCCAAAGAGGTCCAGAGACCCTTTTACCTTGAGCTTTATGGGTGTTAATGGGGGTTATGAGCTTAAGATGTCATTTTAGAGGTCATATCTTCAAATATGGCCTTTGAGCCTTTGCATGTGCACTAAGATGTTAGCTTTACGTGATTATAATGCTTTGGGAAACTGGATCTACGGTTTAGAGGAGCGGATCTGATCTCAGGAGGTCAGTTTAGCTCGAGCATGGCAAGAACTCACCAAGTCCAATAGCCGACTCGACGAGTAGGACGAGGGTTTTCCCCATAATCACATAGTTGGTGACTCATCGAGTTGGGGAAGTGACTCGGTGATTCAGAGGGAATCTAGAAGGCAGAGTGCATGATGGTACTCGCCGAGTCACAGTTGTGCACTCGGCGAGTTTGGTCAAGGTTACTGTTAACTTCGTTGACTCTTAGGGTTAGTCAATGTTTGGACCTTAGAGTCATCGGAAGGGTAGGATAGTCTTTTACCCTTCCTAGAGGATGTATAGAGAAAGAGACTAGCCTAGCCCTGAGGGTTGTATTAATTAGAGTATTTATTTCATGTGACTAGGCAGGGGCTAGACCAGAGTTTACCGAGTCAGAGATTTATTGAGATATCCGAGGTGAGTCTTCTCACTATACTTTACCTTGAGTAGGTAATCAGAGTTATGTGATACAGTGTTTGTATATGTGTTATGTGTTGCACTGCATTATTTTATTTGATTTATCTTGTGCATGGTTACAGAGTTAGAACCTGAAGGTTCACAGAGACAGAACCTAAGGGTTCACAGAGTTGGGTGCACAGACCCACAGAGTTATAGCCTCGAGTGGCTAATATATGTTATATATGGTATTTTGGCGAACTCACTAAGCTTCGTGCTTACATTGTTTTGTGTTATGTGTTTCAGGTAAGAGTGAGGATCGCGGGAAGGCGCCGACTTGATCAGTACACACACGGGATTTTTATGTTATGAGATCTTGGGATTGATATATGTTATGAATTGAGTTTTAAACAATGATGTTTTAATGAATAATGAATGAATTATGTTTTGTATAAAATTCGAAAATTGTTTTGAAATTTACGGTGTTAGAATATGTATATACCAAAAATATAGAAAACCCAAACCCTCAATAAGAATTCAACGTAATGTTTTAGGTCAAAGCTCCTTAGTCGAGTTTTATTGTACATGGGCAAACCACAACTAAACGTAGATTGATCACCTATGTTTAATTATGATTAGACCAATGCACAACTAAAATTGGATATGGTGTTCGATAGACTAAAACACCTAAAGATTTTAGAAGATTGAAGATAGATCTCAGATCAGGATACCATTAACTTGAAGTACAAGAAGACGATATTCCAAAGACAACATTTAGGACTCGGTATGGTTAATCTAAGTTCCTAGTTAAGCCTTTGGATTGACCAGTGTTCCAATAATGTTCATGGACCTCATGAATAGTGTTTGCAAACCGTACATAGATGAATTTGTGATAGTAGTTATCAATGATATATTGATATACTCACGAACCAAGGAAGAACACATTCAACACTTGCAAATAATCTTGGAAGTACTAAGAAAAGAAAAGTTGTACGCCAAATTCTCCGAATGTGAATTTTGGATTAGAGAAGTACAATTTTTAGAACATGTAGTTAGTAACAAAGGGATTCATGTCCAACTCTCAAAGATTGAAGCAATTAAGAATTGGGAAGCACCGAAGACGCCAATAAAAGTGCGTCAATTCTTAGGAATTGTTGGCTATTACCATAGATTCTTAGAGAATCTCTCCAAAATAGCCAAGCTGTTTACAACACTAACCCAGAAGGATATGAAGTTCAACTGGGAAGGCAAACAAGAAGCTGCTTTTCATAAACAAAAGCAAATGTTGTGTAGTGCACCAATCCTATCCCTTCCAGATGGGACAGATGATTTCATCGTATACTGCAAGGCATCAAAATCAAGGATTGGGATGTGTGTTGATGCAAAAAGGAAAAGTTATTGCCTACGCATCACGACAACTTAAGGTGCATGAGAATAATTACACTACCCATGATCTTGAATTGGGAGTTGTAGTTTTTGCACTAAAAATTTGGAGACGGTACTTATATGGTACTAAATGTACTATTTTTACCGACCACAAGAGTCTCCAGCACATCTTCAACCAAAAAGATCTTAATATGATACAACGAAGAGGGGTCGAATTATTACGAATGTGAGATTCGTTATCATCCCGGAAAGGCAAATGTGGCAGCAGATACCTTGAGCCGGAAAGAATATATTAAAACCCGAAGGGTACGAGCATAAACTATAACTATCCATTCTCACTTTACCACACAAATTAGAGAAGCTCAACTTGGGGCTCTAAAAGAAGAAAACATCAACAACGAAGCTTTGCGAGGAATGGAAAAGCAACTTATACAAAAAGATGATGGAACGTGACACTTTGTGAGCCGAATTTGGACGCCTAAGTTCAGTGGAGTCAGCGACTTGGTTTTAGAAGAAGACCACAAATCCTTATATTCCGTACATCCAGGCTCTGACAAAATGTACTTAGATTTAAAAGTACATTATTGGTAGCCAAACATGAAGGCTGAAATTGCTACTTTTTTGAGCAAATGTTTGACTTGTTCTAGAGTAAAGGAAGAACATCAAAAGCCTTCAGGTTTACTTCAACAACCGGAAATACCGGAATGGAAATGGGAGCATATTTCAATGGACTTCATCACTAAGTTATCCAAAACTCCTAGTGGGTTCGACACTATTTGGGTAATAGTCGATAGTTTGACTAAGTCCGCTCATTTTTTACCAATTAAGGAGAATGACAAGATGGAGAAGCTTACTAGAGTTTACCTTAAGGAAATTGTTAGATTGCATGGAGTTCCTAGTTCTATTATCTCTGACAGAGATAGTAGATTCACTTCACGATTTTGGCAATCTCTACAAAAATCCTTAGGAACACATCTAGACATGAGTACAACTTACCATCCACAGGCTAACGGTCAGAGTGAGAGAACCATTCAGACTCTAGAAGATATGCTCCGAGCATGTGTAATAGACTTTGGAAATGTGTGGGATACTCATTTACCGTTAATTGAGTTTTCCTACAACAATAGTCATCACACCAGCATCAAGGCTGCATCGTTTGAGGATCTTTATGGACGAAAATGTCGTTCCCCAATATGTTAGGCTGAAGTTGGAGACACGCAGATGGCCAGAGAATGTACAGGTGATACCTTACGTACTGGACCAGAAATAATCCACAAGACAAACCCAAAAGATCGTGCAAATTAAGTGTCGATTAGAGGCTGGACGTGATCGTCAAAAGAGCTATGCTAACATAAGATGTAAACCTTTAGAATTCCAAGTTGCCGATAAAGTAATAATGAAGGTCACTCCTTGGAAAGGCATGATTTGATTCGGGAAACGAGGCAAACTAAACCCGCGATATATAGAACCTATCGAAATTCTACCAAGAATTGGTTCTATCGCATATCAACTTAAGTTACATCAAGTGCTAAGCAATATCCACATAATTTTCCCCAACTAATTAACAATTCCTCATCCAAAAGATAAATTTTGGGACGAAATTTCTTTAACGGGGGAGAATGTAACACCTGTCAAAATTAAGTCAATAACAATCACATGTGATTATGTCAATCATGTAATGTGATTTCGTTAAACTAGTAATGTGATAAACTTACTATATAATTAATGTTAAAATATGAACTTTCATACATATTTTATGATACAACTCAAAGTATACGTCCATAAGTTTCCAAAAATATAGAGAACATCTAAATCTGACTTCGCATGAAGAAGTTATGATAAACACTATAAATCTCTATAATATAAGGAATTTAAAATAGACTTAGAGTTAGCTACTTAAGTCTAAAAGAGAGTTGTAGTACTTGTAAATACCTATGCGTGCATATAAAGAATGTCAAAAATGGAGTTCGTATGCAAAAGTTATGGCATTCCAAAGATTTAGCTTTTAAAAAACCCTAAACTAGCTAATTCACGATGTGAGTTTTATGATGCTCACGAAATTCTGTTATAACTAGGAATCTAGAAGCTACGAGAGGATAAGATCCAATTCACGACGTGAGCTTTATGAAACTCACAACGTGAGGTGTCATCGCCACCATCCGAAGCTAGGGACGCAAATGGCAAGTCTACAGAGTGAATCATGAGACTCACGACGTGAGCCTTATGACACTCACGACGTGAGTGTCATAAAATCTTACTATAAATAACCATTTCGACCCTAAGGCTTAGTACACCATTTCTTTCATTCTCTCTCGTTTCTGAAGGCCGTTTTCCCTTCCCGAGATTGACTACGATGAGCCTCTGACCGTTTAAATTCTATAAACACACTACTAAGGTGAGTTTCATGGCCCCACTTTCTAATATTTTAGGGGGAAAACGCATGTTGAATATTATATATATACGTTATTATTATGACTATATGATAGTATATCAGTATCAACGTAGATAGTTATAATAACCGGGATATAGTTATTTCGTATCTGAAAATATACAACTATCGTAACATTGTTAACATGTTATTGTTATAGTAATATATTAATGTAGATCTTGAGTTATACTTAGGATTCTATATATATTTTGTGTGCGATATAGTTCCGAAGTTATATTCGGAAGTTTTATATGTGAAGTTATATAGTATGTTGCAATTAATAGTTTTATGTCAAGATAAAACTAGATATGTTATATGTTGTTATTATTAGTTTTATGTCCAGATAAAACTAGATATGTTATATGTTGTTATTATTAGTTTTATGTCAAGATAAAACTTGATATGTTGTTATTGTTAGTTTTATGTCAAGATAAAACTAGAAACACTATATATTGTTATTATTGGTTTTAGGTCAAGATAAAACCTGGTTTTTACTTCAAGTTATAACTGTTATACTGCCTAAATGTTATGAAGTTAGGAGTAATGTTTAAAATCATAGTCTAGTGACTTAGGATTTCAGACATGCAAAATGCTTTTGTTGTTAGAGCTATAGGAAGCCGTCAAAGTCTACATGAGCTACCTTATTCATCAACTAAGCTTGGGGATCTTAGTGGAAGTCCTCTGACCTGTAACCGTTAATCCTGTGTGAGCGAGGAAGTCGTGTATGAATAAGATACGGGTTGACGACCCCACTCGTGGTTGTTAATTACAACCGAAGACAAGCGAGTGATGATTCATTCCTTTTATTTTTATTCCGGCGTCGGTGAAGCGTACGGTGTTGTTTCTCATGGTAACTCATGAGTGTATTGTTTTGTTAGAGGTTTTTTTTATCAAGCAGTGGTTACGGACTCATGGTAGCAAGTTGTTAGAAGCATTATACTATGTCGTTATACAAGTATTAATGTTAAGTATAAGTTTCCCCTACTTATACCCTAGGTACTACTTGTATATTGAGTAGATAATTATACCTAACACACATACTCGTATAGAATTGAAATCGATTTATACGTAGCGGTTTTACTCGTATAGAATTGAAATAGATTTATACCTAGCATTTTTACTCGTAAAGAATTGAAATAGATTTATACGTAGTGGTTTTGCTTGTATAGAACTGAAATAAGATTTATACGTAGCATTTTAATTCGTATAGAATTGAAATAGATTTATACGTAGTGGTTTTACTTGTATAGAATTGAAATAAGATTTATACGTAGAAACTCTCATTTGTATGGAATTACAAACACTTATATTCATAGTATATGAGACTTATAGGTATATACTTATTTGGTAAGTAAACTTTTATACCTAGGATATATATAGTAAACGTTGGAGAGTCAAAATTATACTCTTAAAACTATACTTTTGAAACTTGGAAAAATGTATTATTTTTATATGGAGTCAAAACCTGTGGACTCACCAACTTTATGTTGACGTATTTTAAATTGCATGTGTTTTCAGGAAGTTGATAACTATGATACGAGAAATGACGTTACACTGCTCGGTGTTTCCGCCGACGGCCGGGGTGTGACACATGGTTTGATTGTCATAGAAGGTTTCTACAAGTAAATCACCATATAGAATGGATAAATATAAGTTCAAGAGGAATCGTGAAGTGACAGAAGGTCATCCGCCAAGTAAGAATAGTGAAAAAACTTTAAGGGGAATTGAACAATTAGGTTTGGTAAAATTAATTGAACTAAATGTTGATGATGCAAACAAAAGATGTGGCGATCATGGTTAGAAAAAGAAAAGCATATTTTGGGATTTACCATATTGGAAGAGAAAAGGAGTCGAAGATAATCAAAGAACGTACTATGATCCGGACAAGAATCAAAAGAAATCCATATGTGAATGGATGGAGAAATTGCGTTTCCCCGATGGTTATGTTTCTAATTTTGGTATGTGTGTTGATTTAACAGGGTGTAGACTGTTCAGAATGAAAAGTCATGATTGTCATGTTTTTATGCAAAGATTGATGCTAATTGCATTTCGTGAGATGTTGCCAAAACATGTGTGGGAAGCATTAAAAGAGTTGAGTATTTTCTTCAAAACATTAACAAGAACATCAATCACAATAAAAGATATGGAAAGCATTGAAACCAAGATCCCAAAAATTCTATGTAAATTAGATACCATCTTTGTCCTTGGTATTTCTAACTCCATGGAACATTTACCAGTACATTTGCCATATGAAGCAAAGGTAGCTGGTCTCATCCAATATCGGTGGATGTATCCATTTGAAAGGTTTGTATGTTACATCATAATGTGTTGCTATTTTTGTAAGCTAATTTGAATATTCTTCACTATAGATATCTAAATCAGTTGAAAAAAGATGTGAAAAAAAAAAAGCTCGAGTGGAATGGTTCGTTGTTAACACGTACTTGCTTTGTGAAGCATGAATATTTTGCTCTCGTTATTTCGAGACTGGTATCCCCACACGTAATAGAAAGTTTCCTTGAAATGATGATGGGGGAGGAGATGAGCAACCGGATGTTAACAACGAAATGTTAAATATATTTTCATATCATGGTCATCATTATGGAATATTCAAGAATAGAATGTTCTCTGATGAGGAAGTGCATGCTGCCCAAACTTACATACTCCTTAACGAAGATAAGATCAAACATTACATCAGGTAAGTAACATATGCTTCACTTTTAATTATAATGATCATTTGTTGTGTAATTGCTCTGAATAACATTTACATGTATGATTTTGTTTATTACATCATAGTAACTTTAAAAATGTTATTCAAATGGTAATACAAAATATTTGAAGAAGATTTGAATGAACTTATTAGGGATATGGATGAACAGGAGCTTGCATCTAAAGTTGAGAAGAACTTTGCAATATGGTTTCAAAATAATGTGGGTGTTATTTTTGTATTTTTTTTAATTTTATTTATTTTTGTTATGGTTATAATTAACTCTAATTAAGTGTTTTTACCATTTTTCATATAGACACATAAGATCCGGATAAACAACAAGTATATATCTGACCTTTCCAAAGTGTCATTCAAAAAAGTGAAATTATACAGTGTATACTTTGTTAATGGTTATAAGTTTCACACAGAAGCTCATGGTATGAATAAATCAACAATGAGTAGCGGATTGTGTGTTAGTAGCCAAGGAGGTGATTAATACGGTAAGGTAGAGGAACTTTTAGAAGTCGAGTACCCTGGTTACCCAATTAAAACTACCATTTTGTTTAAACGTCATTGGTACGATCTAACACCTAACATAGGAGTTAAGGTTCACAAACAATATAATTTGGTCAAGATAAACGTCAAAAGAAAATACAACAAGTTTAAGCCGTTTGTTTTAGCCATTCAAGTCACTCAGGTGTGTTACATTCCTTACCCAAGTTCGAAAACAAATAACTCGGATTGATGGGTTGTATTTAAAGTTAAACCTCATAGTTGGACTGATGAATATCATCCTCAGAAAGACATTGTTTTTCAAGAAGATGAATTTGAATCAAATGAAATCAGTATACCAAGTACAGCCGATACATACAATTATGATGATCATGATATGTCAAGCAGCGGTTCAGATAATGAAAATCACATTGATGATGAAGGTGAAATTAATGAGGACGACAATGGTGCTATTCTTGACAGTGCGGGTAGTTATGAATATAGTACATCGAGCAATGAAGAATAAGAGGAGGAAGAAGATATTGACTAGATGTTTTTTTTCTTTAAAAAAAGGATGGTTACATTGTATAATTTTTAGTTTTTGCATAGGAATTGGTAAATGTGATGTTATGTATTAGTGCCCTTCATGAGAATTAAGTAAAATGAAAGCACCACACAAAATTACACACATCATCTTTAATAATATCCCAAAAAATTTTAAAACACCCGAAAGTGAATCCGTTGGGACCGGGCGCCTTATCACTCCCACAATTCCAAATAGCTCCCTTAATTTCCTCAATAGAGAAAGGCGAGTCAAGAAAATCAATCTGATCCAACGTCAACTTCAAAAAACTATCAAAAATAATGGAAGCACTAACACCAGCAATGGAATAAAATCTAGATTTAAAATGAGTAAAAAACTCATTTTTAACCACAATAGGATCCGAAACCCAAACTCCATCTTTCATAATACACATCATCTTTCATATTTTATTTTATTTTTATATGCATGTTTTAACTTTTGTTCATTACTTTATGTTTAGCATGTACTTAGACAGATTTGATATTTACCTAGATATTCCATTCAAAAAGTTTAAAAAATATTGATGAAAAACAATAAAATTTTGATTATTTTCTATATGCTATAACTTAATTAATTATTTTATTTTATATTATAGATGAAATTGTATTGTGGAAAATTATTACTAAAATCTTAAAATATGTAACTAAAAGTGGCATGAATTTTTTTAAATCACATGAGCTTTTAATGACACAAAATATATGCCACAAAAAATTTTCTTCTACCGCGACACATTAAAAAATGCCACTATTTTTTATTGTGGTAAATAAAAAAGTGCCACTAATATTTTAAAATGTGTAACTAAAAGTAGCAAAAATTGTTGAATCAAATCAGATTTAGTGGCACAAAATATGTGTCGTAAAAGAAATTTTTTTTACTGTAACAACTATAAAAGTGCAACTGAAAGCCTAAAAACTGCAGTAGCAAAAACAAAAGGTGCCACTAAAATGTTTTAGTAGGAACGTTTCTAGTGACATTAATTAAGTGTGCCACTGATTCTTTGAGAAGCCTTTAGTGACATTTTTTGGGGTTTTTAGTGGCACTTTTTGTGTGCCACTAAATGACATATATTTTTTGTAATGAAGCTTGCGTATTTATATTGTCTCATTTAGACCCTTGTGTTGTACGTGTGGCGTCCAACGAAGTACGCTTAGCGTACAAGTGATGAGGCGAGTACACGGGGCGTACCTATGCTTAGCGTACTCATGCGAGGGTGATCGAGGATTTCGGACGCATACACGGGGCGTACAGCTTCGTACACAGGGCGTATGCGATGGTTAATGAGAACCCAAATTTTAGGGGATGACCACTATATAAGAATCCATATGGACTTGAAACCCTCATTTCACCAGCCTCCTTGTTCCCTTTTACCCTACTTTCACCACCCTAATCCTTCCTTGTGTGCTTTTGGAGCTTAGAATGCCATTAGAAGAGTATTTTTGTGCTTTTGAAGAAGGTGTTCACGCTTGAAGATTCATTGGAGAAGTTAAAGCTTTTAGATCCAGAACCTCATCAGCTTTTAGCTTTTATTTGAGGTATAAAGTCTTAAACTTGGTGTTTATTTGTTTAGATCTCTTTTGTTTTGAGTTTATGGACTCTTTTGGTCCCATTGATGAAGTCTCATGAGTCCATGTTGTTTTTGGAACTTAGAGTTGCCACTCTTAGTGTTATTTGGGATCTAGAATCATAAAGTTGTCATATTTGGGGTTGAAATCTACCTATGCATGAGTTAAGGCCATTTTCATGGAAGTAGAATGCTATTTTTGGAGTTTGTGCTTATTTGGACATGTAAAGTCACCAAGTCAGTGAGTTTATGGGTTTAGACCTTAAGTAGGACTCAAATCTATGATTTGTAACATTGGGTAAAGCATTAAGTGCTTAATAACAAAAATGACTTAATAGATGAGTACATTGGGCGTACAAGCTGGTACGTGTAGTGTACAAGTAATAAGCCAATACCCGCTGCGTACAGCTGAGTACGCCCTACTTACTCACTTAGAGTGAGCTTCACACATATGGGCCTCGGTTTGGGCTATTCCTTAGACTTTGTTGCTTTGGGCCTTAGTGGGTTATCAGAAATCAGATTTTTGGGCTAAGAGTATGTTTGGGCTTTATGGTAAGGCCCATTTGAGGAGTTTGGGCCCAATTTGGAAAATTGGACCATAAGTGGGTCATTAGTGGGCCTTGGTGGATTACTTGTTATTGGGCCTTTCATATGATGGATTTCGACATGGGTCAAATTAGGCCAGGGGTTAAATGGTCATTTTACCCCAAGAATGGATTATTGGATAGTAATTGGAACCTAATTATTGATTGGGTGTTATTTTATACTGATGGCTCGAGGAGTTGTTAGGAAATCGACTAGAGATTTCTTTCTGTGAGATTCAACATCTGAGGTGAGTTCCCTCACTGGGCTATAGCAGGTCTAAGGCACCAATGCCGACCCTTGTTGGTTATGCAAGGATGCTAGGAGTCTACGTGACCCTTGCATGTGTTATGTGCTGCTATGTATACCGAGCGGGGATCGATGCCAGACGAGGCCTGAAGATTGGAACATATGCTAGAGTTTATGATTGTTATATGTATTAGTATGATTATGTGATATTGACCGAATGGGTAATGACAGGTGAAGCCTAAAAATAACAGATCTCTAAACCGAGCGGGGCTCGATGCCGGGCGAGGCCCAAAGTCGGGTGAGGGAGGGGACAGTTTGTGATTTATTATGTATCAGTATGTGGTAGTTTGGGGAGCTCACTAAGTTTTGTGCTTACTATTTTCAGTTTATGTTTCAAGTACTTCGAGTAGCAAAGAGAATAGCTCGGGTTGACTACATCACACACACACACACACGCACACTATTTTGGATTTTGTATATGATGTTTTACTCTGATTTTTGTGGCTTTTCATACATTGAATATTTTGGGATGTATGGATGATGCTTGGGAAAAATACTATATTATCTATTTTAAAAATGAAATTTTTGGGACCGTATTTTGGGATGTTTCAGATACTTTTATTTTCTGGATTAATTCAACATGGTGAGAATTCCCCCTATAGGTGTACTTAAACAAATTCATACACCACCTATTTATACTATGTTTGGAAGGATAAAATGGTCTAACATGCTCGAAAATTTCATCCACCTAAGATTGAAATGGCTCTCATCATCTAATATCGAAATAACTCCTACATACCATCTATCTAACTCGGTTTTTAATATCTCATCTAACTCATGTATGAACATGTTTAAACCATAACATTTCCTTGACTAAATTTTTATTAATTCATTCTCTCTTGCTTCCATTATAATCTTAATTTTCTCCTTCACACATTCCATGTGTCTGACTAGTCGAAAATCAATCATAAATTTGGACACATTTCAAGCTCCTCCTCTAGTCCACTTAGGTATTGAAGGATGCCCACAGAAATGAAGATCTTGTGCAAGCTCAAATTGTAGAGGTCTTGTGCAAGCTCAAATTGTAGAGGTTGAAGGGGTATGTGAGCATGCCTTCTAAGATCATTTTGCAAGCTCCTCTAAACTTCACCTTGGTCACTTCTTTATATCAATTAGAGGAAAGAGGTCATTTGTTTTGGTAATTATCCCTCAAATTATACATAGTTTAACAAAAAGTAATTAATTGTTGATTAAATATATAATGTTTCTAAATTAATAAAAAATCCCGGAAACTTATAGATCAAAATCAAATTTAATAATTACATAGAAATATTAATAGTAGACGGAAAGATAAACCTACCAAACGTTGTTAAACTATTTTAGATAACTTAATTTGAAAGATATTAGTATTCTTGTAGAACAAAATAAAAACATACTATTTAACAAAAAATATATATATATATCACAACAGGAGACCCAAGAAATAAAACAATTATTTCTTTTACAAAAATATCGTTATTAAGATTTAATGTTTGTAATAATTAGTCATTTCGAAGAAACTATTTTAAATGTATACGATTGAAAATCATCTTGATAATAGAAAAGTGATGTATATTTTATATACGTTTAAAAAAAACAATAATTCTTTTTTCAAACAAAATGAACAACTGAAAAAGTCAATACTAAATTAGGAAAAATTATTAAAAGGAGGAATTTACATGAAGAGATCGCCCTGGACACATGGTTCGGAACCATCGGTCCCTAGTCAAATGTAAAGTCAGCCCTTCCTACAATAATTCATACAAGTTAAATTAGAAAAATATTCCTAATTTATAGAGTACGTAAACACGTTATATAATCATTATTATGAAATAAATCGATAATTCCATATAAACAAATAAATAAATAAAAACTTGACGTGAAAACATTGCATTTTTGGACCAAATTCCTAAACTAAAATATTCTTTGTTATTATAATAAAAATAAAATAAATCAAAATAACGGGCACATCATCATTGATATTTGATAGGTGCATGTTGGTCCATTCAAAGCAATAGTGGATTTCTTTTTTAATTTGATTTTTTTTTAAATGATAAATCTAATCTACAGCTAAACAATTTCTTAAATCCATTTATATTCACGATGGGATTTGACCCTCAACCTTAAGGGGAGGGCAACACCGAATATACCTAATAAGGATTTTTTGAATATTTAAGTAAAAGAAAGCTTATTAGATATGTATTGAGTTATTTATTTGTATATTGCGGAGGGACCATTCTTTCTTTATATTCATATAATTTGATTCCATACTTGAAATGGAATGTGAAATAAAGGAACAAGAACAAAATAAAGCCGCATACAAACATTTACAAAAGAAACACAAAGTACGATTTCAAAATTCTTTGTGTAGAAAAGAAGGAAAATAAACAAGATGAGTTCAATGTGACAATCTTTCTTACTGCTAAACATTTTATGAAAATAGAAATATTTCATTTGAAATTGCAAAAAATCATCAATCCTTGTTTCGGTTTATGCTCAAATCCAATAAAGGGAGATTTTCATCGAATTAGAATGTATGTATTGGTAGATATGAACTGGATATGGTTAATCCGTAGGTGGTCAGATAAAATCTATAATAATAATATTAATAAGGTTAAGGGATATTAACAAAACTAATCACTTTTTGTATAAAGGTTTAAGAAGAATAACATTTATTTCTATAATTGAGACCGATGAAAACGAGTCAAGCTCATTTGTGTGGTCATGTCTTATATAAATGGGACTAACAACTCATACCAAATTGATATTCCGGAAAAATCTGGAAAAATAAAAAAATAAAATAAAGAATCGAAACTCAAGCGTCATAATGTGTATAGCACACATCTTTAAAATATGTATAAGAAGTCTGAAAATTATCTTTTTTATATATGTAGGCATTTATTTCATTTTATTCTAGAATGAATCTTTTATGTAGGCTTGTATTTTATTGTATTTTTTTAAAGATTAGTACTAGCGTTTTGATAACATGTTCGTAGGCGAAGGAGTCTTAGAAAAACACTTCAGAATGTCAATATTGTCCGGAATACTAAGATCAGTTGCGAAAATCTTTCCAAAATGATTTTTTTATAATACAGTATTTTTTTAAAAATAAGGAATAAGGATTTGTATACAACCAAAATTTCAAAATCACTCTCAAATCCGAAAGTAAGAGTTTGAATCATAACGTACATTCACCGGATCAATTTGTGTGGATGTTGTTTAAAAAAATAGGTTTTACAAAGAAAGAGATAATAACACACCTATAAAAATTTTCAGAATTAGATTGGTTTAAGGTAAGTGTTCATATTTTATAGTACTAAAAGTATACATTTTTATAGCAATAGAAAATAATGATGCACCCACCAAAGTCATATTGTGAAAGTAAGAAACAAATCAAAGATGGTATTAACGTTTAAACCGAAAGTATATAATATATATCTCCTATAAATGGGATGTCAAGCCTTGAGAATGCTAACGTTTTATACTAGTCTAACATATTTTTTTGGATATCGGTAACTCCACATACTAGTTACCGTTTTATAATGTTTAATTTTTTTTTTTTGGAACCATATCATTGTTTTAAAGGATCATGTTTTCTTTATTACAATCTTCAACATCCGATGATGCATCACCTCCACCAATAAATATGAAGTGATACACGTTGAAGTTAGACAACAAGTTCTTGCTGATAGAACTACGTTCAAAATTAATCAATTTTAGATTTTCACTATTTTGCAAAAGAAATTGTTAGCATTTAAAATCTCATTACTCCTTCAGAAACAAATGTTAGGGAAAAACATTGAATCCCCGTAGCTTGGTTCCTGCTGGCATGCATATTGAAGTCTATTTTAATATTTTAATTAAAAAAGTATTATCGACAAAAAAAATTCTAAATTCTCAAGAATCTTTAAATTGTCAAATATATATATATGTATATTATGAATTTAAGGTTAAAGAGCCAACATATTCCATTTGATCAATAATCTGTCATATAGCTTTCTGCGCACACTTTTGTAAGGTTTATGAGCGTTCTACGCAAAGGGGTTTTGCTGGCTACGCGTCACACATTTTTGACCTTTTTTTTCCTTATGAAGTTACCATAATACCCCCCAAGTCTCAACGTCTCTCTCCCCAACCATACATGACGCATATTTCACCGGCCACCATATAAAAAATTTCTCCGGTTTTCGATTCACATGATTTCGATACCACCCAACCCAAATACTAATCATACCAAATTTATTTCCACTAGAACCACAATATTTTGTATTAATATATTAATATTATTTTAATCTATGAGTTCCCAACTATGTTACAAACTTTGATTAATGTGATTGGTATACTAACCAAATATAAAATACAAATTAAATTATTATTGATATTTTTTAAAACTGTATTTATATATTTAGAAACGTAATTTGGAAGAAAATTGTCACACAATCGACTAGTATTGCATCTTAACCAAAATAATTGAACGCCGTTAAACAGTATTAATTATTGTGGACGGAGTTAATTTTGAATTAATTAAACTATGCGGATAATCAAGTGGTCTAGCTTTAGTCTATAGTATTATTTAATGTATCTTTCTAATCTTTCGGTTACAAGTTTCATTTTTTATAAATACATTAATATAATTGTTTGTTTGTTATTTTTAAAAATATGTATATAAAAACTACGAGAATACAAGACCCCTCTTTCTCTCTCTTTCACATATATAAACACAAAACAAGGAAAATAAGCAAATTATAGTGTTGACAAAAAACACTCCATCAAAATGAAACACCAACTCCTCAATTCTCTCTCTAAAACCGCCGTATCTATATCGTTTCTCCTCTTCTTCCTCCATCCCTTATCCGGCGGCGCAACCACACCTTTGCCACACATAGTTTCCTTCCAAAGAGGATTCACTCAACTTTTTGGTGGCGACTCCAATCTCCTCCGCTCTGATGATGACAACACCGTCCATCTCCACCTCAACCAATACACAGGTATCCATTCTCCTTCCTCTCTCTCTCTCTCTCTCTCTCTCTCTCTCTCTCTCTCTCTCTCAGTATAGTATTTGTATATCGTATGAACTATATCTTTTGAAAAACGATTTCAGGTGCTGGGTTTCGATCTTCTGACTTGTACAACCATGGAGTATTCAGTGCTAGAATAAAACTACCATCTGAGTACACAGCCGGAATCGTAGTAGCATTTTATGTACGTAACTCTTCGTTAACCCTTTACTTTCATAGTTTCATTTACTTTTAAACTCGATCGAGTAGAGTGTTCGATCGTCTAATACACCCTTTAATCATACAATTCAGACAGTATGATGTGTTTATGGGTTATATAATAAATTTTAATATAATTTGGTATACATGCAGACTTCTAATGGAGATGTATTCGAGAAGACGCATGATGAACTTGACTTTGAGTTTTTAGGGAATATAAAAGGGAAGCCATGGAGGTTTCAAACCAATTTATACGGAAATGGAAGCACAAGCAGAGGTAGAGAAGAAAGATACACCTTGTGGTTTGACCCTTCCAAAGCCTACCATCGTTATACCATCTTTTGGACCTCTTCCAAAATCATGTAATTATACCTTCTTTCTCATCTTTATATATTAACTTTAATCATAAGTTTTTTCAAATTCATATATTGAATATATAAATGTCAAAATATGATCATGAAAAGGTCAATTCCGTGTTAAATTTTGAAACTTCGAATCGAAGAAATTTGAATCATAAAGAAAGGACAGCAATAAAGTTATAGTTACATCAACGCTAATTCAGTGAACATTTGGAAAATAATATAGCTAGCTAGCTTCCATTTAATATAAAGTTATAATCACGTCTTATCATTAAAAGTGTATTTGATAAATAATCAAGTACATATATATCTATTATCTAAATCATGTTTTTAGCTAAACAATAAAATAATTTTTTTATAATCGTCTTTTTGGAATATGTGCAGATTTTATATCGATGAGGTTCCGATAAGGGAGATATTAAAAAGCGATGAAATGGGAAGCGATTTCCCTTCAAAACCTATGGCTTTATACGCCACCATATGGGATGCTTCAACTTGGGCTACCAATGGTGGAAAATATAAGGTTAATTACAAATATGCCCCTTTCGTGACCGAGATGACTGACCTCGTTCTACATGGTTGTGTTTCGGATCCAATTCAAGAACTTTTAACAGACAACTGTGCCCGAATGGACAATCAACTCGAAACACTTCGCTACAACAATATCACACCTAAACAACATATTGCCATGAAAAGATTTAGAGAAAAATACATGTATTATTCATACTGTTATGATACTTTGAGGTACCAAATTCCGCCACCTGAATGTGTGATTGATTCCACTCTTAGACAACGGTTTAAAGAGAATGGGAGGTTGAAGTTTGAACGAAGACATCATCGTCGCTCCAAAAAAGGAAGTCAAGTTTTGAGCAGTCAAGTATATGAAATTCAAGAACAAGATTGAGGATATAGAAAAAGATTGTTTGTGTATAATACGAGTGGTTTTTATAATTACATGATTGGATTGTTTGAATTTTTCAGTGTATTTAATAATTAATATACGTAATGTAAACATATGAGGATTAAACAGAAATAAAACGATACATGATGGATTATAGTTATCAAAAGAATTCATTATTCTTTGATGTTAATAGATTGGGAAAGTGTTATGTACTTGGGCTTGAAATTGTTAAAACACGTTTAAAATAGATTGCAGATTTTAAAATTAAATCTCATTTTTTAAGCTATTTGTTAAATTATTAATGATGAAAAGTCACAAGTGATACAATTTTCACCATGTCAACTTTTACACATCTCCGGATAAAGTTTTCTTGATCTTGGCATGTTAGATTTTAAGATTAAATCTCATTTTTAAGCTATTTGTTAAATTATTAATGATGACAAGTCACAAGTGATACAATTTTCACCATGTCAACTTTTACACATCTTCGGATAGAGTTTTCTTGATCTTGGCATCTTAGGTTGTTTAGTTCTCGAGCCTACTTCTCTACACATGTAATTACGATCATACATGCATACATTTGTATCCGCTGTTTCTTAAACATGCATTTTCATGCTTTCTAAACAAATTTTATGCCAACAAGGCATAGGACAATAAGACCAACAGGTGTGGCCTTCTCACACAACCCTCACACCTTATTTTTTTATTTCAATTAAACTTACAATACCATATTATTTTCCTCTCACTCTCCTTTGCACCATATTATTTTCCTCTCACTCTCCTCTTGTACTCATCTCAACTAGGAAATTATACTCTAATTTTTTAAGATTTTCTATATAAAAAAATATATGTTATTTAATAACTATAAGAAATATGGTTTACTATCAAGCTTCATTTAATTTAAGTTCAATTTTATTATTAGTTTTAAGGAAAATCTTAAAAAATGATTATGTAGTTTTCAAAAAATCAGAGTTTAGTTCTTAATCTTATTCGGTCTCAAAGAAGGTCTTTGTGATTTTCATTTCTATCGTGTTTGGTACAGCATGCATATAAAAAGATAGTTAGACACTTTTTAATTTATTATACATTTTTTTTTATTAATTTTACATTTAAAAGATAAAAAATGAAAAATAAAAACACTTACCCATCATACCCTACCCTATATTACCATAACTTTGTACACTAATATAAAATTGGGCTTTATCCACTTAATAAAACGTCACATGCAATAGACATATGTTGGGTTTTTTTTTTTTCATTCAACATGAAAGGAATGGTCACGTCATTGAAGATAAATTATGTTTTCTTTAAATTGTCAATGAAAATTATGTTTTCTTTAAATTGTTGTGAGTATAACCCATGAAAACTCGTTATTATAGGCTAAACTCGTCATTATATGGTAGGTGTTTTTGGAGATGTATCTATCTTATTTGATAAACATCATGAATAATACATTTATAGTAACATGTTTTTTCCTATAAAACCATAAATATTTATTTATAGTCATTGTTTCTAAATATTATTGTGGCTATTATTGACTTTTAGAGACACGAATATAATTAAATTGTAAAGATAAGTTATCTTTATTAACATATTTAATGGTTTATCATATTAGTATTTTTATACTTACACTGAAAAATAAAAATTAGGACACTATAAAAAAATGATCTATACTAACGTGTTATTTCTTTTATTATAATTATTGATAACTTTTACTGATATGTTTAATATTATGTTGAATATTATATACATTACTCATTCATTTCACAATTAAACGGTAACAATAAAATGCTTAAAGTGATGTGTTTTTCCCTATAGAGTCATATAAATGTTTACTTATACTCATCGTTTAAAAATATTATCGCAGCCATTGTTAACTTTTGGAGATACGAATATAATTAAGTTGTAAGGATATATTATCTTTACTAACATGTTTAATTGTTTATCATTACTATTGTTTACATTAACCGACAAATAAAAAATTAAGACGACACAAAAAATTAATCTGTACTAACGTGTTATTTTTTTTATTATGATTATTGATAACTTTTGCTAACATGTTTAATATTATATCGTGAATATTGTGTATATTTATTCACTCGTTGTGCAATTAAACGGTGACTATAAAATCTTTATAGTGATTTGTTTTTACTATTGAGTAATATAAATGTTTACTTATAATCACCATTTATAATTATTATTGCGTCTATTGTTGACTTTTGGAGTAAAGAATGTAACTAAGTCGTAAGGATAAATTATCTTTACTAATATGTTTAATGGTTTATCATTACTATTGTTACATACACCGAAAAAAATTAGTAAGTCACCTAAAGTGATTTGTACTAACATGCTATTTCTTTTATTATGATTATTGATAACTTTTGTTGATATGTTTAATATTATATCATGAATATTGTGTATATTACTCACTCATTGGGCAATTAAATAGTGACTATAAAATACTTGTAGTGATATATTTTTTCTATAGAGTGATAAATATTTACTTATAGTCATCATTTATAAATATTATCATGATCATTGTTGAATTTTGGAGACACAAATGTAATTAAGTTATCAACATAAGCTATCTTTACTAACATGTTTAATAGTTTATCATTACTATTGTTTACATACACCGATAAATAAAAATTTAACCCGTCACCAAAAACGACTTATACTCACGTTTTATTTCTTTTATTATGATTATTGATAACTTTTAGTGGCATGTTTAATTATATATCGTGAGTATTTTATGCATTTACTCACCCATAAGCAATTAAACAGTGACCATAAAATACTTATAGTGATGTGTTTTGTACCAATAATAATTTTAAAGATATTACATAAAAAACAACATCGCATAAGATATTTATACAAACAACATTTTTACAAACCTAATAAATTAGATTCTATTTTTTTTAGTTCTACTACTTAGGTTTTTACTGTACAAAATACTTTGGGTTGTTTTCCATTGTGCTATTTTTCCTTGGGATTTTGCATTTTGTTATTTATCTTCAAGTATTTGTATATTCCTGTAACAACAAAAAATTAAAATACGGGTTAATCATGCATTGAAGATAACATGCACAATGTAGTTTATTAATTAATAGAATTACTTATAAAATATAAGGTTTAATTAGTAAATATAAATATTAACGATTTATAAAACAAAAGTACCTTAGGATCAAGGGTTAGAAGATTTTTTTTCCCAAGCCACATGAGAATGTGTGCATCATTTATTGTCAACAATACTTTGTTTCCTTTTGGTACGAAGGTGGCTGGCTTTATTGCTTCATCTACAGAAACTCTACAGTAATCAGTCGTCAGTGGCTTTTAGGGGTGTGCAAAAAAACCGCAAAACCGTAAAACCGAGCCGAACCGGCCGATCCGAAACCGAAAAAAACCAAAACCGAAAAAAACCGAAACATAAAAAAACCGAAACCGAAAAAACCGGATATCAACGGGTCGGTTTTGGTTTGGATACTTAGGTATCCGCGGATAACCGAACCGAACCGCTTGATATATATATATATATATATATATATATATATATATATATATATATATATATATATATATATATATATATATATATATATATATAATATTATTCATTTTCATTGAACTTTTAGCCATATCCCAAACAAAAATCATGATCGGCTATTTCAATTTTACACTTCTACGTTATGTTTTCTTTTATTTTTATTTTTATTTTTATATTTATTATACCAATTATATTGTATGTTATTTGACTTTATTATGTTTTTATAATTCTTTAGACTGAGTAATTTTTAGAAAGAAATCGTTGGAATGAAGTTTGTAATTTTAATTGTATTTAAATTTTTATATTTAGCGGGTACCCGTGAACCGAACCGTGGTTACCCGCTTTTATACGGTTCGGTTCGGTTCGGTTTTTTTGCTAATTCGGTTCGGTTTCGGTTAGTGCATATGAAGTACCCGCCCCGTGATGACGGTTAACAATTTTATTACTATCCGAACCGAACCGCCCCGTTAACACCCCTAGTGGCTTTCCATGTATTGTCTAGCTTTCATCGCTAGAATAGCATACATAACCCTTTTCAATGGCGTTGCTACGTTCTCACACTAACATTGAACATTTTATTTTCCACAAAGATATGAATAGATATATTAATAAATTGATAAGTAAAAGTTTAACTAGCACATGTATATCTATGTAAACATGTCGAATATATGTACTTTAGTCGATTGTAGGAGTGTGTTGGGTTCATGTACTGATATCACACTTTCGTGTGGCTCATCACATAGAGATGTAACATTTTCTTTAACATTATTCAAATTTTCCTGAAAATAGTGTTCCATGTTTAGTTTATGAAAAATAGCTAAAAATATTGGAAAATACAGTGTCAAAACATATTATTATATATTAACTTACATTATTTTGAAGCTCTTTGGGTGGTGTTTACGATGTTGATGTGCCCACCAAATTTTTTTTTCCTTTTATGGAATGACAATATGCGACGAAAGCATTAACTAGCAATCCATTCTTAAAATACCAACATAAAAAATTCACTTAATTAATTACTCTTTTGTAGGAGATTTTTTTTTTTTTGAAACTGGAGTAGTAGTTATTGGAGACTCCATAATATTATGATTGCCCACAAAAGGAACCAA
Source organism: Lactuca saligna (assembly GCF_052625555.1). Lineage (NCBI taxonomy): Eukaryota > Viridiplantae > Streptophyta > Magnoliopsida > Asterales > Asteraceae > Lactuca > Lactuca saligna. The sequence continues at coordinate 52,241,825 of NC_136420.1, read as the reverse complement.
ACTCATTAGATAGTCAACTTTTGAACTCAGATCCTGATTTGTTCTTTTTTGTTCCAATAGGCTTTGCTGAAGGAAAGCTATTTTTTATTTTGATGAGGATCTAGCTCGAAGTGTATGCCAATATCTGGTTGGAATGACTCTAATGCCAACCCTTCTTACAAATCCACCATGTTCTTTGCCAAAGACTAGTGAGAGGGCATTGTGGTTGGTTCAAAAATGTTTTTTCCTGCTTCAATTACACTTTCATGATTGATCTGTAAAAAAATGTATGTCAAATAAATATAGTACTAAACGAATGCCCGCGCGTTGCGCAGTGAGATAATTATGTAGTTTAATATGGTTATAGATGGTTTAATGTATTGTGAATAAGCCATACATAAAACTTGTATGCGATTAAATAGCATGTATATTTTTTTATTTACAAATTTTTTATCATAATAAATAATGAAATTTTTTTACTATTAGTTTAAAATTTAAATGTAATATTTATTATCACATTAGTATCTAATGTAATTAGTTGATGATTAATTAGATATGGATTCTCATTTGTGGTCGTCTATTTATGTTGAACCTCATAAAAATACATATTTAACGACTTTTGTTAGTTTTACTATTGAATAGAAAATGGTGTCGTATTTTAAGTAAATATAAAAAAACTCATTCTCAATCTATTTTAAGATAATGACATATTTTAAGTTAATATAAAAAATCATATTCTAGAACTAATGAAAAGAAAAAACGGAGCCAAATTTTTTAACTATAAGTTGATTCCAATTAAAAAGTGCTCAATCAAAGATAATATCATTCAATAAATATCATAAGATATTACGTTATATTCAAATTACAGACATCATTTTTGTAACAGTCATTCAAAATATATGAGACTATAGTGCCTGATACAACAATGTAATAACCAAATTACCCTAACATATTTTAAATCCAATATAATTATAATATATTATATATGCAACTAAATTTCTGCACAATATGTGGGATTCATCAACTATATGGTATTCTTCTAATATATTATATTATAGTATAAACATTGTATTTGGAAAACCACTTTGAGTTTTATTGTAGTTTATAACATTAAATTTGTGATGGGCTGTATTTGATACACATTTGTGTATTTATATCTATATTATACATTTATAACAAATCTTATATAAACATCCAACCTAAATATTAATCTTCAAGTTTTCTTTCTTCGCCACGTAAACAAACTTGTGTTATAAAGCCAAAAATGGAATAAAATATAATTGTATGATCATGATATATTGTATTTTGATTGGGGCTTGTACAAAACATTCATGAGCATATATTATTAATTTATATCTTGTTTTGGGTAATTCGAATAAGATAGCTTCAAATCCAACGTATCAAACAGATTACCCATTTACTAAAGTCTAAAACCCAAAAACTCAAACATGTTCTAATACCATACAAATGCATGAAGTTTTAACAAATTATTATCTCATATGAATTACCATTGATTATGTATGATTAATTATTAAGAAAATGAAAAGGCTTGGGGGTTTCAAATGCATGAGGTTTTAGCAAATTATTGTGGGGGGTTTCAAATGCATGACAATCAAGGGAAAATGCAAACTTTATAAGTATGTAAGATTAGTTGTGCTCTTTATCAATTAGCATTAAAAACACCAAAACCATATAGATGTTGCAAGTTTGACACTATATAGAAACTCTTCTGCAACAATTTCCCTTCTTCTCGATCATATTTTCCCTATTTATTTTCTCGTCCTTTCCTCCATATTAAAGAACACACAGAAACTTCATCCGCACCAATCACTTTATCTTTAACCTATTAAAAAAATAATCAACCAATGAATCGAAAATCAAGCAATTTGCAAGTATATACATATAACATATTAACTAAACAGAATTAATAAATATATATTAAACAATTGCAATATCAATTGATGGGCTTAATAATTTTTCTTTTAATTTAGTATACCCCTACATCTCATGTTATATGGGTAATGAGACTTTGCTTGAGCAACTTTTCTTATAGCAGAACTAGCCTTCAACGTATAGTAAGTAAAATGATATCAATGGATTTTTAAATTATTTGAAAATATAATAAAAGTGCTTATCATGAACAAAATTAACATTTGGGCCAATTTAATTTATGACCTTAAATTCTTCTGATTGTACATTTTTAACGAATGCCTCCCAATCACTTTGTGTGTTAGACAAACAAAACTGAGGTTGTATTCAGGGGAGATTTTACCTAGGTGTCTAATGTGGCACTTGCAACACCTGTTCCTGCGTATGTAGTGGAAATTTTTTTGGTTTTCGATCCTTTTTACATGTGTTTCCTTCACCAGCAACACCTACTTCAACCTCGACAACACCTATCGTGTATTCCTGCATCTATCATTGGTGGTATCACTTGGTCTACCTAAGTAGGGTTTTATGAAATGATCATTATTGTATTTTTTGAAATATCGTCGAAGTGTACCAAGATGGTACAAAACTTTTTTCCTTGCACATTCATCAATATTAAAAAATCATTGCATGAATAGTAAGTTGAATGTTAGTAATCAACTTTAATTAATTAATTAATACAATCTATATGTACACTTTGTAAAAAATAGATACCAACTTTAATTAATTAATTGCTAGGTTTTGTGCTATATTGAAAGCATGTCTTTTTTGTTCAATGAGAGATTAGTGGATTAAATTTGATTATACTATTGAAGAGTGAGTATGTGGAGTTCAATCTTCATTGAACGAATGAATAGATTTTAGTGTAAATTTATGGGATTTTAAAATTAGAAGCATTTTATATCCTAGTTGCAAGACATTCTATTCAAATCTCCATAAGTTGAATGGAATACTATAGAAGCTCTTGAATAATAAAGGAATCAACTTTGATGGGGTTTTAAGTAGAAGAATTCTCTATACTTTTATTTAATGTGTGATTTATATGTATGCCATAATTTAATTTATATTTGGCCTTTATATTTGAAGTGTAAAGTACTTATCAAACACACTGAAATCATGTTTTTAGTGGTTAGTTGGGTTGAATTAACATTATAAAATAGGTTTAAAATGTTGTTTATTATAAGATTATTTAGTTGGTCTCACACATTATCAATTACATTCCATGCATGACTACCTTTATTTCTTCCAATAACTTGTCATTCACTACATCTGTAACATAAAAAGCTGAGTGAATCAGGCTTGAGAGCCTGGTGAGCATATATGGTTTTCAACCTACAATAATAATAAACTTATTAATTAGTTCATCAAATTAAGTATATTATATTGATAATTGAGGAAGTCTTTCATTTATGTTAATGTTTATAACTACCAACATATTAAAGTAAATAAATTTAGGTGTATTATGTGGAAATATGATGAGTTAGAGTTTAAAAGGATGTATTGAAAGAAAAAAAAAATCATTTATAATATAGTATAATATGATAATTTTAAAATATTATGATACTTTTGACTTTGTAATTGGATTATTGTCGTTATCATTTATATTTTAAACTCTAACTATGGATTTACTTTACAAGGATCTCAAGTATAGCATTATTATTTTGATATGTAGTTAAGCACTTGAAGGAAGGAATCAGAAAATGGCGAAATTCGTAGTACAAGAAAGATACACACTAACTATTGAACCTTAAAGAAGTGGTTGAGAAATTAGAGAAGGAGGCATAATCACACATATTATCAAATAGTGACCTACTATTTAGAAGTAATGGACTACAAAGAATTCTCGAATTAGAAAGATTGGCTATATTACATCTCAAGCGAAAGGCAAGGGTAAAGTGGGTCATAGATGGGTACGAAAACACTAAGTTTTTTCACGGTTTCATTAACAATAATAAAAGAAAGAACCAAATAGATGGCCTTATGATCAATGACAAGTGGGCAATGGAAGTGAAAGACATTAAGGACGAAGCTTTTCATTTCTTTCAACAAAAATTAAAGAACGATGGATCTCTCGGATAAAACTTGTAAACCCACACTTCCAATCTATGTCGATAATGGACGCTATTCGACTTGAATCTCCTTTTTTCCTCAATGAAATTAAAATAGCCATGTGGGCATGTGGAAGTGACAAGATTCTGAGACCGGATGCATTCACTTTCAAATTTAGAAAAAATATTGGAATACGATCTATGATGATGTGATGAAAGCGGTTCAACACTTTGAAGACTCTGGTACACTAGCAAGAAGGTGTAATTCTTCTTTTATTACTCTAGCAGCAAAAACTAAAGATCCATCCTCTCTTTCAAACTAACGCCCTTTTAGCTTGATTGGTTGCATTTACAAAATTATTTCCAAGATGTTAGCCACAAGAATAAAGGTAGTAATTGGGAAGGTCGTTGGCAAGGTTCAATCAACTTATGTGGAAGGTAGAAACATCTTGTATGGGCCATGGATTGTTAATGACATATGTTCTTGGTTAAGACCATTAAAAAGAGGATTCTCTTATTCAAGGTGAACTTTAATGAAGCATTCTATTATATAAATTGGGAGTACTTAGATTCAGTAATATATCAAATGGGCTTCGGGAAAAAATGGTGACCTTGGATTCATGGCTGCCTGTCATCGTCTGGAGCATCAGTCATTGTGAATGGATGGTTCCGCAACAAAAGAGTTTGATATCACTATAGGAGTAAGGCAAGGTCACCCCTCTCTTCCTCCTTGTTCATCATTGCGATCGAAGGGATTAACGTGACACTTAAATATGCTTCGGAGAAATGTGTATCCAAAGGTGTTAAAATTCCCAGCAATGGTCCATTGATTTCCCATCTTTTTATGTGGATGATGCGCTCTTCATAAGTGAATGGTGTAGATAAAATCTGAAAAATCATGCTCGTATACTTAAGTGCTTCCATGTCACTTCGAGACTAAAAGTGAACTTTCATAAATCTAAAATATATGGCATTGGGGTTACGAGCCTTGAAACTTCATATTAAGCATGTTTACTTGGTTGTGAGGTGGGCTCACTTCCATTTTCATATCTTGGAGTTCCGGTTGGTGCCAATATGAACCTAAAAATGAATTGGAAACAATCATCAACAAATTTCAAGCAAATCTCTCCAACAAGAAATCAAGAAATCTATCATTTGGAGGCTGACTGATCTTAATCAAAGCAATGTTGGAGAATCTCCCAACTTATTACCTGTCACTTTTCAAAGCTCCTAAAGGGGTAATTGACACTCTTGAATATATTAGAAGAAAGTTTATGAGGGGGGGAGGGGACAAGGAAAAAAATAAAATTCATTGAGTATCATGGGAGAAAGCAATTAATTCCAAAGAAAATGGTGGATTGGGTGTTGGCGGTTGAAATCTGAACATTCATCCTAACAGAGCAAGGTTATATATGAAATACACAATCTATCAAATAAACCGATAGAATCTATGTCAAAGAAAAAGATTCTTCGGGTATGGAACAACATAGCGAGCACAAAAAAATGACAATGAGTTAATGGGCTTCTGTTTTGGTGATATTTTTAGACAGAAGATCAAATATGGGGCTAATACAAAATTTTGGAATGATTTATAGATTGGATCGATGAAGCTAAAATATTTATACCCCTCCTTATATGAACTAGAGTCACATAAAAGTTGTCCGGTAAATGCTAGAATCCATGAGTCGAGCAATAAATGGAAATAGAAGTCCTACCCAACTATAGCCTGGTTATCCAGTGATTTGGAGCATCTATCAAAGGAAATTGCCCCCACCCGGCTTCAATCGACTATGAACTTTCTTTCCGGCTGTCCAAATTTGAATGGTATATACAAGGTTGCCTCACTTAGGGTGAAACTCGACTAAAATTTGTTTAAAAGTATGTCAAAGATACAAATCAAGTGGAGTAAACTAATTCCTATAAAGGTGTCAAGTTTCGTATGGAGAACTATTCTAGGATGCATCCCATCTTCAGAAACACTTGGTCACAGAGGTATAAGCTCGACCCCACTCCACGTGGATCATGTATTGACGGATCGGAGACCATTGATCATATTTTATATGGTTGTCCTTATGCTACTATGATTCGTGATACGATATTAAGATGGTGAGGGATTGACTATATAAAAGTGCAAAGTATTGGTGACTTGGTGGAATTTGAAAACAGATGGGGAAGGTGTTTGAAAAGAAGGAAGATGCTAAATGCCATATGGTATGGGCTAATATGGAATTTATGGAAGACAAGAAACGAAAGGTTGTTTCATGTGTACACAAGCTCTCCTTCAAAAGTGTTCGAGAATGTCAAATCCTTGATGTATCTTTGGCTCAAAATAAGGGGTCAAAATGGAATTTGTAATTGGGAGGATTGAAATGTTTCTCCTTTTGCATCTCTATAATTGGATTGCTTTTAATGTACTGTAATGTCTTCCTGGTGGCCCCTGTATAGCTTCTTGCTTGCTAGGTCATTTTAATAAAATTCATCGTTTCCAAAATAAAAAAGTTAAATAGAAAGAGTAGTGACGATTAGCTTGAATATTTAGAAGGTCACAAATCATATAACATTCATTCTTAACTTTTGTTATATGATTGAACATTTTTGAAAAACATTTAATTAATTTTAATTCATATAACGAATATTTAAATTTCCTTCATCAGTGACCATCAAAATGACATCTCTCTGTCTCAACACAAGGGGTTACAACATTCTCATTATTTTTCAGTAATTTCATATATTTACCGGTTTAGTCGTTAATTAAATTAAATTCACCACATCTTGCACGATGATCCCTCTCTATTTTTTTTATTATACTTGCTACGTTCCAAAATAATTGTTTACTTTTGAATTTTACAGTATTTTTTATTCAAATTTGATCTTAAATATTTTTATTTGTGTTATATATTAGTTGATGAAACTTATAACAATAAAAAGATATTTAAAATACAATTCATTCATATATACTTTGCATCAAGCATTATCTATCAAAAAGAAATATATTTAAAATCAAAGTTGAAGAATAAATACTATAAAAATCAAATTTAAACAATTAATTTGGAACGATAGAATATCATAATCATACATCAATATCACATATGTCCACCAGTTAAGGACAAAACATCAATAACGTATTTTAAGGTCTTCCTTTTCTTACACGATACTATTCGAAATCACTCCTTTGTATTCAATTATTCACCTACAAGAGCCCGTTTTGCTCCTCACCAATCATATATTTGCAATGGGTATTAATGTAAGTTGAAAACTAACTTATCGTGTTTGGCGATGGTTACAATAATTGACCAATGAAAGAGATATAACTAGTTAATATTAGTTCATTTAGAAAAAAAAAAAAAAAAAATTATAACAGTTTTAACGAGAAAAAAAAAAATAAAAAGAAAAAATAACTCTAGTTTTCTTTATACGGGTTCAAAGGAAGTTATATGAACTTCTACATACGTCATATTTTTTCCGGAATCATATACAAATTTATTCCAACTTGTTAAACAACTTTTCTGAAAATACAACTTCACCGTTTGTAGATTTCTTTGTTGATCTTCCATTTAGGAATTAGTAAATTAGAGTCAACGATTCAAAATTAAATCAGGGTCTATTGAAGAATTTAACTAAAGTTAAAGGTAGTTGTAATTGAGTATGTTAGAAATAATAATTACACTATTTGAGTATTGGGATCAAAGTTGAATACGAGTGATTCTCAAGACTTTTTTGGGGCTTGGAAAAGTTTATGGATAAATTATATCCAAAGTATATAACAATACTTTCCAAATATAAGAAATTAAAGAAGTGTCTTTACAATATGTTATCATTACTAGACCCATATAGTGCGCCACTGAATTGCCGAAAAATAAAGACTTTATTAACTTATAAAAGTTAGATCAATAATCCTTCGGCGATGACGATAATCTTCCCATCGGCTGCCGGCATCTTTCTTTATCCGGCGTGATTAAATGCGGTCTTTAACTGAGAAAATTGGGCACAATGTTTACGTTACTAATTTTTCCTGCTCATTTTACTAAACCTGAATTATGGAGAAAAATATGGATCGATTATTGATGTGTTTATTGCAAGACGATTATAAAAGATGGGAAAATCGTTTGCTTTTGTCAAGTTTAAAAAATTAATGAATATTGATACTTTGGTGTGAAATGTGTGCACCGATTGGAAAACTCAAGTTAGTGGCAAATGTTCCAAGGTTTAATAGGGGGATAAGGGAATCACACTAAGAGAAATGATACGTATGTGGTATATCTCTAGGCCCAGCCCAATACATGAACGACTTGGGCTTAGGTTCAGAACATCAAAATTTTAAGGACAACAAATTAGTCTTGCAATGTCTATATAGTCTAGCAAACAGCGACAACTTTGATGCCAAACAACCATCGATATCCAATCATCGCATAGAAAAACAAAACGTCTGCTTGTGCCTAAAAACACATTGTTGTCGATTGGAGAATTTTTACGGCTCCGATAGATAAAAAGTAAGAACCGATTTCTGTATTTTGCTTAGTTGATAATGCATAATTCCCTTTTCATAGATATCAGTCGACATTCGATTACTTATTACATATTATTGATTTCTTTGATTTTTGGTTTTTAAGTGCTCCAATTTATGTATTTTTCAAGTTCTTTGTGATTCTTGATTTCTCTATTCTGGTCCCGTAATTAAAGATCGTGGTTGTAGTCTTTTAGGTACCAGATATAGTGTTTTTGATAATCAATTCTGATTTGGTGAGTTTAATTTATGTTATTCTGCTTTCCTTTCTTTGTCTCATTCTAATTTCGAAGTGATTTATGTTTAGTTTTTGCTTATTTGTGTCAAAAATCAGATTGTTTCTTGTTGCCTGCTGTAATGAAATGCTTGTTCCATTTTTACTAGACTCATTCTTCTCTATTTGAGTTCGAAATCTATTTATTTAGGTTTATTTCATAAATCGACTTTATTTCTTACATTCTTCTCTTTTTTATTACAGTAAAAAAAAAAAAGGGGGTCAAAGTTTTACATTCTTCTTTATTTTAGTTGGAAATTGTTTAATACATATACTTTTGTTGCAAAAGATTCCATCATACTTGTTAATAAAAAACATAAAAGAACAAAAAAAAATAATGTTTGTAATTTGGGACCATCTAGTAACTCATTCTTTTTCATGGTAAATATCAAAAATTTTAATCAAGTTGAAATGATTATTACTCATTGATTTCCATTTATTTGTGAATCATTATTGTTTTTGTCATTTATTTATATATTTATTTATATGAGTAATATATTTTTTATTTGAAGATTGTGAATGAAGGAATTGTGTCAAGGGCATCCTATGAGTAAAAGAAAGTTGAAGGAGCTCTTTGAGCACACCCATCACATGTAGTTACATGGGCTTATATTTGTTGTCAATGTTGCTCCGTTTCTAAATTACGTGTTGGATTATTTTGTTTTAAAAACAACTTTGTTTAATTTTTTGTGGATTGATTAATTATGTAAAAAACAAGACATAACTTGAATTATAATCCCAAAAAAAGTTGCAAAGCAGAAGTTTGTTGGTAGTATCTTATACTTGGGTTAAGGTCATAGAATAGCAACGAGTAATCTAGAAAAATCTCAAATTTTTTTCAAAAGTTTTAATAAAGTCCTAAAAGTTTTTTTAACAGAAAAGTCTCAATATTTTGATGTTTTGTCTAAATTAACGAAAAAGTCTTTTTTATATTTGAACAGTAAATAATAGATTATATGATTTTTTTCAAAATAGTGGGATTTTTCTGTTCAAAAAAAAAATTAGGATTTTATTGATACTTTGGAAAGAAGTTTGGAACTTTTCTGTTTATTTTTGTATTTTTTTTAGAATAGTTATCATTTGAATTTTTTTTATAAACCCCTCCTTTAATTATCAAGTTTGATATTGATATCAATTTTATAAACTATGTTGTTAAGTGGTTAAAGAATACTAATTGGTTAATAATAGAAACAAAAAATTAAATACAATTATCAAGTTTTTCAAATAATAGATGTGTCTTCTTTAAAAAGTGTGTGAAAACATTGTTTTAGTTGATTTTTATAGGTTTTTGTTTGTATAGTTTGTTTAATTATAAAATTTATTGCATTTTTGTTTGTATAAATTTTTTATTTATATGTTTGTTTTATTTTTGTATTTTTTTAGAATAGTTATCATTTGAATTTTTTTATAAACCCCTCCTTTAATTATCAAGTTTGATATTGATATCAATTTTATAGACTATGTTGTTAAGTGGTTGAAGAATGCTAATTGGTTAATAACAGAAAAAAGAATATAATTATCAAGTTTTTAAAATAAGAGATGTGTCTTCTTTAAAAAGTGTGTGAAAGCATTGTTTTAGTTGATGTTTATAGGTTTTTGTTTGTATAGTTTGTTTGATTATAAAACTTATTGCATTTTTGTTTGTATAAATTTTTTATTTATATGTTTTGTCTATTATATAAGGCCATAAAAATCTTATCTTGCCTCGAGTATCAAAAATCAATGGACCGCCCTTGTATATCTCCATGCAAACCATACTATAGCCAAAAGTAACTTCCTATGCTTTGGTTTTACTAAGAATAATGATGACAACAGGACTAATGATTTGATCCAAGCTAGTATGATGATTGTTTATGATGATGATTGCCTTACTTTCAAGAACCACGATTATTTCTTGTTTCGGTGAGGTTAAAGACTTTCTTTCTCTCATTAATTTGCGTGTCATACGTAATTTCGAGAGATTTGATGAGATTTCATTTGGCTATTTGAGTGGTAACTAGGTCTCACTGGAATTTCGTTCCATGCATACTAAGGAAAAGTTTTCACAACATATAAGGGTGCGTTCTTGGTATTCTAACATAGAACCACGTCGTGACAACTTTATTTTGAAAGAATGGGTTGTGTGGGTAAATGTGGAAGGGGCACCACCTTTTTCTTGTTACAATAAAACTATCAACAAGATAACAAGAAAATAGGGGAGGTGTTATACTTGGACAATCCAAATGATGATAATTATTTAATTATGGAGATCTTTAATATTGTTATTCGTGGGCAAGTTTATAAACTAAGAGCTAAGAAAATTATGGGTTACACTCCAGCTTTTATTGAATATGAATCAAAGATAGAAGTTAAAAATGATGAAGGTTGTGAGAAGAAAAATGCTTTTGTGGATTTGGAAGAAGGGATAGTGGGAAATTCTGTTATAGTAGAGACTTGGAAGGAAGATGAAAATTCTCAAGTAGCGGAGGATACCTTGTTTCAAGCGGATAATCACAACTCTCAACTCCTATTTTGAACAACAACAACAGGTCCGTTAACAACCTGTTATTCCCTGGACATGGTCCTCTTCAACTCCTATTTTGAACAACAGGTTTTAGGTGGTTGGGAAAAGTAATAATTTTTCTAATTCCTTACATATCTCACCTGCAAATGTTTCTAAATACAATGGAAAAAACAATTCAGAAAGATTGGTTGTTAATCAAAGTAATAAGGGTTTGAGTGTCTCGTATTCTTCTATTGGAGATTATGTAATAATTATTAAAAAAAAAAAAACTAAATATTTTTTCTTTTAGAAGAATTGAATGCTTTTATTGACATTAGTTAATCAATGGGTTATACTATGTATGGTTGTTCTATAAATATTCAGGATATTATCAGCAAAATTGGAGGTGTGGATGGTATGTCATGAATTGCATTTCATTAAATGTTCAAGATTTGGTGAACGGTTCGAAACATAAATGGATTAGAGAGTTTTCTAGTACGCATCAAGTCTCCTTTTTTATCCTTGCAAGATACTAAAAGGAAGAGACATTCATATTTGTTTTATGTTAGATCTATTTGGGGGCATCTTGTAACATCGCAAATATTGTAAGGTAAAAATTTCATTTATAATTCAACCATAAAAATCATTTGCCCTTTTCAATCATTCGAAAATATATCTAAGTAAATATAGTTATTAGAATACAATTCCAAAATCATAAAGTTGCGAAAAGATGGGTGGATGCAGTGCAGTCACGCCAGGGGCCTTCCCTTTTGTAATAGAAGTTCCTAAAAACCATAAACATAAAACCATAAGCACAAAAGTTAGTAAGTTCCCCAAAATACTACATACCATACATATAAAAATATAATGGGCTATGCCCTCCAACCATCGGGCCCCAATTGGCATTGAGCCCCGCTCGGAACAGATCTGTTAATAACATGAGATGGGCCCCGACTCATCACATTCATCAGGCCCCGCCTGATATACATATAACTACATAAACACATGTAATAATGACTAAGAAAAAATAGCATACAATACATTCATCAGGCCCCATCTGGCATCGGTACCCGTGCGGTATACATATCACATACAACATCTGCAAGAGTCACACAGACAACTAGAATCCTATCCATAACAAATCATGGACCGACATTAGTGCCTTCAAACCGGCAAACACAGTGAGAAGACTCACCCCAATCCACGATAAATCGAGACACACACGTAGCTGCCACCAGAAACTTCACACTAGACATAATCAAATATCTTAATCAATAATTAAGGTCATTTCCTAAAATCCAAGGTCCAATCCATATTCTATACTTGCAATGGGTAAAAGACCATTTTATCCTTCTCATATCTGATCTAATAACCCATGGCCCAAACTCCAAAATACCCAAGGCCCAAAATGCCCAAAATAGGACCTTGTGAGTACCCCCTACGTACCCAACTCATACGCCTTGCATACGGCCTACTGAAGCACAAGGTACAACTCGCTAAAGCTCAAAGACGGGGACTTCTTGCATTACGATGAGTGTACGCATACGTATGCTCAACCTACTCGTTAAATAACAAAAACTTCATATTAGGAACTTAGTTCTTAATAACAATATTTCCTAACTTAGATCTAACCTCTAAAAAAGGTATAAATCCATAAAGTTGCCAACTTTATTCCATTGTATGTCTTAATTGGACCCAAAACTTGTTTTTATCCATCTAAACTTATAATATGAACATCAAATTAATTTCGATTCATCAAAACCCATCAAGATGATATTTTTTATGGTTCCTAATAACTCCACAATGGATAAAGTTTCCAACTTTATCAATTAGATAGGTCCAGCCAACCAAGATCTAGTTTTTAAGTCTTAAAAGGACAAAAAATGCATCTTTTCCAACTTAATCCATTTAGTCCAAGTCTCAAGCTTTTAGATCTGAATCAATAGATGTTTAGATGGATAAATTTTATAGCTTTATCCATAACAATGCCAAACTTTATGCACTAAAGTGACCAGAAGGTTATAACACCCAAAATGAGCTAGATCTAACAATTTCATCATCAAGATTCAAACTTTATACCTCCAAAGAGAAAGATCAAGGTGATCAAGGTCTGGATCTACAAGCTCCAATGAAACCAACACTTCTTTACTGAGTTCCTTCTTCTCTAAGGTGCACCAAGAACACTCAAAAACACCTTTTTTATCACAAGGCTCAAACTAGGGTTAGGGTTTCAAGGGAAGGTGTGGAGAGGTGGACGCCAAGAATGAAATGGGTTTGGGAAAGTTAAGGAGATTAAATAGGGCTCAAACCATGAAAATAGGGTTTGGACATTGATCACATACGCCTAACATACAAGGGATGCCTACGTATGCCCAACGTACTCCTCATTTGCCTAGCATATGCGGCTACCCCAAAAATGTCCAAACTTCAAACGGTCTTAAATTCTTTGTTTCAAATCCAATTTCGATGATCCTTATATCCACTGAAAGGTAATGAGAAGCTCTACAATCCTGTTAACTCTCATTTGCCTTAAAACTTTCCAAACTTAAATCCAAAATTCATAAAAGGCCCGAACTATCAGTTTGTGGTTATACCCTTGGGCTCCAAAGCACCAACCAAACTCTCAGATCACCTAATCTACAATACCCACATCCAAAGGGGTCTAAATCTCTTTCCCCCAAGGTCTGAAGCCTTATGATAATTGGTCCTTGGGTCACAACCCCAAATTATGAAACGATTCAAAACATGGTGTTACAACTCTCCCCTACTTAAATTAGATTTTATCCTCAAAATCACTCCTTTCCATCTTCCTAATAGCCAGAAAACTTGACCAATTCCTCTTGAACCCCACTCCATCGAAGATGTTGACTCATACTCATAGCGACCTTCTAATGCTACCACTGAAACCCAATAAATATATCCTTTCTCTGCAATCCAAACTAAAAGACACCCGTCCAATCGAAAATTGTCCAATAGATACCCTTGGCACACAAAATCCTTTACCATACCTTGCTGACGAAAAGCCCTTCCATATAAGCAAAGACGACTCCTAACGCGAGTCTCAACTCTTTGTTTCAACCCAGAACATGACTCACATTCCGAAATACAAATAGTCTCACTTGCATCCATCTGAAATCTTATGATTCCACGACGACCTTCCACTAAATTGAGATATAAAATCCCCAATCCACCAGGGAGACTAACCGTATCACACATGGTCCCACCACAAGGCTCTGACTATGAGTCTAACTAATAAGGGCTACACTATCCTAACCACCATACAAATATCAACTACTGACCATAGAGTTATCCTAATTTAAACATGATCTAATACCTTACTCCAACCAATTTTCATCGGGGCTAATCCACTCTTACCATAACCATAAGGGCCTTGCCCATGGATCTCACGCAGTCAATTGTTGTACAGGTGGAACCTTGCCTCAGATCCAACAATCCTCATACCAACTAAGAGTAACCCTCCAATACTAATGTCCACCTCGACTCGAGCATGCACTAATCTTTCCTCAGTCCCACAACCATTACCACAATAGCCTACCTCATTCTGGTGAACGTTAATATCCCATCACAAACTTATAACACCTCCCTAACAGCCTATCATCCTTTTATATGCTATGGCTACCCCGTAGTCTTATAACATTCCCACATCATCCTACCAACTTTGTGAATGCTACGGCTGCCCCGTAGTCTCACAACACTTCTATACTGCCATGTACCCAACCCATGGTTTTACAGTCCATATACCATACCAACAATAATCATTATGATTCAAACCTGATTCCGACTATACCACATAAGGTGTTCGGGTTATGCTTTGAACCCCCAAGCCTTCATTAGACAATAACAGGCATAGAGGGTCCAACACAACCCTCGACCTAGATCCATCTGCATATCCACCATGCATCACTAATGATGTATAATGAAACATAAATATCAACTATTTGCAACCTTTAGACCAAACGATTCTCCCCAACTTGGATCTGACTGCGCTCTTCCAATCCACCCAAAATTGATGGATTCCTACTTACAATTCAAACTTGTCAACAACCTGAGCTTGCAAGAACTAACATTTCGTTACGAGCTAACTTAGCAATCACATACATTCCAAAACCAAATAGATACTTCTCAAAATCTCAGCGAGCTCATTAATCCCAAGTACTTCCCATAATACAACTCCAAATCCTTAATCCACTTTAGCTCGTGTCATAGAACTATAACCATTCACCGGAATAGACGAATCGCTAATCCAACTACCCACTTATCAAAAAAATCAATGAACTCTATATATCTCTATCACATTCCATTTAAATCCTCTCGAAAATCCAATCACCAAAACCAAATCGAGCAATTAATTTTCCACTTACACTCTGGAGTGATGGTTCTCTTCCGTTCTTGCCCTACCAATAGTAGTAATTGACTCACAGTCTGTTACCAATCAGTTGGCATCCCTCCTAAGTGATACAAACGCTCCTAAATTCTAACATCATTGTCCTAGATGGGGATAATCAGTTTCCATAATATTCTTTCCTTAAATCCCCTAACTTGAGCACCACTGTTGCATCCAGAAGAAATGAATTCGAAACATACCCATCCGACACTTGTGTTTTAAATAATCTTTTATACCTATCAATTTCAATAGATTTTCACCTACTCGAGTTTTAATATTCCTATAAATGTGATGACTACCGACGTTACACCCACGATCAAACCCATTCCACATCACCTTGAAACTATGAAGAACCTTTATATATCCTGCATTCAAACCTGACAAGCCAACCATGCAGATTCCTTGAATTCTTGCTGATACCACCAAAGATTAGAACGAATGTTGGTCTTCTAAGTGGAATACTCAATACTCTTCTAAACATGAACCATGGTATGCAAAATGGCATATGAAAACTTTCCGGGTAAAAAAACTATATTACTCATACCGGTTCTTCTATTCTTAGACAATCATGCATAACATTTCACTCACACCAACACGAACTATTAGCATAATGATTAAACCGTGAAAGAGAAGAATATGATATATACTCGTAATGTATCAGGATTCTGCTCCTCCTTCCTGTAGAAACACTTGCAATGGAACATGAGCCACCCCAACCACTAAACATGGGCATTTTGCCCTGACATGACCGGGCTGATGGCAACGATGACACAATTCTACTTCCAGGGTACATTCTTGGCAAAGGTGGCCCTTCCATCCAAACCTGTCGCATTTAGACTTGTCATGTACACGCTCATGTGTTCCTTCACCCTCGTATAAATGTCGTGGCCCTTCGGGCCTCTAGCACTAGACATGGAAACATTCAACTACTTAGATGTTACTAGTAGAGTTGGATCATGATTCCGCCTTCTCTTCCCTAGTCACCTCTCCAAACCAAGCTCCTGGTCCTGAGTCACCTCGACCCTCCCATCAAGTGCCTAAACAACCAAGATCTAATCTTCGAACCTAGTGACCAATCTATCAGTGACATAACCAATAATGTCGAGTAACTCCTCGCATAAAGTCCACGAAACCTCTATGGCAATCTAATCATGGAATCGATCCCCCGGAAGGTAGGATGTGTAATCTAACTTCAATCCTTCATGAGAAGAGCTAGCGATAGGACCTATGTTCTCGTAAGATTATAGGGCTCCACAAGACGTGAGCTCCCGATAGGCCTCAATCTGTCCTACTGTAATCTCAACTCGAAAAGCCCCGAGACAATCATCCAAGAGTTCCATAATGCCTTCCTTGATAGTGTTGGATAAGGTGTCTAAGTCCATAACTTATTTGGTATATACTTGACCCGACCCAGCATGGTCAATTTGGGTTGCACTTCACCTGAACTATTTATGGATAATTTTATGAGAGTTATACACATATGATTATTAATATATTATAAGTTATAATATATTAATATGAAGTCATGTTATTTAATTAGTCTTAGTCTTAAATTAATTATGAATTAATTTAGAGATTAAAAGGAAGACTAATTAGATTGTGGGCTATTGGTTTTATATGGTGTGGGCTAACACTCATTTGTTAATGGGATAGGCTTGTATGGAAGTCCATGGATGATCCATGGAGCTTTTAACCCATGGATCCTTGGAAAAGGAAAGGTCATGGGTTATTAGGGTTTCACCCTAACCATGCACACTATATAAGCATGCTTATGTTGCATGAAATAGCCACTAGTGTGTATGTTTGTGTGTGGCTGAAATTATAGTGTGTATACACTCTCTCTCAAAGTTTTCCAAGAGTTTGTGGTGATTTGTGATTCCATTTGAGGCATTCACACTATTGATGCTTGGCCATCAAACTCCTTAGGAATCAAACTCATCAAAAGGTATGTAATCTCATCTAATTCTTTTATGTTTAAAAGTACCCCATGCCATGTTAGATAGGTTATGAACCTTGGAAAATTATTGTTTTGCATGTATGTAGACAAACATAGATCCAAGGTTTATTAGGGTTGCATGGACACTTAGGAAGTGTTAGATTGCTCAAAACCCAACAGTGGTATCAGAGCCTAGGCTTGCTTGTTTAATACTTGATGCAAAATAGTGAAAAAAGTCGAAATTTTTGCTGTCTGCATGATGGACTCGCCGAGTCCATGGGGGGACTCGCCGAGTCCAAGGCAAAATTCATCATACTCGCCGAGTAGGTTCGTGCACTCGGCGAGTAGAAGGTTCAGAATGCAAATTTTCGACTTTTGCTGCTGGAAATGGACTAGAAACTTTACCCTAAACTGTTTTGATGTTTTAAAACTTACTTTAGTTGGTGTAATGGTTGTTCTAATCCATTTACAATAGCATATATCAAAATTTCATGCTTTGTATGTGTTCATATAATTCTTGAAACTTTTATAATCATGTTCATGTTCTTATGAATTTAGAAGATGATAGGAATTATTTGCTAAATTGTTTAGGATTAATTCTTGATCATTTACGTGTTTTAATGGAGTCCATAATTTGTCCTCAAGTTATGGATATCCAAAGGTCACTTTTCTTTAACACACATTAAAAACACAATAGTTACATAAAATGAAGAGTCTTCATTTTATGAACCTTTAATTCATAAGTTATGAAATGAAAAGTTTTGAAGAGTTACAAAACTTGCCCTCAAGTTTTGGAATTTGGAAAAGTTTCACACACTTTAATAAACTTTAATTACAACACTTAGAGTTTTAAAAGTTAAAATTCAACACTTATACTATTTATAACATTAATGGTTAATTATATATATATATATATATATATATATATATATATATATATATATATATATATATATCTGTATGTATAAGAACAAGTCGTTTTACCGTTAGTAGGCCTCATTCACGAAGCCGGTCTATAAGGTGGGTATAAGGTTGTTGCCTATAAAATGGCGACTTAATGGGTGTCCACTCTCACCCACCGCTTGCTTGACTGGTGGAGGGTCGTTAGCCGAACGGGTAAGACAAGGACTTATAAATTCTCATTAAGTATGATGAAAATTATAAAGTAACTAAATAATTTATTTAATTCCCAATCTTAGTTACTTTAGGAAAAATGTGAACATGGTGCTAGTCCATGGAATTCACACTTTGTACCTTACCAAGTCGTTGGTGGAGCATGTGTGGTTAACCGGCACACGAACTTGGACTAGTAAGGAATCGAGCATGTGTGGTTAACCGGCACACCTTGTTTTGTGATCCTCGGCATCCCAGTCACAAAACTTGAAGGGCACAATCGAGATTGAAACATGCCATTGAAAAGTTCAATGAATCTCAAAAGAATCTAGGAATTTCAAATCCAATTGAAACCTAATAATTCATTTTTTTTTTCATGGTGGAAATTGGTGAATCGTCATTCACCTACCTTTCAAATATATTATTACTTAGATTACGGCATCCCTCTTCTAAGTATAATATATTGTGATTGGATCCTAGCCTTAATATTACATTTGGGTGTCTTATTAAGGACTCTATATATCTAATCTAAACTTACTTTCTTCTTTCAGATGTCTTCCAACACTAATGCTTCGGGCTCTAACCCAACTGGTTCTTTCTCTCTCATGAATCTTTGTGGGAGAGTCATCTTTGATGGTTCCAACTTCATGGACTGGATAAGGAACATCAGGATGGTAACTCGTTATGAGGACAAGGAATATGTCCTCGATAAGGAGTTAAAAGAGCTTGATGAGTCTACTGCTACTCCTGAGGAGATCGTTCAATTCAGGACACATGAGAGAGATGCTACTAAGGTGGCATGCATCATGATGGCCACGATGACAGCCGAGCTCCAAAAGTCCTATAAGGACTTCTACCCTTTTGAGATACACCAAGACCTGATGCAAAGGTACCATCAGAGTGCTCGTCAGGAGCGGTATGAAATAATCTCCTCCATAATAACAACCTGCATGAAGGACGGTGAATCTGTCACGGCCCACATGCAAAAGATGCAAAGGTATGTGGACCGTTTGCTGAAGCTGAATGTGAACTTCCCTGAGGAGTTGGCAATTGACATCATTTTGCACTCCTTATCTTCTTGTTATGACCATTTTCGTATGACATATCATATGAACAAGGAGGAAGTTACCCTTAGCAAACTTCAAGGACTCTTGAAGACCGCTGAAACCGGTCTTAAGGGCAAGGCAGTTGTTACCTCTACTACTCCTACTCCAATATCTACCCCTGTTTTGGCTATCGGGCAAGGCAAAGGGAAAAAGAGGAAGCACCCTTTGAAGGGTACCAATGGAAAGTCTCTTGAAGGCTCCTCATCAAGGACCAAGAGCGGTTCTGTCACTCCTTCTGCCATTCCCAAGGATGCTGATTGCTACTATTGCCAGGACAAGGGGCACTGGAAGCAAAACTGCCCTAAATACTTGCAGGATCTGAAGGATGGGAAAGTGAAACCCACCCACGCAGGTATTTACACAATATTGTCTAATAACTCACCATATTCTAACTCTTGGGTGCTTGATACAGGATGTGGTATTCACATATGTTCTGATTTGCAGGGCCTAAGAAGAAGTGAGGATGTGGAGCACGGGAAGATAAACTTGATCATGGGGAATAAGAAGGCTTCACCTGTTTCCAAGATTGGAGTTTATACTTTGTTGCTGAATAATGGGTTAAAATTAGATTTGAATAAATGTGTGTACTCGTCTGAAATGGCGAGGAATATTATTTCCTTTCATGCTTTGTACAAACAAGGTTTTACCTTTTCGTTTGATAATGAATGTGGTGGTATTAATGCTTTCTTTAAAAATGTGTTTTATTTTAAAGCATTACCTTGTGATAGTGTGTATGAAACTGTGTCGATTGTAGACAACTTAGGAAATAATGTGTTGTATATTGATTCTTCTACTATCCTAGATAAAGCATCATTGTGGCATTGTCATCTTGGACATGTAAACAAGAAACGCATAGGCCAACTCCAAAAGAGTGGAGTCTTGGAGTCATTCGACCTTAAATCTGATGATAGTTGTGAGTCTTGTCTACTTGGAAAGATGACAAAATCACCCTTCACTGGAACTTGTGAAAGGGGTGAGGGTTTGTTGGACCTAATACATATTGATGTATGTGGACCATTCAAAACCGCCACAAGGGATGCTAATCGGTATTATGTGACTTTTATTGATGATTTTAGTAGATATGGGTATGTCTACTTAATCAAACATAAATCAGAAACCTTTGAAAGGTTTATGGAATTCAAACAGGAAGTAGAAAATCAATTGGGCAGGAACATTAAGATGCTTCGATCCGATCGAGGTGGTGAGTATCTTAGTACCGAGTTCCTTGACTATCTTAAGGAGTGTGGGATTGTCTCACAATTGACTCCTCCCAGGACACCACAGCTAAATGGTGTAGCTGAGAGGCGTAATCGAACCTTGTTAGACATGGTTCGCTCTATGATGAGTCGAGCTTCACTACCAATCTCTTTTTAGGGGTATGCCTTTGAAACTCCCGCCCATATCCTTAATCTAGTCCCTACAAAGAAGGTTACCAAAACACCTCATGAGATGTGGACTGGGAAGGTTCCGAATTTGGACCACATCAAAATTTGGGGTTGCGAAGCTTTCGTGAGGCGTGAAACTCATGATAAGCTCGAACCCCGAAGTGAAAGGTGTATTTTCATCGGCTACCCACAGAAATCCTTCGGTTACCTCTTCTACAGACCCAGTGAGAATGTGGTCTTTGTAGCAAGAAGAGGGGTCTTTCGTGAGAGAGAATTTATAAGCCGAGGAGACAGTGGGAGGCGAATTGATCTTGAGGAAATCCAAGAATCAATTGGTGAAGGAACCTCAGACACTAGCAATCAACCTGAGGAGGAAACTCCTGTTGAGCCAGCTGACGAGTCTGTACCTCCGAGGCATTCCACACGGGTTAGGAACACACTTGCGTTTTATTATGGCTTTCATATTACTATGGAAGGTGATACATTTATCAGCGATAGTACACTGGTAAATTTGGATGAACCTAGCAGTGTTAAGGAAGCCATGGCAGGCCCAGAGTCTGCTAAGTGGAAGGAGGCTATGTACAACGAGATACAGTCCATGTATGACAATCAAGTTTGGAAATTGGTTGACAATGTACCAGGCCGTAAAACAGTCGGGTGCAAATGGATCTTCAAGAAGAAGACCGACATGGAAGGAAAAGTGCATACTTATAAGGCTCAACTGGTTGCGAAGGGTTTTACTCAGACTCAGGGTATTGATTATGATGAAACCTTCTCGCCGGTAGCAAAGATTAAGTCTATTAAGGCTATGCTAGCCATTGCTGCATTTCATGATTATGAAATATGGTAAATGGATGTCAAAACCGCTTTTCTTAATGGAAAATTGGCTGAGGATGTGTACATGAATCAACCAGAGGGTTTTGTCAGTGCAGAGTACCCTAATAGAGTATGCAAGCTTGAGAAATCCATTTATGGATTAAAACAAGCATCTCATAGCTGGAATCTTTGTTTCGATGAGAAGGTCAAAGAGTTTGGCTTCTCGAGAAGTGAAGATGAGTCTTGCGTGTATGTCAAAGCTAGTGGGAGTATAGTTAGCTTCTTGGTACTGTATGTGGATGACATACTACTCATAGGAAATGACATCCCAACCTTGCAAGAGGTTAAGTCCTGGCTTGGGAAGTGCTTTGGTATGAAGGACCTAGGGGAAGCTGCCTATATCCTAAGATAAGGATATTAAGAGAAAGGAGTAAAAGACTAATTGGACTTAGTCAGAGTACCTACTTGGATAAGGTGTTGAAAAGGTTCAACATGCAGAATTCCAAGAAAGGAGATTTACTGATCCAAAGCAATACCAAGCTGAGTAAGACTCAGAGTCTGAGTACAGAGGCAAAGATAGCTGAGATGAGCCAATTATCGTATGCTTCCGTTGTTGGCTCGATCATGTATGCTATGACTTGTACCCACCCTGATGTGGCCTTTGCTTTAAGCATGGTCAGCATGTATCAGGGGAACCCTGGCAAGGCTCATTGGACTGCGGTAAAGAACATTCTCAAGTACCTGCGGAGGACTAAGGATTGGATCCTTACCCTTGGTGGGAGTGATGACTTATTAGGGTATAGTGATGCTAGTTTTCAGACTGATAGGGATAACTTTCTCTCTCAATCGGGCTGGGTCTTTACCTTAAATGGAGGGGAAATCTCTTGGAAGAGTTCCAAGCAGGAGACGATGGCTGATTCGACTTGTGAATCAGAGTATATAGCAACGAGTGAAGCAGCGAAGGAGGCGATATGGCTGAAGAACTTCATCGGAGACCTTGGAGTTGTGCCAGCTATTAAGGAGCCTATGGAAATTTTCTATGACAACAATAGTGCGGTTGCTTTAGCTAAAGAACCGAGAGATCATGGGAGATCCCGACACATTGACAAAAAATATCACTTCATAAGACACAAGATAGAAGCAGGACACCTCGTGGCAAAGAGGATATCGTCAGATGAGAACCCTGCAAATCCCTTTACAAAGGGACTGACAAGGGCTAAGCATTTTCAACATGCGAGGCGCATCGGGCTGAGGGACGATATTAGTTTTACAGATTAGATAGATTCCCTGAAACTTGTAAAATGTAATCGACATTTGATGATGAATAAAATTGTGATTTATTTATGAGTAAGGTGCTGCTATCATTGTCAATTATTTACAATTGTTTCAGCTTTGCATGTTTTGATTTCCAGAATAATTAATTTATTCAAACCTCCACAATCGATCATATGTCGGAAGTAGGTATGAATCAAGATTGTCATGAATTGGGTTTGTAGATGGTTAAAAGTGTTTACACATGGCAATGGTTGCTACAACGTTCATGAGTACTCATAAGTTATGAGTATTGGAATAAACCCACGCTCACTTGTATCACTTCATGGAATTTATCTCGAGTGATCGTGAGACGATAATATCATCTAAGTCTTCAAACCTAGAGATACGAGTTGTTACCTATGAGTTGGTTGTGCATTGATTGCATGTAAACGCATCAGTAACTTGATGTTATAAAACGTGCCTTTGTGTACAATTCAACAAGTAGTAGAACAAGCATATAAGTCGAAGTTTATCTGTTCCTTCTAGAAATAGAAGCGATATCTAGGCCCCTCGATGATTTTGTGTTGACCCATGTACCGGGCCCGGTCAGAACTAAATTGATGTGTTCAGTTGAGTTCTTTGTCAAACAAATTGGAAATCGAGAAACAACTGCCAGACAATAAGCAAGACAAAGTTCCATGTGTTTGTCCGGCTGATATCATGAGAACAGAGGATTATATGATCACTTATCTTAAAATGGCGCTTCATAGTTCAATAGAGTTTTCGAGAGCTACGATTGTTGGTTGGTTCCTGAAGTAATATAGGCAAATACAGTTATTAGACTTATCCAAGTGGGAGTCTGTTGGATAAGGTGTCTAAGTCTATAACTTATTTGGTATATACTTGACCCGACCCAGCATGGTCCATTTGGGTTGCACTTCACCCGAACTATTTATGGATAATTTTATGAGAGTTATACACATATGATTATTAATATATTATAAGTTATAATATATTAATATGAAATCATATTATTTAATTAGTTTTAGTCTTAAATTAATTATGAATTAATTTAGAGATTAAAAGGAAGACTAATTAGATTGTGGGCTATTGGTTTTATATGGTGTGGACTAACACTCATTTGTTAATGGGCTAGGCTTGTATGGAAGTCCATGGATGATCCATGGAGCTTTTAACACATGGATCCTTGGAAAAGGAAAGGTCATGGGTTATTAGGGTTTCACCCTAACCATGCACACTATATAAGCATGCTTATGTTACATGAAATAGCCACTAGTGTGTGTGTTTGTGTGTGGCTGAAATTATAGTGTGTATACACTCTCTCTCAAAGTTTTCCAAGAGTTTGTGGTGATTTGTGATTCCATTTGAGGCATTCACACTATTGGTGCTTGGCCCTCAAACTCCTTAGGAATCAAACTCATCAAAAGGTATGTAATCTCATCTAATTCTTTTATGTTTAAAAGTACCCCATGCCATGTTAGATAGGTTATGAACCTTGGAAAATTATTATTTTGCATGTATTTAGACAAACATAGATCCAAGGTTTATTAGGGTTGCATGCACACTTAGGAAGTGTTAGATTGCTCAAAACCTAACAGATAGTACCAAACATCACAAGAGTTTTTTCTAAAATACTGCAAGTGATATTTGATGAGATAAACTCATGCGTCCGCTCATCCATCGCCTCAGTACCAACACCCAAGCCTAAACCAGAACCCGAACCTCCTCTACGTGTGCTTATAACCATTCAGAAAAGAAGCCATATACTTATCAGAACATGCTCAAGGAATTCTCAATCCACTAACTTCCTAGATTCCCTGTGACTCTCCTCGAGCCGCGTATGGATCATGTGCTTTTAGTAGTACGGGCTCAATACTACCTTCCGCACCTATCTACAATTTTCTCAAGAATTATCCTGAATTCTCCAAGTCACCTTCTCAAATAAATACTCCAAATATCTACTAAACAGCACAATTAACTCACTATAGCACATCCTAGGCTCCCCTAGGTTCGAGCCCTCACCCTGCCATTAGCTGTTGAAGAACTCCTAATAATTTCAATTAACTACTTCATCAATACAATCACATGCAACAAAGCTTAGATAATCCTTTGAGTAAAAGACTCATCCTGACAAAAGTTAGACTCAAACAAGAGTTGTGTAGAAGGGCCAAATCCATCACTCTGAGATTATTTAACCTATTATACATGTGACTTAACATATTCACTTAATAGTTAACTCACATCATCAAGATTCCAACAAAGCACAAAGCAAGCAATCAATTCCTCTTAGGCTACAAGGGATCACAAACAGGCCAATCCATCCAATCATATGAAATCCATACTAGGATGCAATTCTAAAAGCTCAAAAAATCAGTTATATAAAGGTGTCACTCCTAGCATGAAATGATGTTTTCTTACTCTAGCACATTTAGAATTGAAGCTGTGATGCTTTTGTTGATCGAGAAACAAAATATAAATCGAGTCTTATTCTGTAAAGTGTTTTCTTGTCGGAAATCTACATGAACTCTTGAATGATTTGTTTTAGCTCGTCAAGGAGTGCTCCTTGAAAGAATACACATATGCAGTGAGAGTCATGTTGATCTTAAATTGCAAGAGTCAACCGACAATGATCCCTTTAGTTATCACTAGCACCCAACCTGATGTTTATAACATGTTATGTTTAATTGACATATTCTAATTTATGTGCATTTCAAGTTGAGTTGGTAATGGTTATGAGTTCTATGATCTTCATTTAACTGCAAAAGGAAAATCATGTTGGTTAGAGAAAGTATAATGATCAACATGGGGGAGCTACTAACAACATGGAAGTACTTGTAGGCCCTTGGGCTGCCAGAAGGAAAGAAATTAAAAATAGCAAAGTTTTGCCCATGAAGGAAATTGAGTTTGATTTTAGTTTTTCCTAAATCTTGTTTTATGACTATGGGTTAGAATAGATAGATTCACATGGATAGGAACATATGCACCTTGAAATCTAAATGGAAAAATGTTTCACTCTAATTCATGAATATGGTTATGAGGAAATACTTTTGCTAATAGATTTTGAATATTTGATCTATATGGATAGTAGTTGTGTAAATTGCATTCTCAAATTCAGAATATGATACAACATACCTCTTCATATTTCGAATTATAACGAATGGTAAAGAATTGTTTAAATCTACAGGAGATATGTTTATCACGTCTTGAAAGGGTTTGAGCATATGCACTATACGGATAAAATGCATAAGCTTAAGAAGCCTAATTAGAGGGTTGACGAAGCATCGTGAAATAGGAATCTACACTTCCATGAGAAATTCAAAGGGTATTGATTTCTTGAAGTCTGGTTGATTTCCAAGTACATGTCAAAGCTAGTGGGAGCATAATTGTTAAGGTGGTATTGCATGTTGACAATACTCTTGGTAAGAAACATTGTATCTAGGGAAATGTTTTTCTATAGTAGACTTAAGGGAGAGGGCACTCATACTTCGTTATGAATCTAAAGGTTTATATTATATAGTTCACTAAAATTTAGTCAAAGGCATATATGTATAGCATTTTGAAATGTTTCGATATTGGATATTCTATATATGGAAATATTATAGTAGGGAATTGAACAGATATTGGACCCTTGTAATCATGAGTTGAGTCCCATATTCTTCCGACATAGGATCAATTACATATGTTATAATATTCGATTATTCTGATTTTTCCAATACTCTGAGCATTATGAGAAAAATGACTAGAATTTTAAGTGACTAGAGTTATTAAACAAACTGTCAAGAACATTATGAGGTTTACTGAAGATTAATTGCTTGTGGACAGTTGGAAGTAAGGTATTATTTTGAAAGGACCATAGTAACATCTTTTGGATTAAGATGATTCCTGGTCAAAATTGTTGGTTATATGGGAATATGGAAATGTTTCCATAATAAGAGATGGGTATATGGAAATGTTTTCATAATAAGAATTCGTTATAAAATCTACATGTGAGTTAAAAACTTCAATGCAAGAGAAGTGTTCAAGGAATGTTTCTTGAATTTGAGACTTCATAACCATGGAATTGTTTCTAGTAACAAGTTCTAGTGGAACATTTTGTAATGTTGAAGGCTCAGTCTCTATGACTTAAGAACCTAGATATCATAAAAAGAAAATGCATGTAAAGATGAAATTCCACCACATATTAGATATTGATAAGAATTTTGAATCGTGAATTGGGCATCAGTGGACTAATGTCCATTCGATCTATTCTCAAAGGAAGGGCCATCAAGAAAAATAGAATGCATGTTTATATCATGGCATGACTAATGTTATATAATTCAAGTGGTTAGTTGATTACTCGAAACATTATACAATGAATACATTCGTAATTCTTATGGTGATTAAATAATAGAGATGTATTTGTAATCAATGGGTATTATGTCACAGTCAATTAATTTATTATTGTGTTTTACTTTGCAAGTTGTACTTCCATAGGTAATCGTTTAATATTATTCAAAATTTCACAGTCGTCCATACTTTTGAAGGTAAGTAGTGAATTAAGACTGTCATGAATTAATTGTAAATTGAGGTTAAAACATTGCAATTGGAATTGCTACAATATTCATGAGTACTTTGAAAATAGAGTTTGGTATTAAATAAACCCACTCTAAGAGATTACTTCATGGATTTAATCACAAATAATTCTAAGACGATAATATCTTTTATTCTTAAAAACGGAGATATACAGTTCATATTTTACAGACCAGTTATGCATTGGTTTGCTCAAATGCATCTCGTAAATTGATGTTATAAAGGGCTATTCCATATGTGATTTGATATGTAAGATGTATGACTAGCTAGTCAAAGTAATTTGTTCATTTTTCCCTAATAGGAAAAGCGATATTTGCAGGCCCCTAGATGATTTGAGTTGATCTATAAGAACCGAGGTTGGTCCAGATTAAATTGATGTGTTCAATTTTGTAGTCTGAATTTGATCATAAATTGGGAAATCGGGAAACAAGCAAATGAACATGAGGTTGATCATTTAATCTATGACTATGTTCATACGATATCTTGTAGAACGAAGGAATAGTTGATCACTTATATTAGGGAAAATGTTTCATTCGAATCAGAGTTAAGCATTCGCTTTGGAAAGCACTATTTGTTGTTTAGTTCAAGGTCTATGCTTGTAATTATAGTTACAGACTTATCCAAGAGGGAGACTGTTGGATTAAGTTGTCTAAACCAGTAACTAAATTGGTATAATCTTGTAATTAGAAGCAAACTCTTTTTTTGGTTGTCCTTATAACTAGAACTTGGTTAGAATGACGTTTATAGAGAGAGGATACTTTATTAGATTATTATATGATAAATAGACTAGTTGGAAGTTACGCGGAAATGATTTGTTAATGTATTATATAATTAATATATTAATTAAAATAGATAATTGGTATGTTAATTTATAATTTGATTAATAAATTAAGATGAGATCAATTGTTGAATAATTGATTTGTTAATTAATATGATTAATAAATTAATATGAATCAATTAGAATTGATTAATTATTAATTGAAATTAATTAAAGGTGCAAAGGATGAATTCTAATTGTTCAATATATGAAACAAAGAGGTAGTTCTAGAACCATCCAAGGGAGGATGATTTTGGGAGCCTCATTGGGGTTTCCAGAAGCCTCTTGGATGTATATAAGGAAAGGAATTTGATTGAGATTAAATCCATTCAAATCTTGCTTTGTCCCTAAGTTATCTAAACTATAAATAGGACCCCTTGGGCTAGTGTTTTCATGATTATTCTTTCCTAGAAGTATATGAACGAAATTTCATTCTCCCCATCTCTCCTTAATTGTCTTATAGTCCTAGAGTTTGGGTGAGCTATTAGAGGCATCATCCTTTTGGTGCTAGCTTTCCAAGCTCTTCAAAGGAAAGATTGAAGTGATTTGTTTAGTACAACAATCAAAGGTAAGTAACCAAAATCCTTGTATTTTATATTTTGATTATATCAGGGTTAATCTAGTTTTATTGTTCATAGTATGTTGCATTCAAAGTGTATGAAATAGATTCTTTAGGTTGCATGTGCTTTAAGTGTTAAGTGAAAATTTACAAGCACATTATTTTTGTAACATATAAAACCCATCAACTACTATATGCCTTACGCAAAGAGACATTGACTGTTAGGTTGTGTCCTTGAGGATTCGGCATTGCTTCCTTGTGCTTCCCCTTAATACTTCCTTGTGCTTCCCGTTAATCCAACCAAACAGTGATATTGTATTTGTATAGATGTTAACAGTGTGTTGAACAATCCACTACTTCAAACAAAAAATGTTTGATAGAAGAAGTCATAAATAAAAAGTTTGATAGCTACAAAATTTAAACAATAACACCTATGAGTAATTTTTTCTAATCAATACATAATTTGTATTGTCCAAAAACCAAAAAAAATATGTTTAAAAGCATAAAATGCTTATACTCAATGCAAAATATTGAAAGAAAAGATTTGACTTGGTGTTTACAAAGTAATCTTCACAATTTTGATATACCATTACATGAACTAAATTGTTCCTGACCGAAACAGAAACCTACAAATTTCATTAAGTATTTTTTTCATGCCAGATTCCTTAACATCGGAACATCATTCCATAAAGCATTTTTGCAAAAATCAACAAATAATAGCCCGATTTCATTACCGGTTTTAGCAAGAAATCACCAATTTCATCATATTTGAGTGAGAGCATTGCGACTTCATCATCAATTTCAGAAAAATACCAAGAGAAAAAGGGGAAAACTAAAGAACATACCTGACGACAGGGCGACGTCCGGAGATGCAAAGCTGGAGACCACGATGTCGAGGAGTGGAGTGTCCGCTATAAGTCAAGAGACAAGAGGCGCCGTTTAGTTTGGGGTAATTTTTGATGTGTGTGACGGTGACAATGTATGACGACCGACATTGGTTGTCTGTAAAGTCTAACGAGATGCAAGGGAGAGGATGGAGGTGGGTGTTGTTGATGGATGCAAGAAAAGAGAGAAGAGGGTGACGACTAACAAGTGCAGGGCTAGGGAAAAAATATGAACGTATTTTTTATTTTTCTTTTCAGATGTACAATGTGTTTTAAAAAAAATAAGAGGTATTTTCTTATTGAGAGGCAAAAATCTAAGATCCTATCAAAGAGTCTAAATCTGAATTTTTAAGATAATGCCTCTTAATTTGACAATTAAGAGGCTACCAAACAACCTCTTAGTTATAAAACTAAAAACTAACATAAAATATAATTAAAGGCATATTTAGAAGATTTTTGACAAAACTTCATAATTTTTTCAAAATTCATTTCAAAATACTTATCAAAAACTATTTTATTCTTTTTAGTTTTCCCAAACAACAAATTATAAGAATTAGACTATTTTTACCAAACATGGTCTTAGTCTTATAATATATCACTGCCACACACTTATTAAATAACCTTTTACTTCATCGCCGTCCCCCAAAAATGAAGAATTTCATATATGTTCTTCTTAAATATCAAAATATCATATTTGTCAAACTTAATTTTTAAATAACATATTTACCATTAACAAACTTTCTAGATATCATATATGTCATTTTTAAAGTTCAAAATATCATATATGTCCTTCTAAAATATCGAAATATCATATATAACCTTCTTAAACATCAAATATTAAAAGTAATATTTAAATGATCCTCTTGTTACAACATATCAATAATCAACACTAATAAAAACTAAGCAATCAATGCATACATTCTAGATAGAGGCATGAAGACGATGTGTTGTGCTGGTCAAAAGGATGAAATTTCAACAATTTATAAGTAACGATCAACCAATTTAGACGTAAGGACAATATAGTCAATTTTTAGTTATCATAATTATTTTAAGAGTTCAAAAATGATTATAAACTATTAAAAATATTGTAAAAACGATTTGCACAAATGTGATATTTTGAAGGATTATTAAGTGTAAATATTATATTAGGAAATTAATTTTGACAAATATGATATTTTGATGTTTAATAAAAACATATATGAAATTCTCCATTAAAAAATATTGAACATTCGGAGAATTTTTATTTACTAGCATGAGTTAATATAGAGGTGACAATCTACGGCAAAAAGCGACATGGACCAAAATTGGAACGAAATTAATTTTCAAACTCATGTTTGTGCCAAATGTAAAAAAAATACAATATCGTATCATGTTAATATTTAAAGTTCAGCACAATATAACTTGTGATTATCATGTTTTTTGTGTTTGTTGTATTTTGTATGATTAAATATAAATTAAATAATCTAATGTTTGTTTTATTTATTATTATATAAAACATTATATAAAATTAAAAACATGTTAGATCCTACATAAATAACAAATATACATACCCATCGATACCCAATTCATCGATTATTGATTTGTATCAAAATATCATAATAGGATCATGATAGAGCTACATAGAATATGCCATTTGTCAGTCCAATTATTTTAATTTTGGTCCACAATAGATTTCTCATTTATAAAGTAAGTAATCAATAAAGCCCAATGCATTTATTTGTCAAAAAAGAACAGTAACAAATAGTATGTCATAAATAAGCAGAAAATACAGGTACAAATTACAATATTTCAATTGAGAGATCATACCAAATATTACAATATGATAACATTCATCATAAAGAGCAAGTAACGACTTATCATTCTTCCTCACAAACTTCGAAAAAATAAATGTCGATCCAAATTCATGAAACTCGATATCAAGAACTGTTGGCGATTCTAGCAGCTTCGTGATCGGCGGCAAGTTTGAAAAAACTGTTTTCATCTTCCACCGCCATCTGAATCGGCGATGATCCGAGTCCATCAGCAACAGCGAGCATGATCTTCTTCACTTCCGATCTGAACTCATCAATGTCAACGGTGCCATTGTTGTCTTCATCGAAGCTTCGGAAAATCGACTCATACAGCAGCGTTACTTCCTCCGGTGGCGTAGCCTTATCCACACCAAAATCTGTCTCTAGAAACCGCGTTGTCTCGAAGGCTTTTCGCATCTCAGATCTCGATAAAACCCCGTCGTTGTTGGTGTCGAGAAGCACGAATTGCTTGTCCACGGCGGTTCTGAACTGAATGTCGTCGTTCACAAAAGCTTGCACCGTTGGTCCGTCGATGATTATCACCCCCATTTCGTTGTGTTTTTGTGTCTGCAAATGCAAACTGTGAAAATACGAGAAGAATTGTGATTTGTGAATTGCAGATACGATGACGGAAGAATTTATGAAGACCAGTTATGAAATTTGGCAAATTTTCATCTCGGGTTTTATGATTCTCCTTTTTACATCCTTCTACTTTGAATATAACAACGGATCTCATTTTTAATGCTTAAATTTAATTATATGATGTAGTTTATGGTTTTTACTTTTTAAAGTGTTGTTTGTTTTTTGGAAAAAACCTCTTCAGATCTTTTATTACTGTGCGGCGCAGTACACGCGCAACACTTTTCATCTCGCAGCTGTTTGTTTTTTAGAAGTTTTCAGAATAAAAAACATATGCACGTGCTCTGTTTGGCGCAGTACGTGTACTGTCTCTTTCAATTTTTTTTTTCTTGCTGAGTTTTTATTATATGTTATTGAAATTTTATTTCACTTTTTTTTTTCGTTTTTTTATATTGAATAATGATTATTTTTGATGAAATATCATTATTTTTTTACTAAATGTTTTTTTTATTGAAATATCATTATTTTTTACTGAATTATCATTAATTCTTACAAAAATATTATACATTATAAAATATTCTGTATTAAAAAACTATTTTTTATTTATAAAATTAGTTTATTCTAATTTTTTAATATATGTAGCAGTATATAGATGTTAAAAAAAACAAATACGCTTCTTATTACAGTCTGCAGCCGTTTGGTCCACCACTTCTACTGCAGAGGGTTGCAGATGTGGTCTGCAGACTTCATAAATTTTTACTTCAGAAAATCAAACAACACCACAATGTTAACATCCCTGATACACTATACTATAGAAGTTTGGGTGCAAAACTGGACGTAGGTAGAAAGTGTACGGGTCATTGTGTTATTTCTTTATAATAATCGATTTTTATATATTATTATTGGTTATATCGCAACGTATGCTTTTGTTTGTTAAATCTGCCACGCATATCACATTGATCGCGTGGATCAATAAAAACTCATTAATCTAATGCGAAGCATATTTGGCTATAAACTCATTAATTTAATGCGAAGCATATTTGGCTATAAGAGTAAACATGTTGGGTTGACCCATGCTTGACCAAGATTCAACATAGGGTTAGCTGATAATATAACGAATCATTTTAGTGTAAGTTCCGACTTGGTTCGAAGTTCACAATGTTTTTGCAAACTATAATATTGGGAATAAATTATTATTATCTGATAACATTATTTAATTTTTAGAGAGATTTGAGTCTCACTATAGGACTTCAATCGATGTTGGTAAAAGATTAAAGTTGGCTTGAAAGAGTTTTGAGTGAGATGCTTTGACTAAGGCATAAGAAAATTATAAATTTGCGGTAATTTTTGGAAAGATATCGTATAAGAAGACTATGATGTAGAGTAGAATGAAGATTTAGCCAATACCTTCATAAACAATAGAAAAACTGAGTCTAAAAAATACACAACTAAAAACATACGTAAGTTTTGATCTGTTAGGTTTGGAGGTCTATGATATATTGTCGGAAAATAGCTCCTAAGGCCACTCGGAGTGGCTTTGGCAAGCACTTCGCTAGCTCGACGAACACCAGGCCGAACCCTCAGCATGCCGAGCTTGGCTCTGCAACTTCGTTAATAGTTACCGATGAAAGAGAGTGTATTGAGTTAAATGTTTGTGAGCATTAGAGGGTCCTTGTGATTGTTTTTTCAAAAATAAAAAATAAAATAAAATAGAATAAAATTAAAAAAATAAAAAAAATCCTCCATTTTTACCCAATATAAATATTAAATACTATTACCTCTTATATTTTATATCATTTTACCATTTTCATATTTTCACTCAAACAATACAATTCTTGTGAAAAAAAAAAGCTCTCCCTTCCAACCCAAAAGTTAAAAAAAAAATAGTAATAATAATAATAATAATAATAATAATAATAATAATAATAATAATAATAATAATACCAAAAAAAAGACCCAAAACCTAAACATCTACCTTCAACAAATTTTGTTCAAAATCAAAGCCATTGGTCAATTTATTATCCACCAAATTTACACTTTGGTGGTGGTTACTACCTATTTCAAGCTCAAAACCAACCTCACTACCAAAATTAAATACAATATCAAAACCAACCTCAATTCCAAACCAACCACAATTTCAAAGAAAATTCCAGTTTCAAAACCAACCACAAATGAACTACTCATTCCAAATGAAAAATCAATTTAATCCATTTGATGATCTTCCCGACTCCCTAATGAATTTCCAAATCCAATTCGAAAATCAAGAGGACCCGAAGTCGTCCCTGAAATGGAATCGGAGCCGGAAGAGAATCCACCATAACCTAAAAAATATGGAAGGGAGGCTCCAAAGCAATGGACACCTGCCGAAGAAAAGATGTTAGCTGGTGCATGGGTGGATGTTTCTGAAGATCTAGTGAAAGGAAACAACCAAGTTTGTCAAACTTTTTTCCAAAAAATTACATAACATTTTTTCAACGAGATGTATCTTGGAGACTACCGGAAAAATACCAAATTTATTACAAGTGGATAAATGTCAACAAAGTGGTGATGAAGTTTATTGAGGTGTTTTCGAGTGTCAAACGACAATGGCAAAGTGGTGCAAACGATGAAACTATTTAAAAAAAAAAAGCTTTTGAAGTGTACCAGAATCAGAAAAGAGCAAATTTCAAATTCCTACACATTTGGAATATTTTGAACTTGTCAAAAAAATGGCAATGGGTCGACGATTCTGAAATCTTGACGGGTGGTTCTTCTAAAAGAACCAAAATATCTGAAACGACGCATAGGCAATCGTCCGATGCGCATGTTGGGATCGAACTCAATGACGAGGAGCCTAGTGGGGTTCTAAGAGCCACTCGTCCCATGGGAAGAGATCAAGCCAAGCGAAAGGGAAAACCGACGACAAGTGGTTCAAGATGTGTTTCAGGCGACCTCGACCAACTAACAACCAAAATGGATAACTTGAAGTTGTATTTGGAATAATATTTGGCGGTTTGTCACGGACAATATGTAGAATCTTCCGGGGTACTCGAGAACGTGGGAGAACTTGCAAGTAAAGACCAAGAGATCCTGGAACATCCTAGATTTCTCTAGGACATCGAAGAATAATTTAGTACATTTCATGGAAACTTGTAAATACATGTAGCTTGTAGAATAATCTAGATTAGTCATGAATATAGGAATAATGTAGTGATATCTAGAAACTTCCCTAGAAGGGGGAGGACAAGTATAACTAGGCAGGAGCTCATTTTCTCCCAAATCATCGGAAAGCTTCGTTATATTCTCTCGAGCTCTCATAATAGAAGTTCTCTTTCGTTGTAAATCTTGAAAGCCATATTCTATTGCTTACTTAATCGTTTATACATCTCTTGGAATTGTAGAAGCTTGACTTAGTCGAAGTTACACTAAGTGGTATACGGTGAGCAAGTCATCCCGTGACAAAGTGGTATAAGAGCCTGGTTCGTACGAGCAAGAGATCGTAGCAATGGAAGGAGGAAGTGAGGTAGCGAAAATTCCCCCTATCGTCGAAGAGAAAGGAAGGAAGTCCATGAAGAGGGACCAATCAATCGATGCCTTGGCAAGCTTAGAGAACAAGCTTACAAGGACGGAGATTAACGTCAGTAAGATCCTTGAATGGAAGGATACCGTCGATCAATTTGTTGCAGAGATAAGTGACGTGAGTGTTAGGGTGCAAAGTCACTCTTGGATGTAGTGTTTTAGGCTTTCCTCTTTGTATGTATAAATGGGTTGAGTCTTTCCTATAAATAGGAAGTGAGTGACTCCCATTATGTAAGGAACATTTATGAGAGCGTTAGTTTAGAGAGAGAAAAATTGCAAGACCCATTTGTACTCTTTCTATGAAACTAATGAGAGCTTAAAAGAATTATTTACTTCTTGTGTTCTAGATTTTACATGTTGATTCACTAGATCTTTCATATTCCGCACATGCCATCTTAATCAACACCACATCAATTGGTATCAGAGCGGGTGTTCTTGATTGGATCAAGAATTGATCCTTGATGGCTATTTTGATTTGGTGATTCTTATTGTTCATTGATCTTCGTGTTTAGAGAGTGTTTTTGTGTTCTAGAAGTCAAATTTTTCCTTGATTTGATCCATAATTCGACTTTTTCTTTCTAGAATACTTGATTATCACTTTCTCTCTCTAGAAATCTTCAAGTTTTTGTGATCATGGTGGACTTGCCATATGATACTTTGATTGTGATCATTGAAGATGTCAAATACAAGGTCAACGAAAATCAATTTTATGGGTTGGTGTTAAGCAAATTGATTTCATGGGGTAATTTGGTTTCTTATGGAGATTTGAAGGATGATAATGGAAGCTTGCTTTTTCAACCACTTTGTAAGATTGTATGGTTGAATAAAATTGCATTGTCCATATTAGTTCATAGTAGAAGTCAAAAGGAAAGAGAAGAAAGAGATTTGTTCAATAAGAAATACATTTCTCAAATTGAAAACCCAAATGATCTTCGTGCTCTTAAGTTTGTTGAAGTTCAAGACAATGGAGTTCAATGTGATGTTCTTGATGTTCTTGAAGTTCATGATAAGAAGGTTCAAGTTGATTTTCAAGACCAAAATGTTTTTTGCTCGATTGGAGTTCAAACCGATGATATTTTGTGTTCTTGTGATTCGTTTGAAGGAATGATTCCTTATCAGAAGCCGGTGGTTCAAGAAATTCATAAATATCAAACTCCAAAAGATTTGATTCAAACTCACAAATTTGATGTTGTAGAAAGTGGGTTTGTTCATGAAATCAAGTCTTCAAGATGCAAAAAGATGAGAAAGAAAAAGAAGAAAAAGATCAATCACAAAAATAAGCGGGTTTACTCACAAAAATTGTCAAATGTTGTGAAGCCGAAATCCGTGAAACAAATTTGGATTCCAAAGCAACAATCTCCAAATGTTGCAGTGAATTTGAAGTCAAATCCCAAAAGTGTTGGTAGTTCGTTTGAAGATGTTCTTGGATCGTTAAAGAACACGAAGAACGAGTTGTACATCTCGTATAATGGGTGGTACAATGTTCAAATTGGAGATTTTCTCAATCCAACAAAAGAACCAAGATCTTCTAAATTCGATTTGTTTGTTGAAAATAGAACTCGATTTGTCAAAAAGGTATCTCAAATTCTCAAATGGATTCCAAAACATCCATGATTTCGATTCGTGTTTTTCGGTTTTTTTTTTCTTTTTTTTTACTTTTTTTTTTTATTTCATTTTTGATCGCTTTGTCTCATTGGATCTAATCCGTTTTATCCCATTGTGTGATCCAATTATTTTTTTTAGATCAAACACAAAATCAAATTTCTACTCTTACAACTTCTTTTTAAATCTGAAATCAAATTTTTTTTTTATTAGAAATGGTATTATGTTTCGAAACCCAGCCCAAACAAGAATTGATATTCACTGTTCATCATTCACACTTTCGAAGCCCATATGTTCATTTGAGTCCGATAACATCGAGTCCACATATTTTTTTTCGTGGTCTGATTTTCCTTAAGAGTGGAACCCAATGACTGATTAAATCAATTTGATTCATTGATTGTGTTCTTTTTCATCATGTGTATAAACGACTTGTATACTCTCGTTTGTATTCATCGTTCTTGAGTTCATTGATGAAACCTGTGATATTGATGATTTTTGTTCTTAATTTTTGATTGCGATTTGGATAACTAAAGGAAAGAAGAGTTGATTTTGACAGTCTGTTGATCGATGTGTGAAGAATCGATGTTTCGAAGTCTGGGGAATTGGATGATTGACTTTCAAAAGTCAAACAATGTTTAAGAATGAACAATGATTGTTTTGATTTCGTTTTGGATTGAGGTTTGCGAATCAAGGGTTTGATAATGGTGAATGGATTCGAAATCTCTATTGGAAATCAATTTCGTGAATCTACATGACGAAATCGATTTTAACTTGAAATTAGTTTGGAATCGAAAAGTACATGTGTTCGACATCGAGTGGATGGAAATCGTTTTTTGATTGTTGTTTGTTCAAATTCGATAACGATTTTTGGAGATGATAGATTTGAAAATGGAATCTATTTTGGTTTGCTAGTGATCGGAAGGTTTGATTGTTGATTTTGGAGTAAATGTTCGAAAGGTTAAGCCTGATTGTTGATGTCGATGTTAGTTTGTTGTTTTGTATCAACTGGGAAGCTATTTGTGGATAACGAAAGGACATGGTTTACAGATGGTTTATAGCTAATTGCTCTTGATGTCAAGTAATTTGTTTAGAAGGGTTGAATCCTGTACTTAGAATCGAAAGGTTGAATGTTGAGTAACGAAAAATCGAAGGTTTGGGAAGTCGATTGAGAATGAAGGCTTGGTTTGTTGTGTGATGTTTGAAGGAGTAATATCGATTGTTACTGTTCGGATTCAAAGGATTGATTTTCGTTTTCAAAGGGTCAATTTGGTTTGTTATCGAGGAGTCGATATTGGTTTGTTTTCAATGGGTGTATGCTTGATGTTCGTTTTTGATGGGTTTGTTTACAAGAGTTCGTTAATGGTTTGTGAAAGAAAAAGCGAAGCCATGGTTTGGAGTCAAATTCGAATGGATATGTTAACAATCAAAGGACTCGGGTACGACAGTGGCTGATTTCAAAGGCTTGGAATCGTGTGTTTGTAGTTTGTATGAACGTTTCGTACGAAGGGACGAAACTGATTTCGTAGAAGGGAAGTGCCTAAGATTTCGTATGAAGTTTATAAGGCTTTGTGTGTGTCACTGTGAAACAAATGTGGGGAAGAAAGCTAAAAGTTTCGAAAATAAACCTTGGTGTTTTGAAAGATTGACAATTTAACCCTATATTGGAAAGTTGGACAAATTATCGAATAGATGAAGAAATAAGGCAGAAATTTCGAAGTTAGCCCCTGAAGTTTCGAAAATTTGGCAGATTATACCCAAAGTCGAAAATAGTGTTATAAAGTTGAGAAAATGAAGTTTTTTCATTTCTGGTCCCTGCAGTTTGTGCAAATTTACGATTTATGCCCGGTTTCGCAAATGGGCAGATTTTCGCATATTTGGCTGTTTTGGGCGCAACTGGTCACTGCAGAATTTAGAAAATTACACTTTCTACCCGGATTTTGGAAAATCTTGCAACTTTCACCCGAAAAGTCAAAAATTTTCACAAATTGAATTTTTTTGTGGTTTTTTCGTGATTGTTTTTCCGTGCAAGATTTTTGGTGATTCATTTTTGGTACACATCAAGGGGGAGTATCGTGAAGACTATTCCTCAGGCACTTCTCACCCTTAATGGGATTTATAATCATTTTTTGATTATAAAAGGGGGAGAATGATGGGTATTCGAAGCTTCTCGGGTTTGTCGAATATTCATTTGCGGATTTGAAGACCGATGTTACTTCGAGGGGGAGTTTGGTCTTGATCGCGCTAGCTCGTTGGAGATTGAAACCGGACATCCAATCCTAACTTTAAGGGGGAGAATGTTAGGGTGCAAAGTCACTCTTGGATGTAGTGTTTTAGGCTTTCCTCTTTGTGTGTGTAAATGGGTTAAATCTTTCCTATAAATAGGAAGTGAGTGACTCCCATTATGTAAGGAACACTTATGAGAGCATTAGTTTAGAGAGAGAAAAATTGCAAGACCCATTTGTACTCTTTCTATGAAACTAATGAGCGATTGAAAGAATTATTTACTTCTTGTGCTCTTGATTTTACATGTTGATTCACTAGATCTTTCATATTTCGCACATGCCATCTTAATCAACACCACATCAGTGAGCGATGGATTGAAGGAGTCCATCGGTGTCATCAAGGAAGAAGTCCTTGGACTTGTCAACACCTTGCGGAATGAGTTCCGTGAAAAGATAAGTGCTCTAGAAGGTGAGGTGAAACTATACAAGGCGGCTATTGCTGGAGGAGCTGTTATGAAAGCCACACCACTTTAAAGCTCCCAAACCGTTAAAGTATGGGGGTAAGCATAACCCTAAACTTATTGAAGAATTTTCCTGGTCTATAGAATGTTATT
This sequence comes from Lactuca saligna, assembly GCF_052625555.1. Lineage (NCBI taxonomy): Eukaryota > Viridiplantae > Streptophyta > Magnoliopsida > Asterales > Asteraceae > Lactuca > Lactuca saligna. Next base: position 52,201,379 of record NC_136420.1, on the reverse strand, counting down.
TCAATGCAATAGGAGTAAAGGACGATAAGCCTAAGATAGACACGACCGTCCTCTACCTATGTGAGAATGCCGCCTTACGGTAGAGACGGAAGCATAGAGATATAGAAAAAGGTCTTTGCATCATAGATACATGTGAAGAGTTCAAGAAGCAACTCAAGAAGAAATTTTGTCCTCACAATGCTGAAGATGTAGCCATGAAGAAACTTCAAGGACTCAAGCATGTCGGGTCAATTAAAGACTATGTGGCAGAATTCACCGCTTTGATGCTCGAACTACCTGACCTACATGAAAAGGATAAGCTGTTTTACTTCTAAGACTGTCACTGTTGGATTAGTGTCTAAGTCCATAACTATTTTAGTATGTACTTGACCCGATGATGCATGGTCCTTTTGGGTTGCCTTCACCAAAGCAACTTGATTGGAGAAATAAATAAAGAGAGAAAGGTTATTATGATTTATTAATATGTTATAAGAATAATATATTAAAGGAGAAATCATATTTGTTTAATTAATATTGGTCAATAATTAATTAGGAATTAATTTTGTGATCAAAGTGTAATTAATTAAACTAGAGGGGATGATTTGTAATTATGTGATAGTTACAGAATAAGGTAAGGATTATCTTAAATATAGGGTGAACGAATTTGAGGTGATAAGGCCTTAGAATTCGACTATGATAAGGATTCAAGGATTATCTTATGGGTTGCTTTGTGGATAAGCAACTAGATAAGGATAATGACTGAAACCCTATCTCTACACCTATATAAACACCCCTTGGCTCATGAATTCATGTATCCCTTCCCAAGAAGTCTTAAGGACGAATTCCAACCTCTCTCCTCTCTCTTTATACCTTCTCCATTTGCTCTTGGTGTTTGTAAACCATTAGAGGAGTGACACTTGTGACTCTAAGCATTCCAAAGTCAATACAAGGAGATTTAGGATTGTTATTGCTACATAACAATCAAGGTAACATTATAAACTCATTCTTATGTTAACATGATTACTTACATCCTAGAATTAGGGTTTATAGTCTTGGATTCATAGCATGTACAATAGAGAAACCTAGATCCAAGCATTAGGGTTTGTATGAGCACATAGGATGTCTTATGACCAAAACCCATCAGTGGTATCAGAGAATAGCTTGGTTTCAATTGTATTGATGCATTGTATATCTAAAAAATTTGATTTTTGGTGTTCTAGAGGCTGGACTCGCCGAGTCCATAGCTGAACTCGTCGAGTCTAGGGTGACTCGACGAGTCCAGGCTTGACTCGACGAGTCAACTCGTCAGATAGTGCTTATCTCGGGATTTCTTGCTGTTTTTTGCATATGGATAGTTACCTTATCATGTTAGATCAATATTAATCCGGTTATATGATATATTTGACTATATTTTGATCTAATTGAAGATATTTATCAATTAATAAGATAATTGTTTCCTTATAAGATAATTGATTAATTATTTTGAGTAAATTGATAAATTGTTTTGCAAGAAATCATTAAATAAATCAAATATGGATAATTATGTGATTAAATGTTAATTTAAAATTATTTGTTATTTGATCCTTGTTGTTATGAAAAGTTTCATATTTTCCCCTTTAGGTTTTATAGTTTAAATTTGAACCCAAAATTTTTGAAGTTTTGAAATTTAAATAGTTAAAACCCTAATGTTTTGAAAAAGGTTTCAAAACTTGCCCTCAAGTTTTGGAATTTAAAAGTTGATTAAAAGTTAATTAGGAATGTTAAATTCTAAAACCCTAGTAATGTTTTGAAAAGTTCAATTCACACCCTTATGGTTTTATTAATTAATTAAGGTGTATAATTAAAAGAGGTTTAATAAATCCATAAAAGTTTTGGTTTGAAATTTAATTGAATTAAAAGTATAATTATTAATTTTTAACCACCTAGTATTTTAAAAGTGTAAAATGCACCCTATACTATATATATAACATTAAAAGTCTAACATTATATATATATGAGTAAAAGTCAGTCTTACCGTTAGTAGGCCTCATTCACGAAGCTGGTCTATAATGGGTGTTTAAGGAAATTTCATATAATATGGTGATTGAATGGGTATCCATTCTTACCCACCGCACTCTTGACTAGTGGAGGGTCATTAGCCGAACGGGTAGGATAGGACGAAACCTTCCATTATAAGTATAATACAAAAGTAACTAAATGCTTTTACAAATTCCCAATCTTAGTTACTTAGGCAAAAGTGAATTGATGCAATTCCATGAAATTACACTTTGTGCCCTTGCGAAGACGTTAGTGGAGCGTGTGTGGTTTACCGGCACACTAAATGGTTCTAAGCAAAGGTTCCGAAGGGTGACTCAATGTTTGTCATAGTTCGGTGGAGCGTGTGTGGTTTACCGGCACATCGAATAGGTGACTGTAACATGTGAGGGCACCATGTAACTTTGCATGGTTATTCACACCCGCTTTGTGATCCTCGGCATCCCAGTCACAAACGAGAGGGGCATATCGAGATTTAAACATGCCATTGAAATGTTCAATGAATCTCAAAGGAACTAGGAGTTTTCATATATTTAAAACTTAAATTTCTTTTTCATTTTTCATGGTGGAAATTAGTGAATCGTCATTCACTTACCTTCAAATATTCTGCAACTAGATTACGACATCCCTTTCTAGGTTGTAGCGTATTGTGTTGGGTCCTAGCCTTGGTATCTCATTTGGGTGATTTACTAAGGACTCAATTGATCAACTAACTTGAATTTGTTTTCTCCCGTTTTGTAGATGTCAAAGTTCGACAACTATGGTCTTCTCAAATCCCGTGGAACAAGCATTCCACATGAAGATGATATTCCACGATTCGATCGAGGAATAAGAAATCATGCTTCACTTCCTCCTCCTCCTCCAATTGTTCTCCCTAACCCACAAGATCGAAGAATTGAAAGGTTCAATATCACTAAAGCCCTATTGGAAATGAAACATGAAGATGGTAAGCCCGTGTGTGCCCACGTTCTAGGAATGAAATCACACATTGATAGGTTGATAATTTTGGGTGTGTCATTCCCGGATAAGCTGGTTGTGAACTGGGTTCTGCAGTCACTTCCTGAATCATATAATGAGTTCAAAAGAAAGTATTATATGATGGATCATGACGACAACCTCATTGACCTAACTTACATGCTCATTGTTGCTGAATCAGAAATGATTTGGCGAAGCAATGAAGCGTATTTGTTGGGAAAGTCAACCGACCATGCTTCCGAGGACGTTCTAGGAGAACCGACCTGCGTTTGCTGCCAAGAGAAAGGACGTTGGATAGAAGTTTGCCCCAAGAGCCTGAAAATTCCACAGATGGGAGAGTCAAAGAGTATGACTGCGCTTCAGGTAAAATCCACTATCTAACTTCATTAAGTTCCTATTCATTGATTCAAATACATGATGTGATAAGATTGCATTTGAATGTTTTGCAGGATCGGTGAAAAGAAAGGAAGCTTGGTGAAATAGCAAGATGAATCTAATCACAAGAAATGGATCTTGATCGCATGTATTTGAAGATTAGATTTTGAGCTTAGATAGTTATAATAGAGTTGTTAGAAATTTTCATTTTGAAATACATAGTTTTCAATGGATTTTACATTGTAAGGACAAATGTTTTCCGTTGCTTTTATAAATAAAATAAATTTTCGTTTGACTTATTCATTTATTTGTTTATTTCCTTGCAATGAAATCGTTATGAAAATTGGTGTTTGCATATTTCTACAACAAATGGATATGATTCTTATTTATGGTGTTTATGGAAAAGTCGAGAATTTACCAAATAGGGAGAGTTTCTCATCGCCTAAGTTTCAATTGGAAAGAAATTTGGAATCATGCAACTTGGTTGCACGAAGAATGAGAAATTTCATATTTGGAAATTAGACTAATTCATTGACAAAGTGTCAAGTGAAGGACTAGGAGATCGAGCACACAAAGTTGTGTGTTAATCAAGTTCACCATAAGAGTAACAAAGATATTCGTCACCATTTACTAAAAGTTTAGTAAATATGATTATACTTATAAGATTAAGTGTAATTCGGAAATGATTAAAAAGGTTTAAATCAATAGCAAATTAAACGAATAAGAAGAATCAAGTAGGCAGAAAGTTAAAAGTTTCTCCGTTCTAAGAAGAAGGGAGAGTAGCTTTTATGCTTTAGGATAGGTCTTAATGATTAAGAACCATATCTCAATTGATCCTCTAAGTGAGTCTTAGTACAATTTTATGTCTAAATAGAGGAATCAGGGAAATGGTTAAATCAAGAAGTCAATCATACTTCGTTCCAAAACAAGTCTTAGAGTTAAGATTGTGACAATGAGTGAAAAGTATTAAGAAGGTTTATAACATTCATCAAATGTGGAAAGTTGTGATGTCTTGGATAAGACAAAGGCCAACTAGGACCAATTTATGAAGTGTTTTGATAATAGCTACACTAACTCTTGAATATATGTTTTGTCAAGAAATGGTTATTGACAAGAGAATCTTATATGTCAAGGAGTCAGTGGGAGCCTTAAGGTTCTTGAAAGGTTTCAAGAACAAATCAAATAAACCTTATCGATCATCATTAGCACACGAGTTAAGGTTTACAACCTATCGTGCTGACATTATTTTGTTTCTGTGCTGTTCCAATTGAGTTAATTATGCATGTGAGTCCTATGAGTTCTCAATTTGAACGCATAAAAGGCAAGGCACCTTGATCAATGAAAGGTACATTGATAGGAAAAGGTGAGCTGCTTAACTACTTGGAAGACATGGTGGGCAGCTGTGCTACCATAAGGCAAGAAATGGTGATTAAGAAAGTTCGATCCATATGAGTTTGAATTTGTCGTAAACTTTGGTTTTGACAAATTCACATGGATAGGAAGAAATACACCATTTAAATCTAAGTGTCATAAGATTTCCTCCTTCATGAAAATGATTGTGAGGAAATGCTTTCACTAAGAAAGATTTTAAAAAGATAGTGATTGTAAAATTGCATTCTCGAATTCGATCATGGTTACGGCATCCCTTTCCATAATTTGAATTGTGAGGTTTGGCAATTAGTCTTAATTGTTAAGACACACATATGAACTATCTAAGGCAAAGGTGTATAAGTTCAAGAAGCCTTGATAAAAGATTATCAAAGCACTAAGTATTAGAAACATGGACTTAAGAAATTCAATAGGTATTGTCTTTCTGAAAGTTAAGATGTTTATGAATACATGTCGAAGCTAGTGGGAGCATAAGTGTTATGTTTTATAGTAATCATCATGATAGTGGGAGCATAAAAGTTATGATTGTATGATTATTATGGAAAGTTTTGCAAGTTGGCAATATTAATTATAGAAAACAAGAGTTATACCTTGCAAAGTCGTGAGGATTGTATAGTTGTTTTGCTATAATTAAGAGAGAGAATATTATGCTTCATTTCAAATCTAAAGGCTTAAGTTGTGGAATGTTAATAAAATTTAGTCAAAGGTACATAGTGTGTTCTTAAAATTTCGATTATGATTACGGCATTCCTCTTCACAATTCGAATTTTGAGAACATAGCAAATAAAACATTGTGCATCGTGTCCCATACGCTTCGGGTATAGGATCAATTGCAAATGCTTTAATGTTTGACCATTCTAAAATTTTCCAAATGTCTAGCGCATTTAGAGGGAAAAGGGACTAGAATTGGTTTTGACTAAAATAATTAAACAACTATCAAAGGACAATCCAAAGTTCGACGAGGATTGGTCGCTTGTGAGTAGTTGGAAGTATAGTATTGGAAGATATGGAAATGTTCTCATATTGGATGGACCATATCGACATCATTACGAATAGATAATATTCTATTAAGATTGAGTTGTCATATGGAACATATGGAAGCGTGTCCATATTGGGAAGTAAATATTGAAAATCTATGACTAGATTAGAAACTTTTATGCAAGAGGATGTTCAAAGAAATGTACTTTGAGTGAGAGACATCATATCTAATGAATTGTCTTATAACAATCTCCGTTAAAGGACTTTGTAATATCATTGGCAATAGTCTTTGTGACTTTGGTGCAGTGACATTACGAAAGAGTCATTGCATAAAATCTAGCATATTCCATAAGTGGCAAGAATTTGATATTCTTAAACTTATGAAAATGGATTTGGAGTTGTGAAATGAGAATGATTGGAAATGTGTGAAATTTGTCTATTCCACAAAAGTAAGAACCATAGGTAAACATTGTGTGCATGCTAGGAGCATGGGACAAGTGTAATAATTCTAGTAAGAAGTTGATTACCCAAAACGACAAATAATGAGTAATCAATATGGTGATAAATAAAATGTGTTTTATTTATGCTCAAAGGGTTGAGGCCATATGGGATTAGTATTATTCTTGTGTTTCACTTTGCATGTTTTGACTTCCAGAATAATTGAGTTTATTAAGAATAATCGAATTATTCGAACGGACCACAGTCGTTCATATGTTGGAAGTAGGTATGAATAAAGACTGTCGTGAATTGGTGTGTGGATTGTCTAAAAGAGTATTAGACATAAGCAAATGTTTGCTGCAATGTTCATGAGTGCTTACGAATATGATTTGAGCATTGGATTAAACCCACGCTCACTTGGATCACTCCATGAATTGTATCACGAGTGATTGGTGAGACGATAACATCTTATATTCTTGAAACCGAGATGTGTGAGTTGTATCTTGCTAATTGGTTGCACATTGATAATATGTAAACGCACTAGTAACTTGGTGTTATAAAATATATTGTTGTGTGTGATTTGGTTAGTGAGTGCAAGCAAGCATTGTATCAAAGTTTATCCGTTCTTTTTATCCAAAGAAGGATAAAAGCGATATCTTTTGGGCCCCTCGATGGTTTAGTGATGACAAACGTAAATGCTTGGCCGGGTTAGGGCTAATTTGATTTGTTCAATTAGTCAGTCGTCATAAATCAAAAATCGAGAAGTAGTACAAAGAGAATGATTAGAAATCATGTCTTATACGATATCTAGAATGGAGGAATATATGATCCCTTATCTAAGGACACGCGTATCTGATGTGATCAGAGTTGACAGCGGCTTTGGAAAGCTACGATTGCAGATTAGGATCTGAAGTCATACGCAGAATAGTTATTAGACTTATCCAAGTGGGAGACTGTTGGATTAGTGTCTAAGTCCATAACTATTTTGGTATGTACTTGACCCGATGGTGCATGGTCCTTTTGGGTTGCCTTCACCAAAGCAACTTGATTGGAGAAATAAATAAAGAGAGAAAGGTTATTATGATTTATTAATATGTTATAAGAATAATATATTAAAGGAGAAATCATATTTGTTTAATTAATATTGGTCAATAATTAATAAGGAATTAATTTTGTGATCAAAGTGTAACTAATTAAACTAGAGGGGCTGATTTGTAATTATGTGATAGTTACAAAATAAGGTAAGGATTATCTTAAATATAGGGTGAACGAATTTGAGGTGATAAGGCCTTAGAATTCGACTATGATAAGGATTCAAGGATTATCTTATGGGTTGCTTTGCGGATAAGCAACTAGAGAAGGATAATGACTGAAACCCTATCTCTACACCTATATAAACACCCCTTGGCTCATGAATTCATGTATCCCTTCCCAAGAAGTGTTAAGGACTAATTCCAACCTCTCTCCTCTCTCTTTATACCTTCTCCATTTGCTCTTGGTGTTTGTAAACCATTAGAGGAGTGACACTTGTGACTCTAAGCATTCCAAAGTCAATACAAGGAGATTTAGGATTGTTATTGCTACATAACAATCAAGGTAACATTATAAACTCATTCTTATGTTAACATGATTACTTACATATTAGAATTAGGGTTTATAGTCTTGGATTCATAGCATGTACAATAGAGAAACCTAGATCCAAGCATTAGGGTTTGTATGAGCACATAGGATGTCTTATGACCAAAACCCATCAGTCACACCCCAAAACCAAGAACGACGGAAACATTCTGGGGTGGAGGATGTCATGTACAGTATCACAACAATGTATAATAGTAAAGACAAGCAACAACATCCATTGAATTAATATAATAATTGTAATAGAAGTGCGTTCTGTACAGTTTGTAAGACACCAAAAGTATAATCAAAATAAAAGATGAGTATTGTATGCTTCATCTTCTCAAAAGTTCCATCTGTACCTATCTACTTATCACCTGAGAATACAAGTTATTTTGAAAGCGAGTATCAGCATAAAGTTGGTGAGTTCATAAGTATTTAGTGCCATTGTTTGTATAAAAATGTTAGTAACCATGTAGAGTAGTAATTGATTTCAAAGGGTTTGTAAATACTATACTCCCTAGAAATCCCTATGTTTTCCAGTAAAAAGGTAGTCTTCTACAAGACCCGAGTGTTTGTGTAATTGTCCTTTTGTAAATGTAAGGGTTTTTCCTTACTGAAAACTATTAGTATGGAAATATAGTTTACTTAAACGAGTATGTGACCAGGTCACAAAGCATTGAAATACAGAATCCAGGTAGTAGTGAATGAACAATACGCCTAAAAAAGTCTATAGTAGTAATAAGTAGACTCCAGGCGGTACGCCTCGAAAAGTCCAAACTAGAAATATGTAGACTCCAGGCGATACGCCTTGAAAAGGTCCATTTTTGCCTTAAATCCTTATTTAATTAATTTAAGGTTTGAAGGTGAACTCGTATGTAACCATGTTGATCGATGGTTGAATAACTGATGACCCTCCAGATCACAGGTAGTATGGTGACATTTTGTCACCCCTAGGCCTATTCGGCTCTGACTATAGCTAGTAGTCGGGATGTGGGAGTGTCTGTCCCATATAGATCTATACACATAATTCCCGCTCTCCCTTCAGGAGACTCTGGTCACAAGGTAATAGCACAATGAAGTGTCGTATCGAGAAGTAGTATGTCACATTCTTTTTATAGTATTCAAATGTTTATGTAGTATGTCGTAGTGTAGTGATGTTCTCCCTTTACTAGTATATAGTATGTTATCTTGTATAGTGTATAGTATTCTCTTGTATAATGTATAGTATTCTTTTGTATATATCTTTGTACTAGTAGTAGTAGTGAGTAGTAATCCCTTAACTATACCTATTATAGTTAATTAGTAATGTGATAGGCATGCCTTTGCCACACAAAGGTGTTGAACTAATGTGAAAGCTGTTATATCCAATATATATATATATATATATATATATATATATATATATATATATATATGATATATAACTACGAATTCAATGACATTCGGACAAATAACGGGATACCCTAAGTCCACAACCAAGCAAGGAACAGGAAATAAGGTGAGCTATCAGCCCTAAGTCCTTCAAGTCTTATTTATATAAATATTAGTGTAGATAGAGTTTGAAAATAATGTAAGTTTAAAAGAGTTTGGAAACACTTTTACATGAAATTGAGTTTGATAAAAGGATTGAAAGTTTGAAAATCCATAAGTTTGATAGCAATTTGAAAATAGTAACAAATCTTCCTGTTTGTTCTAGTTGTAAATCACATGTGATTAAAGCAATAACTAGAATTCCCCGCCCCATAAAAGCATTTAAAATCATTTAAAAGGTTAATTCAGGGGTATGAACTCACCTGTAGTGAGTAACTCGAATGAAAGATCGCTATAGGATTGTTGGGTGTCAAATGGATTCTTGAGCGCAACTGAATCCTATTTAACATATAATTACATATATGTGAATACATTAGTAGTTATATCCACTAATGGTGATAGGGACATGTCTTAAGGACATAAAACACTTAGAATTAAGTGTTATGAACTCATATGGTTGCACATAAGGAGTGTATAGCCCTATATTGGAGTGTAAGGCCACAAAAGCATGGCTTTTGTTTGGGTGCGGCTAGAGTGTGCGGCCAAGTGTGTGTGTGGCTGCACACTCACTATGGATTGTGTCAAAATCGTGGTTCCAAGCCTTTGGGACGTTCTAGTGAAGGTGTTTTGACAATTGCTTAGCCGGATTGGGAGTTTAGGGCCATTTTGGACCCTAAAAAGGGTGTGAGCGATTGCACATGGCGTGTGCGGCCAGGTGTGTGTGGCCAGGACTGTGTGCGGTCATACACACTCCTACAAACTTGTCCAAATCAATTTTCTAAGGCTTTGTGATGATTCTAAGAAGGTGTTTTGGTCAATGTTAAGCTTGGGTGAGTGTATAAGCCCATAAAGATGTGTGTGCGGTCACACATGATGTATGTACGACAGTATACACCTGAAGATCATCTAAAAAGATGATTTCATGGATCAAACTCGAGGCAAAGGATTTCCAACATGTTTTAGTAAAGATCTAAGGGTGTTTACTTACTTGTTTTGATGATTGGAGAGGAAAACTTGAAGAACTCTTGAGATAGAATGTTCCAACTTGAAGGAGTGTGAAAAAGGGTGTAAGGTTGACTTAGGTCCTTTATATAGGATGGAGTGTGAGGCTAGGGGGTGTGCGGTTGGCTGGCTACACACTCGGGTGTGCGGCCGCACACACCTTGCTTGGTGTGTTTGGCCTGATTTTGTGATGTTTTACACATTCGAACCCTCCCTAAGAATCATATCTCGATTGTATTAAGTCTAAAGCACTTTATATGGACCCAAAACTTATTAAAAATTAGAAAAATGAGGCTAAATTTGATTTAAAATGAAGAATGTACAATTTCAGGTTGTCACATCATCCCCCCGCTAAAGGGAATTTCATCCTGAAATTAGAGTTCAAGCACTAAGTTATTACAACATAAATAAGTAAAACTATGAGGATATTTAAGTTTCATTTGATCCTCGTGCTCCCAAGTGAATTTAGGTCCTCGCTTGGCATTCCAGCGAACCTTCACTATCGGGATACGACTTTGTTTTGTTCGCTTGACCTCGCGGTCCATGATCTCCACAGGTTCTTCCACGAAGTTGAGGCTCTCATTGATCTTGATCTCATCGAGTGGGATTACAAGAGTCTTGTCGGATAGGCACTTTTTCAAGTTCGAGACGTGGAAGGTAGGGTGTACGTTACTGAGTTAGTGGGTAGATTGAGCTTGTAAGCTACGGGACCGATTCTAGCGAGAATTTAGAAAGGATCTATGTTCCTTGGATTTGGATTTCCATGCTTTCCGAAGCGTATCACGCCCTTCCAGGGTGAGACTTTCAAAAGGACTCAATCTCCTACCTGGAACTCCAAAGGTTTCCTTCGTTTGTCTGCGTAGCTTTTCTGTCTGTCTCTAGAGGCTTTCAATCGTCTGCGAATCTGAATGATCTTCTCTGTCGTTTCCTGAATGATCTCCGGACCCGTGAGAGTGTTGTCAGGAACTCGTACTTTAGCTAATTAAGTGTCACCCACTTCAGCCTAGCATAGAGGGGATCTGCACTTCCGGCCATAGATGGTTTCGAATGGAGTAGCCTTGATGCTCGTGTGATAATTGTTGTTGTAGGAAAATTCGACAGGGGGTAAGTGGTTATCCCATGCCTTGCTAAAGTTTTGAGGGTTGCTTCTACACGTGTTCAAGTCCGGAGCATCTGAGGGTACGGTTCGCGCTGAACCAGCTTCACTTGGGAGCGAAGGACTGGTGGAAGTTTGTGACGGCGGATTTCACTTTTGTAGAGCTTACCACGGTGACCTGGGAGAGGTTCACCGCTATGTTTCGTGATGAGTATGTTCCTCCGGTGGAAAGGGAACGGTTGGCCTAGGAGTTCTTGACCCTCAAGCAGGGTACTGAGTCTGTTACAACGATTTCCAGGATGTTTAACGAGAGGGAGATTTTTTGCCCTGAGCATGTGTCTTCTGAGCAGACACGCATGAGTCGATATTTGAGTATACTGAGGAGGGACATTCACGAGTTCGTGGCGAACTCGACATACCATACATTCGCTGAGCTCCAGGCGAATTCTCGGAAGAGGGAGATCGAGCTCAAGACTCAGGCCAGGGAGGAGGCGGAGTCTCAGGGCAAAGATGAGCGACCGACTCAGTCCCAGCCGACAGCCAAGCGGGGAAAGCCCACCGATTCAAGACTAGGGAACCAGAGGGGCCGCACTTGTAGTAAGTGCGGCAAGATTCATGAGGGGATTTGTTGAGTAGGGTCTTGCTACAAATGTGGCAAGGAGGGGCACATGGCTAATGATTGCCCTAAGGGATTTGCATTTTGCTTTCACTACAACCAGATCGATCACTGGAAGGCCGAGTGTCCACAGCTGTGGGAGTCGGCGTAGGGTGCACCATAGGGATCTGCCCGTGCTGTCGTACAAGCTACCGAGATTCGACTAGCAAAGGCCGAGGCACCGAAGGCTCGCAGGAGAGCCTTTCAGTTGACAGCGGAGGAGTTCCGAGCAGCACCCGACGTCATGGTTGGTATGTATTCTTTTATGTCTTATTGCTGAGTTTGAGATTTTGTACTTATATTGTGGTATGCTTAGGTACTTTTATTGTAAATTCTATACCTTCTTTGGTGTTATTTGACTCGGGTGCGAGTAGATCTTTCGTGTCATTAGCATTTAGTCAGCACATCAGTATCTGACGAGAGGCATTGAGTCGACCTCTGCGAGTTTCTATAGCTGACGAGCGAGTAGTATATGCTACTGAAGTGATTCGAGGATGTATACTCGACATCTTCGGTGTTGAGTTTATGATAGATCTGGTACCGATCGCGTTGGGGGACGTTTGTGTCATTGTGGGCATGGATTGGTTGAGCCGATTTGGAGCTGTTATAGATTGCGAGCGCCAGCTGGTGATGATACGAGACCATAGTAGGGGAGTACATACGGTGTATGGCGAGGGTACCTGATCGTAGTCAGCTTTTTGTTCGGCTTCCAGAGCGAGACAGAGTTTACAGCAGAGCTGTAAAGGATTCGCAACTTATTTGTTGCCCACACGAGTGGCCGTAGAGAGCTCGAGCTTGGTCGATGATGTACCGATAGTTCGTGAGTTCCCAGATGTTTTCTCTGAGGAGTTGTCGAGAGTGCCTCCCGAGAGACAGGTGGAGTTCCGCATTGATTTGGTTATGGGGGCTTCACCTATCACCTTGCGCCACTAGAGATGCAGGAGTTATCTTTACAACTTCAGGAGCTGTTGGGAAAGGATTCATCAGGCCGAGTAGCTCATCATGGGGAGCGCCGATCCTTTTTGTCAAGAAAAAGGATGGTTCGCATAAGATGTGCTTTTATTATCGAGAGTTGAATACGTTGATGGTCAAGAACCGCTATCCATTACCGATGATCGACAACCTGTTCGATTAGTTACAGGGAGCATCTTGGTTCAAAAGATTGACTTGAGGTCTGGATATCATCAGATGAGATTGTGCGATGAGGATATCTAGAAGACGACGTTTAGGAATCGTTATAGGTATTACGAGTTCGTGGTTATGCCTTTTAGGCTCACCAATGCACCGATAACGTTCATGGATCTCATGAACAGAGTATGCGAACCGATGTTAGATTGATCGGTGATCGTGTTCATCGACGATATACTAGTGTACTCAAGATCCAGAGAGCATCATGAGGAGAATTTGAGAGAAATTCTCGGAGTTTTGAGATCAGAGAGGCTTTACACCAAATTCTCCAAGTGCGATTTCTGGTTACGAGAGGTCCAGTTCTTAGAGCATCTTGTCAACTAGAATGTGATATTGGTCGATCCGACCAAGATTGAGGCTGTGATAAGATGGGAGGTTCCGAGATCCCCCACCGAGATCAAGAGTTTTCTGGGATTGGCCGGCTACTATTGGAGATTTATCAGGGATTTCTCCAAGATTGTCGTTCCTCTCACCAGGTTGACCCAGAAGGGCGTGACTTTTAGTTGGGGTCTAGAGCAGCAGGCCTCATTTGAGGCACTTCGCCAGAGATTATGCGAAGCCCTGGTGTTAGCCCTTCCAGAAGGGATGGAGGATTTTGTGGTGTATTGTGACGCATTGATATCGGGGTTGGGTGAGATGCTTATGCAGAGAGGGCACGTAATAGGATATGCATCGAGGCAGCTGAAGCCTCATGAGACGAGGTATCTTACCCACAATTTAGAGTTGGGGGTAGAGATGGCAAAAAAACCCGTACCCAACGGGTACCCGAAACCCTAACCCGAGTTGACCGGGTAAATCCCCGAGTTGACTGGGGATCGGGACGGGGATGGGTATTACCCGAATATAAAAAGCGAGGATGGGGATGGGGATGGTTTTACCTGTCGGGTACCCACACCCGTACCCGAAACCGACCCCGATGGGTTCCCGATATATATATATATATATATATATATATATATATATATATATGTGTGTGTGTGTGTGTGTGTGTGTGTGTGTGTGTGTGTGTTTATTTTTAATAATGCATAAGCAAATGTTCATTAGAATAAATAAGGGTTTCTAACAATCAAACGTATAGTTTTGGGAAGGCTTTTTATATCTTTTTTTGCAAAGAATGATTTAATTTGTAACCTTGAATGTTGTAACACCGTAAATTTCAAAACAAAATTTTCAAATTTTATAAAAACATAATTCACTTAATATTCATAAAACAACTATGTTTGAAATTAAATTCAAGTAATACAAAAATCCCAAGATTTCAAAATTATAAAATCCCATGCGTGTGTACTGATCAAGCCGACGCCTTCCCATGGTCGTCACTAGTACCTGAAACAAATAACACCAAACACTGTAATTACAAAGCTTAGTGAGTTCCCCAAAATACCACATATAACACGTATTAGCCACTCGAGGCTATAAATCTGTGGGTCCGTGCACCCAAACTTTGTGAACCCTCAGGTTCCAACTCTGTAAACATGCACATCATAAATCACAAAGAATAATGCAGCGCAACTCATAACACAAATATAGCATACAAGCACTGTATCACATAACTCTAGTTACCTACTCAAGGTAAAGTATAGTGTGAAGACTCACCTCGTGTATCTCGATAGCTCGCAAATCCCTGAACCCACTCGTACTCGATCCCCTGAGCTATAATCCTCCTATAATACAATACATCTTTAACATTTTCACAACTAAGGTTGACTAACCCCACTAAGTCAACACAGGTCAACTATGGTCAACGGTCAACTTTGACCGGACTCGACGAGTACATAAGAGCGACTCGGCGAGTCTACACGTGTTCGCTAACTCCCTCGGATTCTCTCTTGGCACGTCGAGTACTCCCCTAACTCGACGAGTTCCACCTGGCATGAATCGCGGGGCCACTGCGACTCAACTCGTGGAGTCTCAAAACAACTCGGCGAGTTCCAGTTTGACTCAGTCCACCTGTCAACCCTCTCTGACTCTCCCTGACTCACTGAGTTAGCCCCTTAACTCGGCAAGACCACTCGTTGAGTGGTTATGGAAAATCTTCATGCTACTCGCCGAGTCTGTTCTTCGGACTCGGCGAGTCTATGCCATGCATGAATTCAAACTCACTCCTGAGGTCAGATCCGTTCCAATAACTCCTAGATCCAGTCCTTCCAAGCACATTCATCACGTAAAGTCACAATCTTGGTGCTCATGCAAAGTTCCAAAGGCCTTATTTGATGATATGATCTCTAGAATGCTATTCTAAGCTCATGGCCTCTATTAACACTCATAAAGCTTGAGGGAAAAGGGTCTCTGGACCTCTTTGGGTCCAGATCTAAAGTACTAACACAAGAAGATGCCAATTACTCCATGGATCTCTTCCACAAAGAAACCCTAACTCTAAGATTCACAACAAGGACTGAGAAAGGAACGAATGGATACCTCAAATGAAGTCCCTGAGCTCAGAAATCACTGGATTAGCACCTTCTTTGGTCTCCTCTTGACTTGATCCTAGTCTATATGAAAAAATACCCACAAATAGTCAAGGATCTTCCTCTTTTCTCTCACAAAGTGCTCACAGGCTCTTTAGGGTTCTCTCTGGGGTTGGTGGCCGCAAATGACGGCCATAAACCCCCTTAAATAGGTCTCATACACCGGAAATTAGGATTTCATTAAACAGCGTGGACTCGCCGAGTCCACTCCTTGGGCTCGTCGAGTCCAGACGCGAACCCGCGTCCAAAATCGCGATCCTACTCGGCGAGTTTGTGTTCCAACTCACTGAGTCCCCTCACAATTCACCAAAAATACAATAATAATAAATACCTGGGAATCCGGGCTATTACAAATGTTATTGTTCGTGTTTGAAGACATTCAATGATTATAGTATTTTATATTAGTTCTGTTAGTTTTTGTTTGTTGGTTAATATATAATTTTGAGTTATTTTTCATAAAAGTTCAAAACTTTGTAACGGAGAAAAATCCCCGATTACCCATTGGGGATGGGGATGGGGATAGATTTTTAATCCCCAATGGGGATGGGGTCGGGTATGGGGATGGGGATGGGGATTCGGGTATGGGGATGGGGAACACAAAACCTGGTATACCCGTACCCATTGCCATCCCTAGTTGGGGGCAGAGGTGTTCGCCCTCAAGATATGGCGTCATTATTTGTATGGGGTTCAGTGTACCATATACATGGACCACAAGAGTTTGAAGTACTTAATGGATCAACCCAACTTGAACATGTGCCAGAGGGGATGGTTGGATGTGGTAAAGGATTATAACTGCAAGATCATGTACCACCCGAGCAAGGCTAACATTGTAGCCGATGCCTTGAGCCGCAGGACGGAGAGTGCCTCGATACGAGACATTTATATGAGGATGACGATGATGACTCCGGTGTTGGATACCATGTTAGAGGCCTAGGCAGAGGCTGTGAGACTGGAGAACCGCAAGAGAGAGCGGGTGATTGGGCAGGTATCTAAGTTTTTTTCCAATAGCCAAGGGATTTTGACCTTTCAGGGTTGGATTTGGGTGTTGTTTGCAGGCGGGGTACGTACCATACTGATGGAAGAGGCGCACAGATCGAGGTTCTCGATCCATCTCGGGCCACTAAGATGTATTTGGACCTGAAGAGAAAGTATTGGTGGCCCTGTATGAAGAGGGATGTGGCGTGGTTTTTTGAGAGGTGCTTGACCTGTCGCAGGGTTAAGGCCGAGCACCAGCGTCTGCATGACAAGTTGCAGCCACTTGAGGTTCCCCAGTGGAAGTGGGAACAGATTTTTTTGGATTTCATCACCAAATTGACGAGGACCGCGAGGGGTGTCAATGTAATTTGGGTGATCGTTGACCGGTTGACAAAGAGCGCTCACTTCCTTGCTATCAGTGAGAGCTCTTCCACGGAGACATGAGGGAGGTGGTGTCGAGGCATGGGGTGCCAATCTCGATTGTGTCAGATCGAGACGTATGTTTCACTTCCAGGTTTTGGAAGAAGTTCCATGAGGAGTTGGGTACGAGGTTGCACTTTAGCACCGCTTAGCACCCACAGACGGACGGACAGAGTGAGCAGACGATTCAGACGCTCGAGGACATGCTTCGAGCATGTGTATTAGACTTCGGAGGAAGTTGGGACACATACCTACCATTGAGTGAGTTTTCCTACAACAACAGCCACCATTCTAGCATTGGTATGCCTCTCTTTGAGCTTTCGTATGGGAGGAGATGTCGGAATCCCATCTGCTGGGGAAAGGTAGGGCAGCGAGTGATGGGTAGCACTGAGATAGTGCTTCAGACAACCGAGCAAATACAACAGGTCAGGCAGAGATTGCTGACAGCTCAGAGTTGCTAGAAGAGTTATGTGGATAGGCGACGATCCGAGCATGAGTTTCAGGTTGGAGACTTCGTACTCCTGAAGGTATCTCATTGGAAAGGAGTGATCTGATTTAGGAAGAGGGGCAAGCTGGGCCCCCGGTACATTGGTCCATTCAAGGTGACCGCAAGGGTGGGAAGGGTAGCGTATCGTTTAGAGCTACCCGCGGAGTTGAGCCAGATACATGATACCTTCCACGTGTCTCAGTTGAGGAAGCGTATAGCCGATGAGACGGAAGTAGTGCCACTGGAGGATATTCAGATAGATCCGAACCTGAATTACACTGAGATACCATTCGTAATTGTGGATCGAAGGATCAAGGTTCTGAGGAACAAGGAGGTGCCCCGCATTCAGGTCCAGTAGCAACATCAGAGAGGGTCTGAGCTGACTTGGGAGCCGGAGTCGGAGATGTGGGAGCAATATCTGGAATTGTTTATAGCATGAGACTTCGAGGGTGAAGTCTGGTTCTAGTGGGGGAGAATTGGAACATCCCAAAATTCAGGTACATTTATTTAACCCTTCTTCTTTACCAAATTTTCAAGTTTATCCCTTGAGTGGAAAATGTTGCAAATGAGTACGCTAGGCGTACTAAAGAGTACGCTGCACGTACTCATGCGCTTATATTGGACACAGACTCAATTAGGTACACTGGGTGTACAAAAGTTATGTTGGGCGTAACTGGCTCAGATGCAAAACCCTAAATGAGACTTGAGGACTATAAAATGAATGATAAGGCCCTTACCCCAACTACCATATTACAGTGAGTGAAACCCTAAGAGAGCAAAAACCTGTTATAAGCTTGTGTATGTGTTCTTAAGCTTGAAAGTGCCATTTTGTGGTTGTAAAGGAGAAGAGGAGCCCATTGTGGGAGCTAGAAGTTGGAGGATAAGCTTAGATCCAAGTTCTACAGAGGTAGGAGCTTCATTTGGAGGTAAAAAGCTCAAAGCTTTCCTTGCCATTGTTGATTTGTGCTTTATGGACCCATTTTTAGGGTTTTTGGTTCCAAGGTGGAGACATTATAAGCAAAGGGTCTCCATAAGATTAGATCTACCCTATTCCAGTGTAATATGTGTTGTAGGTTCATAAAAATCCAATCTTAGACGTGAATATTAAGTCATGCATTAGATATAGGCTTAATGAGGAAAGAGGAAAGGTGTTTAGAGTGATTGGAGACCTTTACAGCCATGCAAAGGCTTAAAGGTTTCGACTTTATGGATTAAGTGGCCTTAGAATAGTCAGATCAGGAATCTGAGCTTATGCCTTAACTGTTTAAGACCAAAAATCAATAAGAGCATGAAATTGAGACTTACGATTGGCGTAAATCTCAGAACGCGCTGTGTAAGGGTTTTAGACCCCGATTCTGGATCGCCAGAGTACTCCCTGCGTACAAGAGCTGGTATGCGTCGCGTACTGCCGTCTGTTGACTTTCGTTGACTTTTAGGGTTTGGTCAACAATTGGACATTTGGACCATTGAAGGGGTAAAATGGTCTTTTCACCCTTCTGAGAGACTATAGAAAGGGTCTAGCCTAGCTTTTGAGAATCGTGGTTAATTAGAGGTAAAATACTTTATGTGATTAGGCGGAGGCTAGATCAGTATTTCGAGTTTGAGACTTTTCGAGATTTCCCGAGGTGAGTCTTCTCACTATACTTTACCAAGAGTGGTAGTTAGAGTTATGTGATAGAGTATATTGTATGCTATTTATATGATGGGATACACTGTATTATTTCTATGTGATTTGTGCTATGTATGATTCAAAGTTTACAGAGTTAGGATCGGAAGGTCCACAGAGTTAGGACCAGAGGGTCCATAGAGTTATGGGACTGGAGGGTCCCACTGAGACACATTGACCAGAGGATCATACAGAGTTACAGCCTCGGGTGGCTAATATGTGTTGTATGTGGTATTTTGGGGAACTCACTAAGCATTTATGCTTACAGTGTTATGTGTTATGTGTTTCAGGTACTAGCGAGGATCGCTGCAAGGCGCTGACATGACCCGTACACACTGACAGAGGATTGTATTTTGTGATCTTGGGATATGTTTTATTATGATGACATATGTTGAACATGAGATTTGAGAATATTAAATAAGTTTTATGTTATTTGAAAAATGAAAAATTGTTTTAAATTTTCACGTCATTACACTGAACAGCTAATGGAAACATTCTCTTATCAACCGAAATCAGATGCCAAACTTAACAGATCCCACCAAAGCACAACTAACCAAAAAACTTCCAAACTCGGAGGAAGATTCCAAAATCTCCCAAAGTGTTGTCTGAACCCAGATCAAATCGACCCAAATACCTGATGGGTTTTAGCCATAAGAACTTTCCTATGTGCGCATGCAAAACCCTATTGCTCGGATCTAGGCTTTCTAATTAAACATGCTTTGAATCCAAGACTTCTAATAGCTAATTAGGTTAAATAACAATGATGAAACAGATCTAGAATCATACCTTTGAGTTCCTTGTTGATCTTGTTTGTCTTGGAGCTTCTAGAGTCACAAATGTCACTCCTCTAATGGCTTACAAACACCAATAGCAAGCAAGATGATTTAGGAGAGAGGAGAGGGGAGGAATTCAGCCAGAGGTTCCTTGCTTTAGGTTGTTTGTCGAATTCCCTCACCCCTAGGGTCTATTTATACTTGTAGACTCCTTAAGGGTTACCACCTAAACCCTAATTGGATAATCTTCTCTTAAGGCTATCCAAATTCATTCCATAGATAACCCTATGGACGATTTTGGCTTATCCAAGCCCTAGAAATCGTCCATCCTATCTAGGATAAGGATTTACAGTCTAAAGTGTAACTATCAAACAATTGACAGTTTATACCCTCTTATTTAATTAATCTCTTTAAGTCACCAAATTAATACCAATTAATTTATGACTTATATTAATCAAATAGCCATATATTATTCCTTATAATATTTACTCTCTCTTAACAAATCATCCTTCAAGTTGCTATGGTGAAGGCAACCCAAAAGGACCATGCACAACCGGATATAGTTATAGCCTTAGACACTATTCCAACAATACCAACCTTGTCAATGTGCCTAGCCGAAGATGAAAATATAATCGGATCTCATATATCCAATTATAACCACCAAACCCGAGCTTGCTAGAAATAAAATCGTACAACCAAAAAACTAAGGGTACACACACCCAAAAGCATATATATAATTTACAAAACATTGATGAAGAGTCAACGCACCAACTACATCTTCGACTATAATAACTTGAATCCTTTGAACAACACCAGTTGTTGATGAGGTAGGAAATATATAAACCGACAAAATAAACCCAAGGATCTAATATACTGTTGAAAAAATTCCATACGAAATATATGCACCCTAAACTAGGAAGCTAATCAGCATATCGACCACTACCTTCATTATCGAAGATAATCAACCCATATTGCGAGCTAACCATGCTCTCAATACCCGATACCGAACCTGAGCAGCTCAACCACTTCTCTGACAAGATCATTGATGCTTCCGAAAGGAACTGGAGACTACTACGAGTTACTTGCCCATTAGTTTTCTGCTGTGAGGAAAACACATATGTCCCTAAAGATATAAATCTAACACTAGCTTGCTCTACGTTCGAAATCTGAAAAATCCTTGAATTCTCCGTGACCATGAAGGAATCTAACAGATTCTTGAGAAACATAACGAGAGAACTTCCTAACCACGAGCAATTCGATGGTAGTATACTTTACTTCTCTTATGCAACATTAACCCAAACAAAAATATTGCATACTTGGATCGCAGATTCCTCTCATACTGAGACCATAACAATCGAAGCAACCAATGATCCACCAAGCAAACACCTAGTTATCCCCCACTTAGGATTCGAACCACCACCGAATGATGTATGAAAAATACAAGGCCTTAAGCTGGCGGTTCATGTCGACCTTGACTCTCGGAGTGCATAATACAACATAAGATGATCCTACGGACAATAATAAGCCAAACCCAAGGAAATTCTGAATCTCAGATAGAGACCTCAGAACTTCCAACCACATTACAACCTCGAACCTAGTGAAGACTATTAGAATACCGCTTGATTGACGAGGCACCCTAGAAACTGAACCTTGTGCAAACGAAACATATACATAAAGAAGTAACCTACAGATTCACCTCCTCTAAACATCAAGAATCCCTTTGTGTCCTATCTCCGCTTGTCATTCCCATTACGGCTCCCTAAACTCGTTAAGAAAAATAAAAAATATCTAAATTCTTTAATTTGTCGTTGGCACCTTGCCACACACCAGTTCCATCCTTATTCTCCAGACTTCTAGTCTGACATTGGAATCAAATTCTCAATCTACATCATAGACCCACGATCATCTAAAAACTGGTTTGAATGCTCGACCCGCGACATGATCTCCAATCCGGCCACCGAATTGAAAAACAATCAACCTCAAACATCCTTATACTAAAGATGGAATGATATACAATTAACCAACCTTTACCCACTTGCTGCAGAAACCGATATGGAGAACACCGTCCCTTTTTTTCTATCTACTGACTGACACACATCTCATCTCTTCCCCCTCGAACACAGGAAGTTGGACAAAAAAAAAACACGTCATAGAAAATGGCATCCCAAGCCATCGGCCAACCACCTGGCCTCAGGCTACAATCCTTGAGTAAATTACCGCAATTACTTGAGTCCTACGACTCAAACTGGAACTCCTTCAAGCAATGCCTTAGAGACCTTAGAATCAACTAACATACACATGTCTGTACCATTCAGATCCAATCTGCCATGGCCAGTCAGGATCTAACAACCACCAAACTCATCCTTATCTCAAGCAATCAATACCGAAAGACTGATAAGAATCGAAACAAACTACAACTAAATCTCTTACTATGTCACTCTATCTACCGAAACCAGCTCCTCAGTGACATTTCAACTCTTCCTGATCCTCATATGGATCCTATGCTTCTGATAGGTTCCCAAGTCACTATCATTACTCTTCCAAAGAACTATCTCAAGGTTCCCAAGTCACTACACTTGATCACTACTACTTGCAGATACACGTGTTTTCATAAGCATACATAACTGATCTTCATAGACTTTCCCTCTATGATTCTTCTCACACATATGCATGCACTAGCATACTTTAACACTTTTCTTAGGTCACTAGGAACTCGAACACTGCTAGGTGTACCAACAGACCCATACGCTTAGGAAAACCACCACAAAACTTCCTAGATCCTCACCCTAGTATTCCTCTTACACAAGTTCCCACACTAGGAATTTCCACCCCACCCTGCTATCAACTATAGAAGAAACTTCTACCAATGTTAATTAACTATTTTTCGAATATAATTACATGCAACAAAGATTAAACAGTCCTTCGACTAAAAGATCTTGTAGTACAACGCTTGGAATCAAACAAAAGTTGCACAATAGGCCCAAATCAAGCATTCTAAAACTATTTAATCTTCGTGGCATGCAACTTAACGTATTCGCTCAGTAGTTAATCTAATCTAATAAATGAAGGTTTTTTCGTCACATGTCATATTCTCATTCAATTTGCTAAATGTTATTTTGTGGTTATTTTAAATTAATTTCTTTTCCACATGTCATTTTATGGGTTTTTCTATTTTAATAAATTCCACATAATACTTTAATGTAATAATTACAATAAATATAGTAATAAATGAATACCAATTTCATTAATGGAGTTGCCTTCTTATTTCAAAATTCTCAAATTAAAGCTATTAATTTATTTTGTTTATTTATTTAAATTTAAAAGAAAAATCAATTTTAATAATTCATTATTTTTCTTATTTTCTTATAAATCTAAAGTTCTTAAATATTTAGACCTTTATATTTTTTTCTTTTAAATTAACCCATGTAATGCTGTAACACCCATAAAAATCTAGCCAATTTTAAACTTTAAAAATGCTTTCCATATTCAATAGTTATTACAAAACATGTTTCCAAAATATTTATATCAGAGTATCCTAGAAACAAAATCATCAAAATAAGGAGCGGTATGATCACGCCTTTGCCTTGCCACAATCACCTGATGTACCAAAAACAATAACTGAAACTGTAAGCCCGAAAGCTTAGTGAGTTCCCCCAAAAAACTGATACCCATACAATCCACATAACCATATCAGCAACATCATAACATAATAAACTGAACAACATATAATGGGTCCACAACTTAACATACTGGATTACCCCATGGCCCACAGTGTGAGTCTGGATTGCTTCCGGCCCACAGCTCACATCTGGCTTGCCATCGGGCCCACAGTACGAGTCTCCCTTAGCCTGTAATTGGAATGCTCCCTGATTTGTTGGATTACCGCACGAAACAGTCTCACCTCAACCCATCCTACATAACATATCAACATATAATGACATAACTACTAAGCATGCGGATAACATATAATAACACATGTAGTCCTACAGGCCTACCTAACTGACATAACCACTAGCATGCAACGCTAACTCACACTCAACATCTAACACTGCTAGGATCACATATCCAATGGGTCGGTCTTGGTTCCTTAGACCCCTTAGTATAGTGAGGATAACTCACCTTGCAAATGCCGACGTGGTAGATAAACTCTAACTCTCGGATCATTGCCACAAACTCCACCACATATTATCATAATATAACTATACTCGTAAGTTCCCAACCTTTCAAGGTACCCCATAAGTCAACTAGTCAACCCCCTGGTCAAAGTCAAAGTCAACAATCAAGGTCAACAGTCCGTATTGACCTTGACTCACCGAGTATCCTCGACTACTCGTCGAGTTCCTTGACTACTCGTCTACTTGCCAAGTCACCGGAGTGACTCGTCGAGTTCCTAAGGTCCGCGATCGAATCTCTAAGGCCACTCATCGGGCTTTTCCTCCTTGCAACTCGACAAGTTCACACACATCTATCAATTGGGGAAACCTAAACTGACTCGCCGAGTTGTTCATCCAACTCTTCGAGTCTACGGAAATCTTCATCGGACTCACCGAGTTGTTCATCCAACCTGTCGAATTCGACGCCCGTCTTTATATGACTCGCCGAGTCGACTATGCGACTCGTCGAGTCCCTTCAGTCCCTTAACCATGCATACACTTTTTAAGCCATGCCAAGGCCCCAAATCACAGATCTAACTTCCCTAGGCTTGCTTATCACATAAAGTTGAAAGCTTTATGTGCATGCATGGCTAAAAAGGCTCTAAATGACAAATTTAAGCTTACAAAGGGGCTTTACACCCAAGGGAGGCTTCATATGTGACCAAGCTCGAACTTTATGAACCCGAAACCCAAGAAGGGTCCAAATCTGAAGTTACAACTCCAGATCTAGCTCATACACCACAATATCATCATACCCAAGCCAAAATAACCCTAAATCTCACCCAAAAGAGGTCTAGAAAGAAATAAGGTAAAGGTGGCGACTTGATACCTTTAAATGATGCTAACAAAGGTAGATTTCTTTCCCCACATTTTCCTTGCATCTAGCCTCTTGCCCTCCAAGCTCTTCTTTCCAAGGATTCACTTTCCAAAGCTTAAAACACACAAGAATGAATCATTACATGGATTAGGGTTTTCTGGACTCTCAAGGGGCTGTAAAGAGGCCAAAGGAGGCATATGATTCTTTAAATAGGGTGCAAAACCCCAAGATTTAGGGTTTCATCTGCCAGCTCCTACTCGTCGAGTCCCTTCTTGGACTCGGCGAGTAGGTCACTAAAACACATGGACCAACCCGCTGCTACTCGACGAGTAGACCCAAAGACCAAAAAGATTCAACATAACTCAATACCTGAGAATCGGGGGGTTACAAATACATGGGTCTTAGACCTCATTAACATTAGTATATGTTTCACATAGCACAAAACAAGCAACATTCGAGTAGCAAATCTAATATGCAACAAGGCTTCATAAAGATTAGGCAATTCTAACACACAATTTCTGAAGATCCTTAGCCTGCACACTATTATTTATCTCTTACAACTTCACATATCAGGCACAAAAATGCATTGCTCCTAAGAAAAAAATCTAGCATGTAACCATGAGCAGATCCTTAGCATACTTCTAGCATGAAAATCATATTATATCATCAATAACATATCAAACATGTAACCATGAGCAGATCCTTAGCATACTTCTAGCATCTTCCCTATTAAAACTAAAGTCGAGTCAAAGATCCATGTTTACAATCCCAAGCCAACAATCAAACAAGAACATGACAAGGAACCAATTTCATGTCTCTAACCCAACTATTATCTTTCAATTCTTTTTGAAAATGTTTGTGTAAATTCTTGGATCTTAGTTTAAGTTTGGATTCACTCAAGCGTTCATCTAAATTCGTCAAACCAGGGCCCTGATACTAACTTCTAATGTCGTATGTTTCAGAATAAATTTTTCATTTTTAAATTGTCATAAACACTCATTTTCATAAAGGTAAATTCAAATTAAAACTATTTTCTCATAAATTAAAATCCATAAATTAAAGTTATAATGAATGTATCGTGAAATTTCCAATCATAAAACTGTTGATGTGTGTGTACAGTTATGCCTTTGCTTCCTTATGAGCTGATAAAGTACCTAAAACACATTTAATCCATAGTTGTAAGCACAAAGCTTAGTGAGTTCCCTAAAGTATGAAATACAACACCACACATTAAAACATATAATGCAGTTATGGGCTATCAGCAACCCTATGGACTTTTATCAACTCGCATACAACAAATTAGGTTATCAGCAACCCCGGGCTATCAACAACTCACATAGAACCTATGATATAAGTAACACGGTAAGAAAACTCACATTGACTAAATAACAGAAGCTCGACAAAAAAAACTAACAAAAGCTACCTATAGCCAAACCAAAATTAGCCTTTAGCTAAGCACTCAATCCTACCAAAGTTTGAACAAAATTCAAACTGGTCAAAACATCAATGGTCAACAGTTAACCACCACAGATCATTGCATCATGGCCAAGCCTATTGACCGCACTATAATCCCTACATTGGATCATGATGGCTTCCTTACCACTGTGTTGCCACCAGACCTCTATTGTGTTGTGGTCCCACTGATGAACCACTTAATCCATTAAGTGCTTAAACCTACAAGTCCAAGTCTCATGCTATCCAGAAGGCCTTATTGCACTCCCATGAATCGTAAAAATCATAACTTTAGGGACATACATGTTCAATGCATGTTGATCACACCCAACAACACATCATTCTAGTTCAAAAATGACCAAAATAAGATTCTTACTCCAACCATGGTGTCTAAAGATCATGAAAGATTAGATCCATAAACTAAGACACTCCTAAGAAAAGGTGGAATGACAAAGATGCAAATTTGATCACACCCAACAACACAACTTCATCAAATGGACCAAAAACCAACTTAGAATCTTGATATAACAACTTATAAGCATAAATATGGGAACTTGCATAATACCCAAGGTCTAGAAGTTGCAGGAGATGAGATGGAATTCAAAGAAAGCATCTCACAGCATCACAATATTCATCCTCTTCTTCAATCTTCCAATAAACCCCCAAAGATCAACAAAACTTGCAAGAAATGAAGGAAGAACAACATCGAGGCTAGGGTTAAGGTAAAGGGTGCTTCGAGAAGAGGGATTCTGGTTAGTTCACCTAAATCTTAGATAGGTTCCTTTAAATATGAAGCAAACCCTAAAATAGTGGGCTTGGGCCGCAACTGACACTAGGCACCCTGGGCCAGCAAGGCATATACCCTACAAAGCCTGAATGCCATATAGAACAAAAACTATCCTCATAACCATTTTGTTATACTCTTAGCCCGAAGACCACCTTCCCTTAAGGTCCACATTCTACCCCCCTTAAAGCCCAAGACTATCAGTTAATCAATTTTATGTTCGAAATATAATTTCACGAAATCAGGTGTTACAGATTCAAGTGATAAAACTTAATGATATGGTGTTAGTTAACATTGTAATTATGTCTCTTCATGAGTTTCTTGATGAAATGCGTTTTTCGTCAATACAAATGCCTAAGAAACTAATTCATGGCATTAGTGGAGTGTAGAAACCATAATTGTTTTGTAGAGTTGTTGAACTAGAAACACAACATGTCCAGAAAAGCAAAAGAGGATGAATTGCCTAACATTTGGTCTCAGTTTACGACTATATTTGGTAGAAAGTTAAAATGATGAAATAGGGTTTCAATACATTTGTTGTTAAAATAAATAAAATGGTCCAATGACAACTAAAAAGTCTATGAAATTATGAGATGTATCCTTTTGGAATGAAGAAATTAATGACAAAATATCCTCAAATATTTAGAATAATATGTGGGTGTTGTTGTATTTGCCTCTAGGTTCTATACCATTGGGTTGAAAATATATGTTCAAAAGAAGATGAAAGTGTATGGGTTTCAGGAAAAAAAAAACTAATATTGACTATGTGGACACATATCCTATAGTAGACACGATTTCTAGTACTAGATTGTGGATTGCTTTGACAGCTATTTACAATATGGTTATTTGTTAAATAGATGTGTAATAGATTTAAAATGGATATCTTTAAGAAGTGGTTTAAATGAAACAACTATAGGTGTTTTTATGCTTGGAAACGAGCATAGGGTATCCAAACCTATCAAATCATTATATAGACTTAAACAAGCACCTTAATAATGAAAACAAAATTTTGATAAAGGTTATATTTTTCAAGTGGTGTTGCTTTAAAAGAATTTAAAATAACTTGTTTATAGCAAATTTATTTCTATTGGTTTGGGTCTGATCATTTGCATATATGTAGTTAACATGTTGATTTTTGATATCGACCAAAATATACTAATTGAATAAAGAAGTTTTTTCCATCAAAATTTTCTATGAAAAAGATATTGGGCAGGATGATGTAATTCATGGAATAAGGAGCAAATAGTTGAACAAGGGTATTACTATAACCCATACACATTATATTGAGAAATTTACTAATATTTATTTTTAGGGAGAGTTCACATTTTAATACTTCTATGGACTCTAGTACTAAATTGATGCTCAATAGGGGTAAAGTCATACCATAATTACACTATTCTTTGTATACTCGTTGGTTATTGTATGTCATGAGTCACGATAAACACTAGACTTGATATTGCTTCTGTCATGCAAAAGTTGAGTAGGTATACAAGTAATCCGAATAATCAATATTGTCTAGAAACACAAAAAGTATTTAAATGTTTAAAATGAACCATCAACTATGGCTTAAGTTGTCTTTGATATGATTTTATTTTAGAAAAACATTTTGGTGCAAGTTGGATATCTAACATGGAGGATCATTCCTTTATGAGTGGTTAGGTATTCTTACTTAGGATATGTGTGATTTCTTGGGATTCCAAGAAGCAAACTTGCATCATGAACTCGTATATGGAATCTGAGTATGTTGCATTTGTTGATGCTGATAAAGAAGTAGAATGGTTAATGAACTTAGTCTTTGAGATTTCACAATGGTCGAAGCCGGTTTTTTATATATTTATGTACATTGTGATCATGCACCTACAGTGAATAAGGTATATATCCAAGTGTACATTGAGAAGTCAAGACACTTTGTCGTTTGACATAACATCTTAAATTTGTTAGGATGCAACATGATTTGGCAAATCATAAGAGTCTAACTAAGGACTTAGTTTTTAAGTCAACAATTTGAATGTATTAACGTCCATCTAGATCTCTAATTATGAGACAGTCAATTCCCTTCTAATCTGACATAATGAGTTAAATTCATTGAGGAACGATCATAATTACTGATCATAATATATAATAAGAAACATCCCCAACTTCGTGTTTGGATCTACAAACATATCATGTTAAAATTAAATTTTATTAATAATTTCTACAGACAATGTATATGTGGGTGCATTAATTAAGGAATTACATATATGGTTATGAAGTGTAGTTGTAGTTCATAAATCTACAATTTAGATTTTTTGTGACCATTAATGGATAGGTACATTTAGATTCATGATTATGTTAATAGTAAATAACTAGATTAGTATTGAAACTTGTGTGTACTGTATCTTCATATACTGAGACGAGTTAATGAGTTCAATCTTTAAAACACCTTAACTGTCAACTATTTGGAATGTATAAAATGGTAAAGTAAAAAAGTTAATCGATTTGACATTTTCATTTATGCACACATTTGAGTTGTTTATCCTTTTGTATATATTCATAGGTTACACTAAAATAGATGAGGATTTTTGGTGATTTTGGTGTCAACAATTATCTAAGTATAATTAGAACTTATATTAGTTTCATATGGGATCAATACTATGATCTAATGCAAGTTTAAGTGGTGCGGAGTGTACACTTGTATGAGGAAGCGGTAAAATCGAACACTACGAAGTCGATCCCCAAGCAGGGTTCAAGGGACAGATCCCCCGACGATGGTCCATACAAAATTTTGGTTGTGGAAAAATGCATTCAGAATTAGCGAATTAGTATCAAAAGATACATTTTGACTTAGCCAAATTTATCAAATCTTATAATAACTTGAGTCAAAGGTGTTTTACAATATGACGAAATTGTATGTGGTGAAAATTGTTGCTTGCTTAGGACAAAACTACTACTTGGCCGAGGGAAGGCTTCTAGCTAAGGCAAAGCTATTAGTTAGTGAAAACTGCTAATTTGGTGAAAATGTTAGTTGGTTAAGGCAAAAAAACTGTATAACGTGACTATTACTTGTTGGTGATTTTATATCATCAAATATTATTTAATTGTAATAGGATTAAAATTATTGACCAAAAGTGATCTTGTTGAATATTGAACAAGTTAGGATGGTGTAGGAGTGCACACTTGTTCAAGTTTTTCAAGATTTAAAGTATATTGCTATTTAGGAGCGAAACCCCTAAACGAACGGGGGTCCGGGGGCAGCGCCCCTGGCTGGGTCCAAGGGGCAGAGCCCCTGGCTGGGATCGAGCTTATTTGGACTATGTTGCTATATTAAAAATTGCATCAAAAATCCAATTTTAGAAAGTTGACCCTTTATTCCATGACATCCGTTTAATGATAGTTTGGTAGTTTTATGACAGTTTGTAACTGTCTGTTGACAGTTTTCAGACATGATTGATATATCCGTTTTTTGGTCAATATTCTGGTACATGTTGAAGAACATTTTCATATACATTCTCAAATTTCATTCTCTGAATTTCATCCAATTGAGTGTTCGATCTGTACCATCGAAATACTTCAATTTGATAGTGAATCGCGACTTTCAGAGAATCCAAGCAATCTATTCATCCATTTTTCTAACATTGCTTGGCATAGGCACTGGTGCAAGTTATATATCACCTCTTGTATGTTATATGAAACTGTATCCATTTTTCTAACATTGCTTGGCATAGGCACTGGTGCAAGTTATATATCACCTCTTGTATGTTATATGAAACTGTTGTAAGCAAATAAATGATGTATGACAAGAACAGCTATATGCTAAGAATTGTCATGTACTCATGTACCAAGAACTATTATATGCCAATTGCCAAGAACTATTATATTCCAAGAACTGTTAGTGTTATATTGCAAGGACTATTACATGCTATATAAAAATTCTAAAAAATGGTTATAACTTCTATGTAAAAGAAATAACTTTTGAAAACCGAATTTCTTGTCATCCTTATCCATTTCAAGGATTTCGTGAGTAATATATAGAAGATATACTTCTTTTGTTAGATAAATCAATCTCCAACAAATTAAGTAACAGTTATAGTTTTTCATTATAAAAATATTTGTAAAACCATACATAAGATAAGATACATATAGTTTTCAAAAAAGGTTAATGCATGATTTGATCACTATCAAAATAGTTTCGTTTTGATCTACAACACAACCTCGTCTCGAAATTTCCCTTCACAATGTACGTAATTAAATAGCCAAAATGATAAATTCCACATTATTCCATTAGAACGACATACAACATTTGTACACATGTTTGCATTCTCACAAAGTATCCATGTTCATTAATTAAGAAACGTGTTTTTGTCCTTTTGCTTTTGTGTTTGATTTTTCAAAAAGGTGAAATGTAAACAAAAGAGATTATGTGATAAGTTGGGGCTAACCCTTTTGGTTAACAATATGTTTAACAATATATTTATAACAAGAAGATATTGGATTCAATCCTTGTCCCTTGACATATACTAACATGCCGTTTTAAAAAAAACAAAAGAGATTATGTTGAAAAATAGTTTTTAATGTAATAAAATCAGCTACAAAATTTTACAATGATAATAATTATAATATTTTCAAACTTCACAAAATTTTGTTTTACATAATCCAAATATAGTCAAGCTTGTGATTGGGCTTGTAAAATCTGTTTTAAAGCCCAATTACGATGTAATCTATTTCTACTTAACCTTTGTAAATAGTTGTGTAAAGGTGATTTTTATTTTCTTAAATAGAAATGGTATTTAGTATTTTGGTCAACGGTCAAAAAACTACACAATATGTCAATATATGAGTTCTATGATAAAAGAACATGCAAATGATAATAAATAAACATTTAGTATAAGTATCGACATTGATTTAGGTTTATTGATTTTTTTATTATTAAAAAAGAGCACATTCTAACGATGCATTTAATTTAATTTACTTATTTACTTTATTGCTAGATACATCAGACTGATATTGTTTCATAAGTTTTCTTAATTTGTCTTATCACAAGATTAATAAATTTTTTTTTGCATATAGAGTGGACAATTAAGTATAAAATTTCAAGAAATTCAATTTTTTTTTATTTATTTCTCATCAAAATATAACCAAAAATATATTTATATTCCATCAATCCATTATACAAATAAATTCACACACGTCGACAACAAAAAAGAGATTAAAAAGTCATAACTTGACCCTTGACCATATGCTTTTATTTTGAAACAATCACTAGTGTTTAGGAGGGAAAATTTTAAAAAATAATAATAAAAAAATATAATAACTCCACATTGCTTGCTGACGTAATCAAGGCAACCAACAAATCCACCGGAAACTGCATATATTAACAAAACACGTCACCGTGATCACCACCATCCGCCATTCTGCCACCTAGTAATAACACAAAATCAACCATTTCCGGTTCATATCAGAGTGGCAAGAAAGCGAAAAACAAGAGAATGATTAAAACCAAAAAAACTCCCCAAACACTCCCATCGTATCCTGCAGCAACCAACTCCTCCTTATCCACCATTATGGTTGGGGTTCTTTGAGCATTGAAGAAGAAGAAGAAGAAGAAGAGGAAAGGAATAAGGAGAAAGATCAATGCTATGAAGAGGAACTTCATTTGATCAATGAAACCCTGAAACACAATGAGAATGGAGTCATAATTGGAGTAGCAGGAGAAGGAGATGAACATGAAGAGAATTAAGAGTAATGAACACAAGTGCATAGATAACGTAGAATCGTAGGAAGAAGAAGAGGGGTTATCTATAGACATTCCCTTTGTCTCGGGAATATTTTGGTCAATTTAAAGGTTCAAATGAACTTATATGCCATGAAACTCATGTGCTTAACATATGTTGAAATGATTTTTTATATAATGATGAATTACCTTTTTTTGGTTTATACAATGGCTTTTTACGATAAATATGCAATCACAATCTAGTCTATAAACAACATTTACACATTCTAACAGCAAATGAGTATTATCGATTAAATATAAAAATATTTAATTTTTTATCTGTTTATTCAAAAATGTTTAAGACGGGTGTTTTGATTGCTTATCAAGGCCGGCCCGGGCGGGCAAGCTGGGTCAAGGCCCAGGGCAGCAATTGGATGAGGGGCATCAGATTTTATGTCTCTTATGGTTCACATTTTATTTGGGTCAAACTTAGTTACCTAGGCGGCAAAATAAGGGGGCCAACATGAAAATTAGAACCCAATTGAGCGGTAAAAGAGACGACGCACACGACACACTTCAATGTATGGGTAAATGCAACGTCGCGACACACCTAGATGGAGGAATCTCGTTAGTCCTTCGCTGATCACTTTTTCATTTAAATCTGAGTCATCTGATTTCTTTATTCAAGCTTTAAAATCTCCTGATTTTTTATTTCAGATAACTTCTTCTCGGCGTGTCCTTTGGTCCCCTATAACCTGATTTTGGATTTAAACTTTGAGTTCGCATTCTCCCATATATTAGTTTTATGATTTCTAGAATTCGATTTGTAAAGCATTTAGCTATCAAAGTACTAAGGTAAGTATTATGATTTTTTATATTAATTTTCTTACTTTCTATAATTATTAATGTTTTTTTGATTTTTGAATTATGATTGTAAAAGAGTGAACCGGTGAAGTTATTAATTTGTGTTAGGAGAACTAAAAGGCAATGAGCACTGCGGTAAATTTTATGAATTATGATAATAGTTTCTGAAAATGTATAAATGTCCTGATGCTTGAAATTATGATCGTGATGCTTTTCACATAAACAAAAATGTACAGAAACAGTATTTTGCTTTTATTAGTTATATTGTTGTTCACTTATTTATAGTAGAGAGTCTTAAAAATGTTTAGGATTTGTATGGCATTTTTCTTTAAAAGAGTTATGAATTATTTTGCTTTGTTTTTTGATATTTTTAATACTACTTTCTAAATATTTAGATCATTGGGGCTATATGGAAGAAGTTCTAAGTACAATTGTTTTAGATTAGCAAAACAAGAAACGAAAACTTTTTTTTCTTCTCATAATACTTGTTTTGATGTTTAAAGTTTATTGTTATAATGGGTATTCTCTTGGCTTTGTAATTGATGAATGTATGGGTGTTTCCCATCATCAAGCAAACATATCATTGTTTGAAGCTCTCATTGATGGTCACTTGTTGTCTCTTGTTCAAAGTTGTATACCCTTTTTGAGTGGAGCCTTCACATGCTGAGCATTTGGAGCTTTCCTTGTTGCTGATGTGATAACGTGATGTCATTACCATTTGGTCATTTGGTGTTAAATCAAGGGAGCAAATGCAAAGCTTTTGAAAATTCGAGCATGTGCTGATATATAAGCAATGCTGATATTGCTACTTGTTGTCTCAAATATGCACTTGAAGACTAACATTCACAAACTAATTATATATGGTGCGTACACAAAAGGATTATGCCACTGGATGATAGGTGCTAGAGCTCATTGTATCTAACAATATATATATATATATATATATATATATATATATATATATATATATATATATATATATATATATATATAGTCTCTTGTATGGGTTTTTGGTTACGCTCTAGTTCTATGTTTTTATTGAAAACATAATCCTATGTTTTTATTAAATTTATTATTAGAAAAAAAAAAAACAAATATAGAGTTTTATTTGTGTTTGATGTAGTTCTATAATATAAAATTAGGGCATCATTATGTCATTTTGCCCTGGGCAACAAATTGTTTAGGACCAGCACTATTGCTTATTTAAATAATCTTAAGTTTTTTTTTAGTAAGTGTTTATTAACTTATCTGGTATCAAACCGAAATAACTAAATAAACATTTCAAGTACGCAATCTCAAACATGGTTACCAATTTAGGTCACAATGTTTCATTTTTATTTATTTTATTTATTTTTATTGATTTATACTTTATACAACTAACGCAAATTATATCCTCACATTTTACTTTAATGAGTTGCACGTAAAATAGTATATATTTCAGATCAACAAAAGAATGTGATTATATAGTCTGGATTATTTTTTTGTGTAAACTATGAAAATGAATTATTCTTAAATAAGTAATTCAAAGTTGGATCATGGTGAAAATTAGAAAAAATAAAGAAATTGCAACAAAATCGTTCATCATAATGCATCCCTAATTTTTTTTTTTAACAGCTAGACTTTAATAAAATTGAACAGCAAAATGCTGAAGTTATAAACTACAATACAAGGGGGTTGTTAGCCCATGCCTCCCGTAACAAATCTCTAACTCATTTGGCTCTACTCTTAACCCATAAAAAAGCCAAAATCTTTATCTCATAAGCTAAAGTATCTGGTCTCTCCACCTTGCCTCTAAAAACTAAATTGTTCCTATACGTCCACATAATCCATAAGAATGCCATTGGCATCACTTCAATGATTTTTAGGGGCCTGGAGGCCATAGTAAAGGAAGAATTTAGCCCCAAAAGATCGTCGAATAAATCATTTACAACGGGAAGATCTTTCCATCAATTAAGAAGGTGACCATGTATCTCTTTTGCAGTGGAGCAATTCTTAAAAATATGAACGTCGTTTTCCTCAAAAGCATTGCAAAGCAGACAACATATGGTGAGAATGTTAACCACCCTCCGAGCAAGGTTGACTATGGTGGAAAATCTCACAAGACGCACTCACAAAGTGAAAACATTGAACTTCCTGAAACCAACTTGGACCAGATGGTGGGTAAGTTAGTGCTCTCCAATAACTTATTGTCAATTTCCTTCCTTAAAGATGAGATAGTGAACTCTCCTCCCCCATTTAGGCTTCATCCCTAGTTACTCATATTCAAGTTCACTCCGGTGTTACTATACCTATAAAAGAGGTTGATTAAATCTATATTTAGATGCTCCTTGTTGATATTAATTTTGCTAATTCTGCCCCAAAAGATGGTCCTGTTACGGCTAGAAATCGACACTCCCAACCCTCCTTGATCACCATTAATACATTTAATTACTCTTTTTCTCAAATCAAATTCGTATTATCCCGAAACCACCGCCACCACCATTTCGATAAGAGAGCAAGGTTGAGAGCTCTTAAACTTCCAATTCCCAATCCTCCGAGTGGATAATAATCTTCTAGAAAAATTATCCTATTATGTGTGAAAATCATGATAATGAAAGAAAAATTACCTCTATTGAATGGATGATAATCTCCTAGAACTAAAAATAAAGTTCCCTATTATGTGTGCACATCAAAATAACAATTCGTCGTCTTGTAGATTGTAGTCTTACGGTTATAAGCCAAAAGCATCAAAACTTCAAACCCAAACCAAGGTTGTTCTCAAACAACGATTTCCAAGCATTTGACATTGATGTACTCAATCCAACCATACAAAATTTTTTCCTATACGCTTTTAAGTCCATGTCCAAAATTCTAGGCGAACGGACTATAGATGTTTTGGAAAAAGAAAAAACAATGCAACAAAAAATAAAGGTTATTTATATTTTTCCCTAACTTGCCACCCAATCAATTATTTGAAATTCGAATAATAAGAGAAAAATAAATTCATATTAATTAATATATCATAATTATCCAACCATATGATTAATTACATATTAAGTCCCTCGAACTTTACTTTCTAATTAAGCCACCTTATTGTCAACGAATTAAGTAATTAGTCCCTCAGTTAATTGTTCTTACTTTTTAGAACTTGGATTGTGCTTTGTGTGTAAAACAATATTTAAGAACTTGAAAGTTAGAAAAAGTCGATTTTTAGTCAAATATTGATCAAATGGCAAAATGATCAATTATAAGAAACAGAGAATATGAAGTTGTGACTTCATGAAAATGACCAAGTAAGTTCAAGAGAAAGAATGAAGAAGAAAATGCATTTTTGGTCAAAATGGTAAAATGGGAATTTTATGCTTTTTTGGCAAACTTTGTGACTTACTAGATTAAGACCTGTATTAAGTCAATGATATATGAATTAAAATAGTTGTAGAGTATGTTCCCACCTACATGTACGTATAAAGAACATCGCAAGCGTGTTAGTGATGAAGAAGTCATGAAGGTTTTAAGATTGAAGAAAAATGTCCCAATGTTCGAATGGAATTAGCCAAGGGACTGTTGTTAAGTAGCTACCGCGACATGGTGGGTAGATCACCACGGCACGGTGAGACCCTGTCGTAAGAAAGAAAGTCAATATACTTTTCCCTGCGGCATAATATATGGGTAACATGGCGTAGGGGTAAAATTATGATGCTATTGGAGTAAGAGCACCACGGTGTGACAAGAAGATCGACATGGTGTGGTGGCTTAAGTGGTAGCCATTAACTGATGTTAACCGAACATCATGGCACGATATATAGAGTTCAACGACATGGCCTCCTTTTTTACCTCATTTTCTGTGATGTACTCTGATTCACAAGTAGAATTAACCGTCGTTTGTTTCTTGGAACATTTCCATGTCACCGCTCCACCATTTAATAGAAATACCTAATCCGATTGCGAATAACTATTATCGCGGTCTGTTTGAAAATTGGTGTCACTATAGCCACTCACCTTAACTTCATCTTTGCCACCAAAAACTAAGATCATATTTTTTTTTCTGAAAAATACTTAAGAATGTTTTCACTGTAGTCCAATAAGCCAAACCATGATTTAGTTGATATTTGCTAACCATGCTCAAAGCATAAGCCACATCAGGTCGAGTACACGTTATAACATACATGATCAATCCTATAGTAGAAACATATGGGGCTCGAATCCTCGTATCTATTTGCTTATCACTATTGGGACTTTGAGCCTTGCTCGGTTTAACAGTATGATGCCTGGGTAAGTCCCCTTTATTGGAATTCTTTATACTGAACTGTTTCAATATTTTATCCAAGTATGTACTCTGGCTAAGTCCTGGCAAACGTTTCTGATTGTTTCTATAATACTTATTCCAAGAATGTACATACATTTCCCAAACCAAGACTTAACTTCTTGAAAACCTGGAACACCGTTTCCTATTAGGGGTATGTCATCCACATACAAGACTAAGAATGTCACTACACTCCAACTAGCTTTGACATACACGCAAGACTCACCTTCACTTCTAGAAAAATCCAAACTCTTTGACCTTTTCATGGATGCAAATATTCTAGTTACGAGATGTTTGTTTCAGTCCGTAGATGGACTTGTCAAGATTTCACACCTTATTAGGGAATTTAGCATGTTAAAAACCTTCAATTTGAGTCATGTAAATATCCTCAGCCATGTAACACTCAGTTTTGGGATGTTTCTTAATTCAGGATTGTGGACCGTAATTCGATCATATAAAAGCTTTAGGTTTCAAGGAAATAACTTTTAGACCTTATTGAATGTTGATAATATTTTTTTATAAGATCTAAGCCCTTGATCTGTGTGTTGGAACCAAAGGGTAAAATGGAAAAAGTGTATTTTGGACCTTTTACATTAATTAAGGAATTTAGTTCAATATGATTTAAGTTAAACGTAATTAGATAGAATTGTAAGGCTTATTAATACAGTTACATTGATAGAAAGATCGCGAAAAAAATAGTTGAAACGAAGAAGTTATGATTGTTTGAAGTTGGATTGGATTTGGGTGAAAACCCATCGCCATAGGGTGAGGAGCAGATCCTCACGACCTGATGAGTTATCACGAGGTGATAAGAAGATTGTCATGAGGTGACTGTCGGGCGGCCCAAACCCACAAATTTTTAGGGGTTCCAAGGTGTTTATGTTGGATTAAGGTGTCTAAGATCATAACTAAATTAGTATAAAGCTGCAAGTGGAAATAAAGTCCTTTTTGGTTGCCCTAAGAACCAGTAATTATGTAGAATGACTTTTAGAGAGAGGTTGATTTATTGCTTTATTATATGATTGATAAATAGCAATAAATGATTTGTTACTATATTATAGGATTACTATATTAATCAGAAATAATATTATTTAATTAATAATTAATCAGAAAATAATGAGAATTAATTTTGAGATTAATTGGATTAATTAAATATTCAAAGACTTCAACTATACATGTTTACAAGTTGAACATAAAAAAAGGCTTCCAGAAACTTCCAAAGATAGACGGTTTTGGAGGAGCACATTGAGGTTTCTAGAATCCTCATGATGATGATAAGGATAACTCGACTAAATCTTTAATTTTGAAACATTTTTTTTTCAAGATTAGGGTTTCTAGGGTTTTCCTCTTAGTTATAAATATGAATCTTGGGAGTCCTCATTTTCATCCATACCTTATACCAAGAGAATAACCAAAATTCTCCTTCTTTCTCCTTTCTCTAAAGTCTTCTTGTTACTAGGATTTGGGTACAAAGCATTAGAGCCATTAGATTTTTGGTGCTTTCTTTCCAAGGTTTTTGAATAAGGATTTGATTTGATTATTTTCTATAATAATCAAAAGGTATGTAAACCCTAACTTTCTTGCAATTTCGAAATTTTGTAGGTTTGCTAGGGTTCTTGATGTTCATAGTTTATTGCGATCAGTAGAGAATACATAGATCCAAATACGTTACATGTGAACTTAAGAGTTAAGTATTTTTCTACCTCATGCATAGATTTATAACCTATAAAACCCATTAGTGTTATCAGAGACATTGTTTTCTATTAATTGTGCATAAAATGAATAGATAAAAAAAGGTTTATCAAAGTTAATCCCTAACCCTAAAATTTTGTTCTTGGGTAAGGTTCTTGAAACCCTAGCTTCCACCCTTATTTACAAAAATATGGCTCTAGGATTTCCATAGGGTGTATCTTGTTTCCTTAATTATTATTTGAAATGCCTTAAAATTTGAATACTTAAAACTTGAAAAACCTAAACACTATTTATTTATTTTTGAAAATTAGAAGGGTTTTGAATTAGGATTAAATTTGAATTATTTTTATTGATTGTTTAATTTAAATCATTATTTAATCCCAAAATTATTTAATTAATTTAATTAATTTTTTAATTAAAGGATAAAGATAAATCATAATTGGATTAGGATTAATTAGTGTATCAATCGAAATCACTAGAATTGGTGCGGAATCCCAATTCCAATGATTTATGCAAAATGGTTGTATTGAATTAAGAACACAGTTAACGAATCTTCAATGCACACTATATTAAATAATAGTCAAGTACATAAGATTCTCCATTACTCTTGGTTTTCTCTTTCTCTTTAAACTCGATCTCAGCTTCTTAAAATTACCAACCAATTAAACGGTTGAAACAATACTATATATACATAGACCTAATTACAAAGTCCCGGACCAATACTCGACGAGAATCCTCATTAAGCCCACCAAAATCACATGGTGATTTTGGTCCAAACACCACCAAAAACATGGTGTTTTCAGTCCTAGACTGAGAACTCTAAAAGTCATCAAAAGTAAATTATAAACCATAAATAATGTCCTGACAAGCTTAT
Source organism: Lactuca saligna (assembly GCF_052625555.1). NCBI lineage: Eukaryota > Viridiplantae > Streptophyta > Magnoliopsida > Asterales > Asteraceae > Lactuca > Lactuca saligna. Next base: position 52,160,726 of record NC_136420.1, on the reverse strand, counting down.
TATGCCATATAAACTACCATATTATTTTTCATATATCATGCATTTTCACTAAAACTTGTGAAGCCACAAATATACTATATTATATGCTGGCTCAATTAAACATTTGAGCTCGCATTGGATCATCCCACATAACATTAGCAATTTAAGTTTTTATATTATCACTAGATTTAATTTTTAGGTTATTATTTCAAATCTATTAGATTTTTTTTAATTTTCTAAAATTTATAGCAATTTTTAACTTTCCAATTTATACTTAATTTCCTTTTTCGACCCTACCCCACACTTACTTCATACAATGCCCTAATTGTATGCATAAAATAATTTAAAATCAATAAAGGGAGAAAAAGGTACAGATTCCCCAGCGGTAGTAGTGGTGAGATCGAATGTTGCACGCTTGTGGAAAACTTTAACACCTTGAGTATGTGATTGGAACTTGGATCTTCTGAGACATGTAATTGTGCCAGAAAAATGTGAATCAGAAACTTGCATCTTCAAAATGTGTGGTGCATAAGATCTTCAAGGCATATCATCTAAATGTGGGAAAACATACGTCACATTGTAAAGTTGAAAGAGTAGAATAAAAATGCTATTTTTTTACTACTCATGACGTGGTAAGAGTGGGAACGAGGTGTTGTCAAAATACATAGAAGTCTGAATCTGGATGGCATCGAGCTCACAACGCGAGGATTAAAGGCTCTCGTCGTGAGAATTGGGTTTTCACAGATTGCAGTTTTACAAAAACTCTTCTATTCAGGTGAACTTCTTAATGAATTAAGACTCTTCTAAAAACGGTTATGTTTCTAGACCTTCTCTTTCTCTAATCGTTTTCCTTGTAGTAAATTGACCCCACACTTATTAAAGATTATGGGATTTGACTCGTATCTCTAAATCACACGGATCTTCTCATACGCTCTTATCTCTATTCTCTCTTTTTTCCCTCTCGATATTTTAACAGATCTGCAACAAAATAATCATTTGGTGGAAAGTAGAAAAACAACCATCACATAATTTAATTACAAGTTTTTGAACATACCAAATAAAAAAGAATAAAAAAAATAAAACACAACAAAAATAACAAAGAAAATAAAAATTACTAAAAATAAAAAGGATAAACATCATTCTTCATCTTCATCATCTTGTGCTCTGCTAGTCTCTGCTTCGTCTCCCTGTCACGACCAATACTCACTCCATAAACAACAAATCGGGTATTGATTTCCCAAGTTAGGCGGTTGCACAATTTAAAAATGTTGGATCTTGTTTTCCATGGTACCATTTATCTGGTTCAAAACTTTTCCAACTTCAGAGTCTTCCAAAATCATAAGTTATAAACAAGAGGATGTGTACGGTTACGCCTTCTCCTTCCCGCCGTCATCCGAAGTACCTAAAACAAAACCCAAATATGTAAGCCAATGATGGAAATGTTTAAATTTATTGTGATTTTATGTATGTTACAAGTTGGTATCACAAACTTGGTTTAAGTGAATTGGAGAAACACTCGTGTGAATTAAGTCTCAAACTAAGGGAAAAATATTTTTAATTTTCTTTCAAAATAATGAAAGAGGATGTGATGTGTACGATCAGCTGAGGCCAGTAAGTAGACCCCAAATTACCATACTATTATTTGATATTGTGATATATTATAACAACATGCTAGTGATAGGCTAAGGATCTTCAGAACTTGCATGATAGAACTTATATGAAATTGGCATCATTACTATAGTTTCCTAGTGTATGCATCAAAATTATACATAACTAAGATTTTATAGCTTGAGAATGTTTGATTTAGCCTTATTTCCTATTCTTGTTTGATGAAGGGCTTAGGGTAGAATCATTTATTTGACTGTATATAGGATCTGGTGTTATGTATGATTACCATACACGAGTACTGGAGGATTGGTGGAAGTTTTATGGATGAGTTGTGTAGGGTTTGCCGACCGGTCACGTAATGTTTGGCCTTCCTCTAGGAAGTGAGGATAGAGTGCATGCGTATGTTAGTGTGTATCGTTAGGGTTGTTGTGATGTTCCTCTAAAACAAATATGGGTAGGTGTGGAAGGTAGTGTGGGCCTGTACTACTGGAAGCACAAGACTTGTACGTGTAGCAAGGAAGTCACAACCCCCAGGGCTTTGTTAGGAGTTGGTTCCCCCTGGTATGATATGCGTTTTGTCTGATATCTCCCTTGTTTATTTTCATTATGATGATGATGAGACGATTTGAGGCAAGATCCGAATCGAGATTGGGAGCTGGTGGCCAGGATAAGCTAACCTTGACTGAGGAGTGGGTTAGGGAGATCATGTAGGAGGAGGTTATTTCCCTCTTCCGGGCATAGTTATCGGAGATGTTTGGGTCTATCAAGATAGCTATGGTGGAGTATTTTGACAAGCGTTACACTACACTTTTTGAGGCTCTTGTGGCTGCACCAACTATAGTCGTTGATGCTGCGCGATTGGTGTTGGGAGAGCCTTCCAATATCGAGACTTAGAAAATACGAAGCCCCTGACATTTGCTGGATTTCAAGATCTAATCATATCCATTAGGTGGTTGTATGACATCGAGGGGTGCTTTTTTAATTGCTCTTTACCAGGTGATCAGAGGGTCAAATGCGCTTTGAACCTCTGCGGTCCAGAACAAAGGATTAGTGGAAACTTGTTATTAGCTCGTATTCTTATAAGCGGAGGTCTGGTGTGACTTGGGAACAGTTCTCAAAGATGTTCCATTCTAGATATGATCTGTAGGTGGGGCAGGATAAGTTGACCCAGGAGTACTTGGATTTGAGATAGGGGACTGAGTCATTGATGGAGATCACCAAGATATTCATGGAGAGGGCCATGTTTTGTCCTAAGTTTACTGGTTTTGAGCAAGCTTAGATGACCCGTTACTTGAGCATGCTTAGGAAGGATATTAGGCAGTTTGTATCCAGTCATCGTTATGGTTCATTGTTGGAGTTATAGGAGGATGTCGGGCGGTGGGAGATTGGGATGAAGCTCTAGAAGAGTAGGGTTGTTCACTATTCGGATAAAACTAAATTATCCAATTGGACAATTTGGATTGTACTATTTGGTTCGGATATTCGGATTTTTGGATTGGTTTTCAACAAAACCGAATTAGTATTTTGGATTTCGGATTGGTTTTGGTTTATAAAATAAGAACCAAATAGTCCAAAAAAACCGAATAAACATTTCTTATTTATATCTTTATAATATATATATATATATATATATATATATATATATATATATATATATATATATATATATATATATATATATATAATTATTTATTAATTTTGTAATTTATTTTTTCAAATAGGTTCAAAACGTTTCACCCGATAAAAAAACATTATATTCATTTTCTCTCGAAAGTTTTGTATCTATAAAATATTTAATTATAATAAATCTTCTTATTAGTTGTTTATGAATTTCAAATCACAACTAAATGATTTGTTTTTGCTTCTTGTGTAAAGTTGGGTAATATTATAATTGTATGTCGTTTTAAAATGTTTCAGTTTTTTAAAACCGAATTATAAAAACCGATCCAACCGAATTGTAATTGGATCGGATCGGATTGGATTTGAATTTAGTTTGGACAATTTGGATCCATGTTTTGAAAACCGAAATCAATTTGGATTTACTTGATTGGATCGGATCAAACCGATCCATCCAAACGAACACCCTTATAGAAGAGGGAGCAGAGACAGGCCCCGACGCAGTGATAGCTAACGTCGAAGCGGTTTAAGGCCGCTAATACTAGATCTAGGAGTCAGAGTGGCCACAATTGTAGGGAGTCTATCTGCCGGTGTATGCGATAAATGTGGCAAGGAGGGGCCCTATACGAGGTATTGGCGCAAGTCGGCCTCAATTCCGAGTACCAGGATTTGCTATCACTGTGATCAGGTTGGCCATATGAAGGTCAACAGTCCAGTGCTCACCATTAAGCTGGTGCAGGCCCTGACACCTGCTACTTTGAGGATCAACGATAGGCGCCATAGGAGGGTAGAGCCCCTGAGGGCTCGGGGCCATGCTTTTCAGCTCACTGTTGAGAAGGCCAGCGCAGCTTCAGATGTCATGATTTGTATGTTTCTATTTATTGTTTTGTTGATTATGTTTTATGTTATGCTCATGTACATGCTCCTAATAGGTACGTTCTTAATGAACTCTTTGTCTGCTCTTGTTTTATTTGACTCAAGCATGAGTCGGTCTTTTGTATCTCGATCTTTCAGTAAGAAGTGTATATTCCTATTGGGGAGTTAGAGTGTCTGTTGAGGGTTTCTATCGCCAATGAACATGGGGTTTCTACATCCGCAGTGTATCAGGGTTGGGTATTGGAGATCTTTAGGGTACCTTATCCGATTGATCTGATCCATATCCCCATGGGGGATGTATGCATGACAGTGGGTATGGACTGGCTTAGCACTTTTGGTGCCATGATTGATTCCGAGGGCCAACGAGTGGTAGTTCGAACTCTAAGTGGGGGAGAATTAGTTATCTATTGAGAGGGCACTAGGGTTGGTTTAGGGTTTTGTTCGGCAGACAAGTCTCGATGGTATATTCAGCATGAGTGTGCAGGTTATCTGGCTTATGTGGTTGATACTCGGGTTAGGGAGCAGACTTCAGTTTAATAGGTACCAATTGTCAGGGATTTCGGTGAAGATTTCCTGGTGGAGTTACCCGGTGTGCCTCCTAAGAGGCAGGTTGAGTTCAGGATTGATCTTCTCCCAGGTGCGGACCCGATTGCCAAGGCGTTATACCTCTTGGCACCGCCTAAGATGCAAGAGTTATCATCTTAACTTCAGGAGCTGCTAGACAAGCATTTCATTAGACCGAGCAGTCCTCTGTGGGCAGCATCGATATTGTTCGTCAAGAAGAAGGATCGTTCACACTGGATGTGCATTGATTACCGGGAGTTGAAAAAGTTAACGATGAAGAACCTTTATCCCCTTCCACGGATTGATGACCTTTTTGATCAGTTGCAGGGTGAATCTTGGTCCTACAATATAGATCTGACGTTTGGGTATCATTAGGTGAGAGTGAGAGAGGAGGACATGGAGAAAACCGCATTCCAGACTCGTTATGGGCATTACAAGTTCGTGGTGATGCCATTTAATCTCACCAATGCACATACTGTCTTCATGGATTTGACGAATCGGGGATGCAGGCGATCCTCGACGAATTTGTCATTGTGTTTATTGATGATATCTTAGTGTATTCCAAGTCCATAGAGGAGCATGAGGAGCACCTTCGAGAGATTCTGGGGGTTTTGAGATGGGAACGACTCTATTCCAAGTTCTCGAAGTGTGAGTTTTAGTTATGAGAGGTCCAGTTCCTTGGGCACCTCATTAACCAGGATAGGATTTTAGTCAATCTGACCAAGATCAAGGCTATGATGCAGTGGGAGGTTCCGAAATCTCCCTCAGAGATCATGAGTTTCTTGGGTCTGGCAAGGTATTATCTGAGATTTAGACCCCTCACTCATCTGACAAGGAAGGGAATAGATTTTTGGTGGGGCCCTGAGAAGCAGTCGACATTTGAGACTCTTCGTCATATGTTTTGTGAGGCCCCAATATTGAAACTTCTGGAGGGATTTGAGGATTTTGTGGTATTTTGTGATGCACCCGTTACCGGTTTCAGGGCGATCCTTATGCATAGAGGACAAATGATTGCTTATGCTTCACGGAAGCTGAAGTTGCATGAGACGCGATATCCCACTCATGATCTGGAGTTGGGGCAGTGGTGTTTGTGCTCAAGATTTGGAGACATTATCTATATGGTGTCCGTTGTATGGTTTACACGGATCACAAGTGTTTGAGACATCTTATAGATAAGCCAAACATGAACATTAGGCAACGCAGGTGGCTAGACGTGATCAAGGATTACGACTGCGAGATCCCTTACTGTCCAGGTAAAGAGAATGTGGTAGTGGATGCTTTGAGTTGCAAGTTGGATGGGTATTCAGTTGGGAAGTTGTGTATGAGGATATCTGTTGATTCTCTACTTTTGGGATTGATCATAGAGGTTCAGGCAGAGGGGGTTCCAAAAGAGAACTGGAAATAGGAAATGATTATGGGTGAGATCGATAAGTTTGTCACGAATAATCAAGGTTTATTGACCCAGTGTGGTCGGGTTTGGGTTCCAGTTTCTGGTGGGGTCAAGTAGATTGTGCTAGAGGAGGGTCATAAGTCTTGCTTTTTGATACACCCAAGAACCACCAGATGTATCGAGATTTCAGATTGAGTTACTGGTAACCTTGTATGAAGTGGGATATATCATGACATGTCGAGAGGTGCTTGATCTGAAGGATGGTCGAAGACGAGCATCAAAGTTCACATAGCAAGTTGCAGCCTCTGGAGGTTCCCATATGGAAATGCAAACATATCACCAAGTAGCCGAAGATGGAAAAGGGTTTTGAGGCTATATGGATCATCGTGGATCGACAGACCAAGAGTGCCCACTTTTTGGCCATCTGGGAGAGCTCTTCGGCCGAAAAGATGGTTGATGTGTACGTCTGGGAGTAGGGTTGTGCATGTGTTGGTTTGGGTCGGTTTTGACCTAAAACCGAAAATGATCGGTTTCTGAAAATTTAAACCCAAACCAAAACCTAAACCTATGTAACGCCCGCAGATCCGGGCTAGTCAATTTAGAGGCAATAGGGGTCGAAAACCACTTTTCGACAAAATATTATTTAGAGTAAATAGTCTTAACCAAGTTGTAGAATATGTCACAAGGTTTCCGTACATATAAAGAACGCCAAAATCCGAGTTATAACGAAGAAGTTATGGCCCGTCAAAGTTTCGCGACAGAACCGGCACGGCACCGTGAAGCGTAAATAGTGAATTTACGATGGAGGACTTTTTAGCCTTAGTGATCTAAATGAAATTCGTAGAATATGTTAAACTAAGAGGGTCGATAAAAAGAACATGCAAATCTAACTTCGTATGAGGAAGTTATGATTTTTCAAAGATTCGGCTTAGTAGTGTACAACCTGAAACTCGAATTTTAGTTCGAGCGGTTTTTGGCATATGCGACCTAAATGAGAGTTGAATATCTCATTAATAGGAACTCAATGGTAAAAACACAGATGAAAACGGATTCCGTATGAAGGATTTATGAATTCTTCGCGGTCATTTAACTATCTAAATGCCTCCTACTGTTAAATTTGATATCGGTCAAGAATTAGCCGACGGAGTCTAAACGAAAGTTGTAGATCTTGATTTTACCTACGTGTGGATATAAATAACGTCGAAAACGGAGCTTGTATGCGAAATTTATGATTTTTCTAAATTTGAAGGCTGATACGCGATCGGGGTGACGTAGCACCACCAGAATTGGACACGTGGCACCACCAGAAGGTTGCCACATGCACCAACTCGGTGAGTCATGACTCAGACTCGGCGAGTCCATCAGATTTCTCCACTATAAATAGAGGTGTCGGGTCTAGCCTCTTCCTCACACCTTCAAACCCTTCTCTCTCTCTCTCTCTCTCTCTCTCTCTAAGCCTCCCTAACCCCCCAAAGCCTAGGGTAACTCCCGAGCACGAGGCGGAAGCCCTGGAGCGCCCGATGGCTCTGAGAAAAGAGCCTTTCGGCTCGGGGAACGCTGCTCCAGCGAAGCCCGGTTTTGCGAAAACCCGCTGTAAGTGAGCTACGCCTACGCTAGTTTTAATATAGCTTCTAATTAATTATAGTAACATTATTAGGACCTTAAAATAATTATTTGGGGTATTATTATGAGTTATATTGAGTGTTATTAACGCTTATATAATAATAATAATAGTCAGACTAATTAATTTGTCGCGGTTATCGTTAGACTAAACCCTAGTGGTATTGGTACTAGGTTTTGTCGAAGGAAATTGTTTTGAGAGTATCGAAGCGCTGCCCGAGTGCTGAGTCACCACCTTTCAAGTGAGTGCATGGTCCCTTTCATCTTACACATAGATATGAAGTATTTTATTATAAATTACGTGCTATGTGCGCATATTGTCTGAATACTTGTTGTCTATGCTGGTGAAAGATTTTTATACATGTTTTAAATGATGTAAACTGTATAAAGTATTTTATATCTACAAAATATGTTGGGTAAAACATGGGTAGATGAATGATGAGGGATAAAAGCTGAAATAGAGGAACATAAGTAGCATGGACCTAGTGCCCTATAGGTATACATTGGCAACAGTGGACCTAGTACCCTATAGATGAGCACTGGCAGCTGCGCCACATCCCGTAGATGTTTCAGATCTACGGTAAACGTCCTAGCAGTTGCACTTTAAGGACAGTATCGGCAGCTGCGCCTAATAGGGAGCCTTATGACCATGACAGTAGCGTTTAAAGGTCAATACCGGCAGAAGCGCCTCATAGAAAATGTCCCTATTCTGGCAGCTGCGCCTAAGTGACAAGATTAGCAGTTGCGCTTGACCAATGTGTCATTGGTAACAATGAACTTCATGTTGTTTCCTTAGGATGATCCTTAGGAATGAATGAATGAGAAATAGCTGATTCTTAGGGTAGACCCGTAAGAATAAAGAAGATAATGGGGATGGGTAATTGGGTTGATTATTTGATTATTTTAACATAATAATTATATTATTGTGGGTTGAAAACCCTATGTACTCACCAGGTTTCCCAACCTGACCCACTCAGTTTATTTATATCACAGGTGTTGATACAAGGTCACTTTACACTGAGAGATTTAAAGAGATGTAGATCACTATTGTAAATAAATGTAAGTTCTGTTTATGCTTATGTTTCTGTATTAATGATGACATCCCAAACGTTTTGAAATGAATAAAATACGTTTCTCGAAAATGTTTTAATAACGTATTTATCATGTTTTTCTGGGAACAAATTCCGCAACATTTTTATTAAAAGAAGTACTCTGATTTTTATAAAGCATAAACAAAATCGGTCTTTTTTGGCCGTGAAAATGGGGATGTCACAGTTGGTATCAGAGCATTAGCTTAAGCGAACTAGGAATTTGTAGGATTTCTAGACTTAAACTTAGAATGCTAAGCGATGATTGTGAGGTGTGAGCACTAGCTTATTTTAGGAATTATGCCTAAAATGCTTTTATGTGCTAAATGCTTTGTGCCTGATATGCTGTAAATTGTTCGGATCTATGGTCTATTGTCGACCGGATCTGGAAACCTTATGTGTTTAGGATTCTAAGCGTTTAACTACGATATTAGAACTAGCATATAAACGTTTCAGAGTGATAAGGATGATTTAACCGTCAATCCTAAGTAAAGGTCTAGATTCACCTTATTCGGTGTATAGATCAAGATAGCAAGAACCCGTAGTGGAAACGTGAATGCAAATGGGAACTGAAACCATCCCCCAGTGATTGAGAAAATACCAATTGTGGTAGCCGCTGCTGAGCCAATAACGATGGCCAGAGTGCAAGCAATGATCCAGGTGATGCTGGATCATCAAATAGAGGAAACCAGACGTTTTCTCCAACAAAATCAAGAGGAAGCGACTATTCAGATCAAACGGCCCGAGTTGAATGAAGGGCAGACTGGGGAGGAGAACTACAGTGGGACTGTTGGTCAAGTCAACCCACCAATAGTTCGACAAAACAACCACGATGAAGAAGTCGAGAGGAATGGATGCAAGTACAAGGATTTTCTGACTTGCAAGCCATCGACTTTCATTGGAAAGGAGGATCCAATCGGGGTCATAGATTGGATCTCGGATATGGAATTAGCTTTCATGACGTGCGGTTGCATGGGAAAACAACAGACCACATTTGCAGTGCGTTAGTTTCGAGGAGGCGCTGTACGTTGGTGGAATACCTTGGGGAAGACTCTGAGCCCCAATGAGCCCCTGCAACTGACATGGGCAGAATTTCTGGTGCAATTCAAACGTAGGTACTGCTCAGCCCAAAATCCGGTCGAGCTAGAAAACCAATTCGTTACCTTGAAGAAAGGAAGCATGTCTGTTGATGAATACACCAATAACTTCACAGAGAAGATGGAGTTCGCATTACGTCTTGTTCCGGATGAGTTGACGAAAGTTGACAAGTATGCAAAAGGACTTCCATGGGAGTATGCGGTGCCAGTGCGTCAGACACCTACCTTAGAGGCAGCTATCTGGGCTGCCAAGTCGGTTGAGGATATGATCAAGGGAAGAGCCGCCAACAAGACCGAGGTTGGCGAAAAGAGAAAGTATGAGGGGTCTGCGAAGCCCGATGAGAAAAGCAAGTCCAGTACAAGGAAGTTTAGAGGAGGAGGGAGTGAAGAAAGATGGTGCGAGAGGTGCAAAAAGAAACACTCTGGAAAATGCTGTGAGGAGGTGACTTGTTTCAAGTGTGGGAAGCATGGGCATTATGCCAACGAGTGTAAATTCAACAACAGGGTGTGTTACAAATGTAACGAGGAAGGACACTTCAAGCAAGATTGCCCAAAGAGAGAAGGGGCTACAAAGCCAAATGTGCCGCCAAAACCAAAGGTAAGAGCATTTCAAATGATCCTTGACGAAGCAGCTGACGATGCAAAGAATCAGGAGTAAGGATGGATATATAGAGATCAATTTATGAAGAAGCCATATAGATAGTGTCACATGATTAGAGGCATAATCTAGGGTGAACTTGAACACCCATGTAATCGTTTCAAGTAATAAAATAAAACCTTCGTTTTGTTATCTGATGTGTTGAATGATTGTGTGATTTGCTGTATGGTGACTTGGGAAACTACGGGGCAATACTTGGGACGAGTATGAGTAGGTGTGAATGGTAGTAGACGCCTATACTACTGGAAGCACAGGACTCACACTTAGATCAGGGGAAGTCACAAGGTTACCAAGAAGCTAGTAATTGATTTCGTTTTATTCAAGTATGTCGTTACCATTGTTTCGGTAATGACTAAAAAAAAAGAGATTGTTGATATTCCGACCCCAGTGGTCATATCAAATTGAGTCCGACTATGATGAGTATGTTACGTGGTTCAGAGAAGCAAGTTTGATGTAGCGTCCGACGTAAACCAAACGATTGAAATCAAAGCGATCAATAGAAGTATCGCGCTCGCTGTTAAAGAAGTTGGTAGCTAGAAATGCTACATGTTGAAGTATGATTATATCACATTAGAACATGAAGGAAGGCTTAGTCTGTTTTAGAATTTAACTCTAAGAGACCTGAGTCTAAACGTGCATCACATGATGATAGGTCATAATTTGGAGTCTAACCTGACGTAGAGAGCAGGTGCACGATCAAGTACTGCTTACAGTCAATAAGTCTAAGAGATAGACTTGAAGGAATAAAGAAGTTATTATTATTACCTAGGATGAAGAGTTGACGTATGGAGTCATTATACGAGCCCTGTTTCGTTGATGATTCCGGGACGTAATCATCCTAAGGGGGAGATAATTGTAACGCCCGCAGATCCGGGCTAGTCAATTTAGAGGCAATAGGGGTCGAAAATGACTTTTCGACAAAATATTATTTAGAATAAATAATCTTAACCAATTTGTAGAATATGTCACAAGGTTTCCGTACATATAAAGAACGCCGAAATCCGAGTTAGAACGAAGAAGTTATGGCCCGTCAAAGTTTCGCGACGAAACCGGCACGGCACCAGGAAGCGTAAATAGTGAATTTACGATGGAGGACTTTTTAGCCTTAGTGATCTAAATGAAATTCGTAGAATATGTTAAACTAAGAGCATCGATAAAAAGAACGCCCAAATCTGACTTCGTATGAGGAAGTTATGATTTTTCTAAGATTCGGCTTAGTAGTGTACATCCTGAAACTCGAATTTTAGTTCGAGCGGTTTTTGGCGTACGCGACCTAAATGAGAGTTGAATATCTCATTAATACGAACTCAACGGTAAAAAGAAAGATGAAAACGGAGTCCGTATGAAGGAGTTATGAATTCTTCGCGGTCATTTAACTATCTAAACTCCTCCTATTGTAAAATTTGATATCCGTCGAGAATTAGCCGACGGAGTCTAAACTAAAGTTGTAGATCTTGATTTTACCTACGTGTGGATATAAATAACGTCGAAAACGGAGCTCGTATGCGAAAGTTATGATTTTTCTAAGTTTGAAGGCTGATACGCAATAGGGGTGACGTGGCACCACCAGAATTGGACACGTGGCACCACCAGAAGGTTGCCACATGCACCAACTCGGCGAGTCATGACTCAGACTCGGCGAGTCAATCAGATTTCTCCACTATAAATAGAGGTGTCGGGTCTAGCCTCTTCCTCACACCTTCAAACCCTTCTTTCTCTCTCTAAACTCTCTCTCTCTCTCTCTCTCTCTCTCTCTCTCTCTAAGCCTCCCTAACCCCCCAAAGCCTAGGGTAACTCCCGAGCACGAGGCGGAAGCCCTGGAGCGCCCGATGGCTCTGAGAAAAGAGCCTTTCGGCTCGGGGAACGCTGCTCCAGCGAAGCCCGGTTTTGCGAAAACCCGCTGTAAGTGAGCTACGCCTACGCTAGTTTTAATATAGCTTCTAATTAATTATAGTAACATTATTAGGACCTTAAAATAATTATTTGGGGTATTATTATGAGTTATATTGAGTGTTATTAACGCTTATATAATAATAATAATAGTCAGACTAATTAATTTGTCGCGGTTATCGTTAGACTAAACCCTAGTGGTATTGGTACTAGGTTTTGTCGAAGGAAATTGTTTTGAGAGTATCGAAGCGCTGCCCGAGTGCTGAGTCACCACCTTTCAAGTGAGTGCATGGTCCCTTTCATCTTACACATAGATATGAAGTATTTTATTATAAATTACGTGCTATGTGCGCATATTGTCTGAATACTTGTTGTCTATGCTGGTGAAAGATTTTTATACATGTTTTAAATGATGTAAACTGTATAAAGTATTTTATATCTACAAAATATGTTGGGTAAAACATGGGTAGATGAATGATGAGGGATAAAAGCTGAAATAGAGGAACATAAGTAGCATGGACCTAGTGCCCTATAGGTATACATTGGCAACAGTGGACCTAGTACCCTATAGATGAGCACTGGCAGCTGCGCCACATCCCGTAGATGTTTCAGATCTACGGTAAACGTCCTAGCAGTTGCACTTTAAGGACAGTATCGGCAGCTGCGCCTAATAGGGAGCCTTATGACCATGACAGTAGCGTTTAAAGGTCAATACCGGCAGAAGCGCCTCATAGAAAATGTCCCTATTCTGGCAGCTGCGCCTAAGTGACAAGATTAGCAGTTGCGCTTGACCAATGTGTCATTGGTAACAATGAACTTCATGTTGTTTCCTTAGGATGATCCTTAGGAATGAATGAATGAGAAATAGCTGATTCTTAGGGTAGACCCGTAAGAATAAAGAAGATAATGGGGATGGGTAATTGGGTTGATTATTTGATTATTTTAACATAATAATTATATTATTGTGGGTTGAAAACCCTATGTACTCACCAGGTTTCCCAACCTGACCCACTCAGTTTATTTATATCACAGGTGTTGATACAAGGTCACTTTACACTGAGAGATTTAAAGAGATGTAGATCACTATTGTAAATAAATGTAAGTTCTGTTTATGCTTATGTTTCTGTATTAATGATGACATCCCAAACGTTTTGAAATGAATAAAATACGTTTCTCGAAAATGTTTTAATAACGTATTTATCATGTTTTTCTGGGAACAAATTCCGCAACATTTTTATTAAAAGAAGTACTCTGATTTTTATAAAGCATAAACAAAATCGGTCTTTTCTGGCCGTGAAAATGGGGATGTCACAACCTATGGGTTCGGTTTATCGGTTTTTGGTTTTAAACTTTGGTTTCATGGTTCGATTTCGGTTTTATAATTCAAACCAAATATCAAACTTATTTCTTAATCCAACCTCAAGGAATCAACTATATAATGGTGATGATAAGTGATAGTTAGATAGCCTAAGCGATGTGGGACTCAATCAATGTTAGAGATAATAAAAAGAAATAGGATAACGAGCTTGTATTGAAGAGAATATTGGCTAGGTTTCAGTAATGGGGCGATGTGGGATGTAGTTAACCCGTTGGAAAAATAAATCGAGAAAAACGATGCTAGCAAGTTTTGAATCTGCTCCATTTCCTACAATTGCCCAACGCGTTAACTATTAGAGCATGTTTCAATTTGTGTTTATAACCCAAGGACTACATATATTTACATATATAAGTCACAAATACATATAATATATTAAATTTGTTTTGGTTTGGTTTCTTTCAGTTTTACCAAACCCAAAAACCAAACCAAAACCGAAAATTTCAGTTTTTGAATATTCTAAACCCAAACCATTGGTTTATGCTTTAGTTTTGATTTTTCGGTTTCGGTTTTGTCAATTTTTCGGTTTCCAAGTTCGGTTTTGCTTACCCCTATCTGGTAGATTGTTTCTTGTCATGGGATTTTGGTCTCTATTGTTTCCAACTGAGAAGTTCAGTTCACTTCCCGTTTTTGGTACAAGTTCCTTGAGGAACTTGGCACGAGGTTACATTTCAGCACTACATATCATCCGCAGACTGACGGCTAAAGTGAACTGACTATATAGACACTTGAGGATATTTTGCGGGTCTGTGTTATTAATTTTGGTAGGAGTTGGGATTCCTAATTGCCTCTCGCGGAGTTCTCCTACAACAACAGTTATCACTCCAACATTGGTGCTCCTCCATTTTAGCTCTTGTATGGTCGGAGATGTCACACCCCGTTTTGTTAGGGAGAGGTTGGTCACAGGGTTATGGGAATGATCAAAGTAGTCCTTCAGAACATGGAGCTTATTTAGCAGATCACGTAGAGGTTGCAAACCTCTCAGAGTCAGCATAATAGCTATGCTGACCAGTGCCGATCTGAATTGGAGCTTCAGGTCTGCGATATGGTGCTCTTAAAGGTCTCACCCTGGAAGGGTGTGATACGCTTCAGGAAGAAGGGGAATTCCATCCCCATTTATTGGGCCTTTTTGGGTGATTTCCAGGGTTTGAAAGGTGGCTTACATGTTGGATTTGCCAAGCACAATACTTTCTATGTCTCTCAATGGCAAAAGTGCATGATGGACAACAAGGTAGTGGTTCTGATGGATGATATTCAGGTCGATGAACACCTGAACTATGTTGAGAGACCAACAGCTATCCTGGAAAGGAAGATGAAGGTCATACACAACAAGTAGATACCTTTGGTAAAGGTATAGTGGCAGTATCAGAGAGGCTCCGAGTGGACATGGGAGCTGGAGGTTGAGATGCGGGAGTATTATCTTGATTTATTCACTGCAGCCGACTTCGAGGATGAAGTCTAGTTTATATGGGGGAGAACTGTAACATCCCGATGATGAGGTACTTCTAAATTTTGGCCCTATAATTGAATTATATTGGATTTTGGTCCCTAAGTGTAAGAAAGTGTAGAAAAGGGGCCCATAGTGGTATTTTGGAAAAATTGGGTTTGGATGAGTACACTGTGCATACATGTGTACGTTAAGCATACTAACGTGTGTCTTAGTACGATGAGCGTACACTTTGTATGCAGGCGTACATGAAATGGATGCAAACCCTAATTTTAGGGTTTTGGCTCATATTTAAGCAACCTTATTGACTAATATCTTCTTCTTACCCAACCTCCTTCTGTGATTTCAACCCTCAAGCAATCCTAGAGCAAGACAGAGCAAACATTTAGCTTTTAAGAGAGTTTTGGAGAAAGAAAAAAGTGGTGAGGAAATCTTGGAGTTGAGTGCACTTTGGATCTAGGATTTCTACTTGGTTTACAACATATTGAAGGTCTAAAGCTTGCATCTTTACGACTTCATCTTGTAAATATATGGGGCTGTTTGGTAGCATCTAGATGATTCATATTTGGATGCTAAAGAGGCCTGGATGATAAAGGGGATCTTTATGAATCTGTATCTAAACCAAAATTGATGTTTGTTTGGGCATCTGAATCCCTGCATCTTAATGACAAAAATGACAATTTTAACCCTCTAAACTATCTTTTAGTTACAAATTAAACATCATAAAATATCCAAATTAGACATTAGACATCATATAAACATCCAAATTTGTTATATATAGTTCCTTATATCATAATATAACAATTTTATAACAATATCTCGCAATATTAACCCAAAAAAAGAGATGATTTTGGCTGTTTTTGACATCCTCTCGGTATTAACCTGTGGTGACATCAAATCCCCAAATACTTCACCATTTCTTGCAATGCACTTTCATAATACCTGCTTCCCTTACAAATGCCATCAATGGAAGATTGGGTCAAGAGAATATCAACCCATATGACACACTTCATACAACAACTCAACGAAACTATGAAGAACCGCAAGAACATAACACAAAAATCAATTTCATACAAACCACAAAAAAAGAGAGCAACAAGAACACGATAAAAACACCAATTACATCCAAAATCAAGCAGCAAGAAAACGATTCAAACATTAATTTCGAGAAAAAAAACAAACCAGAAAACTTACCAGATAAGAGGGAGGGAGGAGGCGAGGAACGAGATGACAAAGGTGGAATGGAGCAACGCTGCTGGAGGGCGGAAGGAGGAGGCGGAGATGGAGTCG
This sequence comes from Lactuca saligna, assembly GCF_052625555.1. Classification (NCBI taxonomy): domain Eukaryota; kingdom Viridiplantae; phylum Streptophyta; class Magnoliopsida; order Asterales; family Asteraceae; genus Lactuca; species Lactuca saligna. Next base: position 52,144,227 of record NC_136420.1, on the reverse strand, counting down.
GAGGGTAGCAGGGAAGTTGCTGATGCTTGAGGCGGGTACGGGGATGTGGTCGATGCCTGAGAAAATGGAGAACGATGGAGGAGGGTCTGATGCATAGCGGGGGAGAAAGAAAAAAAGAGGAGGTGTGTTATGTTAGGCCAAGGGTATTAGACGTATTTTCTTCATTTAGACTCCTTCTTGCCTCTTCACGATCCAGACCACTTTTTGCCACATTTGCCCAGTTAAGAGAGTAAAAAAAAACTTCAACCAAACACTCTGAATCTAAACGATCTAGAGCTTGCCTCTTAATGGGACCATTAAGAGGAAACACAAACAACCCCTATGTTTTTGCTCTTTAAGTCGCCTTTTTGGTCCCAAAATGATGATTCATGAACATAACATGTTCTTGACCCATTAAGCTATCCTTTCAAAGCCTTGGAAGGGTCTTGAGTCATAAAAATGAATTCCAAGTGGTTGGTTTTGCTCCATGCATCATTTAGAAAGTCTTAATAGATTAAGAAGTCGAGTTAAGCACTTAATGGAAATGAAAAGTCATAAAGTTGGAAACTATACGAATCTTGAGGGTATTTTAGTCATGGATCTGAAAAATAGATGTGAGTACTTAAGTCGTTAAGCACTTATTGAGTGTTGAAGCTTCTTGGAGTATGCCTTGCGTACCTAAAGTACACCCTGCATACGAGGTCAACCACCTCGATGGTGGTCAACATGCGAGTACGCCCAACGTTCCTTCAGAGTACGCCCCGGGTACTCACTCTGAGTTGAGTCGACTGGGTTGAATCAGTTGGTTTGATCATTTTAACATTGACTTTGACCAAGTTTGACCTTAAGGGTATTTTTGGATTTGATTGAGATTGGTCATTGGTTGGAATAGGTGTCGATCAGGGCCCGGTCAAGACTGAATTGATGTGTTCAATTAAGTTCGTTGTCAAACAAATCAGAAATCGGGAAACAAACCGTTGGATAATAGGAAGATTCTATTCCATGTCTTTGTCTACATGATATCTTGTATAACGGAGGATTATATAATCCCTGATCTAAGGACACGTGACTGACTAGGTCAGAATTCGACAACGGGTTTTGAGAGCTACTATTCTTAATCAGATTCTGAAATCGTACTTGCAGTTATAGTTATTAAACTTATCCAAGTGGGAGACTATTCGATTATGTGTCTAAGCCAATAACTATAATTGATATTTACTTGATTTAATAGTAGTATGGTCCTTTTGGGTTGTCTTTTCGCTGACAAGTAGATAGGATGACTATTGGAGAAAGAGGCTGATTTTATTATTTAGAATATTAAATTGTTGTATAAATAGGATTTATTAATATATTATAAGAGTAATATAAGCAATCATATTGTTAATAAATATTTAATCATATATTAATTTGGAATTAAAGAAACGGACTGAAAGTGAAGGGGTAGTTTTGTAAATATTTGATAGTTGGGGTTTTGGGCTATTGGATCACCTTTATTGGGGGGGGGGGGGGGGGGCAAAAATCCATAGAAGGTTCTAGAGATTTTCATTCAAGCCCTAAGGAAGAGGTCTATGGACATGTTTAGGCCCTAAGCTAAGGAATTAGGGTTTCTACCCTAAAACCCTAGCTAGCCTCAAGTATAAATAGATCAACTTAGCTCTTGAATTTAGACACCCCTTTGGAAACCCTAGAAGAGCCGAATTTTTGAGCAAGTCATTCCTCTCTCCTCTCTCTCATATTCATGGTCCAAATGGGATGAAGGCCCGGTGAGGAATTCCAGTCATGATGAAGGTTCTGTGAGCGTTCCAGATAGTCTGTAGGCCGGTGCGGTGTTTCAATCAAGTTGAAGGCTCTATATGCGTGTTGTTTGTTATTATTCTTATGTTATGTGGTGGTACTTTGGGGGAACTCACTAAGCATTGGATTACAGTTTTGGATTATGTTTTAGGTACTTCAGATGACCGTGGGAAGGAGAAGGCGTGACCGTACACATCCTCTTGTTTATAGCGTATGATTTTGGGAGACTTTGATGTTGGAAATTTTTTTGAAAACTATGATCTATAAACATTTTATGAAATTGGATGATTTTAAAAGTTTAAATATGTTGTGGTCTTATGGATGCTACATCAAAACACGGGTCAGATCAATCCAAATATCAACCCTGACATGCCCTAAAAAGTGGAATCTGTGTTGATCTAGAGTAACACCGAAAAACTAACAACACCGCCCCTGACATCCGAACTCCCAATAATTAAAGACAGTTGTTGAGCCCGAGCCCACTATAAATAATACTTCCATAACCAATAATTGAGGGTGCCCATTCCTAGAAACCAAATATCCAACATACATGATTTGACGATACGTTGACGCATCCATTGAACTTCAACTGATACAACTCGATACCTTTGAAGAACCCCAACCATTGACATTAAAATACTAATGATCGAGAACCCATTGACAACAGATCCAATGATCTAATACACTACTAAACTAAAACCAATTCAAAACCAAACACACCAAAGTATGAAGTTGATTTACCGGTCAATAACGTCCCAACCTATACTATAGATAGGAACCTATACAATGAGATGATGAATCTGTCAACAAACGATACCCAACCCTAGCACCATAAGCGTATCTTGATCTATTCACTGGCATCCCGAAAGGAACTATTGGCTCAAATGAGCTCCTTTTCCAACAACTTCCTGCCACGAAGACAACTCATGTATTCCTGAGCATATACATCTGATGGCAACATGCTTTACATCCCCGACTTGACCAAACCCTGAGCCAAAGTCTCGCATACCCAAACCATAGATCCCTATCACCCATCCTTCTTAAACTTTGTAATATAACCGATCGATGAACCTCCAATCAGAATACCCAGTTCTCCCTTACTTGAGGTTCGAGTTACCACCAACCGACAATGCAACAAACCAATACTCAAACTGACACAACCAGATATATACCATCACTAACTTTCAGAATGTATAGCACAATGGAAGATGATCTTCCAGATAAAGACCAAGCAAAGTCAAAGACATTCCGAATCTCAGATGAAGACCTTAGAAATGTCCCAATCATAACCACCTCTAACATCAAGAATCCCTTGTAGATGTACAAACAATAATTATGACGTTCTATTCATAGCTTCGATTCTTTACCTTGAAACAAATGGACTACCACAGACCTTGCCTATAAATCCCCAACACACAATTCATCACGATCAATTCTCATAAATAGAAGAAGAATCATTCTCTTAGTCAAGATACATCAGAGACAACAAAAGTTTTCATTCCCAATTCACCTCCTTCATCAACCCAAACAATTAACTAGCACCTAACCTAACTAAATCCAAAGAAAGTAGACCCTTGATATAATAGCGACGCAACCATACTACAAGAATCCCCTTGTGACTTCCCACACTGCCATACTTTCTACCAAAAACCGCAATTGTCTAGCCCCATGTTGGTTCTACATCCCAACTCTGAAAATCCCATGTCTTCTCTCTCTCTTTCTTCGAAACACAAAAATCCGGAAGAATATAATCTCCATCGTGGATAGTGACATCCCAATCCATCTGTCAATCACTTAGCCTCCGATTACAATTCTCAAGCTAATCATCACAATGTCTTCCTTCTTGATTCCTGCGACTCAACTGACACTACCCCGAGAAAGGCCCTCAAGACCTTAAAATCAAAAAAATCATCTTGTTGTGCATCATTAAAAACCAAACTAACAAGGCCACTAAGGCCCAAGCAATTCACCATGCCCTTCTTAACCTGAACAACCATAATCGATAAACCAAATAAGACGGAAACAGATTGCAATGAATCATGGTACTGGACCATACAATCTACCCTCAATCAGCTCCTTAGAATCTGCAAACATTATCCTCAATTTGAGTATGGATCATGGGCTTTCAGTAATACGGAGCCAATACTACCTTCCACACTTTTCCATACTTTCCTACATAATCATTACAGATCCTCTAAGTAACTACTCATGTCCATTATCGCCCGATCAAATCACATATACTTGATCTCAAATTAATATACACCGCTAAAGATCACACCAATTCATTTAAGGTGCTTCATAGACTCTCTTAGGATTCCCACCTCACCATATCATCAACAGATGAAGAATGCCTACTAATATCAGCTAACTACTTCATGAATACAATGACATCCAACAAAACTTAAGTAATATTTTGAATAAAAGACCCAACCTTACAACGGTTATACTCAAACGAGAGTTGCACAATAGGTCCAAATCAATCATTCTAGAATTATTTAATATTTGCAATATTTAACTTAACATATTCATTTAATGGTTAGCCTACATCAATATGGGTCCCACAAAGCACAAAGCGAGCAACATTCAGGCAATAACATTCTATAGTCCACAAAACATAAAAATGAATCCTCCCACTAACTTATTTCTGTGATGCTAGGATCTTCTACCAACATTGCTAATCTTCCTAGATTCTCCCTTTACAATCCATCTTTCGAAAATGCTCACAAAAGCACAGTCTAACATTCTTCCTAGGCTTTCCTAGTGTTCCCGTTACACCATTCTCCACCATCAGCTTCAGAAAAGACTCCCTCTAATACATGTAACTACCTCACAAATATGATTACATGCCACAAACACTAGACAATTCTTCGACTGTAAGGTCTCACACTATAGTGGTTGGACTCAAACAAGTGTTGCACAATAGAGTTAAACCTAACCATCTAAAATAATCTAATCCCCAAAACATATAACCTAACGTATTTGCTTAATAGTTAGACAATATTATTGGAGGTCCCTAAAAGCACGGAGAAAGCAGCATTCGAGCACCGAGTAATCTAAACCGGTGTCTCACTTAAATCAGACCATTTTATCAAACAATCTAAAATCCATACTAGCATGTAGTTCCAAAAGATCAATCAACATCCATATAAATGCTTATTTCCTAGCATTCTATCATGCAAAACTTAAGAAAATCCATAGCCCTAATCTAGCAAGAAATTCTCACATACTCATACTAAAGCAATAAGCATATCACATGTATGCGTATTTTAGGAAAACTTACTTGTGCTTAGCTGATTGCACACATCGCACCATTTTTTCTTATAAAACGTTTTTAGAAAATTATTTTCTTTTAAAATATTTTAGAAATCCTCAGTTTGAGTATAAACTCACCCAAGAGTGTACCCAAATCCCTCAAACCAAGGCTCTGATACCAACATGTAATGTCCCAAAATTTCTGAGTAAAAATTTCATTTTAATTGAGTCAAAACCCTTTATTCATTATCCCAAAAGACAATCATAATAAAAGTATTCTCAAAAGATTAGAGTAGAATCAAAAATAGATAATGTGGAATAAATCTCTAGGGGATGAAGTACGATCAATTTGGGCCCTTTCTTTTGAAACCAGAAGTATCTGAAAACATTTTAAACATAAAATATAAGCACAAAGCTTAGTGAGTTACTCAAAGTACTCCATCCATACATACATAAGAGTAAAAAACTAAATTGGGTCTATTTCACTCTTTCGGTCTCTTTCAACTGATATTGGGTCTATTTGACCCCCTTCGGTCTCTTTCAACCGGTACTGGGTCTATTTCACCCCCCTTCGGTCTCATTCAACCGATATTGGGTCTATTTCACCCCTATAGCTAAGAATACAATCATATCAACAAAAGTCACAAAGATAATAAGCATATACATGCATTACAATAAGTGTCACCAAAGACAACCATCATCCTACAACATAATCTAGTGGGTCGGACATTAGTGCCTTTGACCAACGAGTATAGTGAAGAGACTTACCTTGCATATGAGACCACACCTAACAACACCTATAGCTGAAGAATGGTGCTAACACCTCCTATAAATCGATATAAGGTAAACCCTTATTCTACCTTCTAAAACTAACAATTGGTTAAGGTAAACCCTTAACCAAGTCAAAAGTCAACCGTCAAGGTCATCAGTCAAATCCATCATCAAACATCCTCCACGTCGTGGTCAGACCATCACCACATTGTGGCTATCTGGCAAAGTCGTGATCCAAACATTTACCATGCTGCGGTACTCAATCTGCCACATTATGGTGTGCACCACACAGACAGATTGTGGATAACACAATCGCCACGCCCAGTGGTGGATGCAAAGGTTAAGGAGTGGGGACACATGCCTCCAATGGCTAAAATATATTATATAAATTTTACATTAAAACCCTTTATGTTTTTAAAAAACTTCAAAAAATTCCCCTGACAAAATAAAATGCTAGAATCACCACTGGCCATGTCGTGACCCCTTCCTTTAGGACAACTTAACCAATAAGTCCTTAATCGTTTGACCCAGTCATCCAAACCTTCCAGAAACCATTCATACTCCTAAAACATCCTAAAAATCATTCCTTTTCAAACGTGCATGACATATGCAATTCTTGGGTTTAAATTAGGTTAAGAATGTGAAAAAGAGGTCAAAACCTCAATCATGGAAACAAGACCATACCAATTCATAGACCTAGAATATATGATGACCAAGGGACCAACATGAGCTATAAAGTTGTAACCTTTATCTCTTATAATCATCAAAAACTTAACTATAGAAAAAAATACCAAATAACCTAGATCTATAAGGTAAACATCATCAAGATGAAAACTTGAGAACTAAAAAATCATCAGGAAGATGCACACACGGAGTAGAGATGGGTAGCTTGCTTGATATATGCACAAAAGCACATTTTTCTTCCTTCTAAGGCCAAAAAACAAACCAAATGAGTCAAGAGTTTCAAAGATGGCTCGGGTTTAGGGTTCTGGGTGTTGGAGGCTATTAAGAGGTGAAACCCTAGCTACTACTTCCTTTATATACAGTGCAAAAACTGGAATTTAGGGTTTAGACCTCTATATGGATGCCACACCGTGACCAAAAGAATTTCACGTTGTGGTGGCTTAAATGAACTATGTGACCTGTTGGGTATTAGATGTTGCATCATTGGGCTATTTTGTTTTAGTCCAATATGTAAATGGTATAGGCCTTTCCAGCCATCATATTTATTAGGGTTTATGTATTTATAGTGCATGCATGCATTGTAGGATGTTAAGGTTTTTATCTTTGGAAATTTTTGCAAACCCTAATCACGCGTCTACAGTAGCAGTTCTTAATCGAACTCTTCTGAGGCTATGAAGCTTGAATCATTAAGCTTATTTTGAATAAAAAATTAAAAATAAATAATAATATTATTAATACTAAATAGCTCAATGATGCAGCATCTAATACCCAACAATCTCCCCCTTTGCGTCAATTGGGGCGAGAGATGCTTTACTGCTGAGTCTTCTTGATAGTCTTGAAAATCTTGGGAATCACAGCGAGTAGAGTACTGCGAAAGGCGATGTACCACCAAATCATATCACTGTAGTTCTTTATCGCCACAACATCATTTAACTTACACTTATTAACAATCTCCAAACTGTGTTCCAAACAAAACATGGAGAACAAGTGTTTGCCGGCCAAATAAAAAAGACATTTCTAAAAGGATCCACAAGCCTCTTTGCCATGCTAGAACATCACGGTCTAGTGCTCCTTATCAATTTTACCCATTCACATTTTATTGATGTCACTAGCTCTTCCAATCGGATTGATAGTGGGCTTTCGTTTCAGAACAGTGGCTATTTCAATGTCAATCTTTGCCACTTCATATATATATATATATATATATATATATATATATATATATATATATATATATATATATATATATATATATATATATATATATATATATATATATATATATATATGAAACCAACGTTCGCTTTATGTGAGCCAGAATGGGTTCGTATTTTTTTCTTCAATTAGCAAAAAGTTAAGCAACAGAATCCAATCATGAGGATTATGATTGGGTAGATCGGCAAGAGTGAATTCGTGCACAGCATTTTCCAAACCTCTTATTGCCTTGAACTTCGAATTCACAAAATTTCTTGTAGCAATTGACCCTCTAACTTTGACTGGAGTTATATTTTGAGCACTCTAGGTTAGATACTAAGGTTTGCCAAGAGAGAGATAAAAGTCAATTAAGGCTTTATCCACTTTCACATCTAGAGAGGGAACTGTTGCAAAATACTTAAAGCAATGAAAGATTAATGCTTTTCATGTTATAGGCATGTCGAACTGAGAATCCTTCGTGTTTTCCAAATCAAAAGAAATAACTGGCTCCAACCAGTGAACACTTGGGAATTTAATAGCATCATGCAACAATAGCTCCAACGTCCACAATGGAAAGAGTGTTTTTCTTCTCTCCAAAGCGTCGTGATCTTGTTTTTCTTTTCTTTCCTTCTCTTCGGCTTCTCTCGCAATGCGAGCATTTTCCTTTAGCTCATAGGTGCGAGCCTTTCGCTTCAGTTGGTCTTCTTTGTTTTCTTCTTCTTCATCATCAACATCGCCCATTGGTTCTTTCCTTTTCGAACCCGAGCTACATTACCCTTTGGTTCATTTTTTAGGCATTTCCACCATCTTACTAGCTTGATCTTCTCCCCTTGTTTCGGTAGGATAGGGGCCTCAGAAACACCTTCAATTATGTTAAGAAGAGAAAGAGCAGGACGAAGTTTATTTGCCAAGTGTCTGCGAACACTGATGGTCAAAATAGAGTCATGGGCTTTAAGATGATTGGAGAGCAATGAATTCACATCTCCCATACAACTTTTCAGAACTACTCTTTCAGATTTAAGCTCCTCGATTTCTTTGTTTGTGTGCTTAAGCTTGATTGATTGAGTTCTGAGTTGAGTTGTTCGGAGAGCACGTTCATCCATTATCTTCCTTTCAACAACCAAGTCTTCTTGGAACTTGGTAAGCCGTGAAGAAATGAAAGTTTGAAATTTTGTGTTGTCAGTGGTGATACATGTACTAAGCTATTCCAGATTCTCCCATTTAGTACGAAGAGAAGTGCTCAGTTTCGTAATCGCATCAGTTGCTTTGGAAGTATTCGATTTAGCTGCAGTGTTTAGCTCTTTCATAAAAGTCTTGGTTTCTGAGATTTGTTTATCGACTTTTTCGGTCGCTTGTTAACATGAAAGAGTGGAGTCCTCAACTGCCTTGTTTGCTTTTGCGAGATTAGTTGCATGGTCTTTTACAAGAGTATCGAGCATAATCTTAACCACTACTTCAGAATATGCTTGGCTTGAAGAGGCAGTAGAGGAGGCAATAAGAGAGTCCAATTTTTCATTAAGACCCTTGAGATGCCTTTGAGTCATAGGGGAATCATCATCGCTTTCTCCTTGGACCGAGAATGGACTATAGTGAAAAGTTTCAATGTCTAGTCTATCAGCATCGTGAGGGTGTCGGAGTCATCTTGAGGTTGAGGCGAAATGGGAGGTGTGGTAGAAGAGGTTGCAAAAGATCGAAGTCTTTTCCCCCACATCATATGCGTTGACATTAACAAAAGGTTCACCTGTAGTGGTAGTCGTAGTGGTAGTATTTTTAGTGAGAATAGGTAATTGTAGAGGAATACAATTAGGTTGTTGAGTGGTAACAGGAGGTGGGCAAGCTGCAATTGTGATAGGAGTAGATGTGGAAGTAAGTGATGGTGGAGGGGATGGAATAGAGAAATTTACCTCTTGGTCGTTTCTGTTGACATCATCATCAGATTCGCTTGGATCTGCATCATCATAGTCGCTTTCAGATGAAGTCGAGGAAGGGGTGCGAACCTTACAAACTGGCTTCTGGACTCGCCTTCGTTTTGCAGAAGAGAGAACAGGCTTAGAAGAATCGCCTTTTGTCTTTTGATTTTTGGGAGTCTGAGTTAGGGCAGATGGACCCTCTTTCGGTTGCTTTGGTTTTTCCCCCTTTCTTGACCTTATCAGCTTCATCAAGAGTATGCTGCATCTCAGGAGTGATCACTCTGGGTCCTGAACCTTGAAGCTTCTTGTATTCCCCAATAATGATTTTTCTTGCACCAGACACACACCTATACATGGATTCAGGAATTGATACCACAAAGGAAAACTTGGAGGTGTCATCAATAATGATCTTGGTAGTGTGAAACATGGAAATTGATGACATCAGAGAGTCTGCCATGATAGGAATGTTGAGGTTTTCAATCGCTCGCTGCACCACGATGGTCCAAAATCTAGCACATGAAATCTCAATGTGTCGAGTAGTGGAATTAGTACTTTGCACTAGTTGAGCCCATAAAACGGGACCATATTCTAGGTTGATTCCATGATAGAGACCATAGATGATCATCATGAACAACTTACTTGCGCAATTAGACCCAGTCACCCTTTCAGAAAAACTATTAAAGAGTAGGGTAAAAAGACCATTCCATTGAAGAAGAAGGTTAGGTTTTCTAAACATGGAGATGGAGGGGATAAATTCCTTGTACCCCATTTGATAAAATATCTCCACAATTTAAGCAGTAGATATTGAGTCTGGGTTCACCATTGAATTGACATAAGCAAGCCCTAGAAGAGAGCAAAACCTAGCCTTTGAAATTGAAGTCTTATTCTCAAATATCTCAAAGGTAATCCATTCCTCCTCTTTGATGTAGGCTACTGAAGAATAAGCTTTGGACAGTAGCAACATCAGAACACTCTCGAACTTGGTTAGAGTAATGACCAGAGGTGAGTACTTCAGGCATTTGACAATCGGTAACATGAATGCGTCATACTTGACTAGAGGAAATTCGATAATCAAGTTTTGATTTTGTTTGATGGTGAGGAGAGATGATTGAGCAAACTGTTCATGATCTGACGAAGAGAGAGCCATTGTTGCTGAGCAGAGAACAAGATGAACAGCAAGCAGAAATTGCCATTAGGGTTATTGAGAATATTTGGAGACGATAAGGAATAAATGATGGATCAAAATCCCTTTTATATGATAACCTAGAAAATTGAAATGCCGTTTATGATATCACATCTGAAAAATCGCCTAAAACGCGTGATGTGACAGCTATTCCCCCTAAAAAGCTATCAGGCGGCGTGATGAGTGGAAACCTTTCAAATTCCAACCTCCTAAATATTAAGTCTTATCCCCAAAAGTAGCGTCATCAATATCCCCAATGATTCAAATTCTCTTTCGCGCTTTTAAATAACTTTTGAATCTTCTTTCGCTTTAGAGAATCATTCATCATAGTGACATATTAAAACGAGCGCCAACTATTATTGAGAAACCAAAGAAACATAAGTACCACGAACTAGACTATGGAAAATCATAAAGCTCTTCGTGCAAGAGTATGCCAAAGATAAATAAATAACTCAAATTTATGTGTGGGATTTTAGTGATGTCATACAAGACATGAAACTGTGGATCCCGGGCACGAATCTCTTCCATCAAAGTCAAGAGAGACTATGAAGTGTCTATGGTTTCCTGTTGAAGTACATTCATTTGTTTGTTAAGAAACAATGAAAGGCATCTTTTAAAGTTAGGTAAGAAAAGGTGGCTTCATCTTCAATCTGAATTATGAAACTTAACAAAAGTATGAAACCTGGATGAAGTACTCGTGTGACCGGTGTAGTCAGTTGAATGAGTAGGTTTGGAATTAGTTTAGTGACTAAACGAAAGTGTGAAATCTCAAAAAAATGAAATTGGATCTTATGGGAAGAAAAGTCTTGGTATTATAACAATTCGTAAAGATCTCGCAAAAAGAAAAAGCAATTTCGTGGTACAATACAAAAGGTAGAGTTACGTTAAATCCATGGTGAAAATCTAGAACTTTTAATTGTTCACTGTCAATCCATGTAAGTGTGGTGGATTTTGGGTTTCACTCACTTTGTGGTGAACGAAGCTAAGATCATTAACTCAGATGTTTCATAACCATAAACCTCAATGGTATAGCTGAGAGTTTCAAGGGTTACATTTATGAGTACGAAGGCAAATGGAGAAGAGTGAAGGTGGTTAAAGAACCAAAAGTACCACTGCTAAACGAATGTGACCAAGCAGATAACTCTTAGCTCGATGTGAGAATAGTAAGGTAGCTCATGAATTATGTGAATTTAGTAGCCTAATTGGGAAGAAACGATTTGTGTATATCAAATCAGTAAGACTTCATCATAGAGTCGTTGAGGCTTTGGACAACATGTTGCATCATGCTTCTAGGGACACTTAGCTAGTACAAAGATATAGAAAATTATACTTGCCCCATCATTCGTTTTTGCAATCTAACCTGCAATGCTACTCAAGGAAATAACGAAATTAAAAACAAAAGGAAATATTTTTGTATTTTGAAATTTTCTAAAAAAGAAATAAAAAAAATATTTTTGGATATGAAAGAGAAAACATAAATGAATTAAACATTTTTGTATTTTGAAAGCTTTAGTAAAAAATAAAACAAAAGAAGAAAGCCTAATATACAAAGTATACAAAAAGATCAGACCATGAGCGTCCACCTTAATTTTTTTTTTGAGGCGCAAGATAGGGTGAGCGTTCGTTAATTCATGTCCAAAAAATCGGAAACGAATTAGAGCGAGCGTTCGCACCAATTCGCGTGTCTTAAAATAAAAACGCAAGTGAAAAGATCACTGCGAAAGCAAAAGTGGTTTTGGAACTGATTCAGCTTCCATCATTCCTAGGCCTTTAAGTATTCTATTAAAGGTTGCTTCAGGCATGACTTTCGTGAATATGCCAGCCAATTGGTATGTCGTTCGTACGAAATGTATATCAACGTTGCCGTCTTCTACATGATCCTTGATGAAATGATACCTCAGTGTTATGTGTTTCTTCTTTGATTGTTGCACTGGGTTGTGATAGATGCGAATTGTGCTTTCGGAATCACAATAGAGTGGGATTCGCTTCATGTTCAGGCCATAGTCTCATAATTTAATCTTAATCCATATGACTTGAGAAGTACTCAGCTTCAGTTGTTGACAAAGAGACACATGTTTGCTTCATGGACTGCTAGCTGACAAGTTTGCCATCGAGAAATTGGCATCCTCCAGTTGTGCTTTTTCTATCTAACCCGCATCCTCCAAGATCAGCATTTGAAAACGCTTGTACGAAGAAAACTGATTTCGCAGGATACCACACACCGAGTGATGAGGTTTGTTTCAGGTATCTGAAGATATTATTGGCTACCACCATATGAGGTTCGTGTGGATTTACTTGGAACCTAGAACAATAACAAACGGAAAACATAATATTTGGTCTACTAGCTGTTAGATACATTAAGGATCCTATCATTTGGCGATACAGAGTTATATCAATAACTGGTTTTTCCAGAGATGGTGTTAGTTTCGTTCTGAATTCCATTGGAACCTTCACTTTGGAGTCTCCCATCTGTTGGATTAGTGTCTAAGTCCATAACTACTTTGGTATGTACTTGACACGATGGTGCATGGTCCTTTTGGGTTACCTTCACCAAAGCAACTTGATAGGATGAATTATGGAGAGAAAGGATTAAATATGATTTATTAATATATTATGAGAATAATATATTAAAGGAGAAGTCATATTGTTTAATTAATATTAGTCAATAATTAATTGGTAATTAGTTTTGTGACTCAAAGAGATTAATTAAACTTAAGGGACTGGAATTGTAATTATAAGATAATTGCAATTTGGGCCATGGATTGCCTTATATTAAGGGGTGGACGACCTCTATGTGGAAACCCATGAGAAATCATCCAAGGCCTTAAGGAAAGGAGTCCATGGGTTGCTTAGGGCTTAAGCATCCAAATTAGGGTTTCCTTGTTTGATAACCCTAATAGCCTCACTATATATAGATTCCTTATGACCCAAAAACGTGGCTAAGCTTTATTCTAGGTTTTCATTCGTTTTTGGGCAGCCTCCATCCTCTCTCCTCTTCATCCTCTTGCTTTTGGTGTTTGTGAACCATTACAGGAGTGATATTTGTGACTCTAAGCTTTCTAAAGTCATTACAAGGAGGAATTGAGATTGTTATTGCTACATAACAATCAAGGTATGATCTAAACCCTAATTATATGTTATATTGATTATCATATGTTAGATCTAGGGTTTATAGTCTTGGATAACTTGCATGTACAATAGAGAAACCTAGATCCAAGCATTAGGGTTTGTATGAGCACATAGGATGTTCTCATGACCAAAACCCAACAGTGGTATCAAAGACTAGATTGGTTTCTATTGTATTGATGCCTTGTATGTTGAAAAAATTCGATTTTTGTGGTTCTGCATCATAGACTCGGCGAGTTCGAGCGTCAGATGGAGCTATTTTCGGGATTTCTTGCTGTTTATCTTTGAAATACTTGCCTTTATCATATTAGATCAATATAAATCCGATTTTATGATATATATATATATATATATATATATATATATATATATATATATATATATATGAGTATATTCTTGATCTAATTAAAGATATTTATCAATTAATAAATATTTATTTCCTTATGTGATAATTGATTAATTATTTTGATTAAATCGGTAAATTGTTTTGCAAGAAACCATTAAATAAATCAAATATGGATAATTATGTGATTAAATGTTAATTTAGATTATTTGTTATTTGATCCTTGTTGTTATGAAAAGTTTCATATTTTCCCCTTTAGGTTTTATAGTTTAAATTTGAACCCAAAAGTTTTGTTGTTTTGATATTTAAATAATTGAAACCCTAATGTTTTCAAAAAAGGTTTCAAAACTTGCCCTCAAGTTTTGGAATTTAAATTTTGATTAATAGTTTAATTTTGATGTATATTTAAATTCTAAACCCTTATGTTTTTGAAATGTTTCAAAACTTGCCCTCAAGTTTTGGAATTTAAAAGTTGATTAAAAGTTTAATTAGGAATGTTAAATTCTAAAACCCTAGTAATGTTTTGAAAAGTTCAATTCACACCCTTATGGTTTTATTAATTCATTAAGGTGTATAATTAAAAGAGGTTTAATAAATCCATAAAAGTTTTGGTTTGAAATTTAATTGAATTAAAAGTATAATTATTAATTTTAACCACCTAGTATTTTAAAAGTGAAAAATACACCCTATGCTATATATATAACATTAAAAGTCTAACATTATATATATGTATGAGTAAAAGTCAGTCTTACCGTTAGTAGGCCTCATTCACGAAGTTGGTCTATAAGGGGTGTTTAAGAAAATTGCCTATAATATGGCGATTGAATAGGTATCCACTCTTACCCACCGCACTCTTGACTAGTGGAGGGTCGTTAGCCGAACGGGTAGGATAGGACGAAACCTTCCATTATAAGTATAATAAAATACAAAGTAACTAAATGTTTTTCAAATTCCCAATCTAAGTTACTTAGGCAAAAGTGAATTTATTCAATTCCATGAAATTACACTTTGTGCCCTTGCGAAGATGCTAGTGGAGCGTGTGTGGTTTACCAGCACACTAAATGGTTCTAACCAAAGGTAGCAAAGGGTGACTCAATGTTTGTCATAGTTCGGTCGAGCGTGTGTGGTTTACCGGCACATCGAATAGGTGACTGTAACATGTGAGGGCACCATGTAAGTTTGCATGGTTATTCACACCTTCTTTGTGATCCTCGGCATCCTAGTCACAAACAAGAGGGGCATATCGAGATTTAAACATGCCATTGAAATGTTCAATGAATCTCAAAGGATCTAGGAGTTTTCATAGATTTAAAACTTAAATTTCTTTTACGTTTTTTTCATGGTGGAAATTAGTGAATCGTCATTCACTTACCATCAAATGTTCTGCAATTTGGGTTACGACATCCCTCTCCCGAGTTGTAGAATATTGTGTTGGGTCCTAGCCTTAGTATCTCATTTGGGTGATTTACTAAGGACTCAATCAATCAACTAACTTGAATTCGTTTTCTCCCGTGTTGTAGATGTCAAAGTTCGACAACTATGGTCTTCCCAAATCCCGTGGAACAAGCATTCCACATGAAGATGGTATTCCACGATTCGATCGAGCAACAAGAAATCATACTTCACTTCCTCCACCTCCTCTAATTGTTCTCCCTAACCCACAAGATCGAAGAATTGAAAGGTCCAATATCACTAAGGCCCTATTGGAAATGAAACATGAAGATGGTAAATCCATGTATTATGTTGGGTGTGTCATTTCCCGATGAGTTGGCTGTGAACTGGGTTCTGCAGTCAATCCCTGAATCATATAATGAGTTCAAAAGAAAGTATTATATGATGGATCATGACGATAACCTCATTGACCTAACTTACATGCTCATTGTTGCTGAATCAGAAATGATTTGGCGAAGCAATGGAGCGTATTTGTTGGGAAAGTCAACCGACCATGCTTCCGAGGACGTTCTAAGAGAAGCGACCTGCGTTTGCTGCCAAGAGAAAGGGCGTTGGATAGAAGTCTTCCCCAAGAGCCTGAAGATTCCAAAGATGGGAGAGTCAAAGAGTATGGTTGTGCTTCAGGTAAAAATCCACTATCTAAATTAAGTTCCTATTCGTTGATTCTTAATACATGATGTGATAAGATTGCATTTGAATGTTTTGTAGGATCGGTGAAAAGAAAGGAAGCTTGATGAAAGAGCAAGATGAGTCTAATCACAAAGAAATGGATCTCGATCGCATGAACTTGAAGATTATATTTTGAGCTTAGATAGTTATGATAGAGTTGTTAGAAATTTTCTTTTTTGAAATACATAGTTTTCAATGGATTTTGCATTGTAAGGACAAATGTTTTCCGCTATTTTTATAAATAAAATAAATTTTGATTTGACTTATTTATTTATTTGTTTATTTCCTTGCAATGAAATCGTTATGAAAATTGATGTTTGCATATTTCTACAACGAATGGATATGATTCTTGTTTAAGTTATTTATGGAAATGTCAAGAATTTACCAAATAGGGAGAGTTTCTCATCGCCCAAATTTCAATTGGACAAAAATTTGGAATCACGCAACTTGGTTGCATGATGAATGAGAAATTTCATATTTGGAAATTAGACAAATTCGTTGACAAAGTGTCAAGTGAAGGACTAGAAGATCGAGTACACAAGGTTATGTGTTGGTCAAGGTCACCATAATAGTAACAAAGATATTCGTGATGATTTACTAAAGGTTTAGTTAATATCATAATACTTATAACATTAAGTGTAACTCTGAATTGATTGAAAAGGTATAAATCAATGGCAGAACGAATAAGAAGAATCAAGTAGACAGAAAGATAAAAGGTTCTCCATTCTAATAAGAAGGGAGAGTACCGTTTATGCTTTATGATAGGTCTTAATGATTGAGAACCATATCTCAATTGATCCTCTAAGTGAGTCTTAGTATAATTGTATGTTTAAGAAGAGGAATCAAGAATTAAAGAAATGGTTAAATCAAAAGGTCAATCATACTTCGTTCCAATAACAAGTCTTAAAGTTAAGATTGTGGCAATAAGTGACAAGTATTAAGAAGGTTTATCAAATTCATTAAATGTGGAAAGTTGTGATGTCTTGGATAAGACAAAGACCAACTAGGACCAATTTATGAAGTGTTTTGATAAAAAATACACTAACTCTTGAATATTTGTTTGTCAAGAAATGTTTATTGACAAGAGAATCTTATATGTCAAGGAGTCAGTGGGGGTCTTAATGGTCTTGAAAAGTTTCAAGAACAAATCAAATAAACCTTATCGATCATCACTATCACACGAGTTGAGGTTTACAACCTATCGTGTTGACATTATTTTGTTTCTATGTTGTTTCCAATTGAGTTAATTATGAATGTGAGTTCTATGAGTTCTCATTTTGAACGCATAAAAGGCAAGGCACCTTGATCAATGAAAGGTACATTGATAGGAAAAGGTGAGCTGCTTAACTACTTGGAAGACGTGGTGGGCAGTTGTGCTACCATAAGGCAAGAAATCAAGATTAAGAAACTTCAGTCCATATGAGTTTGAATTTGTCGTAAACTTTGGTTTTCACAAATTCACATGGATAAGAACACATACACCTTTTAAATCTAAGTGTCATAAGATTTCCTCCTTCATGAAAATGATTGTGAGGAAATGCTTTCACTAATAAAGATTTTAAGAAGATAGTGATTGTAAAATTACATTCTCGAATTCGATTATGGTTACGGTATCCCTTTCCATGATTTGAATTGTGAGGTTTGGCAACTAGTCTTAATTGTTTAGACACACATATGAGTTATCTAAGGAAAAGGTGTATAAGTTTAAGAGGCCTTGATAAAAGATTATCAAGGCATTAAGTATTAGAAACATGGACTTAAGAAATTCAATAGGTATTGTTTTTCTGAAAGTTAAGATGTTTATGAATACATGTCGAAGCTAGTGGGAGCATAAGTGTTACGTTTTATAATAATCATAATGATACTGGGAGCATAAATGTTATGATTGTATGATTATTAAGGCACGTATTTCAAGTTGGCAATATTAATTATAGAAAACAAGAGTTATACCTAGCAAAGTGGTAAGGGTTGTAAAGTTGTTTTGCTATAATTAAGGGAGAGAATATTATGCTTCATTTGAAATCAAAAGGCTTAGGTTGAGAAATGTTAATAAATTTAGTCAAAGGTACATAGTGTGTTCTTAAAATTTCGATTATGATTACGACATTCCTCTTCACAATTCGAATTTTGAGAACATAGCAAGTAAGATATTTTGCATCATGTCCCATACGCTTCGGGTACAGGATCGATTGCAAATGCTATAATATTTGAACATTCTAAAATTTTCCAAATGTTTAGAGCATTTAGAGGGAAAAAGGACTAGAATCGGTTTTTGACCAAAATAATTAAACAACTATCAAAGGACAAACCAAAGTTCATCGAGGATTGGTCGCTTGTGAGTAGTTGGAAGCATGATATTGGATGGACCATATTGACATTATTTTGAATAGATAAGATTCTATTAAGAATGAGTTGTCATATAGAAAATATGGAAACGTGTCCATATTGGGAATTGAATATTGAAAATCTATGTCTAGATTAGAAACTTTTAATTTAAAAGGATGCTAAAAGGAATGTACCTTGAGTGAGAGACATCATATCTATGGAATTGTCTTGTTACAATCTCCGATAAAAGACTTTGTAATTTAATTGGCAATAGTCTTTGTGACTTTGGTGTAGTGATATTACGAAAGGATCATTGCCTAAAATGTTATAATCTAGCATATTCTATAAGTAGCAAGAATTTGATATTCTTACACTTATGAAAAAGGATTAGGAGTTGTGAAATGAGAATGATTGGAAATGTGTTCAAAATTTATATATTTAACAAATTAAGAACCATAGGTAAACATTGTGTGCATGCTAGGAGCATGGGACAAGTGTAGTAATAATTCAAGTAAGAAGTTGATTACCCAAAACGACAAATAATGAGTAATTGATATACTGATAAATAAAAGGTGTTTTATTTATACTCAAAGGTTTGAGGCCATATGGGATTATTATTATTCTTGTGTTTCACTTTGCATGTTTTGACTTCCTGAATAATTTAATTCGTTTAGAACAGTCAAATTATTCGAACGGGCCACAGTCGTTCATCTGTTGGAAGTAGATATGAAATGAAGACTGTCGTGAATTGGTGTGTGGATTGTCTAAAAGGGTATTAGACATAAGCAAATGTTTGCTGTAACATTCATGAGTGCTTATGAATAAGATTTGAGCATTGGATTAAACCCACGCACACTTGTATCACTCCATGAATTGTATCACGAGTGATTGGTGAGACGATAACATCTTATATTCTTGAAATCGAGATGTGTGAGTTGTATCTTGAAAATCGGTTGCACATTGATAATATGTAAACGCACCAGTAACTTGGTGTCATAAAACATATTGTTGTGTGTGATTTGGTGAGTGGATGCAAGTGAGCATTGTGTAACAGCCCGGATCCCCAGGTATCTTTACTTTCATATTTTTGGTATTCTGTGAGGGGACTCGGCGAGTTGGAGGTCGAACTCGCCGAGTCGGGTCGCGGTTTTGGACGGAGGTTCGCGTCCGGACTCGGCGAGTCTAAGGGATGGACTCGGCGAGTCCGCGCTGTTTAATGAAACCCTAATTTCCCGGTCCTAAGCCCTATTTAAAGTACCTTATGGCCCTTCATTGCAGCCACCTTGAGCCTTGAGTGTAACCAAACGGCTGAGAGACCTTGTGAGTGAGATAAGAGGCTATTTGCTCATCATTCGGTGTGTTATTGCAAGAAAGGAAGGAGAAGATCAAGCTTAAAGAGTTGGGGAGCTTGGAGCTACTTCTATTTCTTCAAGGGAACCTTCTTGAGGTAACTTTCAGAGCTAAACTTCGTATTTTGGTTGATGTGAGAAATCTAGGGTTTCTTCTTTCCTTATTTGGCTTGGATTTGAAGTATGAAAGGTCCCATGGAGATATGGAACCTAGATCTAGACCTTAGCAGGTCCAGAAGGCCCCAAATGATATACTTTATGTCCATTCTTTTGAGTTGGAAGCTAGGGTTGCCATATTAGAGGTTATTTCCCCAAAAAGAGCCTTGTATGTGTTGCATGGAGACCAAGACTGAGACTTTATGTGATAAATGAGCTTGGGAAGGCCAGATCTATGTGTGTATGGAACAGATCTGACCGCAAAAGAAAGTTTTAGCTGATGCATGGCATGGACTCGCCGAGTCTGAAGAACAGACTCGATGAGTCGCTTGAAGATTGTCCTTGAGACCACCCAGTGTGTAGTCCTGCCGAGTTGTGGGTGACTCAGTGAGTCACAGAGAGTTAGAAAGGTTTTTGATAGGTGGACCGAGTCGAGTTGGGACTCGCCGAGTTGTCCTTGCGACTCGGCGAGTTGAGTCGCGGTGGCCCCGTGATTCATGCCCAGGTGAAACTCGTCGAGTCAGGGGAGTACTCGACGAGTCAAAGGGAAAATCCTTGCGAGTTGGTGAAAACGCATCGACTCGCCGAGTCACTCTAGTGCGCTCGCCGAGTCCGGTCAATTTGACCAAAGACCGTTGACCAAGTTGACCAGTGTTGACTTGATAAGGATGGTCAACCTTAGTGGTACAAGTAATAATTATAGATATATGATGTTATAGGAGGATTACAGCTCGGGGGTTCGAGCATGAGTGATTTCCAGGGTTCACGAGATATCGAGACATACGAGGTGAGTCTTCTCACTATACTGTACCCGGATGGGTTTCACTGTGTAACCGGAAGGTCGAATATGATATGAGATATATGCTTTATGTGTGATAAGTTAATTGTTATATGTGCCATGTATGAAATGATTGATATGGGCCGGAAGGCATTATGTTATGGGCCGGAAGGCGAATATGTTATGGGCCGGAAGGCGTGGTAATATGGACCGTAAGGTTGACGTGGGTAAGACTGGAAGGTTTACCGAGTTGGGACGGAAGTCCCCTGAGACACATGGATCGGAAGGTCCGGGCCTGGAAAGGCGTATGTGTGTAGGTTGTATTTTGGGGAACTCACTAAGCATTTATGCTTACAGTTGTTGTGTTATGTGTTTCAGGTACTAGCGAGGACCGTGGGAAGGCGCCGGCGTGATTGTACACACACTCGGGGAAAACTATTTTGTGATGTTTGTTTATGTAATTGGTTGTGACAATATTATTTACATTGGAACTTAAATTATTACTCGATGTTTGATGTTTGTAAAAATGAAAAAAAAAATGTTTTAAAATTTACGTCGTTACAAGTTGGTATCAGAGCCTTGGTTTGAGGGATTCGGGTACACCTTCGGGCGTAACTGAACTCAAACCGGGGATTTGAGAAAATTTTAATAAATCAATAAAATTTGATAAGTGATTTTGAAACAACCAAAGAAGAAAGAGTGTGTACGGTCAACCTGCGCCCGAACGGTAAAATCCCCAAAATACTCTTACGATATGTGTTATGAGATATGATATGATATGATACGCATGCTAGTAGACTAGGTATACATATTAGGACTAGAGTGGCCTGATTTTGTGATGCCTTAGTCTAGGGAAACCTGCTTCTATGAGGTGCTTGAGAGCGAGTGGGTAACTAGTGTATGACAAGAATAGAGTACTCAGGATTCGGGGTTTGGGGAGGAGGACTTGGGGTAAATACTAACGCGGTGTAATTGGTAGTATTGGGCCCGTACTACCAAGGACACCGGGTCAGTGGGCATCCCAAGTAAGAATCCCTGGGTATCGGAGACTGAGTAGGACTGCGTTATCAAGTGCGATTATGCCCGATAAAGTCTCTGATATTTTTATGTTGTATTTCAGAGACATCATGGTTAGACCATGCCACAGACTTGGTACGAGTAGTGTGACTAACGAGGAGCTTCGTCAGATGATTCATGAGGAGGTAGCTGCAGCGATCCGGGATGAGATTCCGGAGATGTTTGGGTCTATTAAGACCACGCTGATGGAGACATTTGATGAGCGGTACGCCACGTTGACTGAGGCCGCCGCCGCTGCAGCTGTTGCCGCTACCAAACCATAGGGGGGTGACTCATTGCTGTTCCGGGAGTTCAGCAACACGAAGCCACCGGAGTTTGACGAGATGCAGGATCCGATCGCTACGATGAGATGGATTGCTGATATCGAGGGATGCTTCTACACTTGTTCATGTCCGGAGCATCTGAGGGTACGGTTCACCTTGAACTAGCTCCGCCTGGGAGCAAAGGATTGGTGGAAGTTCGTGACGGCGAACTTCACTCTGGCAGAGGTCTCAGCTGTGATGTGGGAGAGGTTTCCTGCTATGTTCAGAGACGAGTACGTTCCCCAGGTGGAGAGGGAACGGTTGGTTCAGGAGTTCTTGACCCTCAAGCAGGGTAATGATTCTATTACGGTGATCACGCGGAAGTTTCACGAGAGGGCGATGTTCTGCCCCGAGCAGGTGTCCACGAAACAGGCTCGAATGAGTCGGTATTTGGGAGTGCTGAGGAGGGATATCCGGGAGTTCGTATCGAATTTGTCATATCAGACTTTTGTTGAGCTTCAGGCGAATGCCAGGAAGCATGAGATCGAGTTGGAGACCTAGGCCAAGGAGGAGGCCGAGTCTCAACGGGTGGATCAGCGGCCGGCTCAGTCTCAGCCGGTAGCCAAGCGGACCAAGTCTGCTGATTCGAGATCCGGAGGTCAGAAGGGTCGCACTTGCGGAAAGTGCAGCAAGGGTCACGAGGGGGCATGTCAATCGGGTACTTGTTACAAGTGTGGCAAGGAGGGGCACATTGCTAGGGATTGCCCCAATGGATTCATGGTTTGCTTTCATTGCAACCAGACCGGCCATCGGAAGGCCGAGTGCCCCCAGCTTCGCCAGCGATCTGCGCCTGCTGCCAGGGTTCCTGAGGTTCGGCCAGTGAAGGCCGAGGCTCCGAAGGCTCGCGGAAGAGCTTTCCAGTTGACTGCGGAGGAGGTCTGCGCGGCGCCTGATGTCGTAGCCGGTATGTATTCTTTCATGTATTTACCTTTATACTGAGATATTGTGCTTATATTATGATATGCGTAGGTACTTTTCTTGTGAATTATGAGCCTTCTTTGGTATTATTTGACTCGGGTGCGAGTTGGTCCTTTGTTTCGTTGGCTTTTAGCCAGCACATCGGTATTGATCGGGAGGTGATGAGTCGACCCCTGCGAGTTGCTATAGCAAATGAGAAAGCGGTATACGTCACTGAGGTGATTCGAGGATGCGTACTCGAGATTTTCGGGGTCGAGTTCCCTATAAACTTGGTTCCTATAGCTATGGGAGATGTCTGCGTTATCCTAGGCATGGACTGGTTGAGCAAGTTTGGAGCAGTCATTGACTGCGAGAGACAGCTGGTGATGATTCGAGACCCTAGTGGGGGAGTGCTCACGGTTTATGGCGAGGGGACCCGGTGTGGGTCGACATTTTGTTCGGCTGCCAGGGCAAGGCAGAGTTTGCAGCAGGGCTGTAATGGATTCATAGCCTACGTGATGGATACTCGAGTGGCCATGGGGAGGCCCAATTCGATTGATGACGTTCCGGTTGTATGCGAGTTTTCGGATGTGTTTCCCGAAGAGTTACCGGGTGTGCCTCCGGAGAGGCAAGTGGAGTTTCGTATCGATTTGGTTCCGGGAGCAGCGCCCATCGCCAAGGCGCCTTATTGTCTTGCTCCACCGGAAATGCAGGAGTTATCCTCGCAGCTTCAGGAGCTGTTGGGAAAGGGATTCATTCGACCGAGTAGCTCACCATGGGGAGCACCGATTTTGTTCGTCAAGAAAAAGGATGGTTCACACCAGATGTGTATCGATTACCGGGAGTTGAACAAGTTGACGGTTAAGAACCAGTAGCCATTACCTAGGATCGACGATCTGTTCGATCAGTTGCAGGGAGCATCTTGGTTCTCCAAGATTGACTTGAGGTCGGGGTACCATCAGATGAGGGTTCGAGAGGAAGATATCCAGAAGACTGCTTTCAGGACTCGTTATGGACATTATGAGTTTGTGGTGATGCCTTTTGGGCTCACCAATACCCCGACCGCATTCCTGGATCTTATGAACCGGGTGTGCCGGCCGATGCTGGATCGGTCGGTGATCATATTCATCGATGATATTCTGGTGTATTCGAGGACTAGGGATCAGCATGAGGAACATTTGAGGGAGATCCTTGGGGTTTTGAGATCAAAGAGACTGTATGCCAAGTTCTCCAAGTGTGATTTTTGGTTACGAGAGGTCCAGTTCGTCGGGCATCTTGTTAACTAGAAAGGGATATTGGTCGATCCGGCCAAGATTGAGGCGGTGTTGAGATGGGAGGTGCCGAGATCGCCCACCAAGATCAGGAGTTTTCTGGGTTTGGCTGGATATTATCACAGGTTTATCAAGGACTTCTCCAAGATCGTTGTGCCACTTACTAGGATGACCCGGAAGGGTGTCACGTTTTCATGGGGACCGGAGCAGCAGTCCTCACTCGAGACGCTTCATCAGAAATTGGGCGAGGCTCCGGTGCTTGCACTCCCGGAAGGGATGGAGGATTTTGTGGTGTATTGTGATGCCTCTATATCGGGTTTGGGGGCGGTGCTTATGCAGAGGGGTCATGTGATAGCGTATGCTTCGAGGCAGTTGAAGCCTCATGAGTCGAGATATCCCACCCACGACCTGGAATTGGGGGTTGTGGTGTTTGCCCTCAAGATCTGGCGACACTATTTGTATGGGGTTCGGTGTACGATATTCACGAACCATAAGAGCTTCAAGTACTTGATGGATCAGCCAAATCTGAATATGCGACAGAGGAGGTGGTTGGATGTGGTGAAGGATTACGATTTGAGATCCTATACCACCCGGGCAAGGCTAATGTGGTAGTCGACGCGTTGAGCCGTAGAGAGGAAAGCGCCCCGATCCGAGATATTTGCATGAGATTGACGGTATTGACCCCGATTTTGGACATTATTAGAGGAGCTCAGGCAGAGGCTGCGAAGCCAGAACATCAGAAGAAGGAGCGGGTTGTAGGTCAGGTATCAGGATTCGTCACGGATGGTCGAGGGCTTATGACTTTTCAGGGTCGGATTTGGGTACCGTTTGTGGGCGGTGCGCGTACTATTTTGATGGAGGAAGCACATCGATCGAAATTCTCGATTTATCCCGGTGCTACGAAAATGTATTTGGATCTCAGTAAGGAGTACTGGTGGCCCTGTATGAAAAGGGATGTCGCTTGGTTTGTCGAGAGGTGCTTGACTTGTCGGCAGGTCAAGGTCGAGCACCAGCGACCGCACGGTAAGCTGCAACCGCTAGATATTCCCGAATGGAAGTGGGAACAAATCACTATGGATTTCATCACCAAGTTACCGCGGACTGCGAGGGGAGTCGATGCGATTTGGGTGATCGTGGATAAGCTGCCGAAGAGCGCTCATTTTCTAGCCATCAGCAAGAGCTCTTCTGCGGAGAAGTTGGCAGAGTTATATGTGAGGGAGGTAGTATCGCGGCATGGAGTGCCGATCTCGATTATTTCGGACCGCGATGTGCGCTTCACTTCCAGGTTCTGGAAGAAGTTTCATGAGGAGTTGGGTACTAGGTTACATTTTAGTACCGCATATCATCCCCAGACAGATGGTCAGAGTGAGCGGATGATTCAGACGCTCGAGGACATGCTTCAGGAATGTGTGTTGGATTTCGGAGGGAGATAGGACACCTATCTACCTTTAGCAGAGTTCTCGTATAACAACAGCCATCATTCAAGCATTGGTATGCCACCCTTTGAGCTGTTGTATGGGCGGAGGTGTCGCACCCCTAACTGTTGGGGTGAGGTAGGACAGCGGGTTATAGGTAGCATGGAGATCATACTTCAGACGACCGAGCAGATTCAGCTGGTCAGGCAGAGGTTGTTGACCACTCAGAGCCGACAGAAGAGTTATGCAGATAGACGCCGGTCTGAGCTTGAGTTTCAGGTCGCTGATCTTGTACTCCTGAAGGTCTCTCCTTGGAAAGGAGTGATTCGATTCAGGAAGAGGGGCAAGTTGGGGCCCCAATATATTGGTCCTTTCCGTATGATCGCGAGGGTGGCCGGGTAGCCTACCGTTTAGACTTGCCAACAGAGTTGGGGCAGATTCACGACACTTTCCATGTGTCGCAGTTGAGGAAGTGTATAGCCAACGAATCGGCAGTGGTTCCATTAGGGGATATTCAGGTGGATGCGAGCCTGAATTATGCTGAGAGGCCAGTAGCCATCAGAGATCGGAAGATCAAGGTTTTGAGGAACAAGGAAGTACCCCTGGTATTGGTTCAGTGGCAGCATCGGAAGGGATCAGAGATGACCTGGGAGCCGGAACGTGAGATGCGTGAGGAGCATCCGGAGCTATTTGCATAGCGGGACTTCGAGGACGAAGTCTTGTTCTAGTGGGGGAGAATTGTAACAGCCCGGATCCCCAGGTATCTTTACTTTCATATTTTTGGTATTCTGTGAGGGGACTCGGCGAGTTAGAGGTCGAACTCGTCGAGTTGGGTCGCGGTTTTGGACGGAGGTTTGCGTCCGAACTCGGCGAGTCCAAGGAATGGACTCGGCGAGTCCGTGCTGTTTAATGAAACCTTAATTTCCCAGTCCTAAGCCCTATTTAAAGGACCTTATGGCCCTTCATTGCGGCCACCTTGAGCCTTGAGTGTACCCAAACGGCTGAGAGACCTTGTGAGTGAGATAAGAGGCTATTTGCTCATCATTTGGTGTGTTATTGCAAGAAAGGAAGGAGAAGATCAAGCTTGAAGAGTTGGGGAGCTTGGAGCTGCTTCTATTTCTTCAAGGGAACCTTCTTGAGGTAACTTTCAGAGCTAAACTTCATATTTTGGTTGATGTGAGAAATCTAGGGTTTCTTCTTGCCTTATTTGGCTTGGATTTGAAGTATGAAAGGTCCCATGGAGATATGGAACCTAGATCTAGACCTTAGCAGGTCCAAAAGGCCCCAAACGATATGCTTTATGTCCGTTCTTTTGAGTTGGAAGCTAGGGTTTCCATATTAGAGGTTATTTCCCCAAAAGAGCCTTGTATGTGTTGCATGGCGGCCAAGACTGAGACTTTACGTGATAAATGATCTTGGGAAGGCCAGATCTATGTGTGTATGGAACGGATCTGACCGCAAAAGCAAGTTTTAGCAGATGCATGGCATGGACTCGCCGAGTCTGAAGAACAGACTCGACGAGTCACTTGAAGATTGTCCTTGAGACCACCCAGTGTGTAGTCCTGCCGAGTTGTGGGTGACTCAGTGAGTCACAGAGAGTTAGAAAGGTTTTTGACAGGTGGACCGAGTCGAGTTGGGACTCGCTGAGTTGTCCTTACGACTCGGCGAGTTGAGTCGCGGTGGCCCCGTGATTCATGCCCAGGTGAAACTCGTCAAGTCAGGGGAGTACTCGACGAGTCAAAGGGAAAATCCTTGCGAGTTGGTGAAAACACGTAGACTCGCCGAGTCACTCTAGTGCGCTCGCCGAGTCCGGTCAATTTGACCAAAGACCGTTGACTAAGTTGACCAGTGTTGACTTGATGAGGATGGTCAACCTTAGTGGTACAAGTAATAATTATATATATATATGATGTTATAGGAGGATTACAGCTCGGGGGTTCAAGCACGAGTGATTTCCAGGGTTCACGAGTTATCGAGACATACAAGGTGGGAGACTGTTGCAGATCAGGATTTGAAGTCAGAGTTGATAGCGGCTTTGGAAAGCTACGATTGCAGATCAGGATTTGAAGTCATACGCATAATAATTATTAGACTTATCCAAGTGGGAGACTGTTGGATTAGTGTCTAAGTCCATAACTATTTTGGTATGTACTTGACCCGATGGTGCATAGTCCTTTTGGGTTGCCTTCACTAAAGCAACTTGATAGGATGAATTATGGAGAGATCATATTATGAGAATAATATATTAAAGGAGAAATCATATTGTTTAATTAATATTAGTCAATAATTAATTGGTAATTAGTTTTGTGACTGAAAGAGATTAATTAAACTTAAGGGACTGGAATTGTAATTATAAGATAATTGCAATTTGGGCCATGGATTGCCTTATATTAAGGGGTGGACGAACTCTATGTGGAAACCCATGAGAAATCATCCAAGGCCATAAGGAAAGGAGTCCATGGGTTGCTTAGGGCTTAAGCATCCAAATTAGGGTTTCCTTGTTTGATAACCCTAATAGCCTCACTATATATAGATTCCTTATGACCCAAAAACGTGGCTAAGCTTTATTCTAGGTTTTCATTCATTTTTGGGCAGCCTCCATCCTCTCTCCTCTTCATCCTCTTGCTTTTGGTGTTTGTGAACCATTACAGGAGTGATATTTGTGACTCTAAGCTTTCTAAAGTCATTACAAGGAGGAATTGAGATTTTTATTGCTACATAACAATCAAGGTATGATCTAAACCCTAATTATATGTTATATTGATTATCATATGTTAGATCTAGGGTTTATAGTCTTGGATAACTTGCATGTACAATAGAGAAACCTAGATCCAAGCATTAGGGTTTGTATGAGCACATAGGATGTTCTTATGACCAAAACCCAACACCATCATGCCGAACAAAGTCAGTAAGGTCTTCGTGTATGCTTCCTGATTTATGAAAATGCCATTTGGTCCCTGTCTTATATTCAATCCAAGGAAAAGTTAATTGGACCCATAGATCCCATCTCAAATTTAATTTCCATCAAATTTCGGAAGTCAGCTGTTAAACTAGGATTAGTAGAGCTGAATATGATGTCATCAACATGAATTTGGACGATCATCAAGTGATCAGCCTCTTTCTTGTAAAAGAAGTTTGGGTCAACCTAAACTTGTTTAAATTTGGACATTTTAAGGAAGCGAGTGAGAGTTTCATACCAGGCTCTTAGAGCTTGCTTCAGACCATAAACTGCCTTGTCCAAACTATAGCAGTGATCGGGATAGTTTTCATTCACGAATCCAGGTGGTTGTTCCACATATACAGTCTCTTCTAATTCATCATTTAGGAAAACACACTTAACATCCATTTGAAATACTTCGAAGTTCTTGTGTGCTGCATATGCCAAGAAGATGCGAATAGATTCCAACCTTACAATAGGTGCGCAGGTTTCTTCGTAGTCAATGCCTTCTTCCTGATAATATCCCTTAACCACACGTCTCGCTTTGTTCCTTATAACATTTCCCTCTTTTTCCATTTTTTTTGCTAAAAACTCATTTCATACCAACCATAGATGCATCTTGTGGAGTGGTAATCAATCTCCAAACCTTGTTTCTTTCGAACTCATTGAGCTCGTCTTGCATTGCCTGTACTCAATCAGAGTGATAGAGAGCAGTATTGGTAGTTTTAGGTTCTATCTTGGAGACAAACGAATTAAACATGCAGTATCTACTTGAGAGAATAAAGCAGTCTGTTTCGATTTCAGTTGAGATCTTATAAGAACTCCTGCAGACGATTCACCAATCACTTGTGCTTTTGGATGATCTCTGGTCCATTTCGTTAGTGGAGGGTAATTTGGATCATAAGATGGATCCAGTTCAACATTCATGTTTTCGAATTCTGATTGAATGTCCGTATCATCATTCGTATTTGTATTCTCCCCTCGAATGATGAGAAAGTCTCAGAGACTGGATTCACTTCTTCCCCCTCGACTGGATTTTCGAGGGCTACTATTGAAGGCGAATTCTCCCCCTGGAGAGGTGAGCTTGATGTTGATGATGAACTCTCCTGATGGAATGGATCATTCGATTTATGTGGTGTAAAAATTTCCTCCTAAGGACTTGTATTGGAATTGGAATTCTCTCCCTGGAATGTAGTGCTCGTGTTTTGAGGCTGATTCGCAGTTGATGGCTGATGGTGCACGTCTTTCGTTGCGTCATCATTTATCTTCTCCAATCCAACAACCTTGTTATCAACTGCCTTTGCTTCAGATGTTATAGTCTTCTCAAGTTCATCAAATAGAAGCATGAATTCTTCATAAAGATTAGCCAATGGAATGGTCACTTGGTTTGTTTGAGGAAAGATCTTTTTTGCTTGAGTATCATTCGCTTGAGTCTTCTTTAAGTAATTATCATCGAATGTGACATAATCAGTTTCTTCAATCCTTTTGGATCATTTGTAAAGAACCCTATATGCTTTCGATGTCAGCGAATATCCCAGAAAAATGCATTCGTCAGCCTTCTCTTCAAACTTGTTCCGTCGTTCCTTTGAATTGAAAATGAAACACCTGGAACCGAAAACATGGAAGAACTTGATGTTAGGTTTTCGTTTATTGATGATTTCATAGGGAGTAACAACAAATCTTTTATTAAGAAGGGACCTGTTTTATGTAAAGCAGGCGGTGACAACAACATCAACGTAGAAGTAAAAAGGCATGTTTGTGAATGAAAGCATGGTCCTAGCAGCTTCGCATAGTTAACGTTCATCTTTCGACGACCCTGTTTTGCTGTGGAGTATATGGAGCAGAGAAATTGTGAGATAATCCCTTATCAGTAAGAAATTCATTGAACGCTTGGTTCTTGAATTCCAGACCATTTTCACTTCGAAATTGCGAACCACCTTTCGTATTTGTAACTCAATCTGCTTGATAAAATCTTTGAGCTTAGGAGTTGCTTCAGACTTCTGCTTAAGAAAAAACACCCAAGTCAAATGAGAAAAATCATCTATAATTACGAGAATATATATATATATATATATATATATATATATATATGTATATATATATATATATATATATATGTATATGTATATATTACCACCAATACTTTCGATTGCAGATAGGCCACAAAGATCAATGTGAAGTAGTTCCAGTGGCTCAATAACCTTCGTGTTCACTCTAGTTGGATGACTATTCCTGCTTTGCTTTCCCAATTCGCAGGCGGCGCAAAGATGATCCTTGTCGTATTTGAAGAGGGGAAGACCTTGCACATGATCACCAAGAACTAGCTTGTTGATGTCTTTGAAGTTGAGGTGCGAAAGTCTCATATGCTACAACCAGCTATCGTCTGTAGCAGCCTTAGTAAGTAGACATATAGAAGGCTTCCCTCGTATTGGATTGATGTTCAATGGATACATCTCACCTTTGCATTTTGACTTAAGAAGCATTGTTTTCGTCTTCTTTTTGATAACTTCATATCCTTCATCATCAAATGAGACCCTTAATCCTATACCAACTACCAACTGCGAAACACTTATTAAGTTATGTTGTAGTCCCTCAACATATGTCACTTTGCGAATTGAAAATTTTCCATTGGTTATCATGACATAACCTTTGATTTCCCTAAGTGCATTATTACCAAACTTCTCGAGACCACCATTCTTCAGTTCTTTGTATTCTCTCAGCTCCCCCTTTCTTCCCGTCATGTGACGCGAACTACCACTGTCGATGTACCATTTAATGTCAAACTGTTTGTCACAAATAATCTACAAAAATTAAGCAGATTTAGGAACCCAGAGGTGTTTGGTTCCTCGTGAACCTTTTTATAGTAACTAGATAAGCAATATAGAGATCAACCATAAAAGTTCGTTTTATTAAGGTTGCTTGGTTTTTCTTCTTTATTGTGAAAACCTTAATACGATTATCTTTCTGGTTCGATTCTTTCAAGTTAGTTTCTTTTTGTTTTTGTTTGTTTCTTACTAATATGGGGGAAACGCCTAAAAACAAAAACGAACCAAAGGGTAATGTAGCTTTGGGTTCTAAAAGGAAAGAACCAATGGGTGATGTTGATGATGAAGAAGAAGAAAACGAAGAAGACCAACTGAAGAGAAAGGCTCGCAACCATGAGCTAAACGAAAATTCTCGCATTGCGAAAGAAGCCGAAGAGAAGGAAAGAAAAGAAAAAGAATCTCACGACGCTTTGGAGAGCAGAAAAACACTCTTTCCATTGTGGACGTTGGAGCTATTGTTGCATGAGTTGTCGAATTCCC
This sequence comes from Lactuca saligna, assembly GCF_052625555.1. NCBI lineage: Eukaryota > Viridiplantae > Streptophyta > Magnoliopsida > Asterales > Asteraceae > Lactuca > Lactuca saligna. Next base: position 52,112,057 of record NC_136420.1, on the reverse strand, counting down.
AAGTGTTCACTGGTTGGAGCCAGCTATTTCTTTAGATTTGGAAAACATGAAAGATTCTCAGTTCGACATGCCTATAACACAAAAAGCATTCATCTTTCATTGCTTTGACTCTATTGCAACAATTCCCTCTCCAGATGCAAAAGTGGATAAAGCCTTAATTGAATTTTATCTCACTCATGGCAAACCTCAGTATCTGATCCAGAGTGCTCATAATATAACTCCAGTCAAAGTTACAGGGTCAATTTCTACAGGAAGTTTAGTGAATGCGAAGTTCAAGGCAACAAGAGATTCGGAAAATGTTGTGAACGAATTCACTCTTGCCGATCTGCCCAATCTTAATCCTCATGATTGGATTATGTTGCTTAACTTTTTGTTGATTGAAGAAAAAAATACGAACCCATTCTGGCTCACATAAAGCGAATGTTGGTTTCATATATATATATATATATATATATATATATATATATATATATATATATATATATATATATATATATATATATATATATATATATATATATATATATATATATATATATGAAGTGGCGAAGCTTGACACCGAAATAGCTACTATTCTGAAACGAAAGCCCACTGTCAATCTGATTGGAAGAGCTAGTGACATCAATAAAATTCGAATGAGTAAAATTGATACGGAGCACTGGACCATTATGTTCCAGCGTGGTAAATTTGCTTCTGGATCATTTCAGAAATGTCTTTTTGATTGTTGGGTATTAAATGTTGCATCATTGGGCTATTTTGTTTTTAGTCCAATATGTAAACGGTAAGGGCCTGTCCAGTCATCTTATTTATTAGGGTTTATGTATTTATAGTGCATGCATGCACCGTAGATGTTAAGGTTTTTATCTTTGGAAATGATTTGTAAACCCTAATCATGCCTCTACAATAGTAGTTCTTAATCGAGCTCTTCTGAGGCTGAGAAACTTGAATCATTAAGCTTATTTTGAATCATTGTCTTCTTCATCTTTGCTTTCTGTTTTTGAATCTTATCTATCTTTTAGGTTTTGAATCTTATCATGACCAATTTTCCAAACCAATGGCGTGGAGATTCCTCCATCATGTCGTGGCAACCCCTAAAACTCACAAATCAGCAAATAAAACATATCTCAAGAATCTGTGTGTTACACCAAACCCATCACGATGCTATTTTTTTGCATTAAGGACCTCAAAAAGATCAAGATTTACTATCCTTAGCTTTTAGAGTACCTTATACTCACATGAATCAACTCAAGGGACCAAAAAATATGTCAAAAATCCTAAGTAGCCTAGATCTAAATAAGGAATCAACAAGATTGAGAATTTATACCTTCTAGAAGATGATGAAGGTGAATATATTCGAGATCCATAAGCTTCAAGCCAACAAATGCTTCTCGAAAAGGTTCTTCTTTCTTCAAGATGCACCAGAAACACACCAAGACACAACAAATACTCAAAAATCTCTAAAAAGTGATTAGGGTTTCATGCAAATTGCTTTGGGACAAAGGAGGTTGATGATAGAAGAGACCTTGAGGTTATAAAGTGGTTAAATAGGGTCCAAACCCTAAATTTTAGGGTTTTCCCCTGACTCGAGTACGCCCAACGTAGCAGGGGGGAAAACCATTTTTCCAAGATTCATCAAGCTACGCCCAACATACCTCAATTACGCCCAATATAATAGGCCACCATGCAAAATAAATAAACACTTAGAATTTTAAGAAATTTACCTAAAAATCGGGCGTTACATAGACGTATGTCACAGACAGGTGGTTAAGTAGTATAGTATTGTTACTATGGGCGTAGTGACTGGCAGGTTGAGACGGGAAGTGATAGGTTATTGACTTGATGGAAAAGTCATGGTTGCATATTAGCAGTTATTATTGGGATTCTTTTTAGTGTACCCGTGCTCGTTTTATGATGAGGTTTGGTGAGAGTTCTCTCCCTATATTAACTATGTCATAGTGGTGTGTGTGCTAGTCTAGCTAAGTTTTAGTAGCTTATGGATGTTATGAGTTTTTTTGAGTTGTTGATAACTCCAATACTATTGATAGTTCTAGGCTCGATGATGACCTATAGCTATTTAGATTGAAATAGGGGTAGTGGTGTGCTGGTTAGAATACCAGGAGGACGGTGATGAGGTTAGTTATAAGTCTCTTGGGTGTTCTGACAGATGATTGTGCACCTATGCTGTTTTGGGAGCTTGAGTGTCACACGAGTTTTGGTGATGCCCATGGTTGCGCTGGTTAGAGTAGTTGGTTAATTACGACTTGTCAGGAAGTTGGGTGTGTATTTGAGGACCTCAGTCATGATATCTGAAACTGGGATGGGTGATCATTCTCACTTTTGTGTTGTTTAGTTGATATAATTTTAGAGCCAAGGGGGATGTGTAGGCTAATTTAGCCTTTGGTAGTTTATATTTCACACTTAAGTCTATATGCAAGGGTGTCAGCATCGACAATTAATTATGGATTTTGTACCTAGATTTACATGATACGGCACGACGCCGAGGAAAACCTTAGATGCACTGATTTTTGTGAACATTGGGTTAGCATAGCTGATGTGTGGAGTGGCCCTATTTCCTGGAAATCAGGTATGATCATGATGTCCTCAAAATTATGATTAAAAGTGAGTTCCTCCTGAGGTTGATTAGTTGCAGTGTGATGGTATTTGTTTCTTATTCGAGTCGCATGCTTCCTGCTAAGGATTAATTCAACTTGCATGACAATGAGGAGTTGTATGTTTGGGGTATGGTTTCAGTGTTATATTGGTCGGGACATCAATATTTGAAAGTTTCACTTCGGAATGGTGTATGTGCCTAGTTCTAAAATCCTTGTAATGATTGTTGTAAATTCTGGTATGTTGGGTTGAGTTGGCTCGTGTAGAAGGAAGTGGGCTTGGAAAACCCACAAATGATTTGGGGATGTTTTTAAGAAAAATTCATAAGGTCAGATTTTGATGAAAAAATCTAATTTAAGTGAAGGAGAATTTTAACACCCATTTCCCAGAATGGATCAGGTGAGCGCTTGGTGGCATTAGAGATCAGATTTTGGGAAAGTCTATGTGTCGCGATGTGGTGAATGGAGCACCACGACATGACATATATTATAGAAGAATATGTGCTTAGATGGTTGCCACGACATGGAAAGAGGAAGGTAATGAAATAACAGCTGTTCCAGCCCAAGCCCATGATTTTTAGGGTTTTCTCCATATTTGAAAACCTAATCTCAAGGATTGGGGCATCCTTTCCAGCCTCCAACCCCTTTAACGAAACCCTAGCCTCTTTGGAGTGATTCTTGTTGTATCATTGGTGATTCTTGAAGTTTGAAACTTTGGTTTGCATCTTCATAGAAGGAGAGGTGAGCTTGCTTTTGGAAGAGTGTATAACTTTATATCTTGCACCTCATGCATCTTGTGAAGTGTGGGAAGGTGTAAAGCTTCCACTTTATGGTTCTCCTTTCATAGATGCAAGATTTATTGCATTTATCGGCTCAGATTCAATTTTGGTTTGGTTTGATGAGATTAAGTGTGCAAAATTATAACTCACCTTGGTCCCTTGGTCACTAAATCTTTTGGATCTGAATTTTGAATGTGTATTGAGTTCCATTCATGGGATTTTGGTTTGATTTCACCATTTTGACCTAGTTTGAGTCATAGACTTGCTTTGGACATGCATGTCCATAAAGTTATGATTTTTATGTTGGTATAAAAGTAAGAAACTCTACTGTAAGTTTTGGATTCATGGCTTGGTGATTAAGAGCTTAATGGATTAGTGGAGTTCATGCCTTAAGTTATCATTAAGGATCTAGGATTAGAGATCTAGTTTTATTGGGATGTCTAATTGGGTAAAGTTGGAAACTTTATCCATCAAGACTTTGGGAAAGACTAGATCTAAGATTTGGAGCTCTTAATGTTGAAGGAAAACAACTTAATCCATTAAGTTGTTGAAACCCAGTCCCCAGGATGTGGCCTTTTAGCCGCCACGATGTGGCAACTGGGGGATGCCCGACTAGTTTGTCATTTTCTCCCATGACGTGGAAAATAGGAGGCCATGACGTGATGACCTGCTGAAGTGGACTTTATCTTTTGGCCAAATATGGGGATGTGTTGAGCAATAGTCTGAATTTTAGCTTGTGATTGGTTTAGGAGGTTCGTGTAGTTGATTTTGTAGGACTGTGAGTAAGGGGTTTCATCTCTTCATTCAGGTGAGTCTCCTCACTATACTTTCTTGTGTGGTAGTATATACATGTTGAACAACTAGGTCTTATATGTTTTTGTACTATTATATATGTTACAAAGTTGCTGATAACTCCCGGGCGTGCTGTTAGCCCATTGGGACTGCTGATAGTCCCCAAGGTTGCTAATAACCTACAAGCATGTTGTTAGCCCACTATGACTGATGATAGTCCCCATGGTTGCTGATAACTCGTGGAGCGTGCTATTAGCCCATTGGACGTGTTGTTAGTCTATCGGTCCTGCAGTTAGCCCATTAGGATTGTTGATAATCCCCAGAGTTGTTGATAACCCATAACAATTTATTTATGTTGTGTTGTATGTGATATTTTTGGGAACTCACTAAGTTTTGTGTTTACAGTTGTGGATTAAATGTTTTAGGTACTTATTGACTGCATAGGCGGGACTATACACACACATCAACGGTTTTATGATTTAAGATTACACATTTTATTCCTTATAACTTTGATTTTTGAATAATGGTTTATGAACAACTGGTTTGACTTTATTTTATAATGAAGGGCATTTATTTTGTTTTAAAAATGAAAATTTACTCTAGAATTTAGGACGTTACAATCACCATCACCTTTCACTACCACCATCTGCCTGCCACTATCTTCGTTCACCACTACCATCCGCTTGCCACCATCTCTGTTCGCCACCACCTTCTTAAGAACACACATACACTCTTTCTTTCTCTCTTCGCTTAGCACTATCGTCATTCGCCGCCAACCACCTCCATGTCCACCACCCCTCACCTATGATTCCTTAACATGATGACCATTTACCACCAACCACCATTCATCGTATTTTTTCCAAATACTACCAGATGCCTCTCCCTTCTAGATGTTACCGAAAAATCAACCTGAAAGCTCTGTCGAGCTCCACCATTCAGGAAGACCTGAAACACCAGAAAATCGACGAATTTAAAGAAAATGACTTCAGTTTGAAGGTTTCATCTCTCTTCTTCCTCGTGTCCGAATCTCCGACCAGATCGGGTACACCGATCTCGTTTGTAGATCTGGAAACGAACATGTGATGTTATGATGACGCAAACGGAGAAGATGGAGGGGCGGTGGTAGCCTAGTATGTTGGTCACGTCGTTGGAGTGTGTATCTTGTTTGCAAGCCATCGTCATTGAAGTTTGTAAGGGGTAGGAAGTATTGCACAAGTGGGAGAGAAGGATGGTGTAGGTAGTGGTTTTCGTAATGGAGAGAGAGAGAGAGAGAGAGAGAGAGAGAGAGAGAGTAGGGTGGATGGTAATTTCTTTTTTTTTTTCTTTTAAATAAAATAATTAGCAATTAAATAAAATAAATTAAAAAGAAACTATTTAAGTACGTATTAGTCATTTCAGGTTGAATGTGACCAAATCTATAAAAACATGTCAATTATAAAGACTAAAACCGTACAAAATATCTAAAATTAAACTGCTAATATACCACTAAATTTTTTTATTGATCAAAACCACTAATCGCGACACACATACGGACCATTTTCACTTTGTCTATAAAAAAAATTAACATTTCTAATCAATAGACTTGCATGTACCCCACAAACAGTGATCATTCAATTATTATTTACTTTTTCGACAAAAAGAATAAAATGACAAATTCACACATCGCCTTATATCTATTTCCTACATTTTATTTGTTATGTTAGATCTAATCACTCACTCACTCACATCATATATTGCGTTTAAAAAAACTCATACCAATAAAATGTATACAGCTAATACTTTAAATAAACCTATAAATTAGCAATAAAAGTGGTCGTGAAGAGCCACAAAATACAATCCTAAAACAGCTAAAGCAAAAAAGAGCTATAATTAGGTCAAAATACATATAGTAAATTATACGGATGGTCCATGTGGTTTGGGATAATTTACGCATCTACTCCCCAACTTTTTTATTTTAATTCGGACGGTTTCTAAAATATATTTTTGTTGTTTGTTTGGTAGAGAAAAAAAAAAAAAAAAAAAAAAAAAAAAAAAGACTAAATTACCATTCTTTATTTATTTTTGAATTAATATAAATTTTATTCACTATTTATTTATTAAAGATAAAAAGAATTGTTAATAAACATGTGGTCCCCCACCATATTTCTATTCCACTAGACCCAACCTTCGTTGCCCACTTATTTTTTAGTCTCCAAATCTCCAGAAATTAAAAAAAGTTAAAGAATCACTTCATCTTCTCCAGAAATGTTGAAAAAATATCTTTGTAAATCTATTTATTTCTTCAAAATTGCATCCAAACCATTGTGTTACATTGCCAACATAGTTAAACAGCCAGTTCATCTTCTAGAACTTTTCACCTTAAAAATATCAAATTGAAACCCTTATTAAAAATGGAGATAGATTTTAGATAAATAAGCTATAGGTCTTTCACCCCTTTCTCTCTCCTAGAAGCTCCATGCCACATTCATTTATATTTGTGAAAGCCACTATGCAGATGGATCTGTGATTTTTTTCATCAGCATCATTACATTCTAGGGAAAAAAGAACAGAGAAAGCGAGTATGGTAAAGCCCAGATTGGAATCGATACTCGAACCCATGGATTTGGACTGCAGCCATAAGGGATTTAATTGCCACCCATGGATTTAACAGAAGGAGGATCGTCGGTGGTTACACTCTTATGAAACGACGATAAGATCTAGTGAATCCAATGTAGGGATGCGAGATAGGGCTCGGAAGTCGTCAATGAGCTTTCAGGTACAGAAGGTGTCAACGAAGAAGAAGATGGCCAGACAGAAGGGGGCGGAGGAAAATAGCTTCAAAGTCACTCTCCCGATTGATCCAACTCTCACCTTTTACTTGTCTGTGTTTCTGATTACAGTTGGGTATGGGGTAAGATCGTGGGTTCTTGGTGGTGATTTTGTGGTTATGGTGCCATGGTGGTTGGATGGTGAATATGTGGAACAAAGGAAGCTGAACATGGGGGCGCCTTATTTATTAACTAGATTTTTAATAAATATATAATAAATAAATAATTTTTTTGGAACCGGCGAATAAAATATATCGAAACAAAAGAAAAAAAATGCACCCCATCTAAAAAGAAGCTAGATGAATGCAGAGTACAAGACAACAAACAACAAAAATTGAACATATTACAATTGAATAAACGGGTTAACACATCACTCAATCCATTGTAGATCTTCCAATACCACTTTTATGCTTAACCCAAATGAATGTCAAGGACTTGATTGCGTCAGCTACGTTCGTGGGGGTCGCATTTTTATTGTTGAATATTTGATTGTTCATTGATCTCCAAATGCACCGGAGGGTTTCATAACAGATTCCTAACAACCGATTCTTTTTCTTGGGACAGTTGTTCGAAGCAAAGTCAAGCATGGCATGGACCGTTTGAAAATGCACCATTGGAATGTTACACCACCTTAAGATCCTATCTAGAACTGATTTGGCGAATGAGAAACTTACTAGCACGTGATCCACACTTTTGTCCGCTAGCCCAGAATACTTACAAATTTTTGAGTCTATGGTCATTCAACGATTGGATAGCACCTCCGTTGAAGGGATACGACCCATTTTCGCTCACGATATGAAACAAACAATTTTAATGGGGATATCTTTAACCCAAGTAAACTTTCCTGAGTCAATAAGTTGATGCTTCTCCAATCTGTTCCTGAGAGCACAGGTTGCATAATGCCAGTCTGAAGTTAGTTCACAGATCCATGAAGACCCGTAAGGTGTCGATTTTCTGGTGAGGACTTGATTTACTGAAATGTCGTGCTTTATTAACTCTTTACTCACATTTGCAATGTTGTTCCACACCCCGGGTAATGCTTTAATAGAAAGATAATTTTCAGCTCTAACACTTAACCTGTGAATTTTAGTAATCGCATTAGCCCAAAGTGAGGTAGGGCTTTTCCTAAGACTCCATCACCATTTCACTATTAGAGAGATGTTGAATGATTTGAGAGTGATCACTCCCAGTCCACCTAGTTCTTTAGGTGTTGTATCTTTCTCCCATGAAGCCCAATGGATTTTCGTGTGTGATTCTCCCCCCCCCCCCCCCCCTCCCAACATGAAGTGTATTTTTTCCATTGCTTCTATGACACTCAAAGGTGCCACAAGTAAAGAGAGATAGTAAGTGGGGAGATTCCATAAAACTGATTTCAACAATGTTAGCCTCTCGCTAAACGAGAGAGATTTGGATTTCCATACTGTGAGTTTGGATCTGAATTTATCTATAACAGGCTTCCAGTTTTTCACTAATTTCATGTTAGCACTAATATGGATGCCAAGATAGTTAAATGCAAGGGAAGAAGGTTCACATCCAAGAGGTTCGGTCCATCTGGAAATCTCTTGTTGAGTTACTCCCACATCAAATACGTTAGATTTATTAAAATTGAATTTAAGGCCCGACGAGACGTATAAACATCGAATAATTCTTGCCAAATTTTTAATATTCCGTTTTGACCATTCTCCAACGAAGAAAGCATCATCTGCATATAGTAGATGCGAGATCAAAGGCCTTCGTGTGGTAATTGAAGACCATGGAATAATCCTATTTCACAAGCGGATCACCTAACTACACTTAAACCTTTTATAGCGATGATGAATAAAAACGGGGAAAGCGGGTCACCTTGTCGTACACCATTGGATATTGGAAACTCTTTCGTGGGACTCCCATTAACAAGGGTTGAAGCTTTTGAGGACTCGAGACAACATTTGATCCACATGCGCCATGTTTCACCAAAACCCATCTACATAAGGTTTGAGTCCAAAAATTCCCGTTTACGGAGTCGAAAGCTTTGTCAAAGTTAGCTTTATACAACAAAACTTTCTTTTTTGACTTTTTTCCCCATGAACATATTTCATTTATCATTAAGGGGCCGTCCAAAATGTTCCTCCCAACCATATACGTGGATTGCACTTCATCAATGCAGTGACGCATAACCTTTTTTATTCTCAAGGCAAGGATCTTGGCGATGATAATATAGATGTACCTAATCAGACTACTTGGGCGATAATCGCCTAACTTCAAGGGATCTTTGATTTTTGGAATTAGAGAAATAAAGGATAAACTGCAGGACTTATCCAACCTCCCGTAACGTTCAAAATGTTTGACAAAAATTGTGAAATCATTGAATAGTATGTCCTAATATTTTTTTAAGAACTTGAATGTGAACCCATTTGGTCTAGGAGCCTTTTCATTCACACAAGCCCAAACTACTGTTTTGATTTCTTCAAGAGAGATAGGAGACTCTAATGTGCGAGAGTCATCTGGGTGGATTTTTTTAAAATATAGGTTACATAATTTTGGCCTTGATGGCCAGAACTCTTTGAATTTATTTTCAAAAAATCTAAGCACCTCTTTTTTAATTGTTAATGGATTGGTACACCACTCTCCATTGATCATAATACCATTAATGTTATTCTTTTGGTTGTTGTTATTAACAAACCCATGAAATTATCTAGTGTTTTCATCCCCATCGATGGCCTATTTAATTATTTCTTTCTTTTTTCACATCAAGAACACCTAATTTTTCAAGTTAAACAATTCTCTGATAACCATTTCGTCTTGTATCGATTTAATCTAATTCAACAATTTGATTTTAGCTTCAGAGTCCAAATGAACCATCAGCTCTCTGAGATTTTTTAATTCCATTTCTTCTATTCGGTAATCTGTAGCTCTCCATCTTTTCAATCCATCTTTAAGATGGCGAAGCTTGGCTGCCAAGTAGCAATCAGGGGTACCATAACCTGCAAAGTTGTTCCAGGCTGTGATAAAAGCCTTTTCAAAACCATCTCGTATCATCCACGAGTTGAAAATTCTGAAAGTTGAAGGACCAAAATCCCATTGAGAGGAAAAGAGGAGAACTTGACAATGATGTGAGAGATCCACCGGCAAGGCAATAACTGACACCGAGGGAATAATATCAAGGAGGCGTGGGCAAACAAGAAACCGATGTAGTTTGCTGAGTTTAAGATCTTCGTTCTTGAAGCAGGTAAAATGGTGACCCCCCATTTTTAAATCTATAAGTCTTGTCTCCAGGATGAAGTGATTGAAATCACTAGTTGTTCTAGTGCAAAAGATGGAGTTAAATCTTTCATCCGGCCTTCGAAGGGAATTGAAGTCTCCCATCATGATCCATATACCATATTTCGCCAAATTGGTGCTCATAAGTTCACCCCATAATGCAGCATTATCAATTGCAGATTGTGGTGCATAAATATTAGCAAAAATTGATGGACAATTAACACCAATCCATGTGCCAATATTAATCAAATAATGTATGGAGGAAATAATCTCAGTCGAGCTAAACATCATGTTATCCCAAACACTTAATAAGTCGCAAGACCTTCCAGTTGAATTTACCCTGTTTTCCCCAAAATCATTAGATCCCCAACATTCAACTACGTCGATTAGGTTTGCATCTGATAGTTGAGTTTCTTGAACGACGAGGAATGTAATTTTGTGCTTTAATTTTAGTCTTCTCACCCATTCTACTTTATGAGTCTCTCCGATTCCTCTAACATTTAGGGTTATGAAATTCATTGAGGATCTTTTTTCTCACCGTATTCTCCAAGAATCTCAGCTAGCAAAGGATTGCCAGCTTCCATTTCAAACCCAAGCATGGACCTAACTTCTACTGTTGCATCAATTTTGTTTACGGAAGAGGAAGATTTAGTAACGACAACCTCAAGAGTATTGGAAGAGCGAGGCAGAGTGTTGAGATTAAGATTCATGGACAGGGCGGATGGAGCAACCACTATACGTAAGGAGGATCGCAAGGAACACGAGTCATGATTAATTTGACAATCATCTTTTGTAGTAATTGCAGTTTCATCTATGAGGGGAGTCATCCTAGGAATATCGAGTGAGGAATTTAGCAGCCGATGCCGATTTATTGAAGAGCATCCAAACTTATTTGTTTGGTTTAAATCAATAAATTTTAGGTTTTCATTCGGTGCGTTTACAACAGTGGAGGGAAAAGGCCCAAAACACCCCTAATGGGCCAATTTAGATGGTAAGGGTTTGGGATTAGAAGTGGCTCTATTTTGATGCTCCATATTGTTTGAATCCTCCAACTTTTTATTGAAACCTAACCTCTCCTTGTTGTCATGGTAAATATTCTCTTTTTCAAGAACATTGTTCCAAAACCATTAATTTCTTTATTTATTACTGGTGATGGTTCCACTGCCACCGCCTCGAGCATTCCTATCGTCCCTTGAGGTTCTACAGTTCCGATTGTCGGAGTTATTTTGTCCTCCCCTGGAAAGTGGTTGTTTGCTTGATTGTGTTTGGACAAAGAGATGTTTTTCTCATTTACCTGTATAATTTCTCCATCTTCGACATCATTTATCCAGGTGTAGGATACATGGTCGTCTCCACCATATTCACCATCTTCTGTGTTATTCATATCCATGTCTTCTGTGTCCAATTCGAAAGGTTGTTTATCGATCAGAATCGAACTTAAACGGGAACCAGGGTTCATCTTCGTATTCTACCACCCCCACCGAGACGGGTTTTCCATCTATGATAATTGAGACTTCTTCGTTTAATTTATTTTTGATACTGGTGAGAATACCAATTTTGATGCAAGACAAGTCTACTTGATCTCTAATTCTATAAAGGGAGCCATAATTTTGCCCAAACTCCCAATGAAAACAATGAAATTGGATTCACACCACATTTTGAAAGAGAGTCACACTATTCTTATCCATGCCACCCACTCAAAGTGAGATACCTCATCATCCCCAAGTCTAAGCCATTTGAAAAAGAAGGGCAATTTAATTTTTTTATGTCTATGAAGGAGCCAATGTGCAACAAAATAATATTGTAGGGACCGTCCGAGAGTTAAAATAAAAAGCTAGGGACCAGACATGCAAATTACCCTAAACCATAGGGACTCCATGTAATTTACTCAAATACATACAACATAAATTTGATTAAATATCATCAAATTTTGGTTCTGCATAAATAAAAAATGGAAATGGAAATATGATAAAGTAGACTATTTATATGAAATATAGTATATATTCTACATTTTAGTCGATGTTTGAATACACTAGTATTTGAGCTCGTGCTTTGCTGCGGGTTCTTAAGTGTTTTTATTACGTATTAAGAATGAAAATTAATTAAACCAGTATAACATATCATAGTTTATTATAGTATCATACGTATATCAGTGTACGATAGTGAAACCCTCAAAAAAAAATTGTTCAAGGAATAAAAACGCATCTTAGTGGCTTAAGATAGTAAAACCCTGCAAATGACATATATTGTATAAATACTTTTAGTTTGCTCACCGCGTGTTACGACGGGATGTAGAAAATATAGAGATTGGTACTATTGTACAAACGGATTTCGCAACGTGTATTTATAAAAATGTAATTTTTCAGGATTGAAAAAAAAAAAAAGTTAAAGTGCCGCATATGGCAAAAGAAACAATTGAACGTAAAAAAATAAAAAAGGATATCAAGGGAAAGATGTTGCCAATGACAATTTAATTGAATTGTAAGGGCGTAGAGTGAAAATAAAGATAGAAAAAAAGGCTGTAAGTATAATTTGGATGGATGGTTTATGAATAGAAAGTAAAAGTGTAAGGACCATTTCTACAGTTAAGCTCAAAACAAATTAACAATTGATGCGTGAAACCAACGAAAATCAGCCTCGTACAATATGCATTAGAAAATCACTTGGTACAATATGCATTACAAAATCACTTGTACATTATGCTTTAGGAGATGTATTTTTAGCTACACTACATCTCCCTCACATTCAGAATTTAGTAATTGTATATATTTATAAATGTATTGGTTTTTCAAAATACCGACTTAATTAAACTACATCCATATTCAAGTTGGTATTTTTTTAATAAAGAATATTATATTATAAATATTTAGTGATTACAATATAATGAATTAGAAAGCAAACATAGAATAAGTTGGACAGTTAAATATTTTTGAATGATAAAATTAAGTTTAATATGTGCCTTAAGGGTACATATAAAAAACATTAATTATGAAAAATATTATTATAATTAAATATGAAAATATATTTATTATGAAAATTATTAATATATCTCATATTTAATTATGATGATAATCTTTTTAATTAATGTATTTCATATTTAATTATGATAATATTTGTTATAATTAAAATTTCCTATATGTATAAGGTCACATGTTAAAAAATCTCTAAAAATAATTTTTTTAAAGATTACATCTATATATCGATATAATTTAAACTTTTGGGGTTTGAATAATAAATATAATATAAAATTTTAAAATGATCGAATAATAATTTATTGGATTTGATAAGGCTTAGCTTTGATTTGTATTGTTATATTCATATCTAATCACCACCGAAAATTAGGCATGTTAGGTTGGGTTTTTCCTTCTTTATCTCCTTGAAAAGGACAAGACGTCTTAATATAATTAAGGGTCCCTATAATCAATGAACTTTTTAATCATGTTTTTATTATTATTGGTATACATAATACTCACTTTGTATAAGTTGAACAATACACCTTGATTGGCGGGGTCGCCCCTAAAGAAATAACATCTAATATTATTCGTATCAGACGTGTAAAACACAAGTTGTAAGTCTTATTTATTATGTAGCCGTTCTAAAAAGAAAATCTTATGTATTAAATCAATCTTATTAAAATGTATCAGTTATGTCATGAGTAAAGGCTAATACTATATGTGTTGTGTTAATGTCATACATTATATTTATGTAGAAATTTGTGAATGTTTTTTATTTTATTAAAAGGTATCAATTATGTCATGAGTAAAAGCTAATACTAGATGTTTTGTGATAATGTTATACATCATATTTATGTAGAAATTTGTAGATGTTTTGTAATAATGTCATACATCATATTTATGTAGAAATTTAGTAAATTTTTGACAAAACTAACCGATAGTTATAGCTTTTATTTATATATAATTTTTTGACAAAAATATTTTGAAGCTTTTAAAACATATAAGATTACATAAAATGACTTATTCAAAACACTTCATTGATTAAAAAAAAGATAATTAAATATATATAAATTTTTGATAAAAATAGTTTGAAGCTTTTAAAACATATAAGATTCCATAAAATGACTTATTTAAAATACGTCGTTAATTTAAATAAAAAAGATAATTAAATAAAGTTTGTTAAAAAATTGGGTACGAGAATACTTGGAATTTTGAGAATCATGATGACACTTTCAAATTTAAATATTCCATTGGTATTTTCGAAATCAACAATTAAATAAAACTTAGAAATGAAATCCAATAACAAAAAATGTTTTTGTTATGATTTTCCTATTTACCAAAATAATGACCAAAAACTAGTTATAAACATCAATGTATGAAAAGTGTCACTGAGTAGTTTTCTTTGTCTAAGAATTGTCTAAACTATCACAAAATAGTTTCCAACAGTCACAAACCATTACAAAACCGGGTTTTCAATACAAGTGAAAACAAAGTCAAAAAAATGGGTTCTAGGGGCGCTATCATTGAACCCCCGTTTGTTTAGGGGCTTCGCCCCTAAATGTTGTGTAGTTTAAATCTTAATCAAACTCAAATAAATGTGCATTCCGTATCTTTCTTATTCTTTTAAATGTTTATCAAGATTGTGTTTAGTCAACAAAATAATCCATTATACTTAAATACACATTGATAATATAAATCACCAACAAATTTGAAAAATTATAAGTTATTATTATTATTATTATTATTATTATTATTATTATGTTAGTTTTTAAATTTTGTGTTAACTACAAAATAGAAGTTTCAAGTTCCGAATGATTTTTTTTAAAAGATTTTTTCTACAAAATAGAAGTTTCAAGTTCCGAATGATTTTTTTAAAATTTTTTTTTTTTTAAAACTTAAAAGCTACAAACTCCTAAAAATTGCATGTCAAACATGCACATAATAAATATTAAATACAACAAATGTCTAAGCGGATGTCCACATGTCAACCCGTTATGTTCATAACGAGAATTAGTGAGGAGAAAATAATTTGTTGTCATTTGTGCTTTTACTTCATAAAATCATATACTATAACACGTAATGGCACAATATCTGATTTGGTTAGTTATATTATATTAAGATTGTTTTTGTTTCTTTAAGATTTGAGTCAGGCCAAGTAGTTGATTGATTGCATATTATTTGGTTGAAACAAAGGTGTCATTTGACTCGTCAAAACACATTCTTGTTTAGTTGGATAACAGGAATAAAAAAAATATTATTTGAATCTACCCTAATAAATGAAAATGTTTTTGCTAAATATCATGTTTTTATTTAGTTTGACACATGTTATTTTGTAGGATTTTTTGATTTTTTTTTTCCACTTGGCATTTTCTTGTGCTTTCAATTTTCTTAAATTTAAAAGAGTTTATTTATGTTATGTAGAATCACTAATTTAAATTTCAATAACCATACCAAAAAAAAAAAAAAAAAAAAAAAAAAAAAAAAAAAAAAAAAAAAAAAACGTAATACAAATTAGGCAATAATCAATTCTTCCATAATTAAATGTTTACACATCATAATTTTCACTTATACAATAACTTTTTCAAAACAAAAATGTTATGAAATCCAATTATAAACAAAAAAATTAGTTTTCATTTATTAGGGTAGATATATTGAAAAACTTGATCGTTATTATTTTATATTCAACTTTTTTTAATAAACCCATGTAATACCCAGGGCTCACACCTAGTATTATATGTATATAAGTGGTACTCTTTTGCTATTTATAGAAATTATTTATGACATTTCAGAAATATAATGAGTTTTTTTTTTTTTTTTTAATCTGTATATTACTCTTTAAAAAATCATTCTCAGTATTGTCTTAAAAGTGTTTATTATCATCGTTTTTTCAACAAAATTAAAACGTTTTATGTTTGTATATCATAAAGTATTGCGTATAAGTATGCTTTGGACTTTTGGTAATGTCATCTCCGGATGTCGGAAATCTTTTTCGGATTTGGTCGTCCAAAATATTTTGTTTCAAAGTTTTACTATTAAATAACCATAATTTTCGTTTTTATGTTTGTTATATTGTATCGAGTTTAACAAAAGGTCCATGTATAGCAATTGCCCCCGAAGTACCATCTCAGACGTTGTTTTCAGATATTTTATTTGGATGTTGGAGTGCGGGATGCATATTGTCAACATATCCACTCTAAAATAATACCATATATGTCTATATGGTTGTCGTTGTTCATGATGGTTAGTTGTATGCTCTCGAGGTGTACCATTTTATATATATATATATATATATATATATATATATATATATATATATATATATATATATATATATATGTGTGTGTGTGTGTGTGTGTTTCGAATATGTTATTTGGTTTTGTATTTTGGAGTTGATATTTCTATATTTTAGCTCACATATTTATGTGTTGAATTAGGTAAGTAGCAGTCGAAGAAGAAATCTAAAAAAGTTGACGTTTACTAACAAATAATCTAGAAGTCGTCGTGCTAATGGCGCATCTTAAAATTCCTTGTATTTTACACCTAGTGTGCCTAGCAAAAAATTCTACAGGAGCCACTGGTATTTAGGATAATTTCGTGAGAGAGAGTTTATAAGTCAAGGAAATAGGGGGGGGGGGGGGGGGGGAATTGATATTGAAGAAATTCAAGAGTCAAGCGGTGAAGGAACCTCAAACACTAGCAATCAACCTGAGAAGGAAACTCTTGTTGAGCTAATTGATGAGTCCGTACCTATAAGGCTTTCCATAAGAGTTAGGAACACACCTAATTATTATTATGGTTTCCATATTACTACAGAAGGTGATGCATTTATCAGTGATAGTACACTGATAAATTTGGATGAACCTAACAACTTCAAGGAAGCCATGGCAGGCCCTGAATCTGCCAAATGGAAAGAGGCTATGGACAGCGAGATTCAGTCTATGTATGACAAGTTTGGAACTTGGTTGACAATGTACTGGGTCGTAAGATTCACATATTCCTCTAATTAATAACTAATATTAACAACCCCCAAAAAATGTTAGGCTAGGTTCGTCTACTAAATCTCAAAAGGGTAAAAGACCATTTTACCCCTACATGGCCTCCAAAGTCAACAAATTGACCAAAAACCTAAAAGTAAATGGAATTCAACACCCAACGCGTATGTTGGGCATACATACCTTTACGCTTGGCGTTCAGTCAGCCAAGCATGAATCGGGGTGGCTCAGCGCTACGTTGCACGTAACTGGGAGCACTCATGGCGTACTCCCCGGGTTTCCTCTTTTCACTCTTTTAGTCTTAATCCGTTAAGAACATTGATACTATTACATATCTAGGCTAGATAAGGTCCATTACTCCATAAAGTTGGTGACTTTAAGCTTTAGCATGGCTGGACAAGTCTAAATCTCATAAACCCTCATCCTTTACTCACAAAGGTCCTCATATCTCATGCATGGAGAGATCTTGATGTCCAAGATCTCATTTTTATGAGTCAAAACAACTAGAAACACCTAAATGGACATGCATTATGCTCTGTAGTTCACAAAACTCATAAAGATTCAAGCTTGGCACATAAAACCCTAAAACTCGACCAAAACATGAACTAATCAAACAATGAGAAAGTTCTAAGCTTGATACTTCTAAATGGTGCACCAACCACAAAGAAACTCAAATCCAAAAGCTTGCACACTAACTCTTCTTCCTTTAAAGCTCCTTCTTCACATAAGAATCCCATAAGATCACTCAAGAAACCTCAAATGCTCACACAAGCTAGAAGAACGAAATTTAGAGTTTAAGGGAAGTAGAAGGCTAGAAATGGTGGCTGGAAATGAGGCCATCATGTTCCTTAAATAGGGACACACCACACAATTAGGGTTTTCACTCTGAGCCTAGTATGCCTAGCCTACCCTCTAGTACACCCAGCGTACTAGGTGGTCTCCGCGTCCATAATACGTACATAAGTACGCTGAGCATACACATGCGTACGCCCAACATACTCATTTTCCACCTTTTCTCAATTAATGGCTAGTTTTGACAATTCAATAAAAGCAAGGTGTAACATCCCCCTCTAACACGTATCACAATATTGTCCGCTTTGGGCCACTCGGCACGGGGACTTCCCAGGGGGTCACCCATCCTGGTACTACTCCCGCCCAAGCATGCTTAACTGCAGAGTTCTTATGGGATCTGCTGCCCTTACGGCT
The DNA here is from genome assembly GCF_052625555.1 of Lactuca saligna. Taxonomy (NCBI): domain Eukaryota; kingdom Viridiplantae; phylum Streptophyta; class Magnoliopsida; order Asterales; family Asteraceae; genus Lactuca; species Lactuca saligna. The sequence continues at coordinate 52,093,678 of NC_136420.1, read as the reverse complement.
TTAAAACGCGTTGTGACAAGGAAGGTATCCACACCCCTTTATAACGAAATGTTTCGTTCTCCTTCCAAGCCGATGTGGGATCAGATCTAACCCACTTTCACCCCCCCCCCCCCATTATAGGGTTCGACGTCCCCGTCGAACACATCGACCCGTGCCCTGGCTCTGATACCATTTGTAACATCCCCCTCTGGAACGTATCACAATATTGTCCGCTTTGGGCCACTCGGCACGGGGACTTCCCAGGGGGTCACCCATCCTGGTACTACTCCCGCCCGAGCACGCTTAACTGCAAAGTTCTTATGGGATCTGCTACCCTCACAGCTTTAAAACGCGTTGTGACAAGGAAGGTATCCACACCCCTTTATAACGAAATGTTTCGTTCTCCTTCCAAGCCGATGTGGGATCAGATCTAACCCACTTTCACAGTTGTAACACCCAAAGTTTTGAAGACCAAGAAAGGAAAGAAAACCCTAAGTTTAGGGGTCGACTCGGCGAGTCCAAGGAGGGACTCGGCGAGTCCGAGCGGGATCCGGGTCAAGGTGTAAGTGACCAACTTGGCGAGTCGGCCAAGTGGACTCGGCGAGTCTGGTCTGTGCGAGGAAAACCCTAAATCCGGGACTTTGGGCACTATTTAAGCTCCTTATACTCTCCATTAAGGTTCCTTAGAGCCCCCCCTGTTCAGAAAATGAAGCATAAGCCTCCATTGTTGTGCATTCAAGCTTCCAAGCCATTTTTGGGTGATTTGAAGGAAGAAGAAGGAGAGGAATCAGTGAAGCTTCAAGGATTTGCTTCAGATCTGGAGTTTGTGGAACCTTTCTGATGTATTGAAGGTATTAAGTCACTTCCTTCTCTTGGGTCTAGCTTTGGTTGTGAGTTTTGGGGCTTTTAAGCCATGATTAGCCACCCTTATGGGGTGGAAGCTGGATCTGGAGTTGCTACTTCAGATCCAAGTGTGTTATGGCCGAGAGAAGCATAAAGTATCAGCCATTAAGTCGATTTTGAAGCCCGTTGGCCTTAAACCCTAGTTTATGGCATATTTTGCCTAGATCTCCTTCTCTACACGTAAAGTTTGCAACTTTACGTGTGGAATAGGCTTGGGAAGGGTAGATCTACAGTTTGGAGTCCATGCATGACTCTAAAATCCTCTGCATGTAAGGAGAACTGAAGGGACTCGGCGAGTCCTTTGAGTGGACTCGGTGAGTGGCATGAAGTTGTGGAGAAACTCGACGAGTGGGATGAAAGACTCGTCGAGTCGTATGAAGATTGCCTTGGACTCGGCGAGTCTGTTCTTGGACTCGACGAGTCAGGTCGCGTGGTCCCAAACCCTTCGAGTTAAGACTCGAGTCAGTGAGTCGAGCCAGGACTCAGTGAGTTGGACAGGACAAGACTCGGGAATCAGTAGACTCGGCGAGTCAGTGGCTGACTCGGCGAGTCGAGTCGCAAACAGGAATAACTCTAAGTATATGAACTCGGCGAGTCAGTATGGTGACTCGGCGAGTAGGGTTGGCTTGGAAGGTTGACTGTGACCAGGACTTTGGCATTGGTACTAGTTGACTTAGTTGACCATTGGAGGTCAGTTAGACTAAGTGTTATATTGATATTGGTAGCTCGAGGAGCTAGTGGAGCAGCAGTTCGAAGACAGAGGTCAGGTAGCGGTCAAAGGGATTAGCAGCAGCAGTTCAGCAGTATCAGGTGAGTTACCTTCTAGTAGCAGTGGGTCTAAGGCCACAATGCCGGCCCACTAGTAGGAATTGTATGATTAGATGATTGTCTCTGTGATATTCATCTAGGGTTGCTACTACAAGCGTTATGTTTATGTGTTTGCATGATATGATGCTATGTGCTAGTGATAGTAGGGGAGATAGTCCCTAGGTTACCAGTCGATAGGGCCGAAGGGGCAGCCATGCCCAGCCATGTTAAATAAATTATGTGATACGTGTTATGTGGTAGTGGTAAGGGGTGAAATAGTCCCCAACATCCGGTCGAAAGGACCGAAGGGGAGGCCATCACCCAGATATGCTAGGCAGTATCCTGTCGAAAGGACCGAAGGGGAGGCCAGCACCCAGATATGCTAAGCAGTATCCGGTCGAAAGGACCGAAGGGGAGGCCAGCACCCAGATATGCTAGGCAGTATCTGGTCGAAAGGACTGAAGGGGAGGCCAGCACCCAGATATGCTAGGCAGTATCCGATCGAAAGGACCGAAGGGGAGGCCAGCACCCAGATATGCTAGGCAGTATCCGGTCGAGAGGACCGAAGGGGTAGGTCGGGCACCCAGATATGCCTGACAAATTTACGTATGTTATGTGATTATGTGGTATGTGGTACAGTGGGGGGAACTCACTAAGCTTTGTGCTTACGTTTTACAGTTTTGTTTTTAGGTACCTCTTCTTCAAAGGGGAAGGAGCCGGCGCGGTAGCGACACATCATGCACACACTCTGGTTTCTGCATTTACGAGATTCTCTGGGATTGTACTCTGATATTTTGATGGGTTATATGGTTTGGCTTTTTAAACATGGTTTACGTGGTGTTGTGGTGTGATCAAACAATGTTTTAATTATTAATGTTTTCTAAAGTAATGTTTTAAAACGAAATTTTTGGACGTGAAAATTGGGTCGTTACACAAGGGTTATTGATACATACCTTATTTTGGGGTCTTACAATTCCCCCCCCCCCCCCCCACTAGGATTAGACATCTTCCTTGAAGTCATCCTATACTGCTCGCGCATCTCGGACTCCGGCTCCCAAATCCATTTCGAACCCCTACAATGCTGCCACTAAACCTTAACCAAGGGCACCTCCTTATTTCTCAAGATCTTCACCTTCTTATTCAAAATCGCCACCGACTTCTCAATGTAGTTTAGGAGATCATCTAGTTGAATGTCCTCTAAAAAGACCACTGCCGTCTAGTTGGCTACACACTTCCTTAGCTGGGATACATGGAAGGTATCATGAATCTGGCTCAACTCTACCTACTCGAGAAATCACTCTGAAAGGACCAATTTATCTAGGTCCCAACTTGCCATGTTTCCTGAATCGAATCACCCCTTTGCATAGGGATACCTTCAGGAGGACAAAATCACCGACCTGGAACTCTAGTTTGGAACGCCTCTGATCTGCATAACTCTCCTGACGACTCTGGGCTGTCAGCAACTTCTATCTAACCTACTAGATCTGCTCTATTGTCTTGAGCACTATCTCAGTGCTCTCCATCACTCTCTACCCGACCTACCCCCAACAGATGGGGGTCTAAAACCTCCTCCCATATAAAAGCTCAAAGGGAGGCATCCCAACACTGGAATGATGGTTTTTGTTGTATGAACACTCAGCCAAGGGCAGGTAGGAATCCCATCTCCCACCAATATCCATAACACATGCGCGTAGCATGTCCTCGAGCATATAAATTATCCGCTCGCTCTTCCAGTCTGTCTGCGGGTGGTATGCGGTGCTGAAATGTAGTCGGGTACCCAACTCCTCATGAAATTTCTTCCAAAACCTAGAAGTAAAATGCACATCACGATCTGACACTAGTGATGTTGGCACTCCATGTTGTGCCACCACCTCTCGAACGTAGACCTCGGCCAATTTCCCTACAAAAGAGTTCTCACTTATAGCCAAAAAGTGAGCACTCTTTGTCAACAGATCTACAATTACCCATATCGTGTCGACACCCCTCGTAGTCCTCAGTAGTTTAGTAATAAAATCCATGGAGATCTGTTCCCACTTCCATAGGGAAATATCCAAAGGCTGCAACTGGCCATGGGGACACTGGTGCTCTTCCTTGACCTGACGGCAGCTTAAGTATCTCTCAACTACCCATGCCACATATCTCTTCACACAGGGCCACCAATAATCCTTTTTCAAATCCAAATACATCTTGGTGGCCCCGAGGTGGATCAAAAATCTCAAACTATGGGCCTCCTCCTTCAAATTCCATCAGGCTCCACCCATATATGGCTCCCATATCTGCTCATGGAATGTCATAAGCACCTGACTATCAGTCTCAAACTCAAAAATATGCCCGATCACCCTCTCTCTCTTATGGTTCTCTGGTCTCATGGCCACTGCTTGGGCCTCTCGGATGGTATCTAAGACTAGAGTCATCATTGACATCATCATACACACGTCTCGGATCAGATCAATCGCTATTCTACGACTCAGAGAATCGGCTACCACATTAGCCTTGCTAGGATGATACAAAATCTCACAGTCGTAGTCCTTTACCACATCCAACCACCTCCTTTGTCTTATATTTAGGTTGGGCTGATCCATAAGGTACTTTAGGCTCTTATGGTCCGTGTATATGGTACATCGGACTCCATAGAGATAGTGGCGCCAAATCTTGAGGGCGAATACCACCACCCCCAGATCCAAATCATGAGTGGGATATCTCATCTCATAAGGCTTCACCTGCCTCGACGCATATGCTATCTTGTGCCCTCTTTGCATCAATATGACAACCATTCTCGATATGGATTCATCACAGTAGACTACGAAGTCCTCTACTCCCTCCAGAAGGGCTAACACTGGAGCTTCGCATAATCTCCAGCGAATAGTCTCGAATGATGCCTGCTCCTCAGCCTCCAAGAAAAGATAACAGCCTTCTTGGTCAATTTGGTGAGAGGAACAACAATCTTGGAGAAATCTTTGATAAACCTCCGATAGTATCCTATCATACCCAAAAAAACTCCTGATCTCGGATAAGCCAAAGCCAAAGCCACTCCGAGTGATATGACCTACATTTACCAATCGAAGGATTCCTAAAACCAAGTGTATAACCAAACTCGAGCGAAATCTTCCAAAAGTTTGAATTCATGACCACAATAGCACTGGGACAATTCTCAAAACAAACACTTCCCTTCATTCCCAAAATCCAATTAAATCCTTGGCGAGAAACATGCTACTTGACAAAGAGACAACACTAATGCCCTAAAACTAAATCACATCGAGGAGAGATAACTTCCTTAACCATAGTCTGAGGAATCCCAAACCATGTCAGACTTCAGACATACATATTCACCTGGACCTCAACCATGCTGACAAAGATTCATAAATCTGATCCGACGGTGAAACGATAGCCAGGACATTTCCTCTAACCAACGTTGAGAGAAGCTAAATCTTACCCTAATATTGGTGGCTCCAAGGTTGTGACTGATAACCTGGTGAACAAACCCATTATATATGTTAACCTTGTTGATCGGGAAATTCACAGGTTCGTTCTAACCGAGAACCTTACCAACCTTGCTTCATCCAAAGGATGGACTGAAGAATGAGTTCCACAAATAACTGCTGAAACTGACACCCGTACCCACGAATGCACATTGAACTCCAAACAATACCCCGACATGCAAAGGATAACCTAATATATACATCAACACGGACCTAAAAACCCTTATGTCTTAACATAGGAATGGCTAAACAAACAAACCTATGTGAATGTTATGATCCAACCATAGTCTTCCAATCACTTTAGTTGCTACAGTCCATCTACAGTCTTTCATGCATGATCCAACCATGGTCCTCCTTATATAAATGTTATGATCTAACCATATTCTCACAATAAATTACATTGCTATAGCCCAACTATAGTCTATCATGCCATGATCCAAACATTGTATTCCATATGTGAAAGCTATGATCCTACCATAGTCTTACAATCACTTCCATTGCTACAGCCCAATTGCAATCTTTCCTACCATGATCCAACCATAGTATTCCATATATGAATGTTATGATCCAACCATAGTCTTACAATCACTTTCGTTGCTATAGTCCAACTGCAGTCTTTCAAATAATCTACAAAGATGGCTAGCAAAGTTGACATGGGATGGACCCCCTAGTCCATTAGGCACCATCAAGGTTTCAGGTCGTGCTTCGAGCCCTAAATCTTTCATCAGAAAAAAATTAGGCAAAGAGGCCCTCACACAACCCTTGACATGAACCTAGTCAATAACCTAAAAATTATGCCCATGTCGATGCTTCAAACCTTCGGACGAGATAACGTGGAATCCTCACTATTTACTTCTGTGATCACATCTGACTGATGAACATTGTTCCTTGCGTAATCTTCAACTCAAAATATAACCAAAACCAACTATCCTTCTACCATTGAAAACAAATTTCTGGGATGACATGCACTCGGAAATATTTCCATATGATGAAGTGATTCACCCCTACTTAGAATTTGCTAAACTTTGACAGCTTCATAACCACTCAAGTTTCGAAGCAAATCCAATAACTCCATGACATGTATCCTAACAACCACACTTGACATTACCAAGGATTAAGGAATCTGAATTCTTCAACAAAACTCAAGAGCTCCAAAACAACTACAACCCATAACGACAAAATCCAAAGGGTTCCAATACATATTTATAACCTCAAAACAACAACAATGCATGCATACATAACCTTCAAAATAGAACCAAAGTTGATTAATACAATATCTTTCAATAAATCAACTAAGATGACAACTGAAACAACAAAACAAACAAAACATAAAAGATTCTAATGACACCAACGAATGTTGCATCGAATTGAACTGAAGAAACCACTAAATCAAACCTCAACTCTTGGGAGTATAGTCGTCACATACTGCCCATCCGGTAGTTGCCAAGCTAAAGGTGTCGCATCCAAAACCACACCATATGCTCTCAGAGGAAAATCGACCTTAACATGGACTGGATGATAGTTAAAGAAACATACCCTTGGCGACTCCCTCTGACTACAGCCTCGAATTTAGTGATCCTCCTGACCACCCATGAAGTATCTAGAAACAAATGCACAAAAAAATACCCCAATGATTTCGACAACACCTCCCGCAAAGTCCGTGAGTCTTTCCATCTTCTAACTGAATGCTCGCCACCCGATCCTTTTTCTTGTTACTGTAGATGCATCAATATAATCATGCCTCCTCTTCCGTTGGTGGGTCTCCAACTCGATCTCTCTCTCTCTCTCTCTCTCTCTCTCTCTTTCTCTCTCTCTCTCTCTCTCTCTCTCTCTCTCTCTCTCTCCCTGGCTGCATCCACCAAACTAGGAAGAGTCTTATGACTCGATATACTCATGTGCTCTCCATCTGCAACATGTCATGGTATCGAGTCATCTTCATCTCCTTCGAAGCTACATACTGAGGGAAAAAAAACTAATCTCTCCCTAAATGTGGTAGTGATATCATCCACCGTCTCTATAGTCTGCTCAAGTGCTAAAAACTCTCATGTCAATTGTTGAACTTTAGTGCCGGTACAATCTCTCTCATGAATTTTGAGACAAAAATTCTCTCATGACATGGAATCGAACGCATAAGGATTGAGGCCCTGTATAACCTCGCACCACTAGTCCCTAACTATGTCGTGTAGAATACATGTTGCAAATCTAAACTTGGCCTCTGCCTGACAGAAGCTGGTGCAAAAGGAACTCTCCACATCGACAACCCAACACATACTAATGATCATATCCCCACTCCCAAAGAAATAAAGGGCTCCACATGCATAAAACTCCTTGAAGGAAACCTCCCGATCGCTGAGATGGTCGGCCTCCAAGTCAGCCCGAAGAACCCTAAGTTTCTTATCTACTACTGAAATCAACTCATCCTAGAATGAGCTGATCAAACCAAGCAAATATTCTCCCATGAATCTCAAAATATCTGGAGCGATGATGTCGCAGACACCCCTCTCACTCAGGCTTGCATAACCAACATGAAAGGATTACATCCCGGATATGAAAGATAATGGAATCAAAATCAATGCACGGTACAAACCCACACTATACATACCCACCTATAATTTCCTCGGGAATCCAAAAAGACCCCTTGACCTAAGTATGGATCCTGTGCTTTCAGTAGTATGGGCCCAATACTACCTTCCGCACCTGTCCATACCCATTTCAAGGATTATTCTAAGACTTCAAGTCACTTCGCATCACTCCTATAAACTCCTCACACATATGCATAGGTCTAACCACATGCATAAAAATATACTTCATAGATTCTCTCGCTAGGATCCTTCCCTTCCCATAACCAAAATTGCTAGAAATCTCTACTAAAATCATTGGTTGCCTCGTGAATGCAAGTTATACACAATACAAGATCAAATATATTTTCAAATAAGTGATACTACCTTAAGCCTATAACCATACAAAGAGCGGGAATAAGGTTAAATAAATCATTCTAAGGCTATACAATCCTAATCATGTACAACTCGAAAACATACGCCTGGAAATTAACATTACCAATCTATAGTTTAAACAACACATAACAAACAATTCTCTAGGCTATAAAGCATCATAGGTGTCAGACAATTCTATCATGCAATTTCTGAGCAGATATACAACCTACATTCTAGCATGAATAAAAATTCTTAGCGCAGATACAAGATCAAATGTGTATACTGGGAATTACTTACTTCCAGAGTTGTACTGACTGTTCGCATCGCAACCTCCAATTGTTATAAAATCTTTTTAAAAAACCATTTTCTTGAATCAAATCATTTTACTGGCAAAAAAATATTTAGTAAATTTCTTAGTCCCTAGTTTGAGTTCATACACACCGCAAGGCATGCCTAAATCCCTCAAACCAAGGCTCCAATACCAACTTCTAACGTCCAAAAAGTTAGAAAAAGATAATTATGTTTAAAATAAAGTAACTAGTTAAAACCTTATACATTAAAATCAATGAACAATATTCATTTTTTTGAAAACCAATAGTTAACATTTGATGTTTTGAAAGATCAAAGAAGAGAAAGGAAGCTTATCAAAAGAGCAGGCTGAGTCTGATCGCGAAGAGATGGATTTCAATCGCATGATTCGATGATCAGAGTTTTGAGCTGCTGATTAGGAGTTATGATAAATTGATTAGGAATATTTAGAAACATAATTTTCATATGTACTTGCATTGTAAGGAAATGTTTTCCGCATTTTGTAAATAAATAAATAAAATTTTGATTTTATCTTATTTTATATTTCCTTGCAATGACATTTGTGAAATTTGATGTTTGTGTGTTTCTATTTTTAACAATACGAATTAGATTCTTTCGTTTGTGGTAGTGTCAGAAATTTACCAAATAAGGAAAGATTCTCATCACCAAGTTTCAATTGGACAGAAACGTGGAATCATGCAACTTGTATTGTATGATGAATAAGAACCTTCATCTTTGGGAAATTAAGACTAATTGATTGTACACATATAGATGTGAGTTAAGTGAAGGACTAAGGATTAAGTATACATTGTTGTGCACTGATCAGGTCCACCACAAAGAACGATAAGACAATTCGTCATGATTTATTAAAAGCTTAGTGAATATGATTATTCTTACAAGATTAAGTATAAGTCTGAATCATTTAAAAAGTTTCAATGTATAGCAGAATAAATAAGAAGAATCAATTAGGCAGAAAGATAAAAGTTTCTCCAATCTAAAAAGGAGAGTACTCTAGTATCGTGTTTTATAATCATCTTAATGATTATGAAAACCATATCACAATTGATCCTCTAAGGAAACCTTAGTGCACTTGTATGGCTAAGAAGAGGAATCGTGAATTGTTGAAATGGTTAAGTCAAGAAGATGAGTCATACTTCATTCCAAGATCAAGTCTTAGAGTCATACTCCAAGATTGTACATTGAGTGACATATCCTAAGTATGTTTATAACCTAAGCAGTTAATATCGGCGATTTCCAGGTGGGATATCGGTCATCAGTACTTTTCAAAATAGCGGTGTCAAATATCGGTGCAAAATATCAAACCGCAAAAATCGGTGATATTTACCGATATTTCCAGGAGATTTCCAGGCGGGATATCAATTAAGTAATTTTACTTTCTTTTTATAGTGTTAAGTCATGGACTTAAGTCTTATGGACTTAACTTAACTGAACCTGTTATTATGTTAAGTGCTTAATTGTTAGTTTTAGGTCGTAGACTCATGTTTTAAGCATTAACTGATCTTATTGTTATGTTAATTGTTACATACTTAAGTGTTAACTTGCTAGTTTCTATAGGTTTGATCATGTTGATGTGTTAAGTACATAATTCTTAAGTGATGATGATGATATTAGAGTTGATGTGGGTGATCTAGATAAAATAATTGGATGCCTTAGTAGATGTGGACTTGGAGGATGATTCCATGTCTTACGTAAGATTATGTTTCAAATATTGACAGTTTTGAATTTTGAGTTTTTATATTACTTTTATATATGTTTTATGTTATATATATATATATATATATATATATATATATATATATATATATATATATATATATATATAAATTATGCATGATATAAAAATATCCATATCTCACTGCGATAACCTATATCCCAAATATCGGCCCTTGACCGATATTTGATTTTAGACCGCTATAACTACCTAGTTTATAACACATCATGAAATGTGGAGTAGAAAAGGTTTCTTGATCATGCACATTTGTAATTGGTAGTTGTGATGTCTTGGATAAGACAAATACCAACTGAGACCAATTATATGAAGTGTCATTCTTGATAAGGATCCGCACTAACTCTTGAATATTTGTTTGTCAAGGAATGTTTCCTGACAAGAGAATCTTATATGTCAAGAGGTCAGTGGGTGTCTTAAAGACCTTGAAAAGCTTCATGAACAAATCAAGAAAAAAACATACCATTTATCACTAGCACATAACTTGAGGTTTGTAACCTATCGTGTTGACATATTCTTGTTTCTGTTCCATTCCAGTTAAAGTTGACTATGCATGTGATTTCTATGAGTCCTCATTTGAATGCATAAGGCAAAGCACCTTGATCAATGGAAAGTACATTGATCAGAGTGGGTGAGCTGCTCAATAACATGGAAGACATGGTAGGCCCTTGCACTGCCAATTGGCAAGAAATTAAGATTGAACAAGTTCAGTCCATATAAGTTTGAATCTCCCATAGACCTTATCTAATGATTATGGTTGGAAATAACAGTTTCACATGGATAGGAGCACATACACCATAAAATCTAAGTGACAAAGGTTTCGCTCCAATTCATGAAAATGATTGTGAGGAAACACTTTCACTAAGTAGATTTTAAGGAGATAGTAGTTGTGTTAATTGCATTCTCATATTCGATTATGATTACGGCAACCCTCTTAAGAATTCGAATTGTGAGAATGGGCAAATAGTTTGAACATTTGGAACTTATTGTTGTAAGTTCTAAAATAGTTTAGACACACATATGGGCTTTCTAATAAAAGGTGTATGAGCTTAGATAAAGGCTTATTGAAGCATTTCGTATCATAAATCTGAACTTTGGTATGAAAGTCAATAAGTATTGATTTCTAGAAGTCTAGTTGATTTCTAAGTACATGTTAAAGCTAGTGGGAGCATAGCTGTTATGATAGTAAGAATATAATTAACATGGTAGTGGGAGCATGATTATTATATGAACTGTTGCAAGTTAGCAATACTAGTTATAGGAAACAAAGGTCAAAATTTGAAAAGTTATTTCGCTATAATAAGGGATAGGATACTTATAATTTATTTTGAATCTAAAAGTTTAGATTGAAGTATTAATTATACTTATTCATGGAGATATATATATATATATATATATATATATATATATATATATATATATATATATATATATATATATATATGAATACCATGTTGAAATATTTCAACATTAGAAATTCTATATATGGAAATATTATAGCAAAAGACTGGTCAAGTATCATGTCTTTATGTAAGACATTATGAATTGTGTCCCATATCCTTTAGATATAGGATCGATTGCATATGCTATAATATTCATGTTTTCTAATTTTCCAAATTCCTAGTGCATTAAGAGGGAAAAAGGAAGATAATCGGATATGACTAAAGTTATTAAACAACTGTTGAGGATGATCTGAGGTTTGCTAAGGATTGGTTGCTTAAGGATAGTTGGAATTATAGTAATGAATGGACCATATTGATATAACTCTAAATAGATAGGATTTTATTTAGAATGGATAGTCATATGGCAATTATGGAAATATTTCCATAATGGGAGATGGATATTAAGAATCTATTTATGCAAGAAGGATGTTCAAAGGAATGTGCTTTGAATTTGAAACTTCACTTCCTTGGAATTGTTTTGTTATCAAACTCCAAAGGAATACTTTGTAATATCATTCGCAAAGTCTCTATGACTTTTGTACCTCGACATTACAAAAGGATCATTGCATGATATTGGTAAGATTTAGGTGTTCTTACACTAAGGATTTGGAATTGTGAAATAAGCATCATATAAGTGTTATCAACTTATCTATTTCACAAAGGACCATAGGTAAACATAGTGTGCATGCTTGGAGCATGGGATAGCTATTGTTTTAATTCAAGTATTAAGTTGATTAATCAAAACATTATATAATGAATAATGAGTAATCAATATGGTGATTAAATAAAAGGTGTTTTATTTATACTCAAAAGTTTTGAGACCATATTGGATTCGATTATTCTTGTGTTTCACTTCTGTCACACCCCCGAACCATCAGGAAAACAACGACGGAAATGTCCGGGAGCGGCGACGTCATACGTAGTATCACAACCATCGTATCATAGCAATCAAAGTAAAAACAACCATTACATTACAATATGAATATTTACATCTGTTTGAAAACATAGTTTGTACATCACATTATATAACAAAAGATAAAGACGAGACTCCAAAAATTCTCCGTCTTCTCCAAAAACCTGGCTAGGTACCTGTCTATCGTTGCCCTGAGAATACAAGCGGTTTCGAAAATGTATCAGCATAAAGCTGGTGAGTTCATAAGCATGTTTTTGTACTAAAAACTAGTCACTGAGTTTGTATAAATAGTTTGTTTCCATTTTAAGTAAATATCGTTTGTATCGAAAACCTTTGTTAACAAGTTCTGAAATATGTATGCATGCTTACCAAGAAAATCCAATATTTTCTAACATGTTTGTTGGTTTATGTATGAAAAGTATGTTCTGTTTGAAAACCTGGCTACCACCAGTATGTAATGTATGATCGTTCGAAAACCCTGGTTACCACCAGTATGTATAGTAGTTTTATTACTAAAAATAAAACTATAGATTTTGTCCCTGGAATACCCTCCAGTAAGTAGATAAGTAGTTTTATTAGTTAAAATAAAACTATAGAAGAAAGAAATCCCGTAAACAATTATTAGTTTATACTTATTGTGAGTCGTATAACCATGCTAATCTGACTGATGACATCCTTCACGTTTCTATAGGTGTCGCACGATTACAAAATTTGTCACCCCAGGCGTGCCCGCCTAACTATAGCTAACAGTTCAGGCGTGGGATTGTCGGTCCCGAATAGATCTATTCACAAATTTCACGCTCTCCCTCCAGGAGACTCTGGTTATACTACCGGTGAGGATTTATTGATACCCTAAGGGGGAAAACGAAGATAGTCTCACAATCCTGTATTAACTAGTCTACGTGTTTGTTCGGTTATTCTCGAGTTCGAAATCGTTTGTAACGGTGTAGAGTATAAATAATTATACATAAAATAATTATTTAGCATGGTACTCTAGTTTTGTATTCGTAGTAATGGATAAACTAAATCTGACATAGTTTATATGTTTGACTTTGCATGAAGTTTGAACCTATAAGACTGGTTAACCACACACGCTCCATAAATACTATGATAAATATTAAGTCACCCTTTACCTACCTTGTTAAGTCCAAGTTAGTGTGCCAGTTAACCACACACTCTCCACTAACGACTTAGACAAAGTGTAAAGTGTAATTTCATGGATTAGAACTTTATTCACATTTTTCCTAAAGGAACTAAGATTGGGAATTTAATAAAACATTTAGTTAGTTTATAATATTCATCATACTTTTAATGAGAATTTATAAGTCCTTCTCTTACCCGTTCGGCTAACGACCCTCCACCAGTCAAGCAAGCGGTGGGTGAGAGTGGACACCCATTAAGTTGCCATTTTATAGGCAACAACCTTATACCCACCTTATAGACCGGCTTCATGAATGAGGCGTACTAGCGGTAAGACAACTTTAATCTTATATATATATATATATATATATATATATATATATATATATGTATATATATATATATGTATATATATATATATATATATATATATATATATATATATTATTAACTTATAATATTATAATTATAAGGGTTGAATTTTAACTTTTAAAATTCTAAGGGTTGGAATTAAAGTTTTAATAAAGACTTTACTTGTTCCAAAACTTGAGGGCAAGTTTTGTAAACTTTCAATACTTTTCATTTCTTGTAACTTATGAGTTTATTAGGGTATTAAAAATGAAGACTCTTCATTTTTATAACCCATGTGTTCTTTTAATGGTTTTAAAGCAAAGTGACTTTTGGTTTTCCATAACTTGAAGACAAGTTATGGACTCCATTAAAGCACATAATGATCATGAATTAATCTACCACATAGGTTACAAATAATTCCTATGATCATCTAAACATCATAAGATCAAGAACATGAATATAAACACTTTCATGAATCAAAAATTACACTTAAAAATTTGTAATTTTGATAACTAGTTTTTGTAAATGGATTAGCAAAGACATTACACCATCTAAAACAAGTTTTCAAGTACCAAAACAGTTTAGGGTAATGTTTCTAGTCCATTTCCAGCAACTAAAGTCAAAAAACTGCATTCTGAGCCTCCTACTCATCGAGTGCATGAACCTACTCGGCGAGTAGGTTGAAGATTCACATGAACTCGGTGAGTCCCCTCATGGACTCGGCAAGTTCATCAGTTAGATTGTAAAAATATCGACTTTTTAACTATTTAGCACAAATAACAAACAAACAAGCCTAGGCTCTGATACCACTGTTGGGTTTTGAGCATTCTAACCCTTCCTAAGCGTACATTCAACCCTAATAACCTTGGATCTATGTTTTTCTAATTATCATGCAAAGTTGATTTCCAAGGCTATGATCCTATCTAGCATACATGGGGAACAATTCTAAATTAAATAATAGATAGAATTACATACCTTGTTGTAGAAAGTGTTCCTTGAAACCTTGTGAGCCTAGCACCTCAAGTGTGAGGCCTCAAATGGTTCACACAACACCAAATGCAATGTATAAACTTGATAGAATACTCTAACACACTCAAAATCGGCCAAGCCCTCTTGTTTCTCTTGTGTAGCTAATTTTGGGGAGAGACATGGTCCTTATATAGTGTGTTACATTAGGTAAAACCCTAATGTTACATGACTCTTCATTTCTCAATCCATGGGTTAACTCCATGGAGCATCCTATGGGTGGAACCCAACTTGATAATCCATGGAGCCTTTTAGCCTACTATATAAGATATGGAAGATTTACATAATCTACCCATATATTTAATTAGTTATTCTTTTGATTACTTAATTAATTCTAAATTAATTCTTGATCAAAACTAATTAAATAATATTATTAATATATTAGAACTTATAATATATTAATAAACCATATGTGTTATTTCTCTCATTTAGTTTATCCAATTGCATGGTGCCATGCAACCCAAATGGACCATGCTGGGTCAGGTCAAGTATTAACCAGAAATAGTTATGGACTTAGACACCTTATCCAACAGTCTCTCACTTGGATAAGTCTAATAACTATAACTACAATACTTCAGGAACCGATCGGCAATCGTAGCTCTTTCAAGGTTTCTCGGAACTTAGAAGATGTTGATACACCATTTAAGATAAGTGATCATATAATCCTCTGTTCTAGATATCAGCCGGGAAAATACATGGAACAATGTCTTACTTATTGTCGAGCAGTTTGTTTCCCGATTTCCGATATGTTTGACAATGAACTTAATTGAACACATCAACTTAGTTCTGACCGGGTCCAGTACATAGGTCAATACAAAATCATCGAGGGGCCCAAATATCAGCTTCTAATCCAAGAAGGAACAGATAAACTTTGACTCATATGTTTGTTCTACCACTCACTGAATTACACACAAAAGCACGTTTTATAACATCGAGTTACCAATGCGTTTTCGTACAATCAATGCATAACCAACTCGTAAGTAAAAAATCATATCTCTAGGTTTGAAGACTTATATGATATTACCGTCTCACGATCACTCGAGATAAATTCCATGAAGTGATTCCGGTGAGCGTGGGTTGTGCCCAATGCTTATAACTTATGAGCACTCATGATTGTTGTAGCCATGTCCAACACCTTAGACCTCTGCAACCAATCATGACAGTCTTGATTCATACCTACTTCCGACATATGACCGACTGTGGAGGTTTGAATAATAATATGATATACCAAACATAATTATTCTGGAAGTCAAAACATGCAAAAGAAATTATAGTAAACGATTGACAAAAGATAGTAACACTTTACTCACAAATAAACACAACTTTTATTCATCATCAAATGTCAATTACACTTTACAAATTTCATAATTTATCTAACTACTAAAACTTATATCATCCTTCAGCCCTATGCTCTGAGCATGCTGGATATGCTTAACCCTACTCAGTTCCATCATGAGGGGATCTGCTAGGTTCTCATCCGATGATACCCTCTTTGCCACGAGGATTCCTTCTTCTATGCGATGTCTGATAAAATGATATTTTCTGTCAATGTGCCTGGATCTCCCGTGATCCCTTGGTTCCTTGGCTAAGGCAACCGCACTTTCACTATCACAGAAAATTTCCATGGGCTCCTTTATAGCTGGTACAACTCCAAGGTCTCTAATGAAGTTCTTTATCCATATTGCCTCCTTTGCTGCCTCACTCGCTGCTATATACTCTGATTCACAAGTGGAATCAGCCACTGTCTCCTGCTTGGAACTCTTCCAAGTGATTGTTCCTCCATTTAAGGTAAAGTCCCAGCCCGATTGAGAGCGGAAATTATCCCTATCAGTCTGGAAGCTAGCATCACTATACCCTACAACTCTCATGTCATCACTCCCACCGAGGGTAAGGACCCAGTCCTTAGTCCTCTGTAGGTACTTGAGGATATTCTTTACCGCAGTCCAGTGTACCTTGCTAGGATTCCCCTGATACCTGCTAACCATGCTCAAGGCAAAGGCTACACCAGGTCGAGTACACATCATAGCATACATGATCGGGCCTACTGCTGAAGCATAAGGTACTTGACTCATTTCTGCTATCTCAGCCTCGGTACTTGCGCTTTGTGTCTTACTCAGTGTGGCGTTACTCTGGATGGGTAACTCTCCTTTCTTGTAGTTCTGCATGCTGAATCTCTTCAGCATCTTGTCTAAGTATGTACTTTGACTAAGTCCAATTAGTCTTTTACTCCGGTTTCTCAAAATCCTTATCCCTAGAATATAGGCAGCTTCTCTTAGGTCCTTCATAGAGAAACACTTCCCAAGCCAGGACTTAACTTCCTGCAGAGTTGGGATGTCATTTCTTATGAGTAGTATGTCATCCACATACAATACCAAAAAGCTAACTATACTCCCACTAGCCTTGACATACACACAAGATTCATCTTCACTCCTAGAAAAGCCAAATTCCTTGACCTTTTCATCAAAGCAAAGATTCCATCTACGAGGTGCTTGCTTTAATCCATAAATGGATTTCTCAAGCTTACACACTTTATTAGGGTACTCGTTGCTAAGAAAACCTTCTGGCTGACTCATGTAAACATCTTCAGTCAACTTTCCATTAAGGAAAGCGGTTTTGACATCCATTTGACAAATTTCATAGTCATGAAATGCAGCTATGGCTAACATAACCCTAATAGACTTAATCTTGGCTACTGGAGAAAAAGTCTCATCATAATCCACTCCAAGAATTTGAGAGAACCCTTTGCAACCAGTCGAGCCTTATAAGTGTGTACATTACCAACCATGTCGGTCTTCTTCTTGAAGATCCATTTGCACCCTACAGTCTTACGACCTGGTACATTCTCAACCAAGTTCCAAACTTGATTGTCATACATGGATTGTATCTCGCTATCCATAGCCTCTTTCCATTTAGTAGACTCAGGGCCTGCCATGGCTTCCGTGTAGCTGTTAGGTTCATCCAGACCTACTAGTGTCTCATCACTAATAAGTGTCTCACCTTCCGTAGTAATATGGAAACCATAGTAATACTCAGGTGCATTCCTAACTCTCGTGGAACGCCTCAGAGGTACAAACTCGTCAATTGGCTCAACAGGAGTTTCCTCCTCAAGTTGAGGGCTAGGGTTTGAAGTTCCGTCACCGCTTCAATCTTGAAGTTCTTCAAGGTCAATTTGCATCCCACTATCTCCTTGGCTTATAAATTCTCTCTCTCGAAAGACTCCCCTTCTTTCTACAAAGACCACATTATCACTAGGTTTGTAGAAGAGGTAACCAAAGGATCTTTGTGGGTAGCCGATGAAAATACACCTCTCGCTTCGGGGTTCTAGCTTATCATGAGACTCACGCCTCATAAAAGCCTCGCAACCCCAAATCTTGATGTGGTCTAGTTTAGGAAGTTTACCAGTCCACATCTCGTGAGGAGTTTTGGCAACTTTCTTTGTAGGGACTAGATTAAGAATATGGGCGACAATCTCTAAGCATACCCACATAATGAGATTGGTAGCGAAGCTCGACTAATCATGGAACGAACCATATCCAACAAGGTTCGATTACGCCTCTCAGCCACACCATTCAATTGCGGTGTCCTGGGAGGTGTCAATTGTGAGACAATCCCACATTCCCTAAGATAGTTGAGGAACTCTGAACTAAGATACTCACCACCTCGATCGGATCGAAGCATCTTAATGTTCCTGCCCAATTGATTCTCGACTTCCTGTTTAAATTCCTTAAGCCTTTTGAAAGTCTCTGACTTATGCTTGATTAAGTAGACATATCCATATCTACAATAATCATTAGTAAAAGTCAAATAATAACGATTAGCATCCCTTATGGCATGTTTGAATGTTCCACACACATCCGTGTGTACAAGGTCCAACAAACCTTCACCCCTCTCACAAGAACCTGTGAAGCGTGACTTTGTCATTTTTCCAAGTAAGCATGATTCACAACTATCATCAGACTTGAGGTCAAATGACTCCAAGACTCCATCCTTTTGGAGTTGGCCTATGCGTTTCTTGCTTATATGTCCAAGATGACAATGCCATAATGATGCTTTATCCAAGTTATTATTATTAGGAGAATCAATACACAAAACATAATTTCCTAAATTATCTACAACAGATACAGTTTCACACACGCCATCACAAGGTAATGCTTTAAAATAAAGACTATTATTAAAGAAAACATTAATCGAACCAACTTCATTATCAAATGAAAAGGTAAAACCTTGTTGATACAATGCATGAAATGAAATAATATTTCTTACCATTTCTGGCGAATAACAACATTTATTCAAATCTAAACTAAACCCACTACTTAGCGATAAAGTATAAACTCCAATCTTGGTGACAGGTGAAGCTTTCCTGTTTCTCATGATCAAGTTTATTCTTCCTTGCTCCACATTCTCACTTCTTCTTAGTCCCTGCAAATCAGAACATATATGAATACCACAACAAGTATCAAGGACCCATGAGTTAGAATAGGGTGAGTTATTAGATAAGATAGTGTAAATATTTGCATGGTTGGGTTTAACTTTCCCA
This sequence comes from Lactuca saligna, assembly GCF_052625555.1. Lineage (NCBI taxonomy): Eukaryota > Viridiplantae > Streptophyta > Magnoliopsida > Asterales > Asteraceae > Lactuca > Lactuca saligna. Next base: position 52,074,112 of record NC_136420.1, on the reverse strand, counting down.
TCCTTCACATATTGCTGGTACTTTAGGCAGTTCCACTTCTAATGTGCCTTTTCATGGCAATAGAAGCATTCAGCCTCCTTTGGGTCAGAAGAAGGAGTGATGAAACCTTTCTTGGTTCCACTTGAAGAAGAGCCATCAAGGGTCCTAACCTTGGTACCATTCAAAGAACTTTTTCTCTTCTTCCCTCGTCCTTTCCTGATTGCCAAGACAGAGGCGGAGTTGGTAGGAGTAGGAGTAGTAACAACCGCCTTACCCTTAAGACCACTTTCCGCGGTCTTTAAGAGTCCTTGAAGTTTGCTGAGAGTGACCTCTTCCTTGTTCATGTGGTATGTCATGCGGAATTAATCATAACATGAAGGTAAGGAGTGAAAAATAATATCTATTGCTAGCTCCTCGGGGAAGTTCACATTAAGCTTCAGCAAGCGGTCCACAAATCGTTGCATTTTCTGCATGTGGCCCGTGATGGGTTCTTCATCCTTCATTCGGGTTGTTATCACGGAGGAGATGATTTCATACCTCTCTTGTCGTGCACTTTGATGGTATCTTTCCATCAAATCTTGGTGCATTTCAAAAGGGTAGTAGTCCTCGTAGGACTTTTGGAGATCGGCTGTCATAGTGGCCATCATGATGCATGCCACCTTGGTGGCATCCCTTTCATATGCCCTAAAGACAGCGATCTCTTGAGGAGTAGAAACTGTCTCATCAATCTCCTTAAGCTGCTTATCGAGGACATATTCTTTGTCCTCGTAGCGGGTAATCATTCGGATGTTTCTGATCCATTCATTAAAGTTGGATCCATCAAAAGTGACTTTCCAACACAAGTTCATAAGAAAAAAGGAGCCATTAGGATTAGAGCCAGAAGCAGCAGTGTTTGCAGACATCTGAAAAGAAGAAAATTTTAGTTTAGAAATAGGAATAGTCCTTAATGAAACACCCAAATGTAGTAATAAGGCTAGGACCCAATCACAATATATTATACTTAGAAGAGGTATGCCGTAATCTAAGTAATAACATATTTAAAAGGTAGGTGAATGACGATTCACCAATTTCCACCAAAGTCGAAATATTAAAATATTTAATTTGGTTCTTAGAAACTCCTAAATTCTTTTGAGATTCAATGAACTTTTCAAAGGCATGTTTCAATCTCGAGTGTGCCCTCCAAGTTTTGTGACTGGGATGTCGAGGATCACAAAATGAGGTGTGAAGTAACCATGCAAATTACTTGGTACCCTTAATAAATTACCCCTCAATCGATGTGCCGATTAACCACACACGCTCCATCGATACTATGTTAAATATTAAGTCACCCTTTACCTACCTTGTTAAGTCCAAGTTAGTGTGCCGGTTAACCACACACGCTCCACTAACGACTTAGACAAAGTGTAAAGTGTAATTTCATGGATTAGCACCTTATTCACATTTTTCCTAAAGTAACTAAGATTGGGAATTTAATAAAACATTTAGTTACTTTATAATATTCATCATACTTTTAATGAGAACTTATAGTCAAGCAAGCGGTGGGTGAGAGTGGACACCCATTAAGTTGCCATTTTATAGGCAACAACCTTATACCCACCTTATAGACCGGCTTCGTGAATGAGGCGTACCAGCGGTAAGATGACTTTAATCTTATACATATATATATTATTATTAACTTATAATATTATAAGTATAAGGGTTGAATTTTAACTTTTAAAATTCTAAGGGTTGGAATTAAAGTTTTAATAAAGACTTTACTTGTTCCAAAACTTGAGGGCAAGTTTTGTAAACTTTCAAAACTTTTCATTTCTTGTAACTTATGAGTTTATTAGGGTATTAAAAATGAAGACTCTTCATTTTTATAACCCATGTGTTCTTTTAATGGTTTTAAAGCAAAATGACTTTTGGTTTTCCATAACTTGAGGACAAGTTATGCACTCCATTAAAACACATAATGATCATGAATTAATCTACCACATAGGTTACAAATAATTCCTATGATCATCTAAACATCATAAGATCAAGAACATGAATATGAACACTTTCATGAATAAAAAATTACACTTAAAACTTTTTAATTTTGATAGCTAGTTGTTTTAAATGGATTAGCAAAGACATTACACCATTTAAAACAAGTTTTCAAGTACCAAAACAGTTTAGGGTAATGTTTCTAGTCCATTACCAACAACTAAAGTCAAAAACTGCATTCTGAGGCTCCTACTCGTCGAGTGTATGAACCTACTCGGCGAGTAGGTTGAAGATTCACATGAACTCGGTGAGTTCCCCAATGGACTCGGCGAGTTCATCAGCCAGATTGCAAAACTATCGACTTTTTCAACTATTTAGCACAAATAACAAACAAACAAGCCTAGGCTCTGATACCACTATTGGGTTTTGAGCAATCTAACACTTCTTAAGTGTACATGCAACCCTAATAACCTTGGATCTATGTTTGTATAATTATCATGCAAAGTTGATTTCCAAGGCTATGATCCTATCTAGCATACATGGGGAACAATTCTAAATTAAATAATAGATAGAATTACATACCTTGTTGTTGAATTGTTCCTTGAAACCTTGTGAGCCTAGCACCTCAAGTGTGATGCCTCAAATGCTTCACACAACACCAAATGCAAAGTATAAACTTGAGAGAATACTCTAACACACTCAAAATCGGCCAAGCCCTCTTGTTTCTCTTGTATAGCCGATTTTGGAGAGAGACATGGTCCTTATATAGTGTGTTACATTAGGTAAAACCCTAATGTAACATGACTCTTCATTTCTCAATCCAGGGGTTAACTCCATGGAGCATCCTATGGGTTGAACCCAACTTGATAATGTATGGAGCCTTTTAGCCCACTGTATAAGATATGGAAGATTTACATAATCTACCCATATATTTAATTATTTATTCTTTTGATCACTTAATTAATTCTAAATTAATTCTTGATCAAAACTAATTAAATAATATTATTAATATATTAGAACTTATAATATATTAATAAACCATATGTGTTATTTCTCTCATTTAATTTATCCAATTGCATGGTGCCATGCAACCCAAATGGACCATGCTGGGTCAGGTCAAGTATTAACCAGAAATAGTTATGGACTTAGACACCTTATCCAACATTTTTAAGTTATGAAAACCTTTATGTTTAGCTTGTATCCCCCCCCCCCCCCCCATGAAAACATGAAAAACTTGGAAAAGTGTAGGGGTATGAACTCACAGTTTAACGTAGGATTCGAGTGTACGATCGATATGAGTGCTGAGTGTCAACGGATGTTCTGAACGCAAGTGGGCCCTATTAATCATATGGTAACACATATGCGTATTAGATTAGGGTATTTGATGACTAATCATGAAGGGAAACCACCCTAAGGTCTTGGGAATTCTTGTACTAAGTGTTCTAGGTTCCATACGTAGTGATTCTTGCAAGTTTAAGGCCAAATATGAACATTAGAGTGGGTGTATGGCCATAAAGGTGAGTGTGCGGCAAGGGAGTGTGATCAGACTTGTGTGTGCAGCTGCACACAGGAGTGTGTGGCCATACAAAGGGTGTGTGCAGCCGTACACAGGAGTGTGTGGCCGTACACTCCTTATTTGAGCCCGAAATGTCGATTTTGAGGTATTTCAAGTTCCAAACCATGTCTTAATTCGAATATAGGGGCCATACTCTCACTTTGGAGGGTATTTGAGGTGTGTGCGGCCACCTTATGAAGGTGTGCGGCCGCACCCCTTCAAAGGATGAAGAACATGAAGAACACTATGAGTTTTAGGCTTAGATTTAGGTCTCTTACCACTATAACAAGCTTAATGGTGAAGTAGTTCACATTTTTTAGGCCTTAAGAGTGTTTCTGGATGAAGTTTTTAGAGATAGAAAGTAGAGAGAGAGAGTAGTGTGCAGCCAAAGAAGAAAAAGTGACTGAAAGGGGCTTCTCTACTATATATAGGGTCAGGTGTGTTGTTGGGGGAGTGTGTGCGGCTGGGTGTGCTGCTGGTTGGCCGCACACGCGGGTGTATGGCTGCACACACCTTCTTTGGTGTCATTGGCCCGATTTTGTGATTCTATATCCTTTCTAACCCTTCTTAAGACTCATAACTAGGCTATACTAAGCCTAAAGGACTCATATGGACCCACAATTTCGCTATAAGATGATAAATTCGAGTGAAATATTGATATACAGATCGATTGTACAGGATAAAAGTTTTGGGTTGTCACAACTTCACATGTTTTGACTTCCCGGATAATAAGATTATTCAAATCATCCACAATCAATCATACTTTGGAATTAGGTATTGAGGCAAGACTGTCATGAATCCGTCTGTAGTTTGTCTAACTGTTAGACATAGCACAAGTTTGTTGCAGTATTCATGAGTACTCTTGTAATAAGATTTGAGTGTTGTATTAAACCCACGCTCATCTGAATCGCTTCATGGATTTTATCATCAGTGATTGTGAGATGATAATATGTTATATTCTTGAAATAGAGACATATGAGTTGTAGTTTGCAAGTCGGTTGCACATTGATGATGGGTAAATGCACCAGTAACTTGGTGTTATAAAAACATATTGTTGTGTGTGATTTGATGAGTAAATAAAGCAAGCAAATGATTTGAAGTTTATTCGATCCTTTTACCCTAAGAGGGATAAAAGCGATATTTGTGGGCCCCTTGATGATTTAGTGATGACACCCTAAGCGTTTGGCCAAGCCTGGACGGATTTGATTTGTTCAATTAGTCGGTAGTCATAAATCGGAAATCAAGAAACAACACATGGACAGAGAGAACAATTATAATCCATGTCTCATGTCCAAACGATATCTAGAATGGAGGAATATATGATCCCTTATCTAATATGTGTCATTGACAAGGTCACAGTTCGACATCGACTTTTGAGAGTTATGATTGCTAGTTGGGTTTTGAAGTCGTACTTTTAGTTATAGTTATTAGGCTTATCCGAGTGGGAGACTTTTGGATTAGGTGTCTAAGCCCATAACTATAATTGGTATGTACTTGACCCGAGAGTAGCATGGTCCATTTTAGGTTGCCTTCACTAGAACAATTTGATAGGATGGATATTTGAGAAAGAGGTTATTTTTGATTTATTAATATATTATAAGTATAATGTATTAATTAAGAAATAATATTATTTAATTAATATTGGTCAATAATTAATCTGGAATTAATTTAGTGATGAAAAGAGATTAATTAAATTAAGGGGACTGACAATGATCCATGCTTGATTAGTGATGGACTAAGTTTATGTGAGAGTCCATGAAGTGTTAATTCATAAGGCTTATCATATGGATTATTGGATTAAAGGCCCAAGGAATGAATTAGGGTTTACAAGTTGAAACCCTAGGAATTTCACAATATAAAAGTAACCACTTAGCTCCAAATTCAAGACCCAAGGGTTCTACGAGAACCGTAGCCAATTTTGGTGGTTCTAGCCTCTCTCTTAAAGACCTCCATTTGTTCATGGTATTTGTGACTTGTTTGAGGCATTACACATGAGGTGCTAAGATCTTGAAAGGAAAACAACTACAAGCTACAAATAAGAGGTGTTCTTCTAACCACTTTTATGATTCATGTACCAAATTTGTATGCTAGATAGGTTTAATGCTTTGGATAATTTTTGTTGCATGCATAACTAGAGAAAACTTAGATCCAAAGCATTAGGGTTGTATGTGCACCATAGGAATGTTATAGTACATAAAACCAACAAGCTGCAACCTCTAGAGATTCCCATGTGGAAATGGGAGCAGATTTCGATGGATTTCATCACTAAGTTGCAAAAGACGTCAAAGGGTTGTGATGCTATTTGGGTCATCATGGATCGATTGACCAAAAGTACCCATTTTCTAGCAATTCAGGAGAGCTTGTCGGCCGAGAAGTTAGCCGATGTGTAAATTCGCGAGATCGTTGCTCACCATGGGGTTCTGGTCTCTATTGTTTCAGACCGTGATGTTCGATTCACCTCCCGTTTCTGGCAGATGTTCTAAGAGGAACTGGGCACGAGGATGCATTTCAGCATAGCTTATAATCCGCAAACAGACGGCCAGAGCGAGCGGACCATTCAGACTCTCCAGGATATGTTGTGAGCGCGGGTCATTGATTTTGGTGGGAGATGGGACTCCTACCAACCTCTTTCTGAGTTTTCCTACAATAACAGTTTCCACTCTAGTCTTGGTGCTCTGCCTTTTGAGTTGTTATATGGTGGAGGTGTCGTACCCCAGTCTGTTGGGTCGAGATTGGCTACAGGGTCATGGGTCGGTCCAAGGTAGTTCTGCACACTATAAAGATGATTCAACAGATCAGACAGAGATTGCAAACTGATTAGAGTCAGCAGAACAGTTATGCCGATCGGTGCCTATCTGAGTTGGAGTTTCAGGTTCGTGACTTAGTGTTGCTAAAGGTCTAACCCTGGAAGGGTGTGATTCGCTTCAGGAAGAGGGGGAATTTGGGCCATCGATATATTTGACCATTCTGGATTATTTCCAGGGTTGACAAGGTTACGTATACATTGGATCTTCCGAAGGAGCTCAGTTAGATTCATAGCACTTTCCATGTTTTTCAGTTGCGGAAGTGCATTCTAGACGAGGATGCAGTGGTATCAATGGATGACATTCTGGTTGATAAGCGTCTGAACTATGTTGAGAGTTTAGTGGTTGTTCTGGAAAGGAAGGTAAAGGTTGTACATAACAAGGAGGTACATTTGGTAAAGGTACAACAGCAGCATCGGAGGGGATCCGAGTGGACCTGGGAGCCAGAGGTTGAGATGCAAGGGCATTATCCAGATTAGTTCACCGCAGCATGCTTTGAGGAAGAAGCCTAGTTCAAGTGGGGGATAATTGTAACATCCCAATTCTTAATTATGAGAATTTTATTTTAAAAAGGGTAATTTTTCGTTGGAACTCGTCGAGTTGATGGCCTCAACTCTACATGTTGAAATTCTATGGGTTGCGGATCTTTTTGGAACATATCGACGAGTTGGAAAAGAAAACTCGATGAGTTGGTGGCTGAATATGAAACCTTAATTTTTTGGGTGTTGCACCCTATTTAAAGGTCTTAAGTCCCATTGTTGGCCTCCCTAATCGCCCCTTTGTCCAGAAACCCTAGCCTCGTGTTTTCTCTCCCATTTTTCAGTGTGTATGAGCTTAAAGAGTGTTTCCTTAGTGTTCTCTTGAAGAAGCTTGAAGTTTGTGGTGCATAGCTTGAAGGGGGAAGCTTTAGATCCAAAATCTTCTTGAGTTTAACTACTCTTTTGAAGTAAAAAGTTGAAAACTTGCTCATATATTGCTTAGATCTCTTCCTTGGAAGTTTATTGTCATATTTTGCTCATTTTTGGGTTTGATCTTGGTTTGAGCATGTCATGAAGTTATAACTTCAGATCTAGACGTTTTGTGGCCTCCTTGGGCTAAACGTTTCAAGCTTTATCTAGATATAGGCTTCCTTCATGCTCTAAGTCCCCTAATAAGCCTTCTTTGAGTGGTTTAGCCTCTTATTGTTATGCATTGACGTAAAGTTAGCAACTTTACATGGTTTTTCAGCTCTTGGGTTCCAGATCTACATCTTTGAGCATTAGAAGGGATGAAAAAGGGATGAAAAAGAGCTGAATGAGTTAAGTTGGGAAACTATAGGAACTTGATGGTTGTCGTGATAACTCGGCAAGTTGGCTCGCATTTTACCCATTTCTCTAACTACTGAACAAACTCGATGAGTTGGTATGTGCACTCGACGAGTTGGTTAAATATGGATTGTTGACCTTGACTATTGAGTTTGACTTTGACCATGGTTGACGAAGTTGACTTTTGAGGGCATTGTGGGTATTTTGAGATTTTAATGGGTTGGTCATGATGGTTGTAGACTTTGAGTCAAGAGTTGAGTTTCGAAGTTAGATCTTATTAGTTCAGCTGCTTACGAGGTCAGTCTTCCTCACTATAGTTTCGGGTCTAAGGCACCAAGGCCAACTCATTGGTTTGATAACCTGATATTGCTAATATGTTGAGTATGTTATAGTTATGCATGTTAGTCTTGCTATGCTAGTCTAGTAGATCTGTAGGACTGCCTATGAATTTCCTGTTTATCTATTTATGATATTATCTGTTATTGTTGACATATTGTGTGGGTAGGGTTGAGGTTGTACTGCTTTGTGTTGTAACGAACAAACCCTTGAGTATCCCAGATATGAGTTGAGGGTCAGGGAGGGCATGCCAGACTCATACTGAGGGCTCATGATCATTCCAGATATGAGCTGAGGGTCGGGTCGAGCATGCCAAACTCGTACTGAGGACTTAGTGGTATTCAGTCTATTGACTGACTAAGTTGGGGAGCAAGCCATACATAAGTCGTAGTCCTGTGAGGCAATCCAAACTTATGATGTGGGCTCAGGGGTAATCCAGTCTGTAAAGTTGTGGACCCATTTCATGTTGTTACTATATTGTGTTATTTGTTATTTATTAGTATTTTGGGGGAAGCTTACTAAGCTCTAGGCTTACAGTTGTTGGATTATGTTTCAAGTACTTCTCAGGATCGCGGGAAGGCGAAGGCGTGATCGTGCACCTCCTCATGTTTTTATTTAACAATTTTGGGATATCTATTATATGAATCTTATTTTGGAAATAGTTTGTAAACAATGATGAGTTTGAATGTTTTAAACAGTTTAAAATTTTCATGAATTTTATGGGTGTTACACCTTCGATCCATAAGTTCAGCGAGGAAACTCACCCCTCAGTTAAAACAAAAGCTGAATAAATCTTTGCTCCGAATACCAGCTCTACCCGTCACCTATTATATAATTTATTGCCCAACTTAATATTAACATTAACATACCCAAAATACCCTTTCGTCAGAATCGGTGAAACTCTAGTCAAAGCTAAGAGTCAAAGTCCATCGGTTTTACTTAACCGAGTATGTTGGGCGTACTTAGCCAATACGCGGCGCGTACTCAGATGTTAACCAGGTGTGAGGGCTTAACTATGTACACACAGCGTACCACTTGACTGTTGGATCCTTTCCCAAATTTATGGTCTTGCATGGCCATTAAGTGCTAAATACTAAAAACCCTACCTCTTAACCCATTAAGACATCCAAACTCGTGTATGGGGAAGAACTAAGAGCCAAGATCATATTTTTATGCTTCAAGACCTCTCAGAATGTCTGAAAGGATAGCTTAAGTGGGATAGAGTATGCCATACTCATAAAGGTCAAGACATGGGACCAAAATGCTTCATGAATCAAGAGCTAACAAGATCTAAAGAAATGGAAGCCAAGTTCAGAACTTTATACCTCCAAATGATGCCAAAAGAGATCATATTCTAGATCTAAAGAGTCCCACTCCTCCAAGATGATCTTCTCTTCCTCCTCTTTCCTTCAAGACTACCAAATACATACACAATGCTCAAGAAGGCTATAAATGGATTAGGGTTTGCTTGGGAGATGAAAATAGGCTGAGGGTGATGAGGGAATGAACCTTGGGGAGATAATGATGCTTATAAAGGATCCAAAACCTAAACATTAGGGTTTGTGGTTCAGGAACGTACACCCAACGTACGTGAGCTCGACCCCCAAATTACAAAATTACCACTATAGGCCATTTTGCAACATTTTCATATACAAGGGCTGAAATGCAACTAATCTTCAAACTTAGGGTTAAAATTGAATATACCTCATCATCGGAATGTTACAAAAAATTATTCATCTCATACATATAGTATTAAAACTCTTATATATATATATATATATATATATATATATATATATATATATATATATATATATATATATATATATATATATATATATATATATATATATATAAGGATGTATTTTAAAACTTTTAACAATACAAGGTTTAAATTCATTTAACTTAATTAACTTTTTATTAATTAATATTCAAACCAATTTTAGATTTAATATTTATCTATTTACTAACATTTAATTAATTATATATATTAATTCTATTAAGTATTAAGCATTTATATTAATTAATCTTATTATTAAGTAATATTACTTCCTTTTATACTTCCTCAATTTTTGAATTAGGGTTATCTAATTATCTAGTCTAAAGGTACAAAAATTAATTAGATAAATAACAATTAAGATCTAATAATTATCCTACAATTCGAAAAAGGCAAGTAAATCTTGAAACCCTATTACAGCCAAAGCGGGTCGTGCTAGGACCCAAGTGCGTCACTTTGCGATTGACAGCTTTTTCGGTTCTTTAGGTATTGATTTCTAGTTTCATATATTCACAAATAACAGAAAATCCAAGATTCAAATACCACTGGTGGGTTTTCTAGTTTACCAACAACAATATTTACGCAGCGGAATCATATTCATATTGTAGGTACATGTAAACTAGAAATCTATGACATTTTCTCAAGTTATAGCAACATACTTATGAAACAAATTTCTAACCTATGTAAATCGAAAAAAATAAAAAGTTAGATCACATAGCTTTTATAAAATTCAAATAATGTAAACAACTCTCTTTGAATCTCCTTTGGAAAGCAGGCACCAAATGTGTGGATGCCTCTAATGGTTCACACCCAAAACCCTATAACAGTAGAAATCAACAGGAGAGAAGAGGTAAAAGGAGAAATTCAGATTTCTCCTTCTTGGAAGTTTTAACCCCGCATTTAGAGGTTAAGAGGTTTTATTTATAGTTAGGGGATCTCGAGGATATACTCTGCTTTAAATAATTAGATATCATATTTAATCTATTCAAGTAGGTTATACTTATCAGCTATATGCGGCTTCCAGAAACCCTAGAAACCATCTTAAAACTGTCCATACCATGGATGGCTCTAATATTGTCTTTCCTTGATCAGTTATGAACAATTACAATTTAGCCCTCGCAACTTTAATTAATTCTAATTGATCCCAAATTAAATCCAAATCAGTTCTGATTTAATAATTAATTAACTCCAACCCTTTTTAATTAATTTATTAACTATATAATAGATTAAAAAATTATTTTATCTCTCTCCTAAAGTCACTTCTAGTTATTTCTAGTTATTGGGGGAAACCCAAAAAAGACTTCGCTTTTATTCATAAGATTACATCAGTTTAGTTAAGATCTTAGACACCTTAATCCAATAACTACTATATACAAGTTTCTATCACCGTCAAACGGATGACCAAACAATGGTTGTTAACCGATGCCTTAAATCATACCTTCGTCGCTTCGCAAGCGATGAACCAAACTATTCGAGTAAGTACCTTTATCTTGTTGAATATTGGAATAATACAAGCTATCATACTGCTATTGAGATGCCACCCTTCCAAGACTTATATGTCCAACCACCACCGTCATTTCCTCATTACACCATGGGTACTTTAAAGTTTGCTTCAATCGACAACACTTTAGTTAATCATCAACGGCTCATTCAACACCTCAAAGAAACTTTGCAACGAAGTCATCAAAGAATGACTAATCAGGCCAACAAACAACGTAAGGATAAAGAATGCCAGCTAGGGGAGATAGTACACCCCCTTCTTTGTGTTTACAAACAAGGATTCATACAGAAACGAGTATCACACAAGCTTTAAAAATGATTCTTTGGCCCCTTCAAAATCGTCGAACGCATATGACAGGTGGCCTATTTCCTCGAACTTCCACCGAGTTCTCGTATACACCCGATTTTTTTATGTCTCCATGTTCTGCCCCTGTCATTATAACCCCACGCTTTCATATCTACCATTTCCAGAGACATTCATTGAAGATTTGCAATTCATGGAAGTAGAAGGAATCCTAGATGAACATATGATTAACAAACAAGGCAACACGGTTGCTCAAGTACTTCTTAAATAGAAAGGATAAGACGTGGTAAATGTTATATGGGAAGATAAGGGTGATTTCAACATTACCGACCTTGAGGACAAGGTCATTATCGATGGAGGGGGTATTGATACGAGCACTACTAGGGGTATTACCTAGACCCAACCCAAAAGAATGATATGTCAACCCACCCGTTATGAGGAGTAGTAAGTACTTGGAGCCCATATACGGATAATAACCACATGTGTGCACGTGATCAGTAAGTCTTTCATCATGCATGTTTTTACGTCCTTTATTTGATTGAGTAAGTAGGAGTAAGTCTTTTACCACTTGTTTTCAGTTCCTTAGGATTTGGAAGTTAGTAAGTTCGTCTAGTCTATATATTGTATTCTTTTTTATGAATGGATATGTCGAAAATTGCTCCAATTGTTCCTTTTCCTTCTTAATTTTCTTGTTGAGACTGGCCCTCTCGAAAAGGTCGTATTAGAATCACTACGATTGTTGGGGATACTTTCTTTCAACGTCACAAACAATCACCATTGCTTTATGCTTTGTTTCATATACTTTTCCCCTACTTTCTTTGTCTTCTCATCACCATACCCTTCCCCTCTCTATTCTTTGTTTCATTAGTGGTTTGCATCGTCAAGTTGGCCACGGAAGGCTTCCATGTCTCACGTAGGCTCTATGATCTCAGATTTTCAAATTTTAGGTTTCTACATGCGTAGTGGCGAATCTAGAACAAAATATCATATGGTTTCCAAATTAAGTTAATCCGATAAAAAAATCAACAACACTTGTGGGGGTCGGGTCGTGTACAATTTAATAAAATATAATAGAAAAAACCGATCAGGTACCAACGATTAAAATTTAAAAAAAAAAAAAAAAAACGACTGAAATAAAACTGAAAAAACGAATGATTTAATGAAAAACTAGTTGATTATTAATGCATTGATACCTTATTGTGTGATAAAAATAAACTACATATTATATTTAACCTTATATATTTAACAGCACGATTGTCCCTTATAACTTATTTGTTTTTCTTTTAAAATGTTTTTAAGACATTTTTTAAAAAATAAACTCAATGTAGGTCCTTTATTTTTTTTAATGTGATTCTAGTTTTTGGAGTAAATGAAATTGAAATTTTAGATATTAGATACACCCTATACATGGGGTTTCAAATTTTCAAGTTTATGTTTTCATGATTTCATATTTGAAGCTTTGCTTCCCTTGTGGTTCATCTCTCTCATTGCTTATGTATGTTAAATTCATGGATGGATTTTGTTCGAGTTCACATTTTAAAATATTTTTTGTTTTTTATTTCTTCAATTTCTTTTCATAAGGTAAGTATCCATAAATGAGTATTGATGTAAGAAACATGTTTTGGTTGTAAATGAAGACGATGGGTTGTAGAAAGGATAAGAAGCCATGAAATTGCAGTGGATGGTGGACTATGACGGTGGTGATGGTAGAGGAGGAGGGTGAAAAGAGAGTGGGGTGGGATAGAACACTGTCTAAAATCTAAATAAACATTAATTGTAAATAAAAAAACAGGATAAATCTTATTGTCCTTTTACATACGTAGAGACACTCAATGTTTACATATCAAATGAACCAAGCGCACAATCGTCTTCAACAATTGTCAACATCATGCGATTTTTTATAAACCATATATGCGATTTTTTATAAACCATATAGATCAATCATGAAATTAACTTTGTCTATTAAATCACTGTTAATTAGATCGACATTCGAACATACTAGATATATAGTTTGCTTTGTAGTAACCAATATGATAATCATTTAATATTTGGCCGACTAAATTAATCTTCAACTCAAATATTAGTAAATAGTCGTTTAAAATAATAGACAAAATCGTTATAGGTTTTAAGTTTTGCCAAATATTCATAAAACTACGAAGAGATGATATTATTCAGAAACTAAATAGCCATACGATCCATAAACAACAAACTACACGATAATCTTCTACACATTTACATTCATGGCATAATTACTTTCCCTACCACCGCCGGAATCATCAGCTAAGAAGCGGAAACCACCGTTCCCTGAGATCAGACTGGTAAGAAAGCAAGAAGAAGAGAAGCACAAGAACCAAACCAACGCCCCAAGGGGTCCCAGAAGTCGGAGAATCATTATCCGGCACAAAGAAGGGAGAACGGCCGGTGGTGTCGAAGGTGGAGATCATATGCAGAACCACCAGTAGCAGCACCGGCGAGGCTATGAAAAACAGCTTCAGATTATCGAATGCACCCTCGAACATAGATTCGTAATTGGAATACCATGAGAAACTTACGAACATGAAGAGGATGATGAGGAAGAAACACAAATGAATTGGTAGAGGAGATTGAGAAGACATTTTTGGTGTTTGATGATGAGAAGTTTGAGGGTTTGTATGAGTCAAATGTAAGTGGTCTTGGGAGAGTGGTGTTTTACTTATAGTGGGTGGATGGAAACCTTTTTAATTTTTGTGGGGCCATATTAAGTTTTTATTATAATAGTTTTATTTTATTTTATATGATTAAAGTGAATCTAATGATATATTTGAGTCTCGATCTGATTTAAATTACGACAACATAACGTTTAGTCATATACAGATAAATATTATATATGGAAAAACTTTTATTTATGCAGGTCTAGATGGGTCCGCCCACACCAAATCCCAAATTAATGTTTTTGTTTGTTTGAGCGGAATTTATATTTTCTTTTGTTACTAAACAATTACTACAAAATATTTATAAGACAAATTTACAAAAATGGTTCATTGGTATGACATCCTTTAATTTTTAAAAATAAATAAGATTTTTTCTGTTTATGCTTTAAAAATCATGATATTTCATTTGTGAAAAAGTCATAATATTTTTTATTTACAAAAAATCATAATATTTTTTGTTTACAGAAAAGTTATAATATTTTGATTTAATTTAAAAAAAATAGTCCCAAATTAATTTGGTACCGGTTTCAACCGGTCAAAAAGAGTCAAACTGCAAATTTTTGTCAGTTTTCATGATTTTTTCATTCAAAAAAAAAAAATCTTGAGACTAAAGTGTAACTTTTCCGGAAATATTGGGATTTTTCTGAAGATTTCCTATATTAAAATGTTCCTAAAAAAATATAAAAAATTTGATTGCAATGATCAAATGTGTCAAAATGACTAAAAGATATAGAGCAAAATTGACAAAAAGCATGCACGTTTATTATTCTTAACTTTGAACTTTTTTAATATATATATATATATATATATATATATATATATATATATATATATATATATATATATATATATATATATATATATATGGCTTAGGGAATATGTGGTTGTCATGTACTTAAGCTTATATACAAAACCGTCCAAACAATGTAGTTTTGATGCATTAGTATCCAAACTAATCATGATATCTCTTTTACTATTCTTCCTTAATCATGTGACTTATTAAATCGATCAAATTTATGTTCTTTTTCATCATTATGTCTAAGAACTTAAAGCATTAAAAGTCGTGACCATTTAATCAACATTACTAAATTATAAATGAAAACTAATAGAATAAAGGATAAGAGAACACATCATACCTCAATCAAGCTATTCACAAAATCATTGGATATAGTTTTTCAATTGAAAGAAAAAACGCTTGAGTTATATTCGTTAAAAAATATTAGTTTTTATTTTCTCTATAAACTTCAATAACTATTTCACAATAAAAATATATATATAGTTGATCTTTTTCATTTCATAATTAAACATAATTAAATGATATTCTACTAAAATAAAAGCAAGAGAAGATGAAATTGGATTTGTTTTGATTAAAACTACATCGTTTAAAAGGTTCTATACCTAAGCTTAGGTACATAACAGCCACATATTTACTTTTCTCATATATATATATATATATATATATATATATATATATATATATATATATATATATATATATATATATATATATATATATATATATATATATATTAAGTAGTTATCCACAAACTCCTAATTCTTAAAACTACAAAGACAAAATATATTAGTTTGTAAAAAAAATTATCATATATATATATATATTAAGTAGTTATCCACAAACACCTAATTCTTAAAACTACAAAGACCAAATATATTAGTTTGTAAAAAAAAATTATCATATATATATATATATATATATATATATATATATATATATATATATATATATATATATATATATATATATATATATATATATATATATATATATATATATGCCAGTAATGTACATTTTTTGGGGGAGAATTTCAAATTTTAGTCACAAAAAATCAGATTTCCACATATAAACACCCTTTCCGCGGAGGTAAGCTCCGATGGGTTCTGCGGAATTCACTGTAGCTCCGCGGAATGACAAAATCGTAATTAAATCAAGAGTGTTTAAAAAAACACTGTAACTCCGCGAAATGCAATCCGCGGAATGCACTGTAGCTCCGCGGAACTGTTCATCAATTTTTTTTCATAAACACCATTGATTTAATTACGATTTTGCTACTCCGTGGAGCTACAGTAAATTCCGTGAAACTACTCAGAGCTCACATCCATAGAAAGCATGTCTACTTATGGAAATCTATTTTTTGTGAATAAAATTTAAAATTATCCCCTACAAAATGTCCATTAGTGGCATATACTCTATATGTAGTGTATGTGGGTTATGCAAGATATCCACTATCGACATCTCTATTGGCCGTACACATATATGTGGGGGCGATGGTTCCACTGACTGGGAATGCACCAAAGGTTTAGAAATGTTTGTTTGTAATTACTTAGTATTTTGTTTTGTTCAAAAATAAAATAATGATAAATTTACTATTTATGTATGTATTTATAAAAAATTAAGAATATATGATACTGGGATAAGTTATCTAATATAAATTTAAAAGTAATTATTGTACTTTATAATTATTATTTATAATCGTTTGGTAACGTAAAGTAAATTTTTTACTTTTTTTTTTCCAAAATTTAATATGTGCAATGAAATGTTAAGTACAATGCTTTAAACGTCGACAACCATTATACATGATACCTATTAGGTAGCTGAGTATTATGTATCCCTAATTCGCTGCAGACTTGGTGGTTATTCGCTTATATTTAAAAAAATAAATGATTGTAGAATAATATAAGACACTAAAATTGTTTATTTTGTGAAATAAGGCAAAACTAATCCTATTACCATTATCGATACTAAATAAATAATATTTTACCAATTTTTTAAGTAAAAGTTACACATATCGATAATGATGATTAGAAATTATTAGTTTTCGTACCTTATTTCTTAGATAATTAAAAACTAATACATGAATGATGAATCTATTCGCGATTTAAAATATATATATATAAAAATTTCATTGAATCGGGCACGAATATATTATTTGACCTGTTTCCGGGTTTTTTGGACGGTTAAGGCCGGTGGAGAGAAAAGTTATTGGTTTTGATTTTTATTTTTATTTAAATAATTAAATGTATGAGAATGAGAGTGATGAGTTGAATTATTCTCTCAACCTTTTTTAAAGAGTATAAAGTTGACACCTCAGGCTGACACGTCTCACCGACTTCTTTATCTCGATATGGACTGCCATTTATCGAATCAATGTTTTATTAAGGAAAAAGGACAATAACTTAGCAGGTTAAGTAAATGTTCGACTTGTATATATATCTGCTAATCATCAACGGCCTTGTAGCACAGCGATATCAAGTGATGCTTTCTTTCTTTGAGGTTGAGGGTTCAAGTCTCGTTGTAAACATAGGTAGAATAGGTGTTGTTAGCTTAGGAGTATATTAGATTTACCGGTTAAAAAAAAAGTATATATATATATATATATATATATATATATATATATATATATATATATATATATATATATATATATATATATATATTAGTGATAGTTTGGTCTTTCATTCCTTTATACATATTAACTTTTTTTAAATAAAATGTACGAGAAATGTCTTTCAACCAACGGTCAAGTTTTATTTGAGTTCAGAGATATAGATTTTAGCATGGAGATGATTTGTATATAATATTTTTTTTTATATACAACAATTGATGTTTTAAAATGTTATATTATACAACTCAATAATACATAATTGTTTTTGTATGACAAAAAACTATTATGAACGAATGATTTGCCTTTTAGCATAGCATTGAGAATGAGTTACTCGTAAAAATGGGTTTTTTATGGGATAATGCCAAAAGAAACTTTAAGTTTAGTAGAAAATGTTTGCCGTTCGATAGTTTTTCATTCGTTTATACCGCAAACTTGTCATTTATTGTCGGTTTTTCCTATTTTACATGTAAGACCAGGTTCCAGGTTACCATAAATTAAATTTTAACGAAAAAACCCTTAAATTTACAAATATTTTGCAAAAAACCTCTAAGATTATAAACATATAAAATATAATATATATATATATATATATATATATATATATATATATATATATATATATATATATATATATATATATATATTCAAAATTTAATAAAACTAAATTGTTTTTTAAAACTAAATATCAAAAGTTTATATCAAACTAATAAAAGTTTTACTTATGAAACCAAAATTGAAACATATTTTTAGCTTTACGTACGGTAATTTTATATTGGTTCGATATAATTTTTTTATATTAAAATTTTAAAAAAGTTACCCAGTTTTATCAAAATTTAACTATATTCCTTAATTAATACTTAAAGTTTTCAAAGCAAAATTAAAAAACTTCTCCTAATTACTAATTAATCATACTAAAATAGTTAAACATATTAATTATATGGCATTAATTACATTCAATTAATTTTTTTAAAAGGAAAATAAAAATATTTTTTATATGTTTAAAAGGTATGTATTTCAGAAATAATAATCTATCATATTTTTTATATGTTTAAATAAATAATAATATTATCATCGTTTTTATATAATATCATAAACATTTTAAACATAAAAAATAAACATAAACATTTTAAACATATATAATATAAATATATTTGTCTAATTTATTATATAAATATATATATTTTATACAAAATCTGATACATTATTATTTCTGAAATACAAACATTTTACACATATAATTTTTTTTTTCTTTTAAAAAAATTAATTGAATATACTAATGTCCTATTATCCATATGTTTAACTATGTTAACATAGTTAATTATTAATTAACAGATGTTTTTTAATTTTCCTTGAACAGTTTAAGTATTAATTAAGGAATATATTCAAATTTTGATAAAAACTATGTAACTTTTTTAAAATTTAAATATAAAATGTAACATCCCGGAATCGCAAGAGTAGAGTTGAAGGGCTAAAACTGTAAGTTTTAGAGGGTGACTCGGCGAGTCCATGGATAGACTCGGCGAGTCAGGTCGCGGCTATGGTCGCGTGTCTAGTGGCCTACTCAGCGAGTCCAAAGATGGACTCGGCGAGTAGGTGCTGTATGGAGAAAACCCTAATTTTCGGGCTTGAGCCCTATATAAAGAGCATTATACCCCTCCACAGCCTCCCTTATCCCCCCTTGAGTTCCAGAAACCCTAAATTCATGGAGAGTTCATTTGTGGAGCAAATTAGAGCTTGGAGAGGTGTTGTTTGAAGAGATCTTAAAGGAGAAGTGGCTTGGATCAAAGGGCCTTGCTTGGATTCGAGTTTGGTTGCTATTGACGCACCTTTTGGAGGTAACACTTTCGTTCTTTGGCTGTATCTTCCTAGTTTCATCATTTGGGGTTGGTGGGGAGTATATCTTGGAATGCTTTGGAGTTTGGAGGTTAGATCTGAGGTTGCTACCTTAGATCTGGAATATTGAAGGCCTAGAGTGCATTAAAGTTCCTGTGTTTGAGTGCTTAGTGAAGCCACCATGTCCCAAACCTTGGTTCTAAGGTGAATAAGGCTTAGATCTCCTTAGATTCACGTAAAGTTTGCCACTTTATGTGATGGATGGATTGTAGGAGGTTGGATCTATGTTTTGGATCAATTGCATGGCCTGAGATGCTTCTGTATGGATTCAGACCGGTGGTACTCAACGAGTCACATGGGTGGACTCGACGAGTTGCTTGAAGATGGCCTGGAACTCGACGAGTTGGAAGAACAACTCCGCGAGTAGGTTGAAGATAGCCTTGGACTTGACGAGTCCATTTGGACCCAGCGAGTCTTGTCGAGGAAGTCCCAATATTTCTGGTTGAGTCGAGGAATCGGTGAGTCAAGGGATGACTCAGTGAGTTAGGTGCGAGTGGACTCAGAGTCCTTGGACTCGACGAGTCTTGGGGTGACTCGGCGAGTTGGGTCGCTGATTGAAGGAAGTTCTGAGCGTATGGACTCGGCGAGTCATCGAGTTGACTCGGTGAGTAGGGTCAGTTAGGGGTTGACTTTGACTTGTCCAAGGTTGATCAGTTATCTTCCAGGGGTATTTTGGTAATTAAGGGTATTTATTGAGTTGTATGTTTTGATGTTCAGTGGAGGAGTTCGTGTCAGAGTTCGGAGCAGCGGGATCTTATCTTTTCAGCCGACAGTTTCGAGGTGAGTTATCCTCACTATATCAACAGGGTCTAAGGCACCAAGGCCCGGCCCTTTATTGTATTGAGATTCGGTTATGGTTATTATGTTATTGTTTGATGTGTCTGCATCCTGGTAGCTAGGATGGTACATGCTAGGAGGCCTTGCTAGGGTCAGTTTCCCGATATACAGAGTGATGCTATGCTAGTGACCGGTTAGGTCGGTAACCCGGTTAGGGTAATGATATGCTATGTGATCTGCTTGCTCAGTTTGTTGACTATGACTGTTATATGAATGTATGTTTTATGCACATGGTTGTTTGGACTGGAGATGGGTTGAGGCGGGTCCTGCTTTGTGCTGTAGGCCAAGATACCCAGGGCGGACCGGTTGTTCCAAAGGCCCAGTGAGCGGTCCGGATAGGCTGTAGGCCCCGCGAGGGCGGACCAGACGTGCCGAGGCTCGGAGAGTGGACCAGGCCGACTGAAGGCCCGATGCGGGCGGACCAGTCACACTGTAGACTCAGAGAGTGGACCAGGTGGGTTGAAGGCCCGATGCGGGCGGACCAACCCCACTGTAGACTCGAAGGACATGACTAGACCTGGAGGATGGATCCGATGGACTGAAGGCCCGATACGGCGGACCAGTCACACAGTAGACCCGATATGCATGGCTGTTCTATGTTCTGTTATGTTATGTATGTTTTGTATGTTTTGGACCGGAAGGTTGCAGCCTGGGAGGGCGTACGTGTGGTTGGTATCTTGGGGGTATCTCACTAAGCTTTCGGGCTTACAGTTGTGGTTTAATGTTTTTCAGGTGACCGTGGCAAGGCGAAGGCGCGATCGTACCGCTCCTCATGATTTTGTAGCAATGTAATTCTGGGAATACTCTAATAATTTGTATTGAAAACCTTTTTGTAAACATTTTAATGAAAATCAGGTTGTTTTGAAAAATTTAAATTTCGTTGTATTTTTCGGATGTTACAAGTTGGTATCAGAGCCTTGGTTTGAGTGAATTGGAGGAACACTTGTGTGACTCCAGTCTCAAATCGAGGAGGGATTTCAAAAAGAGAATTTAAAATGGTTTTCAAAATAAGTAAAGGAGGACGCGGAGGTACGATCAGCCGAAGCCAGTAAGTAACCCCAAAATACCATACATGACAATTGTTTTATTGAGCTTTGATAGAACAACATACTAGAGTTAGGCTAGGGATCTTCAGGATTTATTGATGAGTTGCCTGATTTATGATGCCTGCTAGCCTAGGGTTCCTTGTGAGAGATTTGTAGTGTTCCTCTAGTTGTGAGGATAGAGCGTTGTTATGTATGTCGCTAGGGTGTTGTGGGAGTACTTCATACAAATATGGGTAGGTGTGGAAGGTAGTATGGGCCCGTACTACTGAAAGCACGGACTCATACGCGTATCAGGGAAACCATGACCTCTAAGGTTGGGATGAGAGCTGGTTCCTGGGATAGTGGAATATGTCTGAGAATTGGTGTTTTATTTTCAGTATGGAGATTTCAGGGCACGTTGGGAGTGGATCCGGGTCAGGATCAGGAGCAGGAGAGGGAGTTCTGGGTGGGTCTGTACAACCCGAGGTTGTCAGCCAGATGAGTACGCACGAGTTGGATGCGAGGATTCGTGAGATCTTGCATGATGATGTTGCTGCATTGTTTCGGGCTGAGCTGCCGGAGTTGTTTGGGTCGATCAAGACCGCCATGGTGGAGTATTTTGATGAGCGCTATGCGGCTCTCACGGAGACGGCTGCCGTGGCGGCTACCGTAGCAGTAGCAGCGGCAGGGGGAGGAGCCAGTAGAGGTTTTCAGTATCGGGACTTTGATAATACGAAACCTCCCACTTTCGATGGAGTTCAGGATCCGATCGTTGCTATGAGGTGGTTATCAGATGTGAAGGGATGTTTCTTCATGTGTTCATGCCCTGCTGATCAGAGGGTGAGGTGTGCTCTGAACCTGTTGAGGCTCGGAGCAAAGGATTGGTGGAGATTGACCACGGGGTCGTACTCGGATGCGCAGAGGGCTGCGATTTCATGGGATCGGTTCAGAGAGATGTTCAGCACTCGTTATGTTCCGCAGGTCGAGAGGGAGAGGTTGGCTCAGGAGTTATTGGAGTTGAAACAGGATTCGGAGTCGGTGACGGAAATCACCAGGATGTTTACTAAGAGGGTGATGTTTTGCCCTGAGTTCGCTTCGGAGCAGGCTCAGATGTCCCGATATCTGAGTATGCTAAAGAGGGACATCAGACAGTTTGTGTCTGCGCAGAGGTGCGAGACTTTGCTGGAGTTGCAGGAGGCCGCCAGGCGGCGTGAGTTAGAGATTGAGTTACAGATGCGTGAGCTGAGGCAAGCTCCGGTTCAGTCGCAGTCGGCGACGAAATGGTCTAAGACCGTTGATTCCAGGATGGGAGATCAGGGTAACCACGCCTGTGGAAAGTGTGGAAGGGGTCACGCCGGGGTTTGTTGGTCCGGTGGAGCATGCCGCAAGTGCGGAAAGGAGGGACAATATGCGAGGGATTGTTGGCAGTCAGTGCTGATTCGGGATTTGAGGATATGCTATCATTGTCATCAGGTTGGACATGTGAAGGTCAACTTTCCACGGCTTGCTGCAGGACCGGTGCAGGCTACAACACCAGCTACGTTGAGGATCACAGGTGGAGATCAGGATGGAGCGGAGTCCCCAAGGGCTTAGGGTCGTGTTTTACAGCTTGCTGCTACGGGTATGTTCTTTCTGCTGTTTTGATTATTTATGATTGTTGTGGAGTATTGTTTTCTGTTGGTTTCGTTGGTTGGTTATGGAATTGTGTTTCGGGTTTTCGTGTGGTATCCGTTGTTCCTTGAGGGTTTGGCGAGTTGTGATCGAGATTTCGTTTTAGTATCTTTTTTTCCCTGAAGGATCGTTATGGTTATGGATTTGTACTTCGAGCTATCATTGATTATCCTTGTGAGGATTGGTGGTGGATGCGGCGTTGGTTTGAAGGCCGGGTAGATTCTGCAGTCTGAGGACTGGATATTTGAAGATTGGGTTCCTTTCGAGCGGGTTGTTCAGTGTGGGAACATGATTTTTATGAAAGTTGTTGGCGCTGGTGAGAAACATTTTGCGTGTAAGTGTTGATTTTCTGCAATGTTACTTTGGGAGATTGGTGATGGCGACCGGTGATTTATTGTCAGTATCTTAAGTGGGGGAGAATTGGAGATTCTCTGGATGATCGTTGGGTCTGAGAGGTTGTTTAGCTGCTTGGGGAAATTCAGCGATATTTCTATCAGTCGGGAGCAGGCTCGTATGGGTGAGTAACAGGCGTGCGGGGCGGAATACAGACCTAGAGCAGTTGATTGTGGAAGGTATGGGAGCGGGCCGGGATCAAGGATGTATGATGGAGATAGAGTTCGGAACCCCTAGAGGGCTAGAACGGTATGCACGGGAGGATTTCCCGAAGGGATAGTTCGGAATGATGAATGTTAGTTGAGTGTCCGAATAGATTGAAGGCCGGTAGGCGTACCAGTCAGGCCGAAGGCTCGGAGGACGGTCCAGTCAGATTGGCTGAAGGTCCTGAGAGTGGTCCAAATTGGCTGAAGGCCTGGGGAGGCGGTCCAGTCATGCTGAAGACTCTGCGAGTATTGTTGGATCGGTTCGAGGTTATGGGTTGCGTATGTTGCAGTGGGATTACATTGGGAGGTCTAGCCCCGGGTAGCAATTTTGAGCAGTGAAGGTGGTGTATGGGCTTGAAAGTCCCTGCGATGAGAATCAGAGTAGTGGTGATGCATGGATGTCGGGAACGCTTTAAAGAGGTAGTGTAGCGTGGGATGAGCACCATAGTGCCTGTCATGGTGACTGGGAGAATGAGTGGTTTCCTTGGTAAGGAAAGATGGAGGAATGAAATTCCGAAAAGAAAGTGCGATTTCACGGAAGTCAAAGCGGCAGTGTAGAGTTACGATCGGAGTGGTCCGTCGATGGTCTTTGAGTAGAGTGTTGCGGCGGTAGAATAAAAGCTCATTCGACTTTATATGTTGCTCTGGGCGCGGAGGGATTACCGCGGCGTAGAGCCAGGGAGAGGGGTTCGGAAGGGATACAGAGAAAGAGTCTTGGACTCTCAGTGAGATTCTGATCAAGGTTTTGGGTATGTATCAGTGGTTCATCCTGGAAGGATGTTTGAGGATATCATCAGTGTATCAGGTTATCCAAACCTGAGGGTGCTAGAGCTAGATCAGCATGTGTGTGTGATTGCGAGAGGAGAACTCGGGGGAGTTGCTTCGGAATGGAAGAATGGGTCTTTCGGTCAGCATGGGATGGATAGAGTGGAATTCGGATCGGGGATTCGAAGGTTCGTGGCTTTATAGCCATATGAGACAAGTGAAAGATGAGAATCAGAACAGTACGACATCATGGGTAATTCTCGGTTGTTGAGTGTGGTTATCGGAGGGTACAGCTGGTGCCCGGTTTGAGTAGGTGGTGGGGACACCGTATGGAAGGAGAAAATGAGCTTCTAGTTTCTATGGTTGTACCTTGAGGGACTTGGTTCGGTCAAGGTCAAGTGGCGCGTCGTGGGAAGTAATTTGAAGATGAGATGCCGTAGGCTTCGAGGACGAAGCCTAATTTAAGTGGGGGAGAATTGTAACATCCCGGAATCGCAAGAGTAGAGTTGAAGGGCTAAAAGTGTAAGTGTTAGAGGGTGACTCGGCGAGTCCATGGATAGACTCGGCGAGTCAGGTCGCGGCTATGGTCGCGTGTCTAGTGGCCTACTCGGCGAGTCCAAAGATGGACTCGGCGAGTAGGTGCTGTATGGAGAAAACCCTAATTTTCGGGGTTGAGCCCTATATAAAGAGCATTATACCCCTCCACAACCTCCCTTGTCCCCCCTTGAGTTCCAGAAACCCTAAATTCGTGGAGAGTTCATTTGTGGAGAAAATTAGAGCTTGGAGAGGTGTTGTTTGAAGAGATCTTGAAGGAGAAGTGGCTTGGATCAAAGGGCTTTGCTTGGATTCGAGTTTGGTTGCTATTGACGCACCTTTTGGAGGTAACACTTTCGTTCTTTGGCTGTATCTTCCTAGTTTCATCATTTGGGGTTGGTGGGGAGTATATCTTGGAATGCTTTGGAGTTTGGAGGTTAGATCTGAGGTTGCTACCTTAGATCTGGAATATTGAAGGCCTAGAGTGCATTAAAGTTCCTGTGTTTGAGTGCTTAGTGAAGCCACCATGTCCCAAACCTTGGTTCTAAGGTGAATAAGGCTTAGATCTCCTTAGATTCACGTAAAGTTTGCCACTTTACGTGATGGATGGATTGTGGGAGGTTGGATCTATGTTTTGGATCAATTGCATGGCCTGAGATGCTTCTGTGTGGATTCAGACCGGTGGTACTCGACGAGTCACATGGGTGGACTCGACGAGTTGCTTGAAGATGGCCTGGAACTCGACGAGTTGGAAGAACAACTCGGCGAGTAGGTTGAAGATAGCCTTGGACTCGATGAGTCCATTTGGACTCGGCGAGTCTTGTCGAGGAAGTTCCAATATTTCTGGTTGAGTCGAGGAATCGGTGAGTCAAGGGATGACTCGGTGAGTTGGGTGCGAGTGGACTCAGAGTTGTTGGACTCGACGAGTCTTGGGGTTGACTCGGCGAGTTGGGTCGCTGATTGAAGGAAGTTCTGAGCGTATGGACTCGGCGAGTCATCGGGTTGACTCGGTGAGTAGGGTCAGTCAGGGGTTGACTTTGACTTGTCCAAGGTTGACCAGTTATCTTCCAGGGGTATTTTGGTAATTAAGGGTATTTATTGAGTTGTATGTTTTGATGTTCAGTGGAGGAGTTCGTGTCAGAGTTCGGAGCAGCGGGATCTTATCTTTTCAGCCGACAGTTTCGAGGTGAGTTATCCTCACTATATCAACAGGGTCTAAGGCACCAAGGCCGGCCCTTTATTGTATTGAGATTCGGTTATGGTTATTATGTTATTGTTTGATGTGTCTGCATCCTGGTAGCTAGGATGGTACATGCTAGGAGGCCTTGCTAGGGTCAGTTTCCCGATATACAGAGTGATGCTATGTTAGTGACCGGTTAGGTCGGTAACCCGGTTAGGGTAATGATATGCTATGTGATCTGCTTGCTCGGTTTGTTGACTATGACTGTTATATGAATGTATGTTTTGTGCACATGGTTGTTTGGACTGGAGATGGGTTGAGGCGGGTCCTGCTTTGTGCTGTAGGCCAAGATACCCAGGGCGGACCGGTTGTTCCGAAGGCCCAGCGAGCGGTCCGGATAGGCTGTAGGCCCCGCGAGGGCGGACCAGACGTGCCGAGGCTCGGAGAGTGGACCAGGACGACTGAAGGCCCGATGCGGGTGGACCAGTCACACTGTAGACTCAGAGAGTGGACCAGGTGGGTTGAAGGCCCGATGTGGGCGGACCAACCCCACTATAGACTCGAAGGACATGACTAGACCTGGAGGATGGATCCGATGGACTGAAGGCCCGATACGGCGGACCAGTCACACAGTAGACCCGATATGCATGGCTGTTCTATGTTCTGTTATGTTATGTATGTTTTGTATGTTTTGGACCGGAAGGTCGCAGCCTGGGAGGGCATACGCGTGGTTGGTATCTTGGGGGTATCTCACTAAGCTTTCGGGCTTACAGTTGTGGTTTAATGTTTTTCAGGTTCTTCAGGTGACCGTGGCAAGGCGAAGGCGCGATCGTACCGCTCCTCATGATTTTGTAGCAATGTGATTCTGGGAATACTCTAATAATTTGTATTGAAAACCTTTTTGTAAACATTTTAATGAAAATCGGGTTGTTTTGAAAAATTTAAATTTGGTTGTATTTTTTGGATGTTACATAAAAAGTTTATATCGAACCAAAATCAAGTTTATCATACGTAAAGATAAACATATGTTTCAGTTTTGGTTTCATAATATAAATATAGTAAAACATATATTAGTTTGATATAAACTTTTATCATTTAAATTTTAAAAAACTATTTAGTTTTATCAAATTTTGAATATATATTATACTTTATGTGTTTATAATCGTAAGGGTTTTTTATAAAAGTTTTATAAACTTAAGGGTTTTTTTTGGAAAAAAAAATAAAATAAAATAAAAAAATAAAAACCCTCATGGTTACCTAGAAACTTGCTATTACGGGTAAAAAGGACAAACCCAATAAAAAATGACAAGTTTGTGGCATAAACGAACTAAAATTTATGGAAAGGTAAAATCGACATTTTATACCAAATTTAATGTTTTTTATGATATTATTCCGTTTTTTTTTATTTATTTAGAAGGGAGTTAATTACTTAGGATTGTAAAGACGTGTTTGAAAGTAGACTTTTTGGAGTCTCTAGCTTTTACCGGAAAGTCCTTCTATGAATATCAACTTTTAGTTTTTAGTTTAAAAAAACTGCAAATTTAAAATGTTATTTCATATAGAGTTTAACAAAAAAATTATTAAGCTTTTTAATCGGTTTCTAGAATTATCTTTAAAAAGATTATCATAATCTTTAGTACTAATTACCTTTTATGTAATATTACACATTTCAAAAGCTTCTAACTACTTTGTGGAACATTCATATGATAAATGAAGTTACAACTTATATGAGATAACATGACATTATATTTACTTGCTAATGAGAGATATAACTGGAAAACGGACTCGTGCGGTGTGGGGCAATGACTCATACAAAAATTTGTTTTACTACAGAAAGTATTATGGAAAATATTATTTTGTGAATATATTTCCCACGGTTTAAAATCATTATCTCTTAATTAACGGATAAAATGTTGATTTAATTGTATATTTGGTAATAAGAATAATTCAGAAAAAAAATTATAAACTCCTAGGTCAAATAATTTTAAGGTATACGATTTTAGGGTTTTGTTTGATTTTCTCCCCAATTTTAGCCGCCAATTGTAACTTTGTTACTCCCAATTTTAGATTGTGACTATCGATTGTTTATTTTAATAACAGTGAAAAAAAAAAAAAAAAAAAAAAAAAAAAAAAAAAAAAAAAAAAAAAAAAAAAAAACCCTGTGGGAACTATGGATGTCATATCATATTCAGATGGAATTCCACCAAAATATTAACAAAGCTAATGTTGTGTATCGATGTCCATGTCCTTGTTCTCAAGTTTGTGGTTGCAATAAATTCTTTCTTCTTGGCTATAGGTTTCAGTGCCTTTGATTTTATTGTTTAGATACTTAATTGGTACCTAGTTCATTTGTCACAAGTTATGC
The DNA here is from genome assembly GCF_052625555.1 of Lactuca saligna. NCBI lineage: Eukaryota > Viridiplantae > Streptophyta > Magnoliopsida > Asterales > Asteraceae > Lactuca > Lactuca saligna. The sequence continues at coordinate 52,045,622 of NC_136420.1, read as the reverse complement.
TTAATGGATTTCATACTATGTTATGTTTCCTACTCTAATGCCTTTATCATTGTCATATATCCGATTTTTTAACATAAGGTGTACCCAAAAAATTTCACTTTTTATTTAATAAAACACATTGGCCACTACATGGAGTTATCAATAGGATCTTTCAAAGAAAATTAAATACAATGATCCTAGGAGGGTATCACATTCTCCATACTTCATTTCTTGTTTATATGAATTTACCTGCAAAACACACATTATAAAAAAGATAAGCTATAAAGAGTTTCGTGAGTAATCCTTACTTCAATTCACATAATAATTATAACTCAATCATTTTCTTTGCATATAGTAGTAATGAACTTACAACTATTCAAACTACCATTAGATTTTCACAATAAATTCCTCATTTTATTACTTTATATTCTTTATACTTATTCTCATTTGCTCTTTTCATCTCTCTCTCTCTCTCTCTCTCTCTCTCTCTCTCTCTCTCTCTCTTCTTCTTTATACACACTCTCTACTTTTCGTTAACTTTATACTCATATTTTGTATCTTTTATTATCTCTATACTCTCTCTCTCTCTCAACATCTCTATCTATTTATCTCTTTTGTATTTGTACCACTATTTCCCCTCTATGTATATCTATTATTCTCTACATGCATCTTTATTTCCATCTCTCTCTCTCTCTCTCTCTCTCCCCTCATCTGTAGCTTCATTTTTCTCCCACTAAACTACAAATTTGGTCATTGTGGTTAGCAAAAAACTGTAGATGGAGTCCAAAAGTTCCAACTTACACCATTGGTCCAATTTCGGAACTTTTTGGTGATTTTGATCCATGTGGTTGGCATGTTTTTATGGTTTTGGTCAACTCCCAAACTAAAATGACTAATATGCCCCTTAAGCAATTGTTTTTTTAATTTATTTTATTTCTTTTCTTATTCTTTTAATTTAAAATTAAAAAAAAAAGCAAAAATAAAATCACCCCTACCAAACCCCTTATACTCTCCCTTTCTCACTCTCAGAAACGCCACATTTTCATCTTCTCATTCTCTTCCAGCCGCCACCACCTGGATGATCACCATTTCTCTACATCTTAAAGCATCATTCTAAAAACTACCACCACAACCATCATGCATACCATCAAAACCCATATTCACCATCTTCAATCTAATAACCATATTTACTTCATTGGGACCACCGACCACCACCAGCTCTTCACCACAAATCAGGAAACTCAACATCATCAACCACCATTATCTTCATCCCATGTTCTAATTTAGATGCCCTCGTTAACATCAAGATCACCATTAATGTATCGCCTTCTTACCAAATTCTTGATTTTAAGGTTCAAGTTCTCGATTTTACGGTTCTAATTTTTGAGTTCTATTTGAGTATCGTTGATGTGCACAAAAGTACCCACTAATTTTAATATTTATAACCTAACAAACTTAGACTAACTATGCACTTATAGGCAGTGTACCTAATCAGATTACAGTATAGCTTAGGTAAGTCGGGTGTCGATCACAGGGAATGATGGATTAATTTAATATATTTGATTATAGGCTATAGGTCACACGAAAAGAATAAAAGAAATAGTTTAATAAATCTCAAACTAATAATTAATTAACCATTCTCGATAAACTAACAGGAAAACAAATCTCTTCAGGTACTTTGGTTTAGACAAATTCCACCTTAAAAACATAGACAATTGCATACACAAATTCATTTATTCATGTTCACCGATCCCTAAAATGATTAGATTCGTGTTCACTATAACTAATCCTTTAGCAAACAAGTCAATTCAAACAGTGATCAATTGATTAAACTAACATGCTTCCTAGTGTTCAGTTCGTATCTAGCAAGACTTGTAAATATAGTTAATTTAGACATTTAATTAACCTCTTGTTGATGGTCATCAAACAAGGCTCACACATTAACTTACTTATTCTCAAATTAATTCTAGTTTCACATTCGTTATTTCTAGTCTTATAATCTCGATGGTCATCAAAAATCATAAGAGACAAGCAAATCAAGCAGATGTTCATACAACTTAATTCACTTAACAATTAACAGAAAATAATCATCATTAACACATGAGGATCTTTAAACAAGCTTGGCAAGATAAATTAAACCAAATAAATTATTTAATATAACAATTAGTCTAATAATCAAAGCTTCATTCAATCGTAAACACAAAGTAAAAGGTTTTTACACCCAAATCAGAAACTAAATACAGAAAGTACCATAATGGAGTGCTAAACATGGTCACGTTAGCAATCCATATGATTACCGATATGTATCCGCTCTCCACTCCTTCCGATCTTTGCTCCCGTTAGCTTAACGGCCTTCCGGCCGCCTTCTAGACCCTCAAAACGGCTTAACAGAAGTTAATTGTCGACTAAATTAGGTTAGAAGTCGAATCCTCCTTCCTGGTTAGCTGAAAATCGACATTTATAGTCTTTGTAGCCGACCTAAGTACGCTGGGCGTACTTAGGTTTACGCGGTGCGTACTCAAGATAATTACGCGATTGAAGTTATCTGATGCAAGTCTGTACGCGGGGCGTATCATTAAGGTACGCGGGGCGTAATCCTCTTATTCACCAATTTAATTCCTTTAAGCTTTGAAGTCCAGTTTCCGCTTCAGTCTTTTCTTTTGTGCTTTATCGACAACGAATAGCTGCAAAACATAATTCAAAGCATTATGAGCACTTTTTAGTTCTAAAATAGAATAAGTAAGGCCAGAATATTAAGATAAAGTGCATAAAAATATATATAAAAATACACATATCAATCGTCTTCTTCCCCTGCCCTTGATGCTTCTATAATCGATGGTGTTGATTTGTTGAGATGATGAGAAATTGGTGATGGTGTTATTCTGATGGTTTTAGTTTAAGAGGTGATTGTTTGGTGGTGCTTCAGATATCAATCAACCGGTGTATTTTATTGGTGGCTGGTTGATGCTGGTTTGGTCAGAAAAATGAGAAAAATGGTGAAGATACTGATGATGGACCAGGTGGTAGTCTGTGACAGTGGAGATGAAGCGAGGTTGAAGTTATGGCTGGAGGAGATGAAGTGGAGATGGTGGTGGGAAGGATAACATCGTAAAGCGTAAAGTGGAATGACTAGTCACGTTTTTAAATATAATTTACTAACAACTTAAATCGCACGTTGTTAACTCATTCGAAAAATCTTGGTAAATTAGGGTATTTAACTCGTAATGATCAATTTAACATAAAACAAATTCTTGGGTTCGTAATAGCACCATATCACGAAATCCCATAACACATACTTGGGACTAACTCTTTACCAGTATTATATAAAAGTATTTACGTAAAATAGGATAAAATATACCTCTATTGATCCTGTAAATCAAATCACGTACTCCCTTATATTAGTATGTTACAACGATAATGATTTCTCATAAACACCTCCCATGCCGCTTTCTCGATCATGTATGTCAAAACTGCCTCAAATGACTCGAGATTCATGTATTTATGTGACATCCCCAAAATCACAGCCAAAAAAGACCGGTTTTGTTTATACTTTATTTCAAAATCAGAGTAACCTTTGAATAAAAGAGTTGCGGAATTTTTCCCAAAACAATAATATGATAAAGATTTATCAAAATCATCTCCTTAGAAACGTATTTCATTAAAAGACTCGGGATGTCATGTTCGATACAGTACATAAGTATAAACAACACAATATAAGTCTTACTATATTATTTCATATCTACAGGCCTATATCCGTAATCCCTCATCCCAACACATCACAACTATGCTCGAGCGCCACTACCTATAATACATAAAACTGAGTGGGTCAGGCTTAGGAGCCTAGTGAGCACATAGGGTTTTCAACCCACAATAAATAAGTTTATTAATTTCATCAACCAACAATAAGACCCGTTCCCGTTATCCTCACATTACGTCCCTAAACACCTATCATAAGGGACATATCCTAAGGATCATCATCGGGATGGACACTACTACTTAGGGGGTTCCTCACCAATAAATGTCCTAAAGGCAACCATGAGGAGGATAGAGTACACCAGTGAACATATCATTCACAACACCTACAGGTTGCGAGCTTGTCAGCGTTCCACTAGACTGTCTAGAAGAGTCTGTTGTCGTCATCTATACTCCGCTAGATAACTGGATCAACAACAACAACATCGAGTCCTCTCATCATTTTATCACACATCACCTATTACATCTACCCATGTTTTACCCCAACATTTTTGTAGATATAAAATACATATACAATTTAAATCATATAAAACTTGTATAAAATCGTTCATTCAGCATATATAGCAAGTATAAAAATAATATATACACATAGCACTTAGTTTATATAAAATACTTCATATCTACGTGTAATATGAAAGGGACCATGCACTCACTTTAAAAGGTGGTGATTCCGAACTCAGACAGCGCTTCGCTTCTTAAAAGTAATTTCCTTCGACGAAACCTAGTATTATTACCACTAGAGTTTAGTCTATTATTCGCCGAGACTAATTAATAGTCTAGCTATTATTACTAGTATATAAGCGTTAAAAAATACTTATATAACACATAATAATAGCCCAAGTATTTATTATAAGTTCTTAATAACGTTACTATAATTAAATAAAAGTTATATTAAAAATAGCGTAGGCGTAGCTCACTTACATCGGGTTTTACAGAAAACCAGGCTTTGCTTGGAGCAGCGTTCCCGAGCCAAAAAGCTCTTCTTCTCCGAGACGCCAAGCACTCCGGGGCTTCCGCCTCGTGCTAGGGAGGTTCCCTAGGCTTTTCGGGGGATTTCGGGGCTAGAGAGAGAGTAAAGAGAAGAAAGAATGGGAAATGTGTGAAGAAAATGAGGGTGGGAGAGGTGGTATTTATAGGGTGAAATATGGCTGAACTTGGTGCCACATGTCAGCATCTGGTGGCAAGCCTTGGGGAGAAAGCAATGGCCAAGATTGTGCCACGTCACCCATTTTCGCACAGCACACTTCTAAAATCTGTAAGTTTCACATACAAGCTCCGTTTCTGACGTTCTTTATATCCACACGTAGGTAAAAATAAGATCTACAACTTTCATTTTGACTCCGTCGGCTAATTCTCGATCGATCTTAAATTTAACAGTACGAGGAGATTATACTGTCAAATGTCCACGTAAAATTCATAACTTCTACATACGGACTCTGTTTTCGTCTGCCTTTTTACCGTTGAGTTGCTATTAATGAGATCTTCAATTCTCATTTAGGTGGCGTAGGCCAAAAACCGCTCGATCTAAAATTCAAGTTTCGAGCTGTACACTGCTAAGCTGAAACTTCGAAAAATCATAACGTCCTCATACGAAGTCATATTTGGGCGTTCTTGTTATGGACTCTCTCGGTTTAACGTATTCTACAACTTTCGTTTAGATCATTAAGGCTAAAACTCGCTATATCGTAAATTCACTATTTACGCTTCTCGATATCGTGTTAGTTCCATCGCGAAACTTCGACAGGTCATAACTTCTTCGTTACAACTCGGATTTCGGCGTTCTTTATATCTCCGGAATCCTTGTTTTGACCACTACAACTTTATGTAAAGATATCGGTTTTATCTCACATTTTTATTTTGACGCTTTTTTTTATCCTTTATTTATTATACATTTATAAATGAGTAATAAGCACATAAATACACATAATTCACATAATACTCAAATATTTCATTTTTATTATTTCAAAAAGAGTTACAATAGTTGACCTAGACTATTGTTTTATCTATAAATGCTTAGCCCCGAAACCCGGGCGTTACAATTTATATTGTGCATTAGTTACGTCGTGACCATCTATGTGTCACGTTGTGACAATCAAATGAATCTCAGTTTCTCCACGTATCACACTCTCCCTCGTGTTCCGATGACATGCCGAATTTCACATCGTGTAATATCTATTGTCACGTTGTGATGATTGAACAGACTTCGTCTCGCCACATGTCTGTCACACACTTGACCGGTGGAGGAAACGTTGGGCGGTGCGACATTAGGATTTTGGTTCACAGATAAAGATATACTTGAATTAATACATACCTTTGTAACATAAATATCACTTCCATTTATCAGTTGTTGTATTACATAAGGTCATGAATTTATTACATAGTGATTTATTATGGTAATTATGTTTCTCAGTAGACTGCTAGTTGGCTCTCAATAAACGTAAAAACCCAAAGAAGATGGAATAACTCTCCAATATATTAATAAAATATCTTAGAACTCAATTACAATGTGTGTATATGTGATACATATAACCCTAACTCGGTACATGTATTGATAGGCTAAGACTAGTCTATGAATGGAAATATGAAATGGACTTGCTCCATATTCGAAGGACTCCTTTTTGACTTGAAATACCTCCTTACCTTAGGTATAAAGGAATTCCAACATTCACCCTTGAATTCCTAAGTCTTGATCGAAAGGCTTTGGATCCATAGCAAATTCCTCATTTCTTTGAACTTTGTTCTTCCCAATGGTTTAGTGAGGATGTCAACCTTTTGCTCTTCACCAGAAACATGTTCGAAATCTACCTATCCATTGTTAACTCTTTCTCGAATGAGATGATATCTTGTGTGAATGTGCTTACTTCTTCTAGTGAAATACATGATTCTTGGTTAATATTATTGTTTCCATATTATCTACTCTAATGAGTACTCTTTCTGGCTTCCTATTCAAAATCTCAATTAACAATTATTGAAGACAAATTGTTTGACATGCAGTTGAGGCAGCTGCCATGAAAACTGCCTCACAAGATGATAATGCCACAATATCTTGCTTGTGTGCACACTAGGATATTGGAGCCGAACCATAATAGAACACATGAATTGTTGTGCTTCTTCTATCATTCGGGTCGATGTTGTGACTATTATCACTATTGCCAACAAGGTGTTTTTGCCCATTACTTTCATATTTAATCCCATACTTTATAGTACCTCGTAGATATCTTAGGAGATGCTTAATTAAAACTCCGTGTGGTTCCCTTGGACTTTGCATATACCGACTTAAGACTCCCACAGTGTATGCAATGTCGGGTATGGTTTGAAGCAGATATCGACTCAATAACCTTTCTATATCTTATTAGATTGATTTATGCTTCGTCTTTAACCTTGGTCACCTTTTCTCCTGGTTCCATTGGAACATGTGTTGTATTGCAATCTTGTAGTCCCACCTTCTTTATGATTCGTATTACATAGGCTTCTTGTTTGATTGCCATCCCTGATTTTTCTTGCTTTACTTCGATCCCTAGATAGTAAGTAAGTTTCCTAAGGTCTAACATTTCAAAACTCACGCCCATTTACCTTTTGAATATCTTGATCATATCCAAGATTGTACCAGTAACAAGTAAATCATTCACATAAACTATAATAATCAACACGTTGTTTCCTTCAGTTTTTTGATAGACGGATAGTTCTTTGTGCACTTTTCTGAATCTTAAATTCTTCAAAATCTTTTCTAATTTCATGTTCCGCGCTTGAGGTGCCTATCTTAATCCATATAGAGATTTCAAAAGTAAAAAGACCTTGTTTTCGTTACCCTTTTTAGTGTATCCCTCTGGTTGTACCACGTAAATGGTATCTTTCAAGTCTCCATGTAGGAAGTCTGTTTTCACATCTAAATGGTGAAGTTCCCACCCATTTGTAGCAACTATAGTAAATAATAATCGCATTGTTTCGATTAGAACCGGGACAAATACTTCATCGTAATCGACTCCAGGTTGTTGCACATAGCCTTTTTCAACTAATCTGACATTATATTTGTTAATTGTCCTATTTTCATTTTATTCACCTTGAACACCCACGTCAAGCCGATTGGTTTCACCCCCAAAGGCCTTTCAACAAGCTTACATGTGTGGTTTTTATCAATTGATTCGATCTCTGTGTTCTTAGCTTTAACATATTCCAGTCGCTTCTTTGCTTCTTCATAGGTTACCGGTTCTTCGTTTTTAGCTAAAATAAGTACGTCATAATCGAGGTGTGCGAGTAGCACATAATCATCCTGAATTTTTTTTTTGGAAGAATAGACTATTTTGAGGATCTTCTAAGATTCGTTTGGACATCTGCAGGTTGAATCTCATTGTGATGTTGGTTATGTTCATCGATTTCTTCCTGATTATAAGTTTTTGGATCAATTTACTCTTCATTATTTGAAATATCATCATCATTATCATGTTCCAAATTCGATGCACCATCTTCATGACTTAGAGTATCAAGGCTTTGGGTTTTGCATGGTATCATAAACGTACATGGTAGTTGATCATCACGTTTGGAAATGCTACTCCAATTCCACCCTCTGGTTTCATCAAACCAAACATCTTGACTTATTACTATTTTCTTATTCGCCGGGTCAAAAATTGGATAAGATTTGTATCCTGCTTCGAAGCTAAGGTGCACTAAAGCTCTTGATCTTGCATCTAGTTTTCCTAGATTGAACGGTTTTGCTTTGGAGAAAGCAAGACATCCGAACACACGTATTTGCTCGATATTCAATTTCTTCTTCTTGAGCTTTTCGTATGGAGTTTAATCAACAAGAGCTCGCGAATACACTCAATTTATAATATACGTCGAATGATGAATAACTTCTCCGTATAATTTGTTTGGAACTTGCATTGCTTTCATGAGGCTTCTAGTCATCTCCATTAGTGTTCGATTTCATCGTTCTACAACCTCGTTTTGTTAGGGTGTGTATAGGGCACTGAGGTGTCTCTTAATAACATTTTCTTCACAAAAGGTATTAGAATTGAGTGAAGTAAACTCTCCTCCTCTCTCACTTAGAAAGACTTTCAAGGTTTTTGTCGATTCCTTCTCCGCCAAAACTTTGAATTTTTGAAAGTGTGCAAATGCCTTTTTTTCTCTTTTAATATGTATATCCACATGTAACTATCAAAATTGTAAATTAAAGTGAAAATATATTTATTACCTTCCATTGTAAGAGGTGATATTGGTCTGCATAAATCTCCATGAACCAACTCGAAAGGATACTCTGCTCTTAAAGATGTCGCCTTTTGAAATGAGTTTCTAGTTTGCTTTCCCACTAAACAAGATTCACAAAGTTGATTTGTATTTTCAACTTGTGGCAACCCTTCGAACAAGTCTTTATTTCTCATTATTTTTATTGACTTGAAGTTTATATGGCCAAGCCTTGCATGCCATCGCCAAGTGTCTTCACCAATTTTCGAATGGAGGCATACTAGTTTTCTAATCTTCAACTTAACTTTGTAGAGTCTATTTGGAGTTCTTAGTACTTGCATCAACAAGTACCAGTTGGCATCATGCATAGTAAGATAGTTCTCTTTCATCCAAATGTCGCATCCATATTTTGTAGCTTGACTGAGATTTATCAAATTATTCTTAAGATCTGGTATATAATATATTTTTGTCATTAATCGTTGTTGTCCGGATTTTCGTTGGAACAAGATGACTCCTTTTCCATTGATCTTTACACACAAATTATCACCAAATTTTACTTTACCAGTTATGCCTTCGTCTAGTTCTAAAATGTGATTACTTGGGCCGTTATCGAGATACCACACATCGGATTCTTGAGTCTCGTATCATGAGGGTATCTGATAGATTCCATTTTATACATATTTTAGGGTAGTTTTTATTAGCAATTTGCATTATTTTTATGCTTTTTCATGTGCATTACTTTAAATAATGTTTAGCTCATGTATTTTGTAAGAATTCCCGTACTGCTCATGTTTGTTGTCTATTTCAAGCAATTTGAAGTGGAGCGGTAGTTTGAAAGTCTTTAGAGCATAATTGGAGCTTATCTAGAGCCAAAACACTTAAAAAGACCAAATATGGGCTATTTCTCACCGAAAACGGGTCATTCTTTACTTAGGAAACATAACTGGAGAATTTCCCATTTTTTAGGAATTTTTAAGTTTCCGCACTGAAGCATGGGCCGTTCCTCCCAAGCACGGGTCGCGCCTACCTCCATATTCCATTATTTTTGGTATTTGAACCTGCGAAGCCTAAGCATGGGCCATGCTTCCCCATATTTTTTTTAGAATTTAAAGTTGTGATGACCTGGCACGGGCCATGCCTCCTAAGCACGAGCCGTACTTACTGCCAGAACCCTTATTTGCTGCCCAGACTACTATATGTGTAACGCCCCGATTCTCAGGTATCGTTTAAATAAGAATTTAATTGGTTTCAAGGCTTACTCGATGAGTAACGGGGTTGACACGCATGTTTAGTGACCTACATGCCGAGTCCATGAAGGGATTCGACGAGTAGGAGATGGCAGATGAAACCCTAAATCCCGGGGTTTTGCACCCTATTTAAAGGAGCCTCGCCCTCCTTTGGCCTCTTTACAGTCTTTGAGAAGCTCAATGAAACCCTAATTCATGTGGTACTCTTCTTGGTGTGATTTAAGCCTTGGAAAGAAGGTTGGGTAAGAGGGAAAAGCTTGAAGAGCAAAGGAGTTGAAGCGAGGAAGATGTGGGAAGCATAACTTACCTCAGTTAGCATCTTCTGGAGGTATCAAGTTGCAATCTTTACTTCCCTTTCCTTCTAGATCTCTTTTCTTTTGGTTGAGTTTTAGGGTTTATTGGATTTTGAGTTGATATGGGGAGCTATGGGCTAGATCTGAAGTTGTGACTTCAGATCTAGACCCTTCCTAAGTCCTAGAGTCATAAAGTTGCGGGTATGGGGTAATTGAAACCCTCCTTGTACATGAAACCCCATTAAGACCTTAGAATTTCCATTAAGAGCCTTTTTAGCCATGAATATACGTAAAGTTTGCAACTTTACGTGAAAAGCATGCTCTAGAAGCTTGGATCTGTAATTTGGAGCCATTGCATGGCTTAAATGAGTATGTATGGCTTAAGGGCTGAAGGAACTCGACGAGTCGCAAGGTTGACTCGGCAAGTCGTATGAAGATGGCCTTGAACTCAACGAGTTGGATGAGCAACTCGGCGAGTCCGATGAAGATTGTCATAGACTCGACGAGTTGTATGAACAACTCGACGAGTCGGATGAGTTTTCTCCAGGATATGTATGCGTGTGTATCCGTCGAGTTGCAAGAAGGAGACTCGACGGGTGGCTTAAAAGTGTGATCAAGAATCGTAGGAACTCGACGAGTCACCTCGATAACTTGGCGAGTTGGAGAGTGCTTCAAGGAACTCGGTGAGTAGCCGAGGGTGCTCAGCGAGTTAAGGTCAACATGGACTGTTGACCTTGACAGAGGACATTGACCTTGTCCAAGGGTTTACTAGTGGGTTATGGAGTACCTTATAAGGTTAAGGACTTATGAGTATATTATACTATGCTAATAGGTGGTGGAGCCTGTGTCAAGTGACCCAAGAGTTGGAGTTTATCTTCCGAGTCGACATCTGCAAGGTGAGTTATCCTCACTATATCGATAGGGTCTAAGGCACCAAGGTTGGCCCTTTAGTTGTTATCATTATGGTATGCTACATGTGTATATGATCCGTTAGATCAGAATCACGATAGACTATATGTTATTTTCTTATGATCTGTAGGGATTGATATGTTAGTGACCTGCTAGGTCAGTGCTCTAGTTATCAGAGATTGCTATGTTTGGTAATCAGTGAGATAGATATGTTCGATGTTTTGTATATGCCAGTAAATGTTTGTTATGCACACATGGTTATTTGCTTGTTGCATGGGTTGAGGCGGTCCTACTTTGTGCTGAAGGCCAACACACCCTAGGAGCGGTCCGGGAAGACTGTAGGCCCATGTGGTGGTCTAGTCATGCCGAAGGCTCGATGTAGATCCAGTTGGGCTGTAAACACTGTAGGGCGGTCCATTCAGGCCGATGGCCGAGTATGCATGTTGATTAATGGTTATTACAGATATGGTATTATCAGTGTGGTATTGGTATTTTGGGGGTAGCTCACTAAGCCCTCGGGATTACAGTTTTTAGTTTATTGTTTCAGGTACCTCAGGAGTTCATGGCAAGGCGAAGGCGTGACCATACTGCTCCTCATCCTTATGATCTGGCTTTTGGGACACTCTGATTGAATAATGAATTGAAAACACTTTTGTAAACAATTACTATTTGGTTTTATTTATGCTTGAAAAGTTTAAATTTGGCGTAAAATTTTTGGATGTTACAAGTTGGTATTAGAGCCTTGGTTTGAGTGAATTGGAGGAGCACTCGTGTGAATCCAGTCTCAATTCAAGGAGATTTTGGGAAAGTAAAATTTTAAAATGTTTTTTTTAAATAAAGGATGGAGGATGCAGAGGGTACGATTAGCCGGAGCCTGTAAGTGAACCCCAAAATACCATACAGTTATTTGATATTTTGATATGTTAGAACAACATGCTGTTGCTAGGCTAGGGATCTTCAGGAATCACATGGTAGATTTGCCTGATTATATGATGCCTATTAGCGTAGGGTTTATTGTATATGGAATTGACATCATAATTGTAGATGTTTAGTGTATGTATCACGGTTGTGCATAATAAAGACCTTATACCCTGAGAATGTTGATTCGGCCTTCGGGTAGGATTGGATATTCGAAAGTCTATTGGGTCCAGCGTTATGTTCAGCTAGCATACACTAGCGCTACAGGGGATGATGAAAGTTTCATGGATGTGTGGGTTGTGAGGAGCTGTAAGATCAATTGGGGGATGGGCGATGTTTCCCTAGGAGTAAGGGTTGAGCGCATATTATGTTGATGATAGTGCTTGGGTGTTGTGGTGATACTTGAGACAAATATAGGTAGGTGTGGAAGGTAGTATGGTCCCGTACTACTGAAAGCACAGGACCCATACGCGTGACAAGGAAGTCACAACCCCTAGGGTTTGTGGGTTTTGGTCTCCCGATATTATGTTATTCATCTGATGACTTGTATATATTTCAGTATGGTGGTAACGAGACGTGTTGCTTCTGGATCCAGATCAGGATCAGGATCGGGAGACGGAGGGTCAGAGGTGCCGATAGCACCTGAGCCTGTAGTACAGATAGGGACCAAGGAGTTGGATGCCAAGATCCGGGAGATTATGCAAAACGAGATTGCTGCAACATACTGAGTGCAGCTTCCAGAGATGTTTGGGCCGATTAAGACCGCGATGGTCGAGTACTTTGATGAGCGATATGCAGCTCTAGCAGAGACAGCTGCCGCTCCAGCCACTTCAGCTGTAACTGCGGCAGGGGTTGGAGGAGGAGCCAGCAGGGCTTTCTAGTACCGAGAATTTGATAATACGAAGCCCCTGATGTTTGATGGCACACAGGATGCGATCACGGCCATGAGGTGGTTATCTAACGTGGAGGGATGTTTCTTCATGTGTTCATGTCCTGCTAACCAGAAGGTCAGGTGTGACCTGAACTTGCTGAGGCTTGGGGCAAAGGACTGGTGGCGATTGACGACAAGGTCGTACACGGATGATCGGTTAGCTGCTGTTACTTTGGAGCAGTTCCGGGATATGTTTCGCACCCACTACGTTCCACGTGTGGAGCGGGAGCGGCTTGATCAGGACTTTGAGGTAGGATGGGGAGTCTGTGATGGATATTACCCGTATGTTCACGGAGAGGGCGATGTTTTGCCCGGAGTTTGCTTCAGAGCTGTCTCAAATGACCCGTAATCTGAGTATGCTCAAGACTGATATTCGGCAGTTCGTGTCTACACAGCATTGTGATACCCTCTTGGATCTTCAAGAAGCCATGAGGCGGCATGAGCTGGAGTTAGAGCTGCAGCTAAAGGAGCAGCGTCAGGCACCGGCACAGTCTCAGCTGGCGCCTAAGCGGTTTAAGACCGATGATACTCGAGCTGGGAGTCAGCAAATCCGCACGTGTGGAAAGTATGGCAGGGGTTATTCTGGTGTTGTCGAGTAGGAGGTGGGTGCCATAAATGTGGCAAGGAGGGGCATTATGCCATGGACTATCTTCAGTCCGCACCTCCAGCAGATATGAGGATTTGTTACCATTGTCATCAGGTTGGTCATCTGAAGACCAGCCTCCAAGCTGGCGCAGGGTCCCGCGCCATCTACTGTGAGGATTGGAGATGGGAGGCTATTCAAGGTGGAGTCTCCGAAGGCTCAGGGTCGCGCCTTCCAGCTCACAGCCGAGGAGGCCAAGGTAGCACTGGATGTGGTTACTGGTACGTTTCTGTTCTCTGTCTCAGTTATTGTGTAATAGCCCGGAATTTACAGGTATTTATTTTTGGATTTATTTATGGAAATTGTGAGTGGACTCGGCGATTTGGAGCTCAAACTCGCAAAGTAGGATCGCGGATTTGGGCACGGGTTTGCGTCCGGACTCGGCGAGTCCACGTTTTGTGGTGAAACCCTAATTTCTGAGGTTTGAGATCTATTTAAAGGGCCTTATGGCCGTCATTTGTGCTCACCCAACCCTTAGAGAGAAACCCTTGAGTGCTTGAAGGTTTTGAGAGAGAAAGGAAGCATTTCTTGACCTTGTGTGTGACATTTAGCAAGAAGGAGGAGATTCTAGGCAAGAGGAAGCAAAGGAGGTTGCTATTCTGTGGATTTGAAGCTTAGATCAACAATCTAGAGGTATAATTTCGGCTTACTTTCTGTTTTGTAAAGTATAATGGGATTTAGGGTTTCTTATGGACATTATTGGGTTGATTTGATGCCAAATAGTTCCCTTCTTGTGTTGAGGCTCTGGATCTGGATCCATAGAGGTCTAGAGAGCCTCACTCATCAAGCTTTATGTATAGCAATGGAGTTAATGACCTTAAGTTGTAATATTTGAGACAAAAACATCATATATGGTCATATAGAGATTGTATGTGCATCAAGATAGTGACTTTACGTGCTAAATAAGCTTGGAAGGACTGGATCTATGGGTTAATGGACGAATCTGACCTTATGAGCAAGTTTGAGTCATTACATGGTACGGACTCACCGAGTCCGAAGAACAGACTCGACGAGTAGTATGAATATTTACCGACCACACATTGAGTGGTCTTGCCGAGTTGGGGAGGGTTGACTCAGTGAGTCAGGGGGGAAGTCAGAGTGGACAGGTGGACTGAGTCAAGCTGGACTCGCTGAGTTGTTCTTGAGACTCGGCGAGTTGAGTCGTGGTGGCCCTACAACTCATGCCAGGTGTAACTCGTCGAGTTAGGAGAATACTCGACGTGTCAAGGGAGGATTTCAGGGAAGTCAGTGTATACGCTCAGACTCGCCAAGTCGCTATAGTGCACTCACCGAGTCCGGTCAAAGTTGACCGTTGACCGTTGACCAGTGTTGAACTAAGTTGACTTGTTAAAGAGTAGTCAACCTTAGTTGGGAAAGTGTTAATTAGAGATGTATTGTGATTTAGGAGGACTATAGCTCGGGAGATCGAGCACTAGTGATTTTAGGATTCACGACTTACCGAGACACGCAAGGTGAGTCTTCTCACTATACTTTACCTTGAGTAGGTAACTAGAGTTATGTGATAGAGTATTTGTATGCTATGTATGTTATGTGTTGTACTGCATTATTTCTATGTGATTGATGTTGTGCATGTTTACAGAGTTTGAACCTAAGGGTTCACAGAGTTTGGGTGCACGGACCCACAGAGTTATAGCCTCGAGTGGCTAATATGTGTTATATGTGGTATTTTGGGGAACTCACTAAGCTTTGTGCTTACAGTGTTTGATGTTATTGTTTCAGGTACTAGCGACGACCGCGGGAAGGCGTCGGCTTGATCCGTACACACGCACGGAGTTTATACATTTGCGATCTTGGGATTTTGTATTTAATTGAATTGGATAACTAAATGTGGTTGTT
Source organism: Lactuca saligna (assembly GCF_052625555.1). Taxonomy (NCBI): domain Eukaryota; kingdom Viridiplantae; phylum Streptophyta; class Magnoliopsida; order Asterales; family Asteraceae; genus Lactuca; species Lactuca saligna. The sequence goes on along the minus strand of NC_136420.1, from coordinate 52,029,911 downwards.
TTCTGAATATTAAATGAATTATGTTTTATAAAAATTTGAAAATTTTGTTTTGAAATTTACGGTGTTACATATTGTATTTGTGATATGCTTATTGGTTGTACCTATGATTAGGTACATTTTTAGTGAATTCTTTGCCTGCTTTGGTTTTATTTGACTCGAGGGCGAGTCGGTCGTTCGTATCTCAGACTTTCAGTAGAGGGTTTAGTGTGCCGGTAGATGAGCTTGAGTACCCGTTGTGAGTTTCGATCGTCAACGAGCACGGGGCTTCTGCTTCTTTGGTCTACCGGGGATGCGAGTTGGAGATTTTCGGGGTGTCCTTCCCGATAGATTTGATTCCTATTCCCATGGGGGAAGTGTGCGTGATCATAGGGATGGATTGGCTCAGTTGATTTGGCGCCATGATTGACTGTGAGGGGCAGCAAGTGGTAGTTCGAACCCCAAGTAAGGGAGAACGGGTGATATATGGCGAGGGCACCAGGATGGGATCAGGGTTTTGTTTGGTGGCTAGGGCTCGACAATATATGTAGCATGGTGTGTCAGTTATTTAGCATACGTGGTGGATACGCGGGTTAGGGATCAACCCTCAGTTTCGGAGGTCCCTGTAGTTAGAGAGTTTGTTGATGTGTTTCCAGAGGAGTTACCCGGAGTGCCTCCGGAGAGGCAAGTTGAGTTCAGGATTGATCTAGTGTTGGGTGCGGCCCCTATCGCTAGGTCGCCATACCGTCTGGCACCGCCTGAGATGCAGGAGCTATCATCTCAGTTGTAGGAACTGCTGGGGAAGCAGTTTATTCGTCCGGGTAGTTCACCATGGGGAGCACCGATCCTTTTCATCAGGAAGAAGGAGGATTCACATAGGATGTGCATTGACTATAGGGAGCTGAACAAGTTAACAGTGAAGAACCGTTATCCACTCCCGAGGATAGATGATCTTTTCGATCAGCTGCATGGTGCATATTTGTTTTCAAAGATTGATTTGAGGTCAGGATATCACCAGGTCAGGGTGAGGGAGGAAGACGTAGAGAAGACCACTTTTCGGACTCGTTATGGTCATTACGAGTTCGTGGTGATGTCATTTAGGCTCACCAATGCGCCAACAGTGTCCATGGATTTGATGAACCGAGTCTTTAGACCGATGCTCGATCGCTCGGTCATTGTGTTCATAGATGATATCTTGGTGTATTCCAAGACCCGAGAGCAGCACGAGGAGCATCTCAGGGAGCTGCTGGAGGTCTTGCAGCGAGAATGGTTGTATGCCAAGTTCTCGAAGTATGAGTTTTGGTTACGAGAGGTCCAGTTCCTCAGACATCTCATTAACCAGGAGGGGATTTTGGTCGATCCGGCCAAGGTGGAGGCGGTTATGCAGTGGGAGACTCCGAAATCTCCCTCAGATATCAAGAGTTTCTTGGGCTTAGCAGGGTACTACCGGAGATTTATTCAAGATTTCTCCAAGATTGCGGTACCCCTCACTCGTCTTATGTGGAAAGGGTGGATTTCCGGTGGGGCCCTGAGCAGCAGAGGGCATTTGAGACCCTCCAATAGTGTTTATTTGAGGCATCTCTGTTGACACTCCCCGAGGGAGTCGAGGACTTTTTAGTGTTTTGCGATGCGTCCATCCCGGGCTTCGGGGCAGTCCTCATGCAGAGAGGATGGGTGGCAGCCTATGCATCGCGGCAGCTGAAGCCGCATGAGACGAGATACCCTACGCACGATCTAGAGTTGGGAGCGGTGGTTTTCGCTCTCAAGATTTGGAGGCATTATCTGTACGGTGTTGGTTGCACTTTATACACGGATCACAAGAGTTTGAGATACATCATGGATCAGCCGAACCTGAATATGAGGAAGCGCAGGTGGCTGGATGTGGTCAAGGACTATGATTGTGAGATCCTTTACCATCCTGGTACAGCGAATGTGGTTGCGGATGCTTTGAGTCGCAAGTTAGCTGGGTCTTCTACCCCAGCAACGTGTATGAGGATAGAGGTGGATTCCCCGCTTGTGAGCTTGATTAGGGATGCTCAGGTTGAGGGTATGAGACTGGAGAACTGGAAGTTGGAGAGAATTAAGGGCGAGAGCATCCGATTTGTTCAGTATAGCCGAGGGTTATTAACTCGATACAATTGGGTATGCGTTCCGATGTCTAGAGGGTTTCGGCAAACAGTGATGGAGGAGGCTCATATGTCTCATTTTTCTAATCATCCAAGGGCCATCAAGATGTATCGTGATTTGAGTTTGAGTTATTGGTGGCCCGGAATGAAGCGAGAAATTGTTGGGTATGTTAAGAGGTTCTTGACCTATAGGATGGTCAAGGCCGAGCATCAGAGGCCGCATGGAAAGCTATAGCCTATGGAGATTCCCATGTGGAAATGGGAGCAGATCACGATGGATTTCATTACAAAGTTTCCGAGGACGGCGAAGGGGTTTGATGTTATTTGGGTCATCGTGGATCGATTAATCAAGAGTGCCCATTTCTTGGCCATACGGGAGAGTTCATCGGCAGAGAAATTGGCCGATATGTATGTCAGCGAGATTGTCTCTCGCCATGGGGTTCCAGTTTCTATTGTTTCCGACCGGGATGTCAGGTTTACTTTCTGTTTTTGGCAGAAGTTCCATGAGGAACTGGGTACGCGACTGCATTTTAGTACAACTTTCCATCCGCAGACAGATGGGTAGAGTGAGCGGACCATCTAGACCCTCGAGGATATGTTGAGGGCGTGCGTTATTGGTTTTGGCGGGAGTTGGGAGTCCCACCTACCGTTTGTAGAGTTCGCCTACAACAACAACTATCATTCCAGTATTGGCGCCCTGCCTTTCGAGTTGTTGTATGGTCGGAAGTGTTGAACCCCAGTTCGTTGGGGTGAGATTGGGCACTGGGTAATGGGGGGGGGGGGGGACAGAGGTAGTTCTATAGACTACTGAAAAGATACATAAGATTAGACAGCGTTTGCAGACCACTCAGAGTCGGCAGAAGAGTTATGCTAACAGACGCCGATCTAAGTTGGAATTTCAGGTGGGTGACATGGTACTTTTGAAAGTCTCACCCTTGAAGGGTGTGATCCGTTTCAGGAAGAGGGGAAAATTGGGTCCCCGCTTCATTGGGTCGTTCAGGATCATTATCAGGGTTCGCAAGGTGGCTTATAGATTGGAGCTCCCGTAGGAGCTTAGCCGGATCCATAGCACGTTCCATGTTTCGTAATTGCGGAAGTGTATTATGGACTAGGAGGCAGTGGTATCATTGGATGATATTCAGGTCGATGAGCGCCTGAACTATGTGGAGAGGCCTGTGGCCATTTTGGAAAGGAAGAAGAAGATACTTCGGAACAAGGAAATACCCTTGGTGAAGGTGTAGTGGAAACATCGGAGGGGATCTGAGTGGACATGGGAGCCAGAGGCGGAGATGCGTGAGCATTACCCGACATTGTTTATTCCAGCAGACTTCGAGGGTGAAGTCTAGTTCAATTGGGGGAGAATTGTAACGCCCTGATTCCTAGGTATCGTTTAAATAAGAGTTTAATTGGTTTCAATGCTTACTCGACGAGTTGGTTGCCCTACTCGTCGAGTAGCAACAGGTTTGACACATGTTTAGTGACCTACTCGCCGAGTCCATGAAGGGACTCGATGAGTAGGAGCTGGCATATGAAAACCTAAATCCCGGGGTTTTGCACCCTATTTAAAGGAGCCCCAGCCTCCTTTGGCCTCTTTACAGTCTTTGAGAAGCTCAATGAAACCCTAATTCGTGTGGTACTCTTCTTGGTGTGATTTAAGCCTTGGAAAGAAGGTTGGATAAGAGGGAAAAGCTTGAAGAGCAAAGGAAATGAAGCAACGAAGGTGTGGGAAGCAGAACTTACCTCAACTAGCATCTTCTGGAGGTATCAAGTTGCAATCTTTACTTCCCTTTCCTTCTAGATGTCTTTTCTTTAGGTTGAGTTTTAGGGTTTTATGGATGGGCTAGATCTGAAGTTGTGACTTCAGATCTGGACCCTTCCTAAGTCCTAGAGTCGTAAAGTTGCAGGTATGGGGTAATTGAAACCCTCCTTGTGCATGAAACCCCATTAAGAGCTTAGAATTTCCATTAAGAGCCTTTTTAGCCATGCATACACGTAAAGTTTGCAACTTTACGTGAAAAGCATGCTCTAGAAGCTTGGATCTATAATTTGGATCCATTGCATGGCTTAAATGAGTTTGTATGGCTTAAGGGCTGAAGGAACTCAGTGAGTTGCAAGGTTGACTCGGCAAGTCGTATGAAGATGGCCTTGAACTCGATGAGTTGGATGAGCAACTCGGCGAGGCCGATGAAGATTGTCATAGACTTCGCGAGTTGTATGAACAACTCGGTGGGTCGGATGAGTTATCTCCAGGATATGTATGCGTGTGTATCATTTGAGTTGCAAGAAGGATACTGAAGAACCCAGTCCATAGCCAATTTATTGGGAAAAGACGCAACCAACATAATTAACCTATCAATGTGTGATTTCATCTCTAGGACATGAGCACATACACATTTACCATCTTCATGTTCCATTGCCAATAGGGTTTCAGTGATCTTGAACCTTTCAAATATTCGATCTCGTGGGTCGGGGAGAACAACGGGAGGAGGATGAGGGAGTGAAATCAAGCTAGTCCACATTGATTCTTCACTTTGGAACAAGCTTTTACTTTCAAGAGGAACACTTTTTCCTTGGGATTCGGGAAGACCACGATTAGTGTCAGACATCTACAAAACGGGAGAAATTAAATTCAAGTTAGTTGATTTGTTGAGTCCTTAGTAAATCACCCAAATGATATACTAAGGCTAGGACCCAACACAATGTTCCACAACTCGGGAGAGGGATGTTGTAACCCAAATTGCAAAACATTTGAGGGTAAGTGAATGACGATTCACTAATTTTCCACCATGAAAAACGAAAAATAGATTAAGTTTTGAATGTATTGAAAACTCCTAGATCCTTTGAGATTCATTGAACTTTTCAATGGCATGTTTAAATCTCGATATGCTCCTCTAGTTTGTGACTGGGATGCCGAGGATCACAAAGCGGGTGTGAATGACCATGCAAATCTACATGGTGCCCCCACATGTTACAGTCACCTATTCGATGTGCCGGTTAACCACACATGCTCCACTAACGTCTTCGCAAGGGCACAAAGTCTAATTTCATGGAATTACATCAATTCACTTTTGCCTAAAGTAACTAAGATTGGGAATTTTGAAAAAAAAAAAACTTTTAGTTGCTTTATACCTCATTATACTTTTAATGGAACGTTTGTGTCCTATCCTACCCGTTTGGCTAACGACCCTCCACTAGTCAAGAGTGCGGTGGATAAGAGTGGATACCCATTCAATCGCCATTTTATAAACAATTTCCTTAAACACCCCTTATAGACCAGCTTCGTGAATGAGGTCTGCTAACGGTAAGACTGACTTTTACTCATACTTATATATAATATTACACTTTCAATGTTGCATATAGTATAGGGTATATTTTACACTTTTAAAATACTAGTTGGTCTAATTTAAGAAATTATACCTTTAATTTAATTAAATGTAAACCAAAAACTCTATGGATTTATTAAATCTCTTTTAATTATTCACTTTAATTAATTAATAAAACCATAAGGGTGAGATTTGAATTTTTCAAAACAATAGTAGGGTTTTAGAATTTAACATCTCAAAATTAACGTTTAATCAACTTTTTAAATTCCAAAACTTGAGGGTAAGTTTTGAAACATTTCAAAACATTAGGTTTTAGAATTTAAATATTTCAAAATCAAACCTTTTAATCAAAAAAATTAAATTCCAAGACTTAAGGGCAAGTTTGAAACTTTTCAAAACACAAAAGATCAAATAGCAAATAATTTTAATTAAACAATTAATTTAATGATTATCTAAATTTGACCTAAAAATCAATTTCTTGCAAGATAAGTTACCCAATTAATACAAATAATCAAACTTTAATCATATAAGGAAGTTATTATCTAATCAATTGGTAATTATCTTTTGTTTAATGAAGGATATACTAAAAAATATGTTTAAAATCAGATTTTAATGACCCAAAATAGTTAATGCAAGTATCTGTGAGTAAAACAGCAAGAAATCCCGAAACTGCCTCAATCTCACGCTCGAACTCGCCGAGTTCCTCTATGGACTCGCCGAGTTGGAGCCAACTCGTCGAGTCCACATTGGAACTCGCCGAGTTCAGCAGTCGGGGAGCCAAAAAATCGATTTTGCAACAAGACTGAATATGCTAGGCATCAATACAATAGAAACCAATCAAGGCTTTGATACCACTGATGGGTTTTGGCCATAAGAACATCCTATGTGCTCATACAAACCTTAATGCTTGGATCTAGGTTTCTCTACTGTACATGCAATTCATCCAAGACTTTAAACCCTAGATCTAGCATATGATAATCAATATTAACATAACAATGGGTTTAAGATATTACCTTGATTGTTATGTAGCAATAACAATCTCAAATCCTCGTTGTAATGACTTTAGAAAGCTTACAGTCACAAATGTCACTCCTATAATGATTCACAAACACCAAGAGCAAGAGGATGAAGAATGAGAAGAGAAGAGACACCTAAAAACGTATAGAAACCCTAAGGATTCAGTTACCCACGTTTTTGGTGCCCAAGGGGTCCTTAAATAGTGAAGCTATTAGGGTTATCTAACAAGGAAACCCTAATTTGGATGCTTAGGCCCTAAGCAACCCATTGACTCCTTCCTTAAATGCCTAGGACGATTTCTAATGGGTTTCCCCATAGAATTCGTCCATCCCTCTAATATGGAGTCCATTAGCCCAATATTTAACTATCACACAATTAACAATTCTACTCCCTTAAGTTTAATTAATGTCTTTTAGTCACAAACTTAATTCTTATTAATTCTTGACTAATATTAATTAAACAATATGATTTCTCCTTTAATATATTATTCTCACAATATATTAATAAATCATAATTAATCCTTTCTCTCCATAATTCATCCTATCAAGTTGCTTTGGTGAAGGCAACCTAAAAGGACCATGCACCATCGGGTCAAGTACATACCAAAATAGTTATGGACTTAGACACTAATCTAACAGATAGTGCTTCAAGGAACTCGGCGAGTAGCCGAGGGTGCTCGGCGAGTTAAGGTCAACGTGGACTGTTGACCTTGACGGAGGACTTTGACCTTGGCCAGGGGTTTACTAGTGGGTTATGGAGTACCTTATAAGGTTAAGGACTTATGAGTATATTATACTATGGTAATAGGTGGTGGAGCCTATGTCAAGTGACCCGAGAGTTGGAGTTTATCTTCCGAGTCGACATCTTCAGAATCACGATATACTATATGTTATGTTCTTATGATCCGTAGGGATTGATATGTTAGTGACCTGGTAGGTAAGTGCTATAGTTATCAGAGATTGCTATGTTTGGTAATCAGTGAGATAGATATGTTCGATGTTTTGTATATGCCAGTAAATGTCTGTTATGCGCACATGGTTATTTGCTTGTTGCATGTTTTGAGGCGGTTCTGCTTTGTGCTGAAGGCCAACACACCCTATGAGCGGTCCGGGAAGATTGTAGGCCCACGTGGTGGTCCAGTCATGCCGAAGGCTCGATGTAGATCCAGTTGGGCTGTAGACCCTGTAGGGCGGTCCATTCAGGCCGATGGCCGAGTATGCATGTTGATTAATGGTTATTACAGATATGGTATTATCAGTGTGGTATTGGTATTTTGGGGGTAGCTCACTAAGCCCTCGGGCTTACAGTTTTTAGTTTATTGTTTCAGGTACCTCAAGAGGTCATGGCAAGGCGAAGGTGTGACCGTACCGCTCCTCATCCTTATGATCTGGCTTTTGGGACACTCTGATTGAATAATGAATTGAAAACACTTTTGTAAATAATTACTATTTGGTTTTATTTATGTTTGAAAAGTTTAAATTTTTCGTAAAATTTTTGGATGTTACAATATGAATACCAAATATCCTCTAAGTCGATTCCAAAGACGATTCTAGACGACGAAAAACAATTTTGAAGGCGATTGACTGCTACTTTTCATAACTTTCTAAAGATCTAAAGGTTGTGAAGCATCTCCTATGTTTAGTTTAATAAGATTTAGTAGTTTAACGTTTCTTTTTATTATTCTAGATCAAATTTTAGCCATGTCTAGCTAAAAACCTAGTTTTTAGTTAGGTAAAAGATTAGTACTTTTCATGTGATCAGTTATTAGATTTGTTTTTCATTGTGTGCTTCGATTAAGTTGTTTCAGTTTTGAGCTTAATGAATGCTTGATTTTTAATTCTTGTTAGTCTGATCTCCTAGCTAGGGTTCATCATTTTAGTTAATCAGTTAATAGAATCCGTAATTGTTCTTATCAACTGGTAAAAGTAACAAGTATCATTTTATTTCCGTGTTAGGGATGTAACTATGATATAAACTAAAATTTGATACATTTATGTTTCCGAGCTTATAAGAATTATTGGGTATTGCTGGGTTTTTACATAGAACTTAATGCAACTTTTCTGATCTCAATTAAGAGCTTATTTAATTATACAATAAAAAGTTATGCTTAACAGAAGAGCTTGTTTTGGTTAATTTAACTAGGTAAAAGATATTATACTATAACCTTTTAGTTTTTCTCAATACCAGCTTAGATAGAACACATTCTGAATAACTACATCTGGGTTGATTGCATGATTAAGAAAATCACAACAGAGTTGAATCCATTTTTATTATTGAATTTTCTTACTTTATTTTCATTGCTATTTAGTTTAGTTATTAATTAAAAAAATCCACCCTTTTCATATTTTCTTTTTATTGACTAGAATGTGCTTGATGCAATGTAACATCTCAAAATTTTTAAAAAAATTTAAACCTTTCGAAAGCGACCCATTTATTAATAAAAGTGCTTACAAACTATTATTTCCAAAACATTAATCACAATCAGAGTTTTCCAGGATCCAATCAGTTGTAAACCAAGGATGTGTACAGCCACGCCTTCGCCTTGTGTAACATTCCAAAAATCAAGGTGAAAATTTTCATTTTTAATTAAGTGGTTTATAAAATAACTTATCAAGACATTGCTAAAATTATTTCAATACATAAAACCATAGTGTCATGTCTCAAAACCATAACATCAAAAGTAATGAAAAATCAGAGTACAATCCCAAAAACCCAAAGCGGAAACCATGTATGTGTGTGATGAGCTGCTACACCGCTGGATCCTTCCCCTTCCACGAAGAGGAACCTGAAATCAAAAAAAACTGTAAGCATAAAGCTTAGTGAGTTCCCCTATCATACCGCATACCATATAATATCATCAGTATCTTTCAACCGGTAACTGCCATTGGTATCTTTCAACCAGTAACTATCATCGGTATCTTTCAACCGGTACCCACCATCGGTATCTTTCAACCGGTAATTTGGGACTATTTCACACCTACCACTAGCATACAATAGCAAGATATAAACATACAATTAGGCATATCGGGGTACTGACCTATCTCTTGGTCCTAACGACCTACGCCAAGGAAAGCCTATTCCCTGTCACTACCACTGATATAGATATCATATCACGCAGGCATATCTCATGAACAATCACATAACCAAACCAAGATAATTATCACAAAGACAATTATCTACTAAATACTCCTGTTGGTGGGTCAGCATTGTGGCCTTAGACCCACACCTACTGGAAGGTAACTCACCTCGATGTCGTGTAGTTCTGAACCGTCTCTGCGCGAAGATCGACTCTCCTCGACTCCTTAATCCCTATACGAAAATCCTCAAGTCATCAAACAGAACATATAACCTTAGCCCGGGTCAATACGATAACCAGTCAAAGTCAACACCTAGTTGACCTGACTCGCCGAGTTGGTCTACCAACTCGTCGAGTCCATGCACTACTGACCCGATCGAACCCCGACTCCACTCGTCGAGTCTAGCAAGAACTATTTGAGTTCTCCTTCATTCAAACCATTAGGACCATCTTCATCCGACTCGTCGAGTTCTTCCTTCAACTCGGCGACTTCATCTCCCTCATAAAAACGTGTCCAATCTATGACTCGCCAAGCTGTATGAACAACTCGTCGAGTCCATCTTTAACGGTTGGATATTGCCTTGGACTCACCGAGTCTGTTCATACACTCGTCGAGTACCATGATTCCTAGGTCCCTTTACGTGTCTAAGCATCTACGGGGATTCCTTTCCAAACAACTGGTCCATCCACAAAAAGGATTTGGTGGTCAATACACACCGACTCGCCGAGTTCCAAGAACAATTTGTCGAGTCCCTGGTTGACCCTTACTATACAGCCTATTTAAATGGGTCTAAACACATCAAAACCATAGATCTGACCTCCTAATGTCCATTTTATACGTAATTCCAAACTTGGTGCACATGCATGGGGTTTTTTACTCAAAAATCCATAAAAGATGCTCTACAATGTGCATGGGGCTCTCATGGCCATAAAGTTGGTACCTTTATGCCATGAGACCCCTTAAATGACTCAGATCTAAAAGTAGAACCCCATGAATCACTTCACAAATCCGAAAATGGCTTGGGAAACCCTAAATACACCCAAAATCTAAGACCTAAAGATAAACAACCAAACAGAAGACCAAAGGTCATTTACCTTGATTGAGATGAAGATGGAATAAGATCTCTGGATCTACAAGCCCCAACTTGAATTCCCAAGCTTCTTCCTTCCTTTCAAGCTTCACAAACCACCCAAAAGCACCAAGATCACACAAAAATGGTTAGGGTTTCGATATACAACTTCTTGGGAGAGATAGGGATGAGGGAGGCTGAGTTAAGTCGTTTAAATAGGGTGCAAACCCTCATATTTAGGGTTTCCCTCAAACAACACCTACTCGTCGAGTCAATCTCCTGACTCGTCAAGTAGGTCACTTAAAATGCCCGTGAATCACGACCCTACTCAACGAGTTGGGTCAGTAACTTGTCGAGTCCTAGAGAAAATACAGAAATGCTTAATTTAAATGTGTACCAGGAATCAAGTGTTACACCTTGCCACGGTCCAATGAAGTTCCTAAAACAATAAACCAAAACTTTAAGAACAAAGCTTAGTGAGTTCCCCCAATATACCAACACATGAATACATTACATATTCAAAATAACAACATACTATGGTCCAATCAACCATCCGGTTGGAATACCCCAGACCCTCAACCATCAGTTGGAATGCCAACATACCATGGGTCCTGTCATCCTCAGGATGGAATACCCTCGGCCCTCAACCATCAGGTTGGAATTCCAACATATTATGGGTCCAATCAACCATCGGGTTGGAATACCCTGGGACCCTCAACCATCGGGTTGGAATGCCAACAGACTACGAGTCCAGTCAACCATCAGATTGGAATACCCCGGGCCCCTCAACCATCGGGTTGGAATGCCAACATATTGTGGGTCCAGTCAACCATCTAGTTGGAATACCCCAGGCTATTTGGCTTACGCACAAAGCATAGAAGCCTCAGCCACCAATCAAACATGTGCACATATAACATTTAATCATATAACAGTCTACAACCAGTCAAACATAGTTATAGATCACCAAGCATAGCAACATTCTATCTACAATGATACTGATCCAACAGATCATAACAACATAGCAACATCCTATCTACCAGGATACAAATCTAACATATCATAACATCACAATAGCATGCATAACATGATATCAATCCAATGTGCCAACATTGGTGTGACATCCCCAAAATCTCGACCAGAAAAGACTGATTTCATTTATGCTTTTTAAAATAATTTTCAGAGTAAATCCTTTTAGTTTTAAAAGAGATGCGGAATTTGTTCCCAAAAACAAAACATGATAAAATAGATATTTATCAAAACATTTCATAAAGAAATATGATTTCATTTCATAATCAAAAGTCGGGATGTCATGTTCCGATACAGATCATAAAGCATAAATGATAGCATTACAAGTCTTTCAACAAATATATACATATACAGACTTGTAAACAAAACAACTTGATGTTCGCCCATCTTAAGCTCTTGCGCCACTTCCTGTAAAATAAATCAACTGAGTGGGTCAGGCTTGGGAGCCTGGTGAGCATGTAGGGTTTTCAACCCACAATAAATAATTAAATTAATTATTATCAACCAACAATAACCCAGTTACCCATTCCCGTTATTCTCACTTTATGTCCCTAAAATAACTAACACAAGGGACCTAGTCTAAGAATATTTCATCGGGGCGACTACACATGCTTCGGGGGTTCCTCAGCAATATAAGTCAAATAAGGCAACCATGGGGGGGATGGAATACAGCGAATGAACACCCAAGTTCATTAACACCTACAGGTTATGAGCCTGCTAGCGTTCCACTGGACTATCTAGAAAAGTCCGTGGTCGTCATCTAAATTCCGCTAGATGACTGGATCAAAACAACATCGAGGCCTCTCATCTGTTTATTACACACCAACTATCTACCCATATTCTACCCAACATATTAGTAGATAAAATATACATTTTTATACGTAGTTTCAAAACCTGTATAGCATGCTCAATCAAAACATTTTTCACACAACAAATGAGGCACACACACATAACACGTATTTCATAGAGAAATAATCAGATCTATAATATAGAAGAGAGTGAGTATACATTCACATATATAACAACCAAATATATACACATAGCACGTATTTTATATAAAATACTTCATAATATTGTGTTGGAATGAAAGTAACTACACACTCACTTGATCAGAAGATGATCGGGCAGCACTACGGCTTGCAGAAGAGGTGTTTCTCCGTAGATCTGGAAGATCTTCACAAAACCGGGCTCCTCGCGGGCAGCGTTTCGGCTCGGGAATAACGCTCTTCGGGATTCTCGGGGCTTCGGATCTTGCTTCGGGGCTCGGGAATATTACCGGGGCTTCGGGGTATAAACGGCACGCAAAACGAGGCAAAACTTAGAGAGAAAGAAGAGTTTGAACAAGAGAAAATGGCTGAATTCGAGTTCTATTTATAGGCTGCTGGGTCTGGGATTACGCGGGGCGTACTCAAATTACGCGGGGCGTACTCAGGTTACGCGGGGCGTACTTTGACGTCACTGCGTGCGTCGACTGGTGGCACTCGAGTATTGGTCAGACAAGTTGCAACCGACTGAGTACGCGGGGCGTACTCAAATTACGCGGGGCGTAATTGACTTGTCAAACTTCTAAATTGCGTAACTTTCGCATACGAGCTCCGTTTTCGACGTTCTTTATATCCACGCGAAGGTCAGACCGTACTCTACAACTTTCATTTAGACTCCGTCGGCTAATTTTGACTTTTATTTTTATTATTTATTTTTAGAAGGCCGGGACAGAAAAACTTCGTTATAAATTCATAACTTCTTCGTCTGACGTCCGTTCTTGCCTAACTTTTCATTGCTTCGCTACTAACAACAAGATCTTCGATTCTCATTTAGATTGTTTCAGCTAAAAACCGCTCGATCTCAAATCGAGTATTCGGGCTGCATACGGCCACGTTGAAACTTAGAAAAATCATAACTTCCTCATACGAAGTCAGATTTGGGCGTTCCTTTTATGCACGCTCTCGGTTTAACGAAATCTACGACTTTCGTTTAGATTGCTAAGGCTAAATATCGCTCTATCTTAAATTCATATTTTACGTCACTCGGCGTCGTGTCGGTTCTGTCGCGAAACTTCGACAGGTCATAACTTCTTCGTTATAACTCGGATTTTGGCATTCCTTATATCTCCGAAATCCTTGTTTCGACCACTACAACTTTATGCAAAGATATCGGGCATATCTCACACTTTAATTTTGATGCTTATTTTATTCTTAATTCATTAAATTATAAAAATCAAGAAAATAAACACATAATTCACATAATTCACAAATAATACATTTTTATTATTTCAAATTTAGTTGCAAAGGTTAACCTAGACTATTACATTGCTAAAAATGGCAAGCCCAGAAACACAGGCATTACAATTGGTGCCTTCAACCTGCAAGTACAGTGACGACAACTCACCTCACACTACCGAATCTCACAGAAAGAATCACTGTCGGTTGGCTTGAAAGAATCCCCGCGCCATCAATCACAAGATAAACATCCATCAATAATTGGATCAGACCCACACTCAGTGTCCAAACTAGGGTAAAATACCTTTTTACCCTCCACATAACCTGGCCCGAAAGTCAAGGCCCAAATCAACAATCCAAAAGGCCTAAACATGGTCCAAAACATCCCAGGGTCAACCCTGATCGAACTTCTGTTCAAAGTCAAAGTCAATAATCCATGTTAACCAAACACAACATGTTTCCCCTTTCACACACCGTGTTCTGAAATCATTCATATTATCAGGAAAACCCTAGCCAACACGCCATATTGGCTTAGAAACACGCCGTGTTTGCCCGAGATTCAACATCTTAATATAATAAGTTGTTTTCTCCGATACCAAGAGCTCCAAAGCTCAAATCTAGCCTCTGATGTGGTCCAGAAGGATAAATTTTCCAATTTTATCCATTGGGACTACTAACAAGGGTTAAGACACCATTCATAAGCTTAATATCACAAGGGCTTGACCAATAAGCACTTAATCCATAAAGATATAGCCCTAAAACATAGATCTGACTTCCTTGAGCTGGAAAACCATGTAAAGTTGCCAACTTTACGTTCATGTATGTCTATATGATGCTCTTAAGCTTAAAAGGACTTCATAATTAACTTAATACATGCATAACACCAAAACTCTCATAAATCTTGCAGCTTTATGCTCAAGGATACCAAAACCAACTCATATCTGAAAGAACAAGCTCTTAAACGAACTAACTCATCCAATAAACCAAAAGGGACCAAAAGTAGCACAAACTAACTATGAAGAGATCTAAACATGTACAAGACAAGATGCAAACTTGATACCTCAGAAAGCTTCCCACATGATGATGATTCTGGATCCAAAGCCTTTTCCCCAAGCAAATTAACTTCAAGATCTCTTCTTCCTTCACAAAGACTAAAAATAAGCACCAAGAACTTCTTACTAGCTCAAGAACACCGCCAAGAGACTTAAAGATCGATTTTAGGGTTTTAATGACAATGGAGGCTGGTAAAGAGGCCAGCCATAAGGACTTAAGGCCTTTATATAGGGTACAACACCCTAAAATTAGGGTTTACTCCACCAGCAGCCAACATGTCGTGTTGCTCCATAAACATGTCGTGTTGACCTTAAAGAAAGCCATGTTTCATCAATCTTGACACGCCGTGTTGGTTCATACAACATACCGTTTCTAACCCTAGAAATGGGATTTATTTCCACAATTATTCCTCAAGATTTTGGGGTTACAACTCTCACCTACTTAAATTAGATTTCTTCCTCGAAATCATTCTTTACAATCTCCCCTACCGAACTGACGATCCCGTTTGTACTCCTTGAACCCCAAAAATGACTTGGGAAGTCACCACTCTCTGATGAACGCCCACCCTTATTGATGTCGAATCCAAAATAGAAGATACCCAACCGCTATACCTGAAACTGAAAACCCTGAGCAATGTCAGACTCCATGACAAATAGCACCAAACAAAAGCGCCCCCACAAGGACTCAACTTCACAACCCAAAACGAACAAGCTATCCAGCTTGAATTAATTTTACAAATACCCGAGAACATAAATCCCGACCACCAACTAGATCCCTGATAAAATACAACCATCACAACCCAGCTCAAAACTAGGAATTCAATACCTTGTTTGAAAAGAACCCAAACACATAAATCATGAATTTTCCAATAATCCAAAATCCATAAGATGCACCAAAATCGTTTAATTAAACTGTGAATCCCTGACACGCCACTCCAACCAGTGCTCCTACGAGCAAAGATGAGAATTCCAGAAATCTCACATTTACCTCCAATCGTTAACAGTTCAGATGTACCCCGATCAGGAAAAGCACCCGATACATTAACGAAGAACTTTGATTTTATACTTCAAAACCGGTTCCCAACCTTGATAATCAACCCCTCATAATAGCTTGCAAGAAAACAAGATTATAATGCAAACATTTTGAGAGGTTTTCTGATACACGGCCGATGCTCCCAAAAACCTTTAATAGTTCCCTTTATCCAAACCAGTTGATTGTGTCTCCCGACTTCCATAACAATGTCATACTTATACCACACCCAATTGCCGACTTCCATAACAATGTCATACTTATATATTATGCATGACACTCGCAAACCACATCAAGGACCAAAAGACTCTCAACCTATTTCCACTGTCTTGCAGGGACATAAACAACATCCCTCTCAATGCTAACCGAGCAAAACAATGTCACACTTATACCACACCCAACTCCTTCACATAACAAGTTGATACTCATGCAAAACTCAATGAAATCATGGTCACAACTGATTCAAGAATAGGATAACCGGTTGCACCCTTTATCCACTTTCAAGGCTATCACCACCAAGCGAATAATTCGATGCAAGACCTAATGATATCTTGTCCAGCCCACATACACACAATGAATTACCACACTTCATATCCTGAGGAACCCATAACCTCATCCAAAAAGGGCAGAAATAACAAGGTTCTATTGAACTACGAACCTTGATCTTAACTGAAGACATCCTCATGATCGATCAAAACAAGATTCCATACTTGATTGAGAATGAACAGGTTCCACCAACATGTAACCGAATTGAGAAGGTTTCTAAAACGAATCTTATTGCCACCCAACCCAAGAATACTAAGAACTAAAATTCCACACCGTCATTGAGGGTAACCATACCCATAGACGAAAGGAACCTAAGATATAGTAAATATGATGATAAGATGATGCATCCAGAGAACTTCAACTGCCACACTCAAAACCTTCAAAGACCCTTTACTGAAAGATAAACGATGTGACCAATAATCACGTACACATAACATTAAATCGAATGAACCAAAACCCTTGTAGGGCCGAACACACCAAGTTCTGAAACTAATTACTTGATCGATCCCTGCCCAAACTAGACTATAATTAGAAATCCTTACACCTAGCTGACAATTTCCCCCCACCATCGATACTAGACTTGAGTAATCCCAACGGTTCTTATCCATTCACTAGCACCCCAATAGGAATCAATATCTGAAACGAGCTCCTCGATCACTCCTTGAACCAAGATTTCACAAACTCGCACTGCGGATCCCTAAAAACCATTCCTTAATACCACGAACCCGAACAAATCGAAGATCCTCCAAGCATAATACCTAGTTCGCTGCCACTTAGGGTTCAAACTACCACCCATTGGTGGTGAAACCAACCAATAACTCACCCTGCTCAACCAGGTTCAACCACCCACAAACTCCAGGAATGAATAATACACACATGATGATCTTCCAGATAAGGATCACACAAATCAAAAGAGAATCTTGAATTTCCGCTGAAGATATCCAAAATTTCCCAACCATGACCACTTATCACTAAGGATCCCTTATAATAGCATAAACCAATACCGAATTATGACCCCAAAACATATATTGCTTGTCTGCACTTCCAACCGCAAGACCGGTGCTCATCCTGCAATAACCCAAGAACACAGACCCTTAATCACATCACAAGGCATCCATAATACATCTACGCATCTGCATACTACCACGCTGACATCCTATCTCCAAACACTGCGACCAACAGACCCCAAGTTGGGCTTACATTCCAACCTAGAAGGTCACAATCCTACTCAGTCCTTCCCTGAACTCGAAAAAATGAAAGGGTATAATCCTCACCATAGATAGCGACATACCAGCCATCAATCAACCACTCGGCTTTCGTCTGTGATCCCCAAGCTTCTCTTATCAATCGTTTCCTACTTGAGTCCAGCGACTCGAATGTGCGACCTTAAGCAAAACCTTTGAGATCTTAAAACCAACAAGCTCCTTTAGGTCTGTATCAACCAATCCAAACCAATTTCACCACTAGGGCCGAACCATTCCAGACCCATCCTTACGCCTGAGCAATCATAACCAAAGACCAACAGATACAAAGCAACTGCCATGAATAATGGTATCAACCATGCTAATCTCTCCCGACTGATATTTAAAATCCCAAAACTCTCCTCGATTTGAGTATGGATCCTGTGCTTCTAGTAGTATGGGACCAATACTACCTTCCACACCTACCGATACTTTACTCACATATCATCTCGGGTCCTCTAAGACATACTCATGATAATACTCCCAATACCCGCTTAATAGCGAAACAACCGCACTAAAATAATTCCTAGGATCTCCAAGGATACCCCATCTCCCCTGTCGTCAGCTACTGAAGAACTCCTCATAATGTCAGTTAGACACTTTATGAACAAAATCACATGTAATAAAGCTCAGATAATCCTTCAAGTAAAAGACTCATTCCTACAACGGTTGGACTCAGACGAGAGTTGTGCAATAGGGTCAAACCCATCACTTTGAGATTATTCAAGCTTGATTACATGTGACCTTATGTATTCACTTAACAACTAACTCACTTCACTTAAGAGTCCCACAAATCACAAAGCAAGCAACATTCGAGTGGTGGAGTCGACTAGCACTAAAACATAATAAAACTAGACGGATTCTCATACGAAGTTTTGATCTCTAACCCCCAGCATCCCGGATACATACTAGCATACTCATGCACTCCATCCTAACTACCTAGAGGAAGGATAAACATATTATGACTGGTTGGCTAACCCCAAATAACTCATCCTATCACCAACTGCCCCATAACCCTCCATTGGTGCTAGATAACTATCGCATGAACACTATCTCATACTACACAACTCAAACAATCTTAGGCTAAAAGATTCAATCCTACAACTATTGGACTCAGACAAGAGTTGCGGAAGATGACCAAATCCCTTAACCTAAGGCTATTTAACTCATGAAGTATGTGACTTAGCATATTTACTCAATAGTTAGTTCACACACGAAAGAGTCATACAACAACCAATAAGGCATTCTACAAGATATAAGACATCATATAATCAGGAAATTCTATCATACAAATTCCTGACGATTGCTAGCCTATCACTAGCATGTTGTTCTAAAATAACACAACATAATCTCGAATAACTGTGTGGTAACTTGGGGTCTACTTACTGGCTCTGGCTGATCGTACACATTGCATCCTTCTTATTTATTTTAAAAACCAATTGAAAATCATTTTTAAAAATCTTTTTCCTTAGTTTGAGACTTGATTCACACGAGTTTTCCTCCAATTCACTCAAACCAAGTCTCTGATACCAACTTGTAACATCCTAAAAATTTCAACTAATTTAAACCTTTCAAAAAACGGCCCATTTATTAATAAAAGTGTTTACAAACTATTATTTCCAAAACATTAATCAAAATTAAAGTCTTCCAGGATCTAATCAATTGTAAACCAAGGATGTGTACAGTCTTGCCTTACACCTTGCCATGGTCCATTGAAGTACCTAAAAACCATAAACCAAAACTGCAAGCACGGAAGCTTAGTGAGTTCCCCTAACATACCAACACACGAATAAAAACATATTCAAAATAACAGCATGCTATGGGTCCAATCATCCATCGGGTTCGAATACCCTGGGACCCTTAACCATCGGGTTGGAATGCCAACATACTATGGATCCAGTCATCCTCAGGATGGAATACCATTGGCCCTCAATCATCAGGTTGGAATACCCCAGGCCCATCAACCATCGGGTTGGAACGCCAACATACTATGGGTCCAGTCATTCGGTTGGAATACCCCAGGCCCCTTAACCATCGGGTTGGAATGCCAACATATTATGGGTCCAGCCAACCATCAGGTTGGAATACCCTAGGCCTGTTGGGTTACGCACAAAGCAGAGAAGCCTCAGCCACCAATCAAACACGTACACATATAACAATTAATCACATAACAGTCTATAGCGCATCACACAGATCTACAGATCACTAGGCATAGCAACATCCTATCTACTAAGATACCAATCTCACAGATCATAACAGAATAGCAACATCCTATCTACCAGGATACCGATCTAACATATCATAACAGCATAATAGCATGCATAACAGGATATTAATCCAATGGCCCGGTATTGTTGCCTTAAACCCACAAGTACAATGAGGACAACTCACCTTACACTATCGAATCTCACAGAAAGAATCACTAGCTGTTGGCTCGCGAGAATCCCCTCACAATCAATCACAAGATAAACATCCATCAATAATCGAATCCGACCCACACTAAGTGTCCAAAGTAGGGTAAAAGACCTTTTTACCCTCTTCATAACTTGGCCCCAAAGATAAGGCCCAAATCAACAATCCAAAAGGCCCAAATATAGTCCAAAACATCCCAAGCTCAACTCTGATCAAACCTCGGATCAAAGTCAAAATCAACAACCCATGTTGACAAAACATGTTGTATTTCCCCTTGGACACACCGTGCTCTTCAATCATTCAGATAATTGGGAAAACCACATCCAACAAATCGTGTTTTCCTAAAATTCAATAGCTTAATACAATAAGTTGTTTTCTCTGATACCAATAGCTCCAAAGCTCAGATCTAGCCTCTCATGTGGTCAGTTTCCATCATTATCCATTGGGACTAGCGAAAAAGTGTAAAGACTCAATTCATAAGCTTAATAGCATAAGGGATTGACCAATAGCACTTAATCCATAAAGACATAGCCCCAAAACATAGATCTAACTTCCTTAAGCTGGAAAACAACGTAAAGTTGCCAACTTTATGTTCATGCATGTCTATATGAAGCTCTTAATCTTAAAAGGACTTCATAATTAACATAATGCCTGCATAACACCAAAACTCTCATAAATCTTGCACCTTTATGCTCAAGGATACCAAAACCAACTCAGATCTGAAAGAACAAGCTCTTAAATGACCTAACTCATCCATTAACCCAAAAAGGACCAAAAAGCACCACAAACTAACTATGAAGAGATCAAAACATGTATAAGACAATATGAAAACTTGATACCTTAGAAAGCTTCCCAACATGATGATGATTCTGGATCCAAAGCCTTTTCGTCAAACAAAGCAACTTCAAGATCTCTTCTTCCTTCACAAAACCAAAAATGAGCACCAAGAACTTCTTACTAGCTCAAGAACACCATTAAGAGACTTAAAGATCAATTTTAGGGTTTTAGTGACAATGTAGGCTAGTAAAGAGTCCAGCCATCAGTACTTAAGGACTTTATATAGGGTAAACTCCCTAAAATTAGGGTTTTCTACACTAGCCGCCAACACGCCATGTTGCTCCATAAACACATCGTGTTGACCTTGAAGAAAGCCGTCTTTCTTCAATCTGGACACGCCGTGTTGGTTCCTTCAATACGCCATGTCAAACCTTAGAAAGGAGATTATTTCCACAATTATTCCTCAAGATTTCTGGTGTCACATGCAAAAAGGCATTGAATGTTAGGCTGTGTCCCTAAGGATTCGACCCTACTTCCCTATACTACCCATTAGTACAACCAAAAGGCATAATTTATTTGCTTAAATCATGCTCGACATCGGTGCTTCTAGTTGTTTTATGCCAAGAATTTTTCTTACAGATACACCTCTAGTTTTGATCCAGAAATGGAAATAACTGCAAGGAAACTGAAGAAAGAAGCAGCAAAACAAAAACGATCAACTAGTTTCTTTGGTTCATCATCTTCCATACCTCCATAAATCACCTCACCACAAGGCAGTCCCTTGTGGAACGAACCATATCCAACGTTTTCATTCTTTCCAAAAGTAATCCCACTTCACCTTCTAACAACCCTTTTAAAAAATACTCACCAACATCCTCAGTTAAATCTGAAAAACATATTTGTCTGAAACTCAATCTGAAACATTAGCACCTTTAGAATTTGAACAATTAGCCAAGAGTGACACATGAGATGAAGTAGAAAAGACTCTTAGAGAGTGGGTCACCCAAGCGGTTAATCGGCAACCTCTCTGCATTACTTTTCCAGAAGCCTAGAAGTACAAACTCAAATTTGGGCTGATATATCTTCTTCCCACATTCTGAGGTCTAGAAAACGAAGACCACATTAATTCCTCAAGGAATTTCATATGATTTATTCAGGCTTGAAAATGCATGTTACCATAGAAGATTAGATAATTTTAAGTGCATTCTCCTTTTCAGTCCAAGAGTCAATAAGAGAATGGTTATACGAGCTCCCATTAAGTCCTATCACAACTTGGACATAACTCAAAAAGTTGTTTTTAGAGAAGTATTTTCTAGAAACGTGAGTTTCGAGTTTCAGAAGATAAATCCTTGGTACAAAACAAGGTAGAAGAGTGGCTCTACACACTTATTGGGAGATATTCAAAAAGTTGTTGGTTCATTGCCCACATCATGAGATCAGTGATTATCAGTTGTACAACTATTTCTATGAAGGTCTAGCACCCATGGAGCAATTTTTAATAAATGCCTTCAAGTGTTAGTTCCATAGGTGATTTGACACCAACAAAAATTCAGGAGCTAATCGAGAAGTTGGATATATAGTCAAAGCATTCTAGAAACGAATAAGAGTGGTATTATGATCAGCCAAAGGGAGTAAAAGAAGTCAGTAATGCTTATCTGCATTCCTAAATTTATGAACTGACAGAAGTTGTTCTATTATTAACAAAGGAAAAAGAAGTGACAAAGAAATAGTGTGGATGTGCATAAAAACTGAACATCTCGTTGACTTGTGCCCGTTATTGCAAGAGGGTAAAACTGCAGTAAAAGCTATCAGAGGCTATCAATAGAGTTATGAAAACAATTTTTAGCAATGACAACAATATCAGATGCCATCCAGATTCCATCAGCAGTTAAATCTGTTGGACAAGGTGTCTAAGCCCATAACTATAATTGGTATGTTTTTGACCCGATAGTAGCATGGTCCATTTGGGTTGCATTCATCAAAGTAATATGTTAGGAAGGATATTTGAGTAAGAGGTTAATTATGATTTATTAATAAATTATAAGTATAATATATTGATTGATGAATCATATTATTTAATTAGTATTGATCAAGAGTTAATTTAGTGATCAAAAGATATTAATTAAATTGATACATATGGATTGGGCTAATGATCCATGATTGATTTGTGATGGACTTATAGGTTAGAACATGAAGTGGTTATCTAAATCAAATGGGTGGATCGTAGGCTTATGGGTATGGATTAGGGTTACACATGACCCTTGATATTCCACACACACACACACACACACACACACACATATATATATATATATATATATATATATATATATATATTCATAAGCTAAAACCAGGGACACCTACTACTTGTATTTTGAAGAGTAAGAACTGATTTTGGAGTCTACATATTCATCCTAATTGTTCTTGGTGTTTTGTAATTCCATTTGAGGCATCACACTTAGGGTGCTAAGCTTTCTTGTGGCCAAGTAATTCAAGCTACTGCACAAGGTAATATTCTAACTAGTTTGTATGATTCAAATATCCCTTTGCATTCTAGTTTAGGCTTCATGCTTTGGAAAATGTTTATTGCATGTATAATTAGATAAAACTTAGATCTAAAGCATTAGGGTTGTATGTGCACCATAGGAATGTTAGAATACATAAAACCCAACAAAATTATTAGATGCATGGCTATTTTCTATTATATTGATTCAATTGTGTGATTTTCAATAGCTGAAAAATGACAATTTTGGATTCTGTCAGGGCCTACTCGATGAGTCCATGTATGAACTCAACGAGTAGGTGCCTTATGATGATCAACTCGTCGAGTTCATAAGTACACTCAATGAGTTGGACAGTCAGTGGGCAGAATCCTCAAGTTTTTGGCCTATTTTTTATTAGGAACATTACCACAAACTGTTTTGGTTCATAAAATTCAATTTTAATGATATGGTAATGTCTATCCCCATCCAATAACATGATGTTTATCAAATTCTATGATAACTACTTGTTTTTGTGATATACTAGTTATTTGTAAAATTTGAAGCTATCACGTACTATGAATCAAATTAGCTGAGATTGGTAAATGATCTTCATATCATAATTGGATTAGTAAATTTGATTTATGTGTGTTCTTGAAAAAGTTCCATAAATTGTCCTCAAGTTATAGAATATGAAAAGTATTTATTTATGAAACCACTAACTAATGTAAGTTATAGAACTCTAAGAGTCTTGAAAGGTTTCATAACTTGTACACAAGTTTGGAATTGGAAAGGCCTCATTCATGGAGCATAAAAGTTCATAAGTTATGAATGTCAAAAAGTTTTGGACAATTTACAAAACTTTCCCTCAAGTTTTAGAACTTGAAAACTTATATTAATGAAACTTTAATTCCAAACCCTAGAGTTTTAAAAGTTTAAAATTCAGCCCTTATACTATTATAATATTAAAGTTTAATACTTATATATATATATATATATATATATATATATATATATATATATATATATATATATGTATGTATAAGACAATTCAGTCTTACCGTGAGTAGGCCTCATTCACGAAGCCAATCTATAATAGGGTATAAGGTTACTGCCTATAAAATGGTAGTTTAAAGGGTTTCCACTCTCACCCACCACTTCCTTAACTGGTGGAAGGTCGTTAGCCGAACGGGTAGGATAGGACACTAATTATCATTAACAAGTGTAATGAAAATCATTAAAGTAACTAAACGTTTATAAATTCCTAATCTTAGTTACTTTAGGAAAAAAATGTGAAAATGGTGCTATTCCATGAAATTTCATTTTTCACCTTGTTAAATCATTAGTGGAGCGTGTGTGGTCAACCGGCACACTAAATTGGGACTGACAATGTCTGGAAAAGGGTAGCTTGGTGTTAATCATAGATCAATGGAGCGTGTGTGGTTAACCGGCACATTAATTAGGTGATTTCTAACATCAAGAGTACCAAGCTAATTTGCATGGTTATTCACACATTGTTTGTGATCCTCGGTATCCTAATCACAAACTTGAAGGGCGTAATCGAGATTTAAACATGTCATTTAAGAGTTCAATGAATCTCAAAATAATCTAGGAATTTCATTTCATTTAAAACCTTATCTTCAATTTCATTTTTCATGGTGGAAATTGGTAAATCGTCATTTACCTACCTTCAAATATTTTACAATTGGATTACGACATCCCTATTTCGAATTTTAGAAAATTTTGTTGGGTCCTAGCCTTAATATTCCATTTTGGGTGTTATATTAAGGATCCTTATATAATCTAAACTTTGCCTTTCTTTTCAGATGTCTACTTCAAACAATGCTTCCAACCTAATCCCTTCCGGCTCTTTCTCCCTCATGAACTTATGTGGGAGGGTAATCTTTAATGGATTGAATTTCAATGATTGGATTCAAAACATCTGAATGGCTATTCATTATGAGGACAAAGAATATATCCTTGATAAAGAGCTTAAAGAGTTTGATGAATCAACTGCTACACCCAAACAGATTGCTGAGTACATAACTCATGAGAGGGACGCAACCAAAGTGTCGTGTATAATGATTGCTAGCATGACTGCTGAGCTTCAGAAGTCCTAAGAGGACTTTTGGCCTTATGAAATGCACCAGGATTTGATGGAAAGGTACCATCAAAGTGCTCGACAGGAAAGGTATGAGATCATTGCCTCCATGATCACAATTAAAATGAATGATGGAGAGTCCATCACGACTCACTTTCAAAAGATGCAAATGTTTGTGGACCGCTTGCTGAACTTGAATGTCAACTTCGATGAAGAGTTAGCTATAGATATTATTCTACACTCTTTACCTCCTTGTTATGATCAGTTTCGTATGGCTTATCATATGAACCAGGAGGAGGTCACTCTAAGCAAGCTTCAAGGTTTCTAGAGAACTGTTGAAAGCAGTTTGAAAGGAAAATATGTTGTACCTACTCCTACTGTAACTGCCCATGTCATGTAAATTTCTGTCGCACCCTCTTCTAATCCAAAGGAAGTCGAGTGCTTCTTATTACCATGAAAAAGAGCACTTGAGATGAAGCTGTCCCAAATACTTGCAAGACATAAAGGATGGGAAGATCAAACCCTTATTTGCAGGTATTTATACTATTATATCTAATAGCTCATCAAATGCTAATTCTTGGGTCCTTGATACAAGATGTTGTTTTCACATTTGTTCTAATTTGCAGGATCTAAAAAGAAGGGATGTGGAGCACGGGAAGATGAACTTAGTCATGGGGAATAGGAAAAAGTCATTTGTCACCAAGATTGGAGTTTATTCTTTATTTCTTAGTAGTGGGTTAAAATTACATTTGAATAATTGTTGATACTCGTCTGATATGGTGAGAAATATTATTCCTTTCACAGTTTGTATGAAAAAGGTTTTACCTTTTCTTTTAATAATGAAATTGGTTCAATAAATGCTTATTTTAATGGTGTATTTTATTTTGAAGCATTACCTTGCAATGGCATATATGAAACTGTGATAGTTGTAGATAACTTAGTAAATAATATGTTGCATATTGATTCATCCAATGATTTGGATAAAGCATGCTTATGGCATTGTCGTCTTGGACATGTCAACAAGAAGCGCACAACCCAACTCCAAAAGGATGGAGTGTTGGAATCATTTGACTTAAAGTCGGATGATACTTGTGAATATTGTTTACTTGGAAAGATGACTAAGTCACCCTTCACTGGTTCTTGTGCAAGGGGTGAAGGTTTTTTGGACCTCATACACACCAATGTGTGTGGACCCTTCAGAACCGCCACAAGGGATACTAACAACTTCTATGTGACTTTTACTGGTGATTACAACATATATGGCTATGTCTACTTAATCAAGCATAAGTCAGAAACCTTTGAAATTTTCAAAGAGTTTAAGCAATAAGTGGAGAATCAATTGGGCAGGAAGATAAAGATGCTTCGATCTGATCATGGAGGAGAGTATCTTAGTATCGATTTCCACGACTATCTTAAGGAATGTGGAATTGTCTCACAATTGACGCCTCCTAAGACACCACATCTTAATGGTGTAGCTGAGAGGCACAATCGAACCTTGCTAGACATGGTTCGTTCCATGATAAGTCAAGCTTTGTTACCTATCTCATTCTGGGGGGTATGCCATAGAGACTGACACCCATATCCTTAATATAGTCCCAACTAAAAAGTTTGCCAAAACACCTCACGAAATGTGGACAGGGAAGGTTCCCTCATTAGCACATATCAAGGTTTAAGGTTGCGAGGCATTCGTAAGACGAGAGACTCATGACAAGCTTGAACCTCGTAGTGAGCGAAGTATTTTCATCGGCTACCCATAGAAATCCTTTGGATATCTCTTCTATAGACTGAGTGACAATGTTGTGTTCGTTGCGAGGAGAGGAGTTTTCCGCGATAGGGAACTCATGTGCCAGAAGGATAGTGGGAGGCAAATTGACCTTGAAGAGCCTCAAGAGTTTAGTGATGAAGGAACCTCAAACACTAGCGCTCGACCCGAAGAGGAAACTCCTGTTGAACCAATTAATGAATCCTTACCTCTGAGGCGTTCTGGTAGAGTTAGACAGGGACCTGAGTTTTATGGTTTCCATATTACTTCTGAAGGTGATACATTTATCAGTGATAGTACACTGGTAAATTTGGATGAACCTAACAACTACAAGGAAGCAATGGCAGGCCCTGAGTCTACTAAATGGAAAGAGGTGATGGAAAGTGAGATTCAGTCCATATATGACAATCAAGTTTGGAACTTCGTTGACAATGTATCAGGCTGTAAGATAGTCGGGTGCAAATGGATCTTCAAGAAGAAGATTGACATGGATGGGAAAGTACACACTTAAAGGGTGCGATTGGTTGCGAACTGCTTTACGCTAACTCCTGGAATTGACTATGGCGAGACCTTCTCACCAGTAGCAATGATTAAATCTATAAGGGTTATGCTAGCCATAGTTGCATCTCATGATTATGAAATATGGAAAATGGATGTCAAAACTGCTTTCCTTAATGGGAAGTTGGTTGAGGATGTTTACATGAATCAGCCAGATGGTTTTGTCGATGCAAAGTACCCTAATAGAGTGTGTAAGCTTGAAAAATTCATTTATGGATTGAAACAAACATTTCGTAGATAGATTGTTTGTTTCAATGAGAAAGTCAAAGAGTTTGGTTTCTCAAGAAGCGAAGATGAGTAATGTGTGTATGTCAAAGCTAGTGGGAGTATAGTTAGATTTCTCGTGTTGTATGTGGATGACATACTGCTCACAGGAAACGACATCCCAACCTTGCAGGAGGTTAAGTCCTGGCTTGGGAAGTGTTTCACTATGAAGGACCACAGAGAAGTTGCTTATATTCTAGGGATAAGGATATTAAGAAACATGAGTAAAAGACTAATAGGACTTAGTTAAAGTACCTACTTGGACAAGGTGATGAAATGTTTCAACATGCAGGATTCCAAGGGAGGATAATTGCCTATCCAAAGCAATGCCAGATTGAGTAAGACTCAAAGTTCCAGTACCAATGCTGAAATAGTAGAAATGAGTCGAATACCATATGCTTCTGTAGTTGGTTCGATCATGTATGCTATGATATGTACTCGCCTTGATGTAGCCTTTGCATTGAGAATGGTTAGCAGATATCAAGGTAATCCTGGTAAAGCTCATTGGACTACGGTAAAGAGCATTCTTAAGTACCTGCGAAGGACTAAGGACTGGATCCTTACCCTTTGTGGGAGTGATGACTTGAGAGTGGAAGGGTATAATGATGCAAACTTTCAGACCGACAAAGATAATTTTTGTTCTCACTCGGGCTGGATATTTACCCTAAATAGAGGAGCAATAATTTGGAAAAGTTCCAAACAGGAGACTGTAGCTGATTCAACATGCAAATCAGAGAGTGAAGTGTCGAAGGAGGCGATATGGCTGAAGAACTTCATCATAGACCTTGGAGTTGTACTAGCTATAAAGGATCCCATGGAGATTTTTTGTGATAGTGACAGTGCGGTTGCCTTATCTAAGGAACCCAAAGATCATAGCAGATCAAGACACATCAACAGAAAATATCACTTCATAAGACATCAAGTGGAAGAGGGACTTCTCGTGTTAAGAGGGTATCGTCAGAAGAAAATCCAGAGATCCCCTTACGAAGGGACTGAGTAGGGTTAAGCACTTGCAGCATGCTAGTAGTATCAGGCTGATCGACAATATTAGTTTTTGTGATTAGATAGACATTTAGAAACTTGTAATAGTTAAAATGTAATTGACATTTGGTGATTGAATAAAATGTGTTTTTATTTATAAGTAAAGTTACTGTCTTGTGTCAATTATTTACTATCGTTTCATTTTGCAGGTTTTGACTTCCATAATAATACGATTATTCAAACTCTCCACGGTCGATCACACTTTGGAAGTAGGTTATGAAAGAAGACTGGCATGAATGGTTTTTGTATGATTATCTAACGTGTTAGACATAGCAAAAGATTTCTACTAACATTCATGAGTGCTCTTGAAATAAGATTTGAGTATTCGACTAAACACAGGCTCACATATCACTTCATGGAATTTATCACGTGTGATTGTGAGACGATAATATCATATAATCTTCAAACGAAGATATACGAGTTGGTGATTATTTGTTTATTGTACATTAAGAGTGAGAAAATGCATCAGTAACTCGATGTTATAAAACGTGCTATTATGTATGATTCAGTGAATAGTTACCACAAGCATACAAGTCGAAGTTTATCTGTTCCTTTTATCCTAAGAGGACTAAAAGTGATATCTTGGGACCCTCGATGATTTTGTTTTGACTTATGTGTCGGGCCTATGTTCAATTAAGTTCTATGTCAAACAAATAAGAAATCAGGAAACAAAATGTTGGACAATGAGTATGAATTTAATTCCATGTCTTTGTCCACATGAT
The DNA here is from genome assembly GCF_052625555.1 of Lactuca saligna. Taxonomy (NCBI): domain Eukaryota; kingdom Viridiplantae; phylum Streptophyta; class Magnoliopsida; order Asterales; family Asteraceae; genus Lactuca; species Lactuca saligna. Next base: position 52,000,092 of record NC_136420.1, on the reverse strand, counting down.
ATCTTGTAGAATAGAGGATTATATGATCACTTATCTAATGGACACGTCAGAGTTCGACATCGGCTTTTTGAGAGCTACGATTGCTAATTGGATTTTCAGTTACATTGGCAATTACAGTTATTAGACTTATCCAAGTGGGAGATTGTTGGAAAATGTGTCTAAGCCCATAACTATAATCGGTATTTATTTGACTCGATAGTAGCATGGTCCATTTGGGTTGCATTCATCAAAGCAATATGTTAGGAAGGATATTTCAGTAAGAGGTTATTATGATTTATTAATATATTATAAGTATAATATATTGATTGAGGAATCATACTATTTAATTAGTATTGATCAAGAATTAATTTAGTGATCAAAAGAGACTAATTAAATTGATACAAATGGACTGGGCTAATGATCCATTATTGATTTGTGATGGGCTTATGGGTTATTCCATGAAGTGGTTATCCAAATCAAATGGGTGGATCATAAGCTTATAGGTATGGATTAGGGTTACAGATGACCCTTGATATTCTACACACACACACAAGTGTATGTATGTATGTATGTACTCATAAGCAAAAATCAGGGACACCTACCACTTGTATTTTGAAGAGTAAGAAGCGATTTTAGAGTCTCCATAACTTCTCCATCTTCATCCTAATTGTTCTTGGTGTTTTGTGATTCCATTTGAGGCATCACACTTGGGGTGCTAAGCTTTCTTAAGGCCAAGTCATTTAAGCTACTACACAATGTAATATTCTAACTAGTTTTTATTATTCAAATATCCCCTTGCATGTTAGTTTAGGCTTCATGCTTTGGAAAATGTTTATTACATGTATAATTAGAGAAAACTTAGACCAAAGCATTAGGGTTGTATGTGCACCATAGGAATGTTAGAGTACATAAAACAAAACAAAATTATTAGTAGTTGGGCTTTCAACAGAACTTTAAGAATCATCATCAGCACAATTATCAAATTCAGAATTTTTCGAGGCAGTCTTCAAATCAACAAGCCAGTAGTTCCAGCGTGCCTTAGAAAATATTCTAAAGAGTCTTGCTACGAGCACCTAATCATTTCAGAATGAACCAATAGCTAGTATCAATAATATTGAATAACAGGTGTCGAAACTTGCCACTTATATAGGTCGGCTAGAATTTCAAGGAAAGTTACTGAGGCACACCGAGAACAATCCAAAGAATAGTGTGAGTGTTATTTCCTTGAGAAGTGGGAAAAGATATGAAGGCCCAAGTGTATCTAAAGTAGAAAGAGAAGTTGAAGAAAAATATGAATTAATTTTGGGTGACAGAGAAGCTGAAAAGGTGGCAGAAAAAAGACTCCAATATCACCCAAGCCAATTCTAAAAGGGTACAAGTTGGCGCCCCCATTCCCATCGCGACTGAAGAGTACGAATCACGAGCGAGAGGACGAGGATATCATGGAATTTTTTCATAAGTTTGAGGTAAATCTTCAACTTTTAGACGTTATCAAACAAATCCCTCGTTATGCCAAAATTTTAACAGAATTATGTGTTTTAAAGAAAAGATTTAAAACTAACAAAACATTAAAAACTTGTGAAAACATTTCAGCTATTTTGCAAAAGGATTTACCTCCAATGTGCAAGGATCCGAGAATTTTCTCAATTCCTTGTAAATTGGGTGACCTTAATTTTCCAAAAGCCATGCTTGAATTAGGAGCTTCAATCAGTGTCCTTCATTTTTCTATTTTTGACAAAATAAAATTGGAAACTTTGCAAATGACCAGGACACTCATTCAGTTGGCAGATCACTCGACAGTACACCCAAAAGATGTATTGGAGGATGTTCTCGTCCAAGTGGGTGAGCTTACTTTTCACAATGATTTTTATATTCTTGACATGGGTAATTTGGTCATATCATATACAAACTCTATTATTTAAGGCAAACCATTCATGAAAACTGTAAAAACATAAATAGATGTTTTTAATAGCACAATATCAATGGAGTTTGACAAGGAAGTGGTTAATTTTAAAATAAATGATGCTGATACTTCTGATATTTTTTATGTTAATTTTTTGGGTACCAGTAATCCTTTGTCTGAGAACTGTTGTGAGTTTTCTAATGTTTTTGTGCAAGACAAATTTGTATACATAGAATTATCTGACACATCAAAAGAGCTGGAAAAAGGAAATCTTGGGAAGAAAAAGAGAAAATGGCGGATGATAAAAAGCTAAAAAGAAATAAGCTTGGGGAGGTGAAGGAGAATCTGATTTCTACTGAGGAAACATTAGAGAAAAAACTAAAAAGAAAAGAGCTTTTGGAAAAAGAAAATGAGGGAGAGGTAATTTCTCATACGAATCTGAAAAGAAGAAAGTCTAAGAAGAAAGAGAAGATTTTTGGAAAGAAAAATATCAAAAGATGAAAGAAATTTAAAAATCATAAGACAAAATTATCTGATAAGAATCTGAAGTCTTTCCAGCTTGCTGCACAAGTTCCAGATCCACTAATTTTGCCACATCTGAAGGGATCTGGAGTGACAAAGAAGAAAATTGAGCTGAAGAGAAGTCCCAACCACACCAGTTAAGAAATCTGGTTGGCAAAAGTCGAGCCAACGACTTTAAAAAAAGGCCGGCTTTCCGAAAGGCAGCCTGATGAGTAGTTTTTTTACGCTTTCAATAAAGAGATGTTTGTGGTTCCAAGCAAGCTTGGAGAAATCGGAGGATCTTCAAAGTTGCTGACATTCAGATTTTTCGCCAACGCGTATGTCAAAATCAAAATTTTTGCACACTTATCAGATACATTCTTTACTAGCTACAACCCTTTGTTTTTAAATGCTTTATTGACCTATTCATTCTTCTTTCTGAGCATTGAGTATAATGCATCATTTTAAGCTTGAGAATGAGGTTAGTATAAAATTTTTCATTTCTTGTTAAAAAATTTAAAATTTTCAGTTTTTAGGTTAAAATTTTCAAATTTTATTTTTCTTTTTACATTTTATCTTCTCTATTGCCTTTTCATATAAAAAATTTGAAAAATCTAAAAAAAATATCTTTATATTTTTCTACATTTATAAATAAAAAACTCAAAAATAGTTTATTGCTAGTTATTTTAGTTTTTATTTTCTACATAAAAAATAAAAAATTATGAAAATAAAAAATAAAAAATTAATTTTTTTACATGAGATAAGGATATTATTTACATTCGATAGCTTTGTAAAAATGAAGTGTGACAAGAATCGAAAATAACAGTCACATTATAATCAATTTTAAGAATTATCTTTTCATATCAGAAGTGCATTAGATGTTTTTGAAATATGAACCAACATAAGAGTCCGATAATTTTTACAATGGAAGTTTGGGATGGAAAACAAACAGTGTTTTAGGAATAATTTCCTTAAATGCCTGAAAAAGAACCTAGATTGAATAACCATTTTCTTGCCTTGAAGTATTGAACCCTATAGTTTCTGTGTCTTTTGAGGTTAGGAAGGAACTCTTGTTATATCCACACAATTTATTATCATTTTTGAAGTATTTAAGATATAGTGGGCCTTAAAGTGAAACCCATGCCCAATCAATATATGTTAAAAATGGTGCATCGAGCAACTTGAAGAAATCTGACATTCAAAGTCGAATCCAAGTCAAGTTCAAGTCGAAATCAAGAACCAAGAAAAGTTATATTTGAAGAGTTGATCAAGACAAAGAAGATGTTTGGTGTAACGAGTTAGGTCCCTTGATATTGGAATCATAGGGGTAAGCTTGGATTTTCTGTCCATAATGGAGCTTACCGCGTTTACTGGACGATTTTGAAAAAAAAGAGGGGCCGGTCAAACTAAGGTTTCATAAACGAATTTTCGTGAATTTGTTTATAAAAATACATTCTTTTCACAAATTTTACTTAAGCTTGGTTTGACTTACTAAATATGAATTCTGAATCTACAATAAAGGTATTGAGACTGTTGTCTAGGTAGTGATTTCATTGGAGCTTCCCTCGGTGTGAATTCTAATCATGTGAAAAAAGAGTGAATTATTTTTTATTCAAAATTTTATTTTCCTACATTTGACTTTAAATTCTTTTTATGCCATCTACACCTTTCCATTTGTATGCGATGTTTAATCTTTTTATTACTTGAGGGCAAGTAAAGTCTAAGTTTGGGGAAATTTGATAGATGTCATTTTATACTTATTTTAGGGTAGTTTTATCAGAATTTTGCATTATTTTTATGCTTTTCATGTGCATTTGTTTAAATAATGTTCAACTAATGTATTTCGTAAGAATTCTCATACTACTCATGTTTTGGTGTCTATTTCAGGTAATTTGAAGAGGGGCAGTAGTTTGAAAGTTTTTGGAGCATAACCGGAGCTTATCTGGAGCTTATCTAGAGCCAAAACGCTAATAAAAAAGAATAAATATGGGCTATTTATCACCAAAATGGGTCGTTCTTCACTTAGAAACATAACTAGAGGATTTCTGGTTTTTTATAGCATTTTAAAATTTCGGCCCTGAAGCACGGGCCGTGCCTACCTCTAGATTACATTATTTGGGTATTTTAACCTATGAAGCCCAATCACGGTTCATGCTTCCCCATATTTTGATTTTTTCTGATTTTTTCTGAGCCGTGCCCCCTAAGCACAGGTCGTGCATACTGCCAAAACCCTTGCTGCCCAAGCTACTGTATAAATACCAGATATCCTCTAAATCAATTCCAGAGACGATTCTAGATGACGAAAAACACTTCTAAAGGAGGTTTTCTACTACTTCTCATCACTTTATGAAGATCCGAAGGCTATGAACCATCTCCCACGTTTAGTTTAGTAAGATTTAGTTGTTTAATGTTTCTTTTAATTGTTCTAAATCAAAATTTAGCCATTTCTAGCTAAATCCCTAGTTTTCAGTTCTGCAAAAGACTAGTACTTCTCATATGATTAGTTATCAGATTTGGTTTTCATTGTGTGCTTCTATCTAGTTGTTTTGGTTTTGAGCTTAAAGAATGATTGATTTTTAATTCTTGTTAGTCTAATCACCTAGCTAGGGTTTCATCATTCTAGTTAATTAGTTAGTAGAATTTGTAATTGTTCTTTTCAATTGGTAATAAGTAACAAATATCATATTAGTTCCCTATTAGGGATTAAACTCTCATATAAATTGAAATTTCATACATTTATGCTTCCTAGCTTATGAGAAGTATTGGGTATGGCTGGCAATTTTATACATAACTTAATGAAACTTTTTTTTTATCTCAATTTAACTAGACAGTAAAGAGTTAGTGTTAACTGAAGAGCTTTTTTTGGTTAATTTAACTAGGTAAAAGAGATTATACTAGACTTTTTAGTTTTTCTCAGTGCCAACTTAGATAGAGCACATTTTGAATAACTAGATCTGGGCTGATTGCACAATTAAGAAAGTCGCAAAAGAGGTGAATTCGTTTTTATTATTGAATTTTCTTTGTTTATTTTCACTGCTATTTGGTTTAGTTATTAATTAAAAAGTTCCCCCTTTTTCATATTTTCTATTTATTGACTAGAATGTGCCTGATGCAAAAATTCATTGAGTGTTAGGTTGTGCCCATGAGGATTCGACCCTGCTTCCTTGGACTATCCATTAGTGCAACCAGCGGTAGTAATTTATTTGCTTAAATTGTATGCAACAGTGGTTTAACAGTATCACCATCTCTTCGTTCAAGAATATAGTTTCGTGTAAGAACACAACGGCATCGTTGTCATTGGCTTCAATGTAGTTCGCCTACTGCAACTTCTGGATTCTATCTGGGCATTGGGATGCAAAGTGTCATGTTTTATCACAACGATAACAAATGATTTTTGACTGATCCTTCTTAGATTTTTCTTTGTTAGGATGTTAAACACTCTCGTTACCAGTGGCTTGTCACATCCCTTGGAGGTTCGTTTTGCCTTTTCCTTTTCCTTTTGACCCCTTCCATCCTCCCTTCAAGTTATTTTGAGTCTTTAAACTCGAACAATCATCCTTTGAGAATAGTATTTTTGACTGACTACTATCTCCATGATCATCGTCGTTTATTCTTTCTTAGTATGCCATTAATCCCATGAATACGTCTTCGAAACTACTTTGGTTTAGATCTAGAACTTGTTCAAGTGTAGCAACTACTTGAATCAATCTTGATCTAGGTAAGGTTTTAAGGAATTTCTACATGATTTTTGGTTCTTCAATAACCTCCCCAAGGCCATCGGATTTTGAGGCGATTTAGGATAATTTACTGGCATATTTGTCAATTATTTCTGCATCTTGCATCTTGAGTTGTTCGAATTCGGGTATTAAGATTTGCAACCTTACTTCCTTCACTCGATCTACTCCAACATGTATTGCTTTGATCACATCCCACAACTTCTTGGAGGTTTCTTGATCGACAATCTGCATGATCAGATTTTCAAGGAAGGATTGATACAGTAAACCCATTGCAAGTTCGTTCTTCTTAGGATTCATATTATCTGGATCGATCATCTCCCATATTTTGTGTATACGCAACACAACTTTGATGTTCATTGCCCATACAGTGTAACTTTTGGGTGTTAGCATTGGTTATTAGATTGAGGTTACTCTGACTTCATTCCCTTTGCATGGTTTTGTGTCGTCTAACATGGAGGTATTTATTTATAACTAGAAACTTGGTTGTAAAATAACAACAATGAGGATTCTTACCCTGTCGATTAAGCACTATAATCACATCTCACATCTCTGATACCAATTTAAGAAATGTAAAAACACAAAGAAGATGGAATAACTCTCCAATACATTGAGAAAATAGATTTAAACTAAATTACAATATGTGTATACATAATACATATAAGCCTAACTAGATATATGGAAATATGAAATACATATAGACAAAGACTAGTATATGTATACATAACTCTCCAATACATAATACATATAGACTAAGACTAGTCTATGTAAACCACTTGGGTTGTGGTGACTTGGTAAGGCATGTGGAAGATATGGTGGATAACCTATTGACCCATGTTCAAATCCTGGCACCACTCAGCCCTTGTGGCCATGGAGGTTCGCATGCAGTGACTCCAGGGCATGAAGCAAAGCTTTATGTTTGCAGCGGGGGATTAGTCGGTGCGCGAAAGCTGGCCCGGAAACCCTCGTTAAGGAAGATCCCTTTCCAAAAAAAAAAAGACTAGTCTATGTATGGAAATATGAAATCGACTTGATCCATGTTCAAAGGACTCCTTGTTGGCCTGAAAGATCTCTTTTCCTTAGGTATCAAGGAATTCCAATAGCCACTTTAGCCATTGTTGTAAGATTCTTTTGTTTCCATTAAATTCCTAGGAATACATGTGGTTTGAAAGGTCAGCATAATGTTGGTGAATTCATCGGTTTTGTATACCTTAAAACGTTTATTAGAAATCGTTAGGTCAATCTTTATTTTACTCTTGTTTTAATGGGTTTGTGTATGCCAAACTGTTTTCTTAGCGCTGTCCTAGTAGTGGTTTGGATAGTTTAGCACCTATATTTGAGATCTAGATATTTGTTTGTGAATAGGAAAAAGTTCTATTGTGATCTACTATTTTCTTGTGTTTTATTTCTTAGAATCTTGTATATTTGCTTTCTTAAATTCATTAGAGAAATACCATTCTAGTATTCTTTTGTTGTTTTACTTTGCGTGTGCTACTAATCCTTTCAAGGAGTCCCTTAAAGAGTAGTAGTTTTAGTTTAACAATGTTATGATGAGTTCTTATAATTGAGCTATGACTAGTGTAGAATAATCCCTAAACCACGACGCTTCATTGGACGTGCAAAAGAGTTTAGAAAGTTATGTTTGCTTCAACTTGTCGTCATGTTGTAGCTAGCAACCACAGGTGGGAGTGTTAAATCCGTATAGATCTATAAATATATTTCCCTCACTTAAAATTTATCAATTATAGGTCATGGCTAGCAAAAGTATATTTAGCTAGGAGATGAATTGTGGCTCATCTAACACCTGTTGGTGTGGGCATCCACTAGTCAATCATGTTTTTGTTCTTTGTTGTATTTGTATGAGATATTGATTATACATATATACATTAATCATATATATAGATATATATATATATATATATATATATATATATATATATATATATATCCCCTATTCTAATAAAGATGTACCTTTATGCCAGATGGCATTTTCTGAGCCCCTCCCCAATGAATTTTCCCGCTCAAAGATTCTATGTGAAGTTCCAAAAACACCCTTTCTACCTATGAATATCCCTATCTGCATTCATTCTCGCTCTGGCGTTGGAAACAATTAAGAGTTTCCAAATTCTATGCTATAAATCAGCCTCCAATTTCCAGAAATCAGGGATGTAATCCCATAAAATTGATTTGGTTTTCAAATTTCAACCCTAAAGGATCGCTTCTTCTTCTTCTTCTTCAATGTTACTCTCTCTCTCTCTCTCTCTCTCTCTCTCATTTCATGATTTCTTTAGCTACCAAGTCTCAACCATCTTTATTGCATAATTCCACCGCCTATGTGCGGTGTAACGCCCGCGTTTCCAGGCTAGGCATTATTGTTGATGTAATATTCTAGGTTAACCCTTTTAACTTTTATTGAAGTATTAACGATGAAATATTTGAATATTATGTGAATTATGTGTTTATTTTCTTAATTATTATAAAAAATGAATTAAGAATAAAATAAGCGTCAAAATTAAAGTGTGAGATAAGCCCGATATCTTTGCACGAAGATGTAGTGGTTGAGATGAGGTTTACGAAAATATAAAGAATGCTGAAATCCGAGTTATAACGAAGAAGTTATGACCTGTCGAAGTTTTGCGACAAAACCGGTGTGGCACAACGTGACGTAGATAGTGAATTTACGAAGGAGTGATAGTTAGCCTTAGTGATCAACGCGAAATACATAGATAATGTTGAACCAAGAGCATGCATAAAAAGAACGCCTAAATCTGACTTCGTATGAGGAAGTTATGATTTTAAAAAGTTTCAGCTCAGCAATAGACAGTCCAAAAGTTCGAATTGACATCAAGCGAGTTTTAGCCCATACTTTCTAAACGAGAATCAAAGATCTCATCGATAGTAGTGCAACAACAGAAAGAGGGACGAAAACGGATGTCGGATGAAGAAGTTATGAATTTATAACGGAGTTTTATTGTCCCAGCCTACTAAAAATAAATAATAATAAATAAATTCAAAATTAGCCAACAGAATCGAAATGAAAAATGTAGAGCATAATCTCACCTACGCGTGGATATAAAGAACGTCAAAAACGGAGCTCGTATGCGAAAGTTATGATTTTTTTGAAGATCGTAGCATGCATACCAAAGCTTATCCGAAGCGTACGCCCAGCATAACCAAAATTACTCCCAACGTAATCCCAGACCCAGCAGCCTACAAATAGAAACCGAGATCAGCCATTTTCTTTGTTTATTTTCTTCCTTTCTCTCTAAGTTTTGCATCGTTTTACGTGCCAATTATATCCCGAAGCCCCGGTATCATTCCCGAGCCCCGAAGTAATTCCGAAGTCTTGAGGATCCCGAGGAGCGTTATTCCCGAGCCGAAGCCCTACCCGCGAGGAGCCCGGTTTTTGTGAAGATTTTCCAGATCTAGCAAAGAATACTACTTTTACAAGTTGTAGTATTGCCCGATCATCTTCTGATCAAGTGAGTGTATAGTCACTTTCATCTTACACATAGATATAAATTATTTTATAAAATACGTGCTATGTGTATATATATATATATATATATATATATATATATATATTGTTGTTTATATGTGTGAGTGTGTGATTACTTTCTTATAAACGATAAACATGAAGTATTTGCTTTGCAATACGTGTTATGTGTTTATACATTATTTGTTTATTTGAAATAAGTGTTGGATAAATGTTTTATACAAATTTTAAACCGTATATGTATTTTTATTTACAAAAGTTTTGGGCAAAGCATGGGTAGATAGTTGATGTGTGTTAAAATGAAGAGACAACTCAATGTCGTTGTTTTTGATTCAGTCATCTAGCGGAGTTTAGATGATGACCACAAACTTTTCTAGACAGTCCTGTGGAACACTAGCAGGCTTGCCACCTGTAGGTGTTAATGAACTTGGGTGTTCATTCGATGTACTCCATCCCCCCCATGGTTGCCTTATTTGACATATATTGTTGGGAGACCCCCGAAGCATGTGTTGTCGCCCGATGAAATATTCTTAGATTAGGTCCCTTGAGAAAAGTGTTTACGGACGTAAAGTGAGGATAACGGGAATGGGTAATTGGGTATTTGTTGGTTGATGAAGTTAATATAATTATTTATTGTGGGTTGAGAACCCTATATACTCACCAGGCTCCCAAGCCTGACCTACTTAGTTTCTTTGTATTACAGGAAGTGGTGCGATGGCATAAGATGGATAATCATCAAGTTGTTTTGTTTACAAGTCTGTATATCTATATATTTGTTGAATGACTTGTAATGTTATCGTTTATGCTTTATGGTCTGTATCGGAACATGACATCCCGGTTTTTTATTTTGAAATGAAATTATATTTCTTCATGAAATGTTTTGATAAAAATCTATTTTATCATCTTTTGTTTTTGGAAAAAAAATCCGCATCTCTTTTAAAATCAAAAGAATTTACTCTGAAAATGTTTAAAAAGCATAAATGAAACCGGTTTTTTCTGGCCGAGATTTTGGGGATGTCACAGTTGGTATCAGAGCATTAGTTTAAGCGAACTAGGAAATTTGTAGGATTTCTAGACTTAAACTTAGAATGCTAAGTGATATTGTGAGATGTGTGTCTGTTATATTTTAGACATGAGCACTAGTTAATTTTAGGAAAATTGCCTAAAATGCTTTTATGTGCTAAATGTTATATGTTTGTCATATATGATATTATTTGTTCAAATCCATGGTTTGTTGCCAACCGGATCTGGAAAACTTATGTGTTTAGGATTCTAAGCGTATGTATATGATATTAGAACTAGCATGTAATCGTTTCGGAGTAATAAGGATGATTTGAATATCTATCGTGAATGAGGATCTAATTTCACCTTATTCGGTGTATAGATAAAAAATGGTGAGAACGAGAAGTTGATTTGGAAACGCTGACCAAAATAGGAATCAACCGCTTGTAGTCGAGCAAGCGCCTGCGATTGGGCAAATACCTGTCGTAGCAGCAGCACCACAGCCAATGACAATGGCAGGAGTTCAATTGATGATTCAGGCAATGTTGGATCGTCAGATGGATGAAACCAGACGTTTGATTAGGCAAAATCGTGAGGAATCGTCAATTCGAGTTGAAGAGCCCGAAGTAAATGGAGGGTCGTCCGAAGGAGAAAACCTCAGTAGTATAATTTGTCAAGAGAACCCACCTGTTAATAGACACAATAATCAAGATGGATTGGGGTACAAATACAAGGACTTTTTAACTTGCAAGCTGTCGACATTTAGTGGAAAGGAGGACCCGATCGAAGTAATGGATTGGATCTCCGAAATGAAGTTGGCCTTTATGACATGTGGATGTAGAGGCAAGTTGCAGACTATGTTTGTTGTACGTCAGTTCAGGGGTGGAGCCGTTCGTTGGTGGAACACTCTGGGGAACACCCTTAGCCCTAATGAACCACTACAATTGACTTGGGTCGAATTCTTGGTGCAGTTCAAGCGCAAGTTCTGCTCAGCCCAAAATCTATTGGAATTAGAAAATAAGTTTCTGACGTTGACAAAAGGCAGCATGTCAGTCGACGAATACACAAACGCCTTCACAGAAAAAATGGAGTTTGCCTTGCGCATTGTCCCGGATGAGCTAACAAAGGTGGACCGGTATGCGAAGGGACTCCCATGGGAGTATGCGGTGCTAGTGCGTCAGGCACTTACTCTAGAGGCAGCTATTTGGGCTGCCAAGTCTGTTGAGGACATAATCAAGGGAAGAACCGCCGACAAGGTTGAAGTTGGCGAAAATAGAAAATTTGAAGGAACTTCAGGTTCCAATAAGAAAAGTAAATTTTCGAACTCAAATTCGAAGAAGTTTGGAGGAAAGGGAGGTGAAGCAAAATGGTGCGAGAAGTGCAAGAAAAAACACTTTGGGAAATGTAGCGAGGATGTAACCTGCTACAAGTGTGGAAAGATGGGGCATTATGCCAATGAGTGTCTGTCCAACAAGAGGATGTGATTTGGTTGTAACGAGGAGGGGCACATTTTGAAAGAATGTCCGAAAAAGAAAGAGGCAGCAAAACCCAACATTCCCCCAAAGCCGAAAACAAGAGCCTTCCAGATGACACTTGAGTCTGCGAAAGATAAAGTTGATGTCGCTTCAAGTACCTTTCTCGTAAACGAATTACCTGCTCAAATTTTGTTTGATTCTGGAGCCAACTACTCCTTTATTTCGCATGAGTTTGGTAGAAAACTAGCTTTGCCTGTTGATAGACTAGATAATGTTTTATTAGTTGAAGTCGCTGTTGGCAAGTTTGTACCTGTTAGCCATCGAATGAAAAAATCTTAATCGAATTGAATGGGAAAAAGTTTCATGAGGAATTATTGCCTATAGAAGTAAATGGTTTTGACATCGTGTTGGGAATGGATTGGCTTAGCGCCAATGATGTCGAGATTTTATGCAAGAAGAAGATAGTAAAAGTAAACCCGCCAGGGAAAGAGTCATTTATGATGTACGGGGACAAACGCCAAGTAAATTTTGGAATCATTTCCCTAATGAAATCCAGGAAGTATTTGACCAAGGGATGTACATCATATTGAGCATTCGTGATCGATGCTAGGAAGGAAAAGAAGGTGATGCAAAGTATTCCAGTGGTGTGTGATTATCCGGAAGTATTTCTCGAAGATCTTCCTGGATTACCACCTGATAGACAAGTGGAATTCATAATAGACTTGTTACCAGGAACCACGCCAATAGCAAAAGCACCGTACCGATTAGCACCAATGGAGATGAAGGAGTTGATGATGCAACTTCAGGAGTTATTGGACAAAGGTTTTATTACACCTAGTTCATCGCCCTGGGGAGCTCCGATGTTGTTCGTAAAGAAGAAAGACGGGAGCATGAGAATGTACATCGATTATGGAGAGCTGAATAAAGCAACGATAAAGAATATATATATCCGTTGCCAAGGATCGACAACCTGTTTGATCAATTCCAAGGTTCGAGCTATTTCTCGAAGATCGATCTAAGGTCAGGATATCATCAGCTGAAGGTAAGAGAACAAGATATTGAGAAGACTGCATTCAGAACTAGATATCGACACTACGAGTTCTTGGTTATGTCGTTTGGACTAACCAATGCTCTAGCAGCGTTCATGGATTTAATGAATCGGGTTTGTAATCCATTCCTTGAAAAATCTGTGATAGTGTTCATAGATGACATTTTGGTTTATTCAAAGAGCCAAGAAGAGCATGGAAGACACTTGCGAGAAGTGTTAGAAGTTTTGAAGAAGGAGAAGTTGTATGCAAAGTTCTCCAAATGTGATTTTTGGATTAGAGAAGTCCAATTCTTGGGTCACATGGTCAACCAAGAAGGTATAATGGTTGATCCGACAAAGATTGAAGTTGTGACAAACTAGGAGCAACCGAAGAATCCCACGGAGATCCGAAGCTTTTTGGGATTAGCTGGATATTACCAAAGGTTTATCCAAGGCTTTTCTTCGATCGCTAGTCCATTAATAGCTTTGACCCATAAAGGAGTCGTTTATGCTTGGAATGATAAGCACAGAGAAGCTTTCGAGTTGCTAAAGAAGAAGCTATGTGAGGCACCGATTTTATCTCTACCTGATGGAGTTAAAGACTTCGTTGTTTATAGCGATGCGTCTGGGGTTGGATTGGGTTGTGTTTTGATTCAAAGAGATTAGGTGATCGCGTATGCATCTCGATAGCTAAAAGGGCATGAAAAGAACTACCCGAGTCACGATCTGGTGTTGGCAGCGGTAGTTTTTGCTTTAAATATATGGAGGCATTACCTCTATGGAACAAAGTGCAAATTGTTCACTAATCATAAGAGTCTTCAATATCTCTTTAATCAGAAAGAATTGAACATGAGACAGTGACGCTGGCTAGAATTACTTAAAGACTATGACTGTGAGATACTTTACCATACCGGTAATGCTAATGTTGTTGTTGATGCTCTCAGTCAAAAAGTTAATCTCAAAAATAGAAGGCCAAGAACATTGAGAATAGAAGTTGTCTCGACTATTTTGGAAAGTATAAAGAAAGCTCAAAGAGAAGCTTCTGAAAAGAATGACCGAAAAGAGGAACGTTTGGGTAAAACGTTGGTGTTCAATACAAACGGTCATGGACTGAAGGTATTCCAAGATCGGGTTTGGGTACATAAGTCAGTAGGAATAAGAGATCTTCTGATGGAAGAAGCTCACAAAACGATGTACTCGATTCATCCCGATAGCACTAAAATGTATAGGGACCTGAAACCCTACTACTGGTGGCCAACGATGAAGCCTGATGTTGCAAAGTATGTGGCCGAGTGTGTGACTTGTGTGAGGGTTAAGGCACAATATCAGAAACAATATGGGAGTTTAGAACCTTTGCATGTGCCTATGGGCAATTCGGAGGACATCACGATGGATTTTATCACTAAACTGCCCAGGACAAAGAATGGTCACGACATGATTTGGGTGGTCGTTGATCGATTCACTAAGAGTGAGCATTTCATAGTAGCCAACGAGAAATGGTCTATGGAGAAGCTTGCAAATTCTTATGTAAAGGAAATTGTGAGGCTTCACGGTGTTCCGCTAACGATTGTGATGGATCGTGATAGTCGTTTCACCTCAAGGTTTTGGAAAAGTCTACAAGAGGAGATGGGTACCAAGTTGTGTTTGAGCACAGCTTACCATCCATAGATTGATGGTCAAAGCGAACGAACGATACAAATGCTTAAAGATATGCTAAGAGCATGTACCCTAGAATTCCAAGGTAATTGGGTTGAACATTTACCATTGATAGAATTTTCCTACAATAATAGTTTCCACTCAAGCATAAAGATGGAACCTTATCAAGCTTTGTACGGACAGAAGTGTCGTACGCCGTCATGTTGGCTTGAGGATGGGGAGAAGCAGTTTATGGGACCGTAGATAGTCCATCAAACTGCCGAAAAGCTTAAAATAATCAGGGAAACAATGTTAGCTTCTTAGGATCGTCAAAAGAGCTATGCTGACAAGAAAAGACGACCGGTAACTTTTGAAGTTGGGGATTCGATCTTACTTAAAGTCTCACCATGGAAGGGACTTATAAGGTTTGGTAAAAGGGGAAAGTTAAGTCCAAGGTTTATTGGACCATTTAAAGTTTTTCAGAGAATTTGGAACCAAGCTTACAAGCTCGAACTACCAGAAGAACTAAATGGAATTCATAGCACCTTTCACGTGTGTTATTTGAGTAAGTTCATATGAGAAGTTCCCGACATGATTCCACTTTCGGAGTTAAGAATTGATGAAAACAAAAGGTTGATTGAAGAACCAGAGGCAATAGTTGATCGAAAGACTAAGAAGTTGTGAGGCAAGATGGTCGAGTTAGTGCTTGTCCGATGGAAACATGCGAATGGGCCAAATCTCACCTGGGAAACGGAGAGTGACATGTTGAGTCGCTATCCGCATTTGTTTGTTGATGTGTGATTCCGAGAATGGAATCATCCTAAGGGGGAGAGAATTGTAACGTCCGCGTTTCCAGGCTAGGCATTATTGGTGATGTAATATTCTAGGTTAACCCTTTTAACCTTTATTGAAGTATTAACGATGAAATATTTGAATATTATGTGAATTATGTGTTTATTTTCTTAATTATTATAAATTAATGAACTAAGAATAAAATAAGCATCAAAATTAAAGTGTGAGATAAGCCCGATATCTTTGCACGAAGATGTAGTGGTTGAGACGAGGTTTCCGAAAATATAAAGAATGTTGAAATCCGAGTTATAACGAAGAAGTTATGACCTGTCCAAGTTTCGCAACAACACCGGTGTGGCACAGCATAACGTAGATAGTGAATTTACGAAGGAGTGATATTTAGCCTTAGTGATCAACACGAAAAATGTAGATAATGTTGAAGCGAGAGCATTCATAAAAAGAACGCCTAAATCTGACATCGTATGAGGAAGTTATGATTTTTCAAAGTTTCAGCTTACCAGTAGACAGCCCAAAAGTTCGAATTGACATCGAGCGAGTTTTAGCCGAAACATTCTAAACAAGAATCGAAGATCTCATCGATAGTAGTGCAACGACAGAAATAGGGACGAAAACGGACATCGGATGAAGAAGTTATGAATTTATAACGGAGTTTTGCTGTCCCGGCCTACTAAAAATAAATAAAAAAATAAATCAAAATTAGCCAACGGAGTCTAAATGAAAGTTGTAGAGCATAATCTCACCTACGCGTGGATATAAAGAATGTCAAAATGGAGCTCGTATGCGAAAGTTAAGAGTTTTTGAAGATCGTGGCACTCATACCAAAGCTTATCCAAAGCGTACACCCAGCATAATCAAAATTACGTCCAGTGTACTTGGAAATTACGCCCAACGTAATCCCAGACCCAACAGCCTATAAATAGAAACTGAGATCAGCCATTTTCTTTGTTCATTTTCTTCCTTTCTCTCTAAGTTTTGCTTCGTTTTGCGTGTCAATTATATCCCGAAGCCCCGATATCATTCTCGGGCCCCGAAGTAAGTTCTGAAGTCCCAAGGATCCCGAGGAGTGTTATTCCCGAGCCGAAGCTCTGCCCGCGAGGAGCCCGGTTTTTGTGAAGATCTTCTAGATCTAGCGAAGAATACTACTTTTACAAGTTGTAGTATTGCCCGATCATCTTTTGATCAAGTGAGTGTATAGTAACTTTCATCTTACACATAGATATAAAGTATTTTATAAAATACGTGCTATGTGTATATATATATATATATATATATATATATATATATATATATATATATATATTGTTGTTTATACATGTGAGTGTGTGGTTACTTTCTTATAAAACATAAACATGAAGTATTTACTTTGAAATACGTGTTATGTGTTTATACATTATTTATTTATTTGAAATAAGTGTTGAAGAAATGCTTTATACAAATTTTAAACCGTATATGTATTTTTATCTACAAAAGTTTTGGGCAAAGCATGGGTAGATAGTTGATGTGTGTTAAAATGAAGAGACACCTCGATGTCGTTGTTTTTGATTCAGTCATCTAGCGGAGTTTAGATGATGACCACAAACTTTTCTAGACAGTCCTGTGGAACACTAGCAGGCTTGCCACCTGTAGGTGTTAATGAACTTGGGTGTTCATTCGATGTACTCCATCCCCCCATGGTTGCCTTATTTGACATATATTGCTGGGAGACCCCCGAAGCATGTGTTGTCGCCCGATGAAATATTCTTAGATTAGGTCCCTTGAGAAAAGTGTTTAGGGACGTAAAGTGAGGATAACGGGAATGGGTAATTGGGTTTTTGTTGGTTGATGAAATTAATATAATTATTTATTGTGGGTTGAAAACCATATATGCTCACCAGGCTCCCAAGCCTGACCCACTCAGTTTCTTTGTATTACAGGAAGTGGCGCGATGGCATAAGATGGATAATCATCAAGTTGTTTTGTTTAAAAGTCTGTATATGTATATATTTGTTGAATGACTTGTAATGTTATCGTTTATGCTTTATGGTCTGTATCGGAAAATGACATCCCGGTTTTTGATTTTGAAATGAAATTATATTTCTTCATGAAATGTTTTGATAAAAATCTATTTTATCATGTTTTGTTTTTGGGAACAAATTCCGCATCTCTTTTAAAATCAAAAGGATTTACTCTGAAAATGTTTAAAAAGCATAAATGAAACCGGTTTTTTCTGGCCGAGATTTTGGGGATGTCACAGTTGGTATCAGAGCATTAGTTTAAGCGAACTAGGAAATTTGTAGGATTTCTAGACATAAACTTAGAATGCTAAGTGATATTGTGAGATGTGTGTCTGTTATATTTTAGACACGAGCACTAGTTAATTTTAGGAAATTGCCTAAAATGCTTTTATGTGTTAAATGTTATATGTTTGCCATATATGATATTATTTGTTCGGATCCATGGTTTGTTGCCAACCAGATCTGGAAAACTTATGTGTTTAGGATTCTAAGCGCATGTATACGATATTAGAACTAGCATGTAATCGTTTAGGAGTAATAAGGATGATTTGAATATCTATCATGAATGAGGATCTAATTTCACCTTATTCGGTGTATAGATCAAAAATGGTGAGAACGAGAAGTGGAGTTGGAAACGCTGACCAAAACAGGAATTAACCGCCTGTAGTCGAGCAAGCGCTTGCGATTGAGCAAATACCTGTCGTAGCAGCAGCACCAGAGCCAATGATAGATGTAATTATTTATTACCAACAAAAGCTATTTAGGAATCAACCGCCTGTAGTCGACCATATCTGTAAAAATCAACAAAGCGCAAGAACGAAAAATGCTAATCATAGATCCAATTATTTATTACCAATAAAAGCTATTTAGGAGGGGTTGAGTAGACCTTGATAAAGTATACTACATCTATTGATTTCTTTCATGTTCAAATAAAATGACTTATATCAATCAATCAACAAACTTTTTAGTAGAACCATAACATGTGATGTGATTCATTTATTTGTTTAATGATAGTATTCGGCGTGTGCAGGTGTCCATATTCACGGAATATTTTTCAGATGATTTTTCAAAGGTGCAATTGGATTTAGATGATGACATAGAACAAGAAGAAAAGTCAATCAAAACTCTCTGTGTATACCCTTCACACAAGGCACATAAGATGAAGGGAGATAATGATTTAAAGCATGATAAGCTAGTATTAAGGATCTACATCCTTGGTATTAATATTGTGTATCCTTGATCACATGTGATCAAGTATCTAGTGATGAATGCTCTTCAAGAGCAAAAAAAAAATCAATATTTAAGGGTGTTCTTGGGTGTATCTATTGAAGCCCTTAAAGCAATTTTCAGTTTGATACTTGGTACAACATAAGTCTATTTTGTTTCACCATTTTTTCAAATCTTTGATTAATCATTACGATTTATAAATCGGATATTTATCACTTAACGTATTATTTGTTACAATTCTATGCATATTTCCATTTATTTACCATTTTACCATTGGCTTGTGAGTTGACAGGGATGCACAGGATTCGGTTGAAGTAATTTGTAGAGATATGACTTGTCTTACTCCTCAAGCATACCTTTCATCAACTATCATGAACTTTTATATATGGTAAATTTATCATTTCATCTTTTAACAATTAAAAAAAAAAGTATTGTACATATGTACACTTTAAAAATATATCCAAGTAGCCTACATGACTTACTTTTTTTGGCAAGATATCTTTAACAGAAACCATCATCAAAAAACATACAAGGAAATTTGCATTTTTTCAATACGTATTTTTCTATAACAAGCTCCAGAAGGTATCCACTTTTAAGTACTTCTTTAAATTATCTTTGTTTACTAATTTGTTTTTAGAGTTAAATGCAAGAAATAACAACATACTTTTGTTGATTTGTTTATTATAGCATCTTATTTTTATTTCTCCTTATTATAAAATTCTACTTTGAAATTTAACTAAGTTATAGCATGTTAATCCAAATATATGCTTAATTTTTTTTATTGTTGATTGAAATTTGTTTGTTGGTTTTTAGGTGTGTAAGATGCGGGTTAACCTATATGTCAAAGACTACAAAAATTCAAAAAGAATATTTGGTATGGATTGTGTGTCTACTCTGATTTTGGTTGTATGTCTTAAACAAAGATAAGAGAAGCTAAAGAGTAAATTTTAAGTTCATAATTAACTTTAGTGTCAATGCTTTTACACTTGCTTTAATTTTTAAAATTATTTCTATCATTTTATGACGACATGAATTAATTTTAATTATTACAGTGTAAATGTTTGATGAATTTGAACTACTTGGAAGGAAAATAGTAAAGCGTAAGGGAATTTTTGTTTAATCTATTTTAAACATAATTTATCCAATCTTAAACCAGAAAAAATAAACATCATGAATTACAAACATATTATGTACTAATGTAGCCAATTTTGATTTATTATCTAGCATTTAGCCATTTTTTTTCTTCAATATATCAAAGTGTGAGGGAAATTTTATTTAATCTTTCAACATCATTTATCAAGACATATTAGGTTAGATTAAAATAATAATATACTTTTACCTCATTTGTTTATTATAACATTCTACTTTAATTTTTCCTATTATAATATTGTACTTTGTAAAATATCTTCCAAATATAAAGGTGCTGATTTTGTAATTAGAATGATAAAATGTCGTGTTAAGAAAGTAGAATGCTATAATAAACAAATAAGTCAAAGTATGTTTCTAGTTTTTGCATTTATCCTTATAAGTTTTGGCTAAATACAAGAAAATAGACACTTTCACTTTTCTGTTTGTTATAATATCCCAAATCTTCTGTAATTTCTTGGTGAGCTGTGAAGTACGATTTCATCTTCTTCTACTTGATGTTCATAAATTTGCTATTAACAATGAGTATTATAGATCGAAATGAAAGTACGATATTATAATAATAAAAAATGTTAAATTGTTATGGTTGATGATATCACCGATTACCAAACATGCAAACATTTTTTTTTGCAAAACCAACTTATTCTTCTTATACTTACATTAAATTAGGAATGTTAATTTATTTAAACTTTTGAGAATAAAATATTTTTAACTATCTAGAAATCGGTAAACGGATTTAACCAATTTTAGTTCCAAAATTAGTGTATTCTAAAAACCACTTAAAATACAAAACTAAGATCAAGACAAACTTTCATATAGTTGGTAGTGCTCATTATTTTCTTTTTTATTTTTTGTGTTTTATTGGTAACCAATTAATTTTGATCAACAATATAACCTAACGATTAATCATTATAATTTAGAAGTTTGAATAGTTTTTTTTTTTTTTTCAACTGTGGTTTCAACCATGGGTTTAAACCTAGTTTATATATATATATATATATATATATATATATATATATATATCATACCTAATAAATAAAGAATTTTTTGCCACATGTCCTCTTTTCCTTCATTTAAACATATGATATTTTTTAGAATTTTTAAAATTTTTATTTTTCACTTGTCATTTTATTGTATTTTTCATTTTATTAAATTAAAATTCCACATTTAATATGTAAGGTAATATATATGTAATGTATTTATTAGAAAAAGGTTTATATATGTAATGTATTCAGTACATTAAAACCTTATTAATTTTAATAATTCAAAAATTTTCTTATTTTTCTTATAAATTCAAACTTTTCAAATTATTAAATTTTTATATTTATTTATTTTTTTAAAATAAACTCATATAATATATGTGTCTCACATCTAGTGTGTGTGTGTGTGTGTATATATATATATATATTATATAGTAAATTACTGAAATCGTACTTGTGGTTTGGTCAAAATTGCACGTTTGGTCCTTAACTTTTTTTTTTCACTCGGATCGTCCATGTGGTTTGATTTTGTTGCGTTTTCTATCCATGTGGTTTGATTTTGTTGTGTTTTTCGTCCCTTACATACATAAAGTTAGGGACCAAACATGCATTTTTTACCAAACCATAGGGACGAAAAACACTACAAAATCAAACCACAGGGATGATCCAAGTGCAATAAAAAAGTTAGGGACCAAACGTGCAATTTTGACCAAACCATAGGGACGATTTCAGTAATTTACTCATATATATATATATATATATATATATATATATATATATATATATATATATATATATAATTAGAACCCTAGTGGTTTGGAGGTCCTATCGCGTATGCTATCCCATCCATTGGCATTGCCGTGGAAACATCTATCCGTATACTCAATTTCTTCTACATCTAAGGTCATACGATATACATGCAACGAGCATTTTCGTGGTTGAGCTGACCACGAACAATGGGTGTGCACACTACCCCGTTGTTTCGTGGTTGGCCGTTCTCGTTCTCACTCGTGTTCGGGACAACGGAAGCGCACGTCCAATGGGACTGAAGGAACGATTTGAATGGCTAGTTTGTTAAAAAAAAATCAATTTATAAACAATTTATTTACCTATAAATACAACACCTTAACTTCTTAATTTTTACACCATTATTTTCTATCTTTATACATAATTTACATACTACATCTTCACTACCAAAAACCATGGATCCCAACCAAAACACCCCTCTAAACTACAGAAATCGCAAACCCGATAACGTTTTTGCATTAGATACAACTCCTTGCCAATTCCCGACTATGGAGTCACCACAAGGCGGTTTTATCAATCTACTTCAAACCGGTTCCCCTATCCAACAAACACCACTTTTCCAACAACAATATCAATATTTTCCGGCTTTCCAACAACAACAAATGCAACAACAATACCAACAATTTCAACAACTCCAACAATAATCGTCACAACAACAACAACAACAACCAATTTCACAACCACCAAACTCACAACCACCACTTTCACCGGATTTTGTTGCGGAAACGCAACCTTCACCACCACCTCAACCAAAAAAGAAAAAAGGGAAAAAACCGGTCCGACCCACCACCACCCAAGAAAGGGTCCCATGGACAAAAGAAGAAGAAGAAAAGTTAGCGGAGGCATGGGTGGCGGCTTCCAAAGATCCAATTATAGGAGATAGTCAGCCTTACGAAAGTTTTTGGGAAAAAGTCCGAGTCATTTTTTACGAGTTAATGGAAAGTGAAGCTCGAAATGTCGATCAAATTACATCGAAATGGCGAGATATTCAACTAAAATGCATTGAGTTTGGAGGAATCAACAACAACCTCCAAAACGTACGCAAAAGCGAGTCGAACGATTTTGATGTTTTCAAGGCGGCCATGGACCAATTTGAAAAAACAACACCAACTCGCAAAGCTTTTCCGTATATGAAACCGTGGCTAAAATTGAAAGACGCCCCAAAATGGAAAGACCAAATGGAAGGAACTTCCCAATCTTCCGGTTTAAAGCGTTCGAGAAACCCCGATGGAACTTCTTAACAATCGGACGGCCGAACACGCATCGACATCAATGACGATCCGATAGATCTTAAAAACGACCAACCTCTTCGTCGGCCCGTTGGAAGAAATAAAGCAAAAAAAGCGGCGTTAACATCTTCAAATTCTAGTGTTATAGATATGTTTGGCGATAAATTTGATCGATATGTGCAACTTCAAGAAACGAAGGCCAAGGTGATGACTTGAATGGAACAAAAAATGATCGAAGCACAATCATCATTTCATGAGGCACAAGAGACACTCCAAACAAAAACCGATATGGAAATCTTGAAAATGAAAGCGGATGACCTCGAGGGCGAAGACTTGGAACTTTTCCAAGCGATGAAAGAGTCGGTTCGAGCCCGACGTAGGCGTAGGGGGTAGTTTATTTTATTTATGGTTGGAATTTTTAGTTTTTTTTATTTTAACTAATGTAATTTTTTTATTGTTAGTTTTTTTTTTAAATTTCAATTAATGTAGTTTTTATTTAATGTAATTTGGTATTTTAATTTAATGAAAAAACTAGTATTAAAAAAATGATTTTAATGTATTTTTGAATTAAATTTAAATAAAAAAATAAGGTGAAGTGGTGTGTTAGTGATAGATATCACATGCTAGTGATAGGAGAATGTAGTGCTAATGTGGCACCCACCACATATGTGGTATGTGATGGATATAAGGGATGGTTTAATCTAATGCTTCCTAATATATTTAATCTCCTAAACCTCAATCGTTTTTTAAACTAAACTTTTCCTTTCTTTGTTTTAAAATTTTAATATATCTCCTAAATTTAGTTACAAATCTCCTTCTATAATTTTCTTTGATATTCAACCAAAACTTATTAACGTTCTTCTTGTTGACATACGATACAAAATCCAACACAAACTCAAATCTCTAGCCTCATGATTCCTTGGCTCGAGATAATCAGGAGCAACAACCAAGTTTCCAAATTATTGTTCGCAATAAGAGTTTTGAAAAGGAGGTGCCGTTTTCATAAAAGTCACTTCAACTTTGGTTTGTGTGGTAGGGGTACCCTCACAATTAATGGATTACTCTATACATGGAAACTTTATTCAAAAGAGTAATTAATGTTGTTTATTGTGGACTTTAGAATTAGTACAACAAGGTTTTGCATAAAATATATATAATTTAAAAAATTATATTTTATCCCTATCAAG
Organism: Lactuca saligna; assembly: GCF_052625555.1. Taxonomy (NCBI): domain Eukaryota; kingdom Viridiplantae; phylum Streptophyta; class Magnoliopsida; order Asterales; family Asteraceae; genus Lactuca; species Lactuca saligna. The sequence goes on along the minus strand of NC_136420.1, from coordinate 51,975,957 downwards.
TGTTGTCATTTATTTTATTTATTGAAGTCGATTGTTCTAGCTCTGTCTTAGACACATGTGAAAATAGAGAGTAACTTTGGCCTTAAGAGTATATTAGATTTGCTCTTAAAAAATATTTATGTTTTGTTTTTCTTATTAATTTTGTTATTAAAATTTGAAAGTCATTTATAATGATAAAATGTAAGGAGCAAATAGGTTGAGTAACATAACAAAGCAAGTTTGAATGAAAATATCTATATTATAAATGGCTAATGACTTATTGGGTAATAAATTTTTTTCATGTGTAGTCATTGTTTATATATTATTTATCATTAAGCTTCTTTTTTAATAATAGTATCATTATAACCGGTTATTATACATAATTTACGTATGAAGTTATTATTGGTGTTCAAATTTAACCGGTTTCTTCAAATTTAACCGGTTTCCGATGATTTGGTATCTCCGATGACTTTTCGGTCAACTTGAGTTTGCCGGCGGCGAGTTCTTTGACATGGGTTATTGTATTTTCGCAATATTTTCTTGTTTATGTTGAACTAAAAAAACAAATCGCGTTTTTGATTAACCCATTATAAAAACCCTTCAAATCTAAACGAAAATCCACCAGAAAAAATCTTTCAATTCTTTCATGGATGAATCTTCAAATCTAACCTTCCATGGATGAACCTTCAATGACGTGTTCCATGTTCTTGAAATCATTTGAACCCCAAAACATGTTACCAAAATCGATTTGCAAATCTTAATTTCTTGTGTTCATGTGTTCTTGAAATCGTTTGAACCAAAAATTGTTTTTTAAAAATTACTAAAAATTATTTTCAATTAATTTTCTAGAAATCGTTTGAAGCATAACTCATATTCAATAAAAAATTTCAGAACTTGTTTAAAGGTGTGGTCTAATGTACTAAGAACTCAGCAAAAAAAACTCATGTTAACTAGAGAATTATTTGAAAGTATGACCGAAAAATCGTCAGAGATGTCAAATTTGTCAAAAACCAGTTAAACCTACAATAATCAAGTCATAATTGTAGTTCTTAGAAAACCAAAAGCAATAGTTTGTTACGGTCATAAATCATTATACTTTCTATAAATCAAATTGTGTTGTACCAAAGTGTTTCCTCTGGTAGATTTTTTTTTCTATCTTTTATATATTGACCTTATTAGCCATCTAAAAAAATTTATATCTCTAATAGCCATCATGTTCAAAATAACGGTTAAGTATGATTTTCATGATCCAAAATTTGGCATAAAGCCGGTTCAAAAACAAGGATTTTTGAAGCAAAATACAAAATTTTGAAATGGTCTCGAAAATATAGATTTTCAAAAAGAACTTTGAATTTTCTAAATCAGCCTTCTACCGTAAAGCATCATAAAAAGATGCTTTTCTATTTTTTAAACTTGATAATCATTTTCAAACTCAATAAGATTTTCTAGAATATAACTTATAACAAAAGGTAATTTCTAAAAATTATCTTTTCTAGAATTTCCGAACTCAATTATTATTTTCAAACCATTTTTTATTTAAAAAAGTGGTTTCGAACATCTAAAAATATTACGAAAATATGATGTTTTAAGTATATTCAAGGAAGCAATTTCTTTAATATCAATGCACTTAAATATTTCTCAACTAAGCGAGTGGTTATAAAAAAATCCAAAGATGCTTCGTTTGACGTAAATATAGCCATTTCCCAACATTTTCAAATCAGAGATTTTAAAGTCAAGAGAATCCATTCGGTGATATAGAGTATCAGGAAGCAATTGCAAGCTAATGATACATAACATTGTAGCATTAACAACCACCTCATGTGTTAGATAAAATCATTCTTAATGACAGAGTTGTACAATGTCAAGCTTTCGAGGTTAGTTTAGTTCTTTGAACTATAACATGATGTCTGTAATGTGGGAATCACAAACTATAATGTTAGAATCACATAGAAACTCAATGTTAATTACAGATATGGATGTTATGGATGTACATTATTTGGATAAAACTGAATTGTTAAATTAGACAATTTAGATTAGACTATTTGGTTCGTATATTCAGATTTTTCGATTGGTTTTCAACAAAAACGAATAATTATTTTGGATTTCAGCTCGGTTTTGATTTATAAAATTAAGAACTGAATAGTCCAAAAAACAATAATAACAATTTATTATTATTTTAATTATAGTTATCTTTAATAGTTTATGAATTTACTATATTTAATAGATTAGAAAGTTTAATATAATATAATATATTAATATAACACTCATTTCCCATAATGGATCAATTGTTGATATAAAGGAGTAAAAGACATTGTTTTGAAGAAAACTATGTGCCACGACGTGTTTTTCTGATGAACACCACGACGTTGCATGAAGGGTGCCACGACGTGGTGAATGATGCAACCCAAACCCATTAGTTTTTAGGGTTTTTTCCATATTTAAAGTCATTAAATCATGACCTAGGGCACCATTTGCAGTCTCTAACCTCCCTAAACGAAACCCTAGCCCTCATTTCATGTTTGTGAGCTTGCTTGATTGATTAGAGTCATTGTTCTTTGTTTTTAGCAGGACTTGAAGAAGAAGGAAGTTCATTGTCGTGCAAGGAAACAAGGAGCTAACTTGGATCCATCTTTCCCTTCAGATTTCTGAGTTATTGGAGATATAAACTTTACATATTAACCTTTGTTATTCTTGCTTTAAGTTTGAACTCATTTTAGATGATGTTGGTCCCATCCATGAATACTTTTAGAGTTTGAGGAACTCCAGAGCTTGTTGTGACTCTCAAATGGTCCTTAGGTTTCTAAATTCTTACAATGATAAAAGAGTCATGTTTAGAGCTATTTTGGGCCCATGAGAAAGTTAGGGGTCATATTAAGGACTTAATGGACTTACGATTGTAGATCTAGCTTTGGTATGGAGTCCTAATGGATAAAGTTGGAAAGTTTATCCATTAAGTTTGTGACAAGAACTAGATCAGAAGTTATGGGCCTTGATCTAAAGGGATTAAGCACTTAATGAAGATTTTGGCATTCTTCCAGAAGCCATGACATGGTAGTGCTCGGAATCACGACTGTATTGTCATGACATTCCCATGACGTGACAAAGGAAGTCCTACGATGTGGCAATGTCCTGTGTTTCGACTATTTTGTCTTTTTGTTCCCACGATGTGGCGAAGGGGGACCCACGACATTGCATTGACTATGTGGACCTTTGACCATTGACTTTTGACCAGTTTGACCTTAGGTCAAACTTAGATGAATGGGGTTATTGATTAAGGATTTATCTATTTTGGTGTTAGTCGGTTTGAGGGATTGATCAACTCAAGGAGTTAGAGTGTTGTTGTACTTCTCCGGTTCTGCGATTTAGGTGAGTTTCTCACTAAGCCACGTATCCCACTATATATCCTTTGAATGGTAGGATAGGAGCATGGTTAGAATACAAGTATGCTAGTTGTTTAGGATAAGTTTTCATTATGCCATACAGTTAGAACACTTGGTGCTTTGGTACGCTAGACTGGTAGGGTCTTGCATGTTAATCAAATGATATTGTTAAGGGTTATGTAAGCAGGATGTCGAGGAAGGCCAGTTATCAGGATTATGTGTAATAGACCAGCAAAGGACTTAATTGTAATTGGTCAATCGCAGGGTAACTAGGGAAGGTTAGGTGTCTAGGGTATGCAATATGCATGTATATGTTATGTGTTCATGTTACGTGAATCTGTTGTAGTGATAATTTGGGTTCTATGTACTCTAAGTTGAATAGCTTGAGAACTCTTGGTCTAATTCATGATTGTGATGTTCTTTCATTGATTGTTCGCTCTTGGGTGGATCATCTGTTCGACTGTCTATCTGACCCTTGATTGCATAAAACTTTATGGATTGTATGGAATGCCATGATCGGGCCCCTGGCGGTTGTACGGAAGACCAAGATGTGGCTCCTGGTAGTAGAGTATGGTTTGGGCACTTTTACTCCTTAGGCAAGTCCCATTATGTATGGTTAGTTGGGCCCGTTAGGTATGGTTAGGCGGGGCCCATTATGTGAGTTGGGTTGGGCATGTGAATGCTTGTGTTGAGCACGTTGTGTATGATATATGTATATGGATAGGAGTTTTGTTTGCTCGACGCTAGAATCGAGAACAGTATGTGGATGCATTATATGTATGGTGGAATATGTGGTATACTATGGAACTCACTAAGCTTTTTGCTTATAGTTATGGATTAAATGTTTTGCAGGTTGTTCGTGATCAGAGCTCGGTAGGACTGTACACATGTATCAAAGATATTTTTTTCCAGTTTTGTAAACTTAACTCTGATAATGTATGGTTTTCAACTATTTAAATATTATTAAATGGTTTTGGAATAAAGCTTTAATTAATTAGTCTATTTTATGAATAAAAATCAATTTGAAATTTGTGGGATGTTACAAGTTGATATCAGAGCCTTGGTTTGAGGGATTGGACGCACCTTGCAGTATGTTTGAACTCAAACTGAGGACTGTGAGATTTTCTAAGAGATTTTTTCAAAATAAAATGCTTTTATTCAAGGAAATTATTTTCTAAATAGATTTTATACTAATTGGACGATGTGATGCGCACAGTCAGCCAAAGCTTGGGAAGTGAGTGATTCCTAATATACCCATATGATGCGATGAATTGCTATGCATGCTAGATTATAGATGAATTTCTACGCATGCTAGATTATAGACTTACAGTCTGATCATGAATTACATGCTAGAATTGCCTAATTTGCATGAGATGCCTTGTATGTTTAGTATGTGCTTATTGCAGTATGTGTTATGGAATCTTTTCCTGTTGTTGTTGATTTGTTTATGAATGCCTTAAGGGTTGCACATGACTAGAGTTTAATAGCCTTAGAATTTCTGTTTTGGCCTTATTAATTGTTCATTGTTTGGTTGTGGTTTCCGGGTAGAGACACTTATTCGAATGTCTATTTCATTATGGGTTATGTGTGATTGCACATTCGTGATGTATTTTTGGAGTTTTTGTAGAGGCTTGTTTGGATTGCGGGTTTATAGGAAAGGTGAATCCTAGAGAGAGAGAGAGAGGGAGAAAGATATATATATATATATATATATAGAGAGAGAGAGAGAGAGAGTCTAAGAAGAGTAGTATTATGCATATGGTTAGTCATATGCATGGATGTGAGGAGTATAGTAGAGTGTTGTGAAGTGACTTAGGAGTCTTGGAACCACCCTTGTAATAAATATGAATAGGTGTGGAAGGTAGTATTGGGTCCATACTATTGAAAGCACATGATCCAAACTTGAGTCAGGGAGTATTACATGAATACAAGGAAGCTATAAGTGGGTATGCATAGTGTGTTGCCTTATTTTGATGTGTTTTTGTTATCTTTAAGATTCAATATGGAGAACTTTTGTGTTGGTAATTCATATCTGATTGAGGTGGATGTCAACGACATCATTGCAACGGAGATTTCGAGGTTCATAAGAAAGCATATGCTTGGCTTGATCAGCTCTGCCAGGGAAGAGTTGATCTCAGTGGTGGATGAGTACCTTAGAATTATGCAGGCCGAATTAGAGGATGGTTGGACATGGGTTCGTGGAGTCACCTTCAAGGAGTTTGATTCTTGTAGAACTCCTCGTTTCGTTGGGAGTAGGGAGCCTGTTGGAGCATGAAAATACTCTACGATGATGAGTGATTTATTAGGCTAGAATATCCCTTAGTATGGAAAGCATATTCCTTCCACTAGTATATAAAGTGGAGGTGAGTTGTCTTTTTGTATGTGTGCACCATGTAGACATTTAGATTAGAGAGTGTTTGGCTGGGGATTCTCCCTAGCCATGAGAGTTGTTCATGTAACATTTTGCATCGCTCTATCTATTCATTATCAGTTAACTTGTAACATCCCAAAATCTAGAGCCAAAAATTTCATTTTTAATTAGGTAAGTTATAAAAACTGTAGTCTGAAAACATTATCAGTGTCATTCAAATAATACTCAAACACAAGTGTCAAAAATCGAAACCATAACATGTCATAGTAAAACAATATCAGAGTGCGATCCCCAAGGATCTCGTAATGCAAGAAATCATAGTGTGAAACGCTGCGATCATGTCGGATACTTTCCTTTCGAAGAATAAGTACCTGAAACAAAAACCGTAAGCCCTAAGCATGAATCTTAAGTAAGTTCCCCCATCATACCACATACCATAAAATAACATATTGTCGAGCATATCCGGGTGTTGACCTACCCGGCTACCCCTTCGGTCTATTTCAATCGATAACTGTCTAGCATATCAGGGTGTTGGCCTACCCCTTCGGTCTCTTTCAACCGGTAACTGCCTAGCATATCAGGGTGCTGGCCTACCCCTTCGGTCTCTTTCAACCGGTAACTGCCTAGCATATCAGGGTGTTAGCCTACCCTTTCGATATCTTTCAACCGGTAACAGGGGACTATTTCAACCCCTACCACTACCACATAATACCTTAGCATATACATATAAATCACAAACTGCCTAGCATATCTGGGTGCTGGCCTACCCCTTTGGTCTTATCGACCGGATACGGGGTCTATTTCACCCCTACCACTATCATATAATATCATAGCATACTAGCACATAAATCATAACATATAGTGGCATACCAAAAAATTATCACAAAGACAATCATCTAACTATAAACAACTACTAGTGGGTCGGTCTTGGTGCCTTCGGCCCACTTCTACAGAAAGGTAACTCACCTCACTGTTGAAGTCCCGTGGATAAACTCTAACTGCTGGATAGTAAATTTTCGAACTGTCAACATCAAAACAACACCCAATCAATAATTAGGTTCCAATACTTAACCATAACTCCATGCTTGGGGTAAAAAGACTACTTTACCCCCACCCTAGCTTGATTCAAGCCCAAGGCCTAAGCTCACACTCCAAAGGCCCAAAAGTAAAACAATGGACCAAAGCCAAACATATGGCCCAATTTTCCAAATTAGGCCCAAACCTCTACATGGTCTTACGTTAAGGCCCAACCATTTATTCTAGTCCAAACACTTGGCGTTCCAATGGTCCAATATCTCATGATCATCAAGGCCCAATTATGACACAGTTATGGGCCAAATTTCCAAATTGGGCCCAAGCCTCTCCAATGGGCCTTATCCTAAGGCCCAATAATTTCCTTAGTCCATAAATCTATTTTGAATTGGCCCACGAAGGCGCACAGTAACTTAGTCCAAGAAATGACCCAACAAGAATCCAACCCTAATTAGGGTTTTTCACATAAAATGACGATTAGGGTAAAGTGTTACACCACGAACCAGACAACAGAAACGTTCGGGGGCTCATGTGACTAACAATTGAGTTATCATCACAATGAATATACATGAAACATAACACATTCATCACTAACATTACATATAACAACCAACATTCTTCAAATCAAGTACATTGTTATAAGTTATATAGTTTCAAGTTTTAAAAGTACGATAAGTGATGTTACACAAAATAAATCCATACATTCTTGAAAATCCTTCCTACTTAACGATTACGTGAGAATACAAGTTATTTTGAAAACGGTCAACATATATAATGTTGGTGAGTTCATAAGTATGGTTGAATAAAAGTCTTTGTATCTTTCGTAAAAACCCAAAATATCCGATATTTTCTATAAAATGTCTGAAAATGATGTAAAAATCAAGTATAAATGCATGTGTGAATTTCATAGTTGTAACATATATGAGTGTAGTTTAGATTCATTGTATTGTGAATAAGTGATAAATGTATATGAATATTTTCCCCAGAAAATCCGATACTTTCTGTTTTATAACAATGTCTAGGTTCTTGTATCGTTAAATAAATTGTTTTGCATTGACACAATCGAAGGATTAACCTTCGAGATGTTAAATTTGGCATTGAATCCCTATATTAGCCGTTATAACCATCGATGATAATGACTAGGTTGCCCGTCTTAGCATTTTTCCAAATGTCGTTATGATTTTGTCGCCCTAGACTAGCCAACCGACATGTCTCACTAGATTCTCAACCCTTTTGTACTATGTTTAATGTTTACGTATATGTGGTATATTTTCGTATTCGAAAGGTACATATATAAGTATACAAAGTTTAATGAATACACAAATGTATAGTTACGATCTACTAGCTTGTGAATTCCATTCCAAGGCCAATTAGCGTGTAAATGGACTACAAAGGCCCAATAACATGTAACAGGGTAATTTGTGCCCAATAGGCATGTAAATGGACCACAAAGGCCCACACACATGTAACTCATAACTCTAGACCAAATTAATGTGTAAATGGATTGCAAAACCCATTAAACATGTCATGGAAAAGTATTTGGCTCAATATACACATGAATGGGCCCTTAAGGCCCATTGGCCATATAATGTGAATATTATACCCAATAAAATAGTTAACGACTTATTTCATCCATACGTATTTGTTCTGTTGTTTGCTTTAGCCCGAGTTTTACCATATTTATGATAAAAAGTCTTCTTTTTGTAAAAACGACATTTTTGGCCAATAATCCTCAAATTTTCAATTAAGGCCCAAAGTTTTGTAAAAATGACACTTTAGTCCACAATTCGTAATAATTTGTAATTTTGACCCAAATGTTTAGAAATTCACGGATTTAATCCAAAATTTTACATTTTTACATTTATAGCCCAGTTTTGCATAAATTTACATTTTCGGCCTCTTGTTTGTAAAAGTTGTCACTTTCGGCCCAATTTTGATAAAAGTTACACTTTTGGTCCAATTTAAAAATAAATGTTATTTTCACCCCAAAATTTGGTTTATTTACATTTATGATTCAAGCTTTGGCCAATTAACATTTTAATCCCCAAAAACATTATTTTTTTCGCAATTTTGGGCCCAAATACGTGAGGCCCAAAAATTTGGCCCATTAAGCTAAAATTTACATTTTTGGCCCTTTAGAAAGCATGTTTATCCTAAAAATCCCTTCTTATACAAGTAGGACCTATTTGGTCCTTCAAAAACTGTAAATGTCACTTTTTGCCCTTATCTTTTGCTTTCTTAATAATTTTAACCCTTAACAAGGTTTTTGTTTCAAACTTTTCTAGCTTAGCCATATGAAAACTTTAGACTTGATAAGATGATGTATAAAGTGTCTTAGTTCATGGATATTTTCTCATTAATACTTAGAATGTCAAGATTTATTAAGATCTAACATATTTTTACCAAATAAACTAAGAAATCACACAAGACATGCATATAACACATAGATCTACACATTTTACTTGCATTATCCCCAAAAAATCATATGAAAACTGAAGACAATGGGGTATAAACTCACCTTTTCTTGATGTTTCGGTTTTTGAATAAGAATTTGAGAGATTTTTGGTCCTAACAACACCTTGAAGTAGATTTAGAACTTTAGAAGTTTCTAAGGTGGTCATGGAATAAAACTATGTAAGAAAGAGTTTTTCATCTTAAGATGAAAGAAGATACTTGTGTTTGACAATAACTTACCAAATATTGGAAAACACTTTATGAAGATCCTTAAACCTCAAGCAAATTTTCGAGATCTTGTAGGAAGAAGGATGATCTTTGAGAGTGTTTGGAAGAGTGTGTGTGTGTGTGTATGTGTGTGTTGAGCTCTCGGCCGATATATCAAGAAGAGAGGGGATGGTTTTGCATGGGAATAGGAGACAACGTGGTTGTTTGGAGGGTAATGTGCTTAGTTAATCCCTATGTCATTTTTTTGTTAGATGATGTTGGTTCGAGAATTGCATTAAGAAGGAGAAGATTATTCGTTTTGGCCCAATTTTGATCCTTACTCAAAATCATGATGCCCATAGAGAAGTTTTCGGCCCAATGGGCTCATTAGATGGTTCATGGCCCAAAATTGCATAAAAGATAAGATTTATGGCTTACTAGGGTTATTTGGATTAGTTATGGCCCACTAAGGCACATTAGGGTTAGAACGAATCATTATAGGCCCAAATGGTCTGAAAAGTTATAGATTTGTGAATTGGGTCCATTTAGAATCAAAATAGGGTTTCCATGTCCAAAATAGTTGAATTGGATGTTTATTGGTCCATTAGGCCCAATAAGGAAATCCTAGTCCAATATGGACTCAAACCGGGATTCGTAGGGTTTTCAGACTCTTTGTTGAACATAAGAGGTGAATTTAAATGAGAATTTGGTGATATTTTGTTAGAGTATATGCTTTACAATAGTTGAACGATTACACGGGAAAATAATTTCCTAGCTAAAATGCTAGCTCTGACATCATCCCCCCGTTATAGGGAATTTCGTTCTAAAATTCTTTTGAAAACTAGGTTTGCGAGGGAAAGAATAAGTGAGGGTACTTTTGCTTCATTTGTTCTTCTCGTTCCCATGTGAATTTCGTCCTACGTTTAGTGCTCCATCGAACCTTCACAATCGGAAAGCGACTTTGCTTTGTACGCTTCACTTCCCTATCCATAATCTCGACTAGTTTTTCGACGAACAGGAGATTCTCGTTTATCTCAATCTCTTCCAAAGGGACGAAAAGGGTTTCATATGATAGACACCTTTTCAGATTCGAGACGTGAAACACCGGGTGTACGTTGCTGAGCTCGACATGTAGCTGCAGCTTGTATGCCACTGGACCAATCCGGGCAAGAATTTCGAACGGTCCAATGTACCGTGGGTTCAATTTTCCTCTTTTCCCAAATCGAATCATTCCCTTCCATGGAGAGACCTTTAATAGCACGCGATCCCCTACTTGAAATTCTAGTGGCTTTCGTCACTTGTCAGCATAGCTCTTCTGTTAGTCTCGTGATGCTTGAAGTCGATCTTTGATTTGGACTATCTTTTTGGTCATTTCACAGATGATTTCGGGCCCTGTAAAAGCACTAGCTGGTGATGGCCCTTTTGCTAGTTGAGTGTCACCCACCTCGGCCCAACATAGGGACGATCTACATTTACTACCATAGAGAGCCTCGAAGGGAGCGGAGCAACCTTGATGCTCGTGTGATAACTATTGTTATAAGTAGGTATCCCATAACATGCTGAAGCCGATCATGCAAGCTTGGAGCCTATCCTCGAGTGTCTGGATGGTGTGCTCACTCTGACCATCCGTCTGTAGGTGGTAGGCAGTGCTCATATCCAGCTCTGTTCCCATTGCCTTTTGAAGAGATTCCTAAAATCTTGAAGTGAATCTGTTATCTCGATCTGAGATAATAGATAACGACACTCCATGGAGTCTCACAACCTCCTTGATGTAGATTTGGGTCAGCTTTTCCATCTTGTAAGATTCTTTTATTGGCAGGAAATGAGCGGATTTTGTTAGTCTATTTACAATTACCCATATTGCATCCAACCCGCCAGTTGTCTTGGGTAATTTTGTCACAAATTCCATGGTAATCCTCTCATATTTCCACTCTTGTATCACTGGTTGTTGCAGTAGTCCCAAGGGCTTTTGGTATTCCACTTTCACTTTGGCGCATGTAAGACACTTGCCCATGAAAGTGGCTATCTCTGCCTTCATATTAGGCCACAATTATCGTTGCTTGATATCCAAATACATTTTATCTGACCCCGGATGAATATAATATCGCGTCTTGTGGGCTTCATGCATGATTACTTCTCTGAATCCCCTGATTTTGGGAACCCATATTCTATTCATGAAGTAGTGAGTTTCATCGTCTTTAACTTTGAGCTCCTTCTCCATTCCTCATAGTGATTCACTAGCGATATTTTATAGCTTCAAGGCATCCAATTGGGCTTCCTTGATTTGTGAGGCTAGATGATATTGGATGGTGACTGATAGGGTCTTCACATGACAACTTGAATAGTCCTTTCAGCTCAGGGCATCAGCTACCATGTTAGCCTTGCCTGGATGCTATTTGATCTCACATTCATAATCATTTAATAGTTCAAACCATCTTCTTTGCCTCATGTTTTGTTCCTTTTGATTTAGAATGTGATGGAGGCTCTTGTGGTCTGCAAAGATGGTGCCCTTGGTACCATATAGGTAGTGCCTCCAAATTTTTAAGGGGAAGACCACTGCCCCCAGTTCCAGATCATGCGTGGTATAATTTACTTCATGCATTTTCAGTTGTCTGGATGCATAATCAATTACCTTCCTGCGTTGCATAAGGATACAACTTAAACCTTGATTCGAAGCATCACAGTAAACTATGAAGTCTTCAGTTCCCTCCGGTAAGGATAGCACTGGAGTACTACAGAGGGCTTGATTCAAGGTTTGGTAGGCGATCTCTTGCGTCTCCGTCCATTTGAAAGGTACGCCTTTTGCGTGTCAATGTAGTGAGAGGTTTGGCTATCCTAGAAAAGCTTTGAATGAATCTTCGGTAGTAGCCTGCTAGACCCAAGAATTGATGAATCTCCGTTGGCGTTGTCGGAATTTCCCAGCCTTCAATAGCCTTGATTTTAGAGGGATCTACATGGATTCCTTCCTGGCTGACTACATGTCCCAATAAATTTACATTGCAGAGCAAAAACTCACACTTGGAGAGTTTCACATACAACTTTTCAGCTCGAAGGGTCTCTAAGATCTGTCGGAGGTGTTTACTATGTTATTCCTTGCTTCGAGAGTATACAAGAATATCATCGATCAAAATAATCACGAATTTGTCAAGGAATGGGCGAGTGACTCGATTCATGAGGTCCATAAATGTAGCGGGGGCGTTTGTTAGACCGAAGGGCATCACGACGAATTCATAATGACCGTAATGAGTTCGGAAAGTAGTCTTGGGAATGTCCTCATCTCAGACTTTAAGTTGATGGTAACCGGATCTCAGATCTATCTTTGAAAAGTAACTAGCTCCTTGAAGCTGGTCAAATAGATCATCGATTTGTGGAAGTGGATACCGGTTTTTAATTGTGAGCTTATTCAGTTCCCTATAGTCAATACACATCCTGAAGGATCCGTCCTTCTTTTTAACAAAAAGAATTGGAGCTCCCCATGGAGAGAAGTTTGGTCTAATGAATCCTTTATTCAAGAGTTCACTTAGTTGGCTTGACAATTCTTGCATTTCAGCAGGAGCCAACCTATAGGGTGACTTGGCGATCGGAGTGGCTCCATGCACTAGGTCGATTAGAAATTTGATTTATCGTTCTGGGGGTATTCCCGGAAGTCCTTCTGGAAAACATCCGGAAAGTCACATGCCACTGGGATGTTTTGAATGTTCGCTTCTTCCTTGGTTTTATCCACCACATGAATAAGGAATGTGTATTTCTTCTATTGTAGACACTTTTGCGCCTTGATACTCAAGATAAGGCGAAGGTTTACGCCGGGTTTATCTCCGTAGATTATTAGGGTTTCGTGATTAGGAAGACGAAGGCAAACGGACTTCTCGTGACACATAATACTAGCATGATGGAGGCTCAACCAATCCATGCCGATAATCACATCAAAACTTCTAATATTTACAGGCATCAAGTTTATTTGGAAGATGTGATTGTTTAGCGTTAGTGTACACCCTACATAGATATCTGTAGTTTATTCAGTCTTCCCATTAGCCATTTCCACCGTGAAGGTTTCATTAAGCTTATGGGGTTGTTGTTTTAGTTAATGTTTGAACTTATTACTCACAAAACTTCGCTCTGCTCTGCTATCAAATAAGATGCATGCATACGAGTTGTTAAGTAGGAACGTATCGGTGAAAAAGGCTAGGTCCTACACTGCTTCACCCTGACCCATGGTCAGCATCCTCCCTGCTGCTCCTGCCCCTTGATTATTCGCGTTGGGGCAGTTTCACCTGAAATGCTCGGTTTTCCCACATCTGTAACAGGTATAGCTGGATCCAACATTGGTGTTGTTGTTATTGTTGTTGTTGTTGTTTGTCATTTGGTTCTGTTGAATCTGAGTCCTGCAATACTTTGTTGTATGGCATTTCCGATTGCACCTTGTGCAATTCATCTCTCTGCACTCCCCGTGGTGGTGGAAGTTGCATTTATTGCACTTGGGGAGATTTCCCGAGTACTGTTTCAAAGAATTTGGCATGGATGAGGCTGGAGCATGTGGCATGGTGGTGGCTTGAGTTGCAACGTGAACAGTCACAATTTGTTGCTTCTTAGATGATTGCGAGTTCTGTTTTCCTTTTCTCTTGTTGTTTCTTTCTTTCTTACTCTCTTCTTTCTTCTTACCCTTCGCTTCCACTGTTTTGGCACCCTTCTTATTGCCATGATCATACAGTTTCTTGGCCAGTCTCTTGGTGCTATCAAATGTCTCAAGGTTTGCAGCAATGACATTCCCTTGAATAGGTCCAGTCAGTCCCCAGATAAACCTCTCAATCTTTTTCCCTTTTGAGGTGATCATTCCGGGTCACAGAAGAGATAGCTCACTAAACCTGGATATGTATGCGTCGATATTGGAGTTTTGAACCGTGAGATTCCATAACTCTTGTTCCATCTTCTGAATTTCACCTCTAGGACAGTATTCCGCTAACATCATCTCCTTTAGCTCTTCCCAGGGCATCACGTTTGCCACCAGGAGTGTCATGGCCTCTACTTGGCCATTCCACCAGGAGAGGGCTTGATCAATTAATGTACAGGCTACGAACTTGACCTTACAATCATCCGGACACCCTCATATTTCAAAAACAGATTCTACTTTCTCGATCCATCGCTTTAGGGCTATGATGCCTCCTATCCCATTAAAGGTTCGAGGTTGGAGTTGGTGAAATCCTTGTAGTTGCATGGTCATGCGGCTCCGTGGTTTGTTCCTTGATTTTTACTTCTAGTTCCCTGCCTGTTGCCTTCTCCGTTGTTTCCATTACAAATCTATGCAAGTGCTGCAATGACCGCAGCGAACACTGCTGCCTAGAATGCAACCGAGTTTATTTCTGGCAGGGTTGGTGTTGCGTTGTTTCCAAGGTTGGGTCTTTGTGGCATCTTTTTGTCATGGAATGGAAAGATGTTGAGTGCCTATGGTTTTTGCGAGTTTGTGATCCTATAGACTAGGAGTATAGCATGTACTTAAGTAATTTCACACATTGACATAAAACAAGGAAGTAAAACACATAGCAGATAACAACATCATGATAAAACATAAAGCATTTTCATTAATACTAATAGTTTTGATACATGAACTTTTTCTAGAAGGCATACGGTACATAGAAATATAAAATATGGCATCATGATGACCCTATGAGTAGTGTACTCACTTAAACATAGAGTCGATAGTACATAGCATAGATCACATAAACATAATACTGACGAAAGATACGGCTGCTCCTAGTCATGGTGGGATGGGCCAGGGGGTGGTGCTGAGGAAGTGGATGCTCCCTGAAGGCGAGCCACCTGTTTCTCTGTGTCTCGATATCGTCCCTCCCACCTCACCTTCCTCATATGGAACTCCCGGATAACCTCTCATGTTTCCTGCTCTGCCCGTGTAACTCTTGCTCGCATTTGGTGCATTTGGTCGGCGTTGCTTTGTTCCAGATCGCCAGTATCCCTCAACTGTCTCACAACGACTGGAAGTGCTCAATCAACCGGTCCTTCATCCCTCAAGTCGTAGAACTCATGTGCCATGCAAAACGGGGGTCGCTATCCCTGCTGTCTACTCCACTTCCAAATGTCGATACCCTAGGGAGGTGTAGGGCCACTAGGGCCCATTCGGTGAGCTGAAACCCTCACTGGATATGGTGGGTTGATGACTACGGACTCCGCGTCCGAATCATGATTGCTGTCATCACTAGACTATTCTTCTCTGTTGTCTGCCACAAGTTCCGCAGGTCCTTCCTCAATATCTTCCTCTTCTTCCTCAGGGTCGTCTTCAGCTTCCTCATCAGATTCTTCTAGCCATCCATTATTTCCCTGGTCGGGAAAATAAGGATCTCCAGGGTGGTGGAAACCAGCCATACTGACTACACGAGAGTGCATATATAAGTCATAATTTAATTACTCTCATAGTATTTTTAATTATTTGTGTTTGGGTTCCTTAGAGTAATTGGAGAGTGAGGTAGGCTTTTGGATTCATTTCCTGCTATGATTACTCCCGAACACATGTTGGTCATATTCTGAATAAATATAGTTGATCAGGCTATATTTATCCCTAATATGACTACATAACTGCCCAGGTTTAATCATAGTGTTCAATTTCCTCCATAAACTTTTATTAGATATTGTTAGGTTATTATCCTAATATGCGCACAAAAGTGTGAAAATTTTGTTTTGTTTAGAGTTATTTAGTCCCATTGTGTTTATAGTTGCATATCATGTATGGTTAGATATGCTACTTCACTATAAACATTGCTCTGATACCAACCTGCCACACCCCCAAACCAGATGGCAGAAACGTCCGGGAGCTCGTGTGACTAACAATTGAATTATCATCACAATGAATATACATGAAACATAACACATTCATCACCAACATTACATATAACAACCATCATTGTTCACATCAAGTACATTGTTATAAGTTACATAGTTTCAAGTTTTAAAAGTACGATCAGTGATGTTACACAAAATAAATCCATACATTCTTGAAAATCCTTCCTACTTAACGGTTACGTGAGAATACAAGTTATTTTGAAAACGGTCAACATATATAATGTTGGTGAGTTCATAAGTATGGTTGAATAAAAGTCTTTGTATCTTTCGTAAAAACCCAAAATATCCGATATTTTCTATAAAATGTCTGAAAATGATGTGAAAATCAAGTATAAATGCATGTGTGAATTTCATAGTTGTAACATTTATGAGTGTAGTTTAGATTCATTGTATTGTGAATAAGTGATAAATGTATATGAATATTTTCCCCAGAAAATCCGATACTTTCTGTTTTATAACAATGTCTAGGTTCTTGTATCGTTAAATAAATTGTTTTGCATTGACACAATCGAAGGATTAACCTTCGAGATGTTAAATTTGGTATTGAATCCCTATATTAGCCGTTAGAACCATCGATGATAATGACTAGGTTGCCCGTCTTAGCATTTTTCCAAATGTCGGTATGATTTTGTCGCCCTAGACTAGCCAACCGACATGTCTCACTAGATTCTCAACCCTTTTGTACTATGTTTAATGTTTACGTATATGTGGTATGTTTTCGTATTCGAAAGGTACATATATAAGTATACAAAGTTTAATGAATACGCAAAGGTATAGTTACGATCTACTAGCTTGTGAATTCCATTCCAAGGCCAATTAGCGTGTAAATGGACTACAAAGGCCCAATAACATGTAACAGGGTAATTTGTGCCCAATAGGCATGTAAATGGACCACAAAGGCCCACACACTTGTAACCCATAACTCTAGCCCAAATTAATATGTAAATGGGTTGCAAGTCCCATTAAACATGTCATGGAAAAGTATTGGGCTCAATATACACATGAATGGGCCCTTAAGGCCCATTGGCCATATAATGTGAATATCATACCAAATAAAATAGTTAACGACTTATTTGATCCAATCGTATTTGTTTCGTTGTTTGTTTTAACTCGAGGTTTACCAGATTTATGATAAAAAGTCTTCTTTTTGTAAAAACGACATTTTTGGCCAATAATCCTCAAATTTTCAATTAAGGCCCAAAGTTTTGTAAAAATGACACTTTAGTCCACAATTCGTAATAATTTGTAATTTTGACCCAAATGTTTAGAAATTCACGGATTTAATCCAAGAATTTACGTTTTTAAATTTATGGCCCAGTTTTGTAGAAAATTACATTTGCGGCCTCTTGTTTGTAAAGTTGTCACTTTCGGCCCAATTCTGATAAAAGTTACACTTTTGGTCCAATTTAGAAATTAATGTTATTTTCACCCCAAAATTTGGTTTATTTACATTTATGATTCAAGCTTTGGCCAATTCACATTTTAATTCCCCAAAACTTCATTTTTTCGCAATTTTGGGCCCAAAACTGTGGAGCCCAAAAATTTGGCTCATTAAGCTAAAATTTATATTTTTTGCCCTTTAGAAAGCATGTTTATCCAAAAAAAAATCCCTTTTTATAACAGTAGGACCTATTTGGTCCTTCAAAAACTGTAAATGTCACTTTTTGCCCTTATCTTTAGTTTTATTGACAATTTTAACCCTTAACAAGGTTTTTGTTTCACACTTTTTTAGCTTAAAAATATGAAAACTTTAGACTTAATAAGATGATGTATAAAGTGTCTTAGTTCATGGATATTTTCTCATTAATACTTAGAATGTCAAGATTTATTAAGATCTAACCTATTTTTACCAAATAAATTAAGAAATCACACAAGACATGCATATAACACATAGATCTACACATTTTACTTGCATTCTCCCCCAAAAATCATATGAAAACCAAAACCAAGGGGGTATGAACTCACCTTTGCTTGATGTTTCGGTTTTTGAAGAAGAATTGGAGAGATTTTTGGTCCTAGCAACACCTTCAAGTAGATTTCGAACTTAAGAAGTTTTTAAGGTGGTCTTGGAATAAAACTATGGAAGAAAGAGTTTTTCATGTTAAGATGAAATAAGATACTTATGTTTGATAATAAATTACCAAATAATGGAAAACACTTGATGAATATCCTTAGAACTCTAGCAAAATTTTAAGATCTTGGAGGAAGAAGGATGATCTTTGAGAGTGTTTGGAAGTGTGTGTGTGTGTGTGTGTGTGTGTGTTGAGCTCTCATCCGATATATCAAGAAGTGTGGGGATGAGTTTGCATGGGAACATGAGATGGCTTGGTTTTTTGGAGGGTAATGTGCTTAGTTTTCAATCAAATAAAAGTGAGGTGGCACCACCAAAGTCAACCCCCATGTCATTTCCTTTTTTTTTGTTAGATGATGTTCGGCTGAGAATTGCTTTAAGAAGGAGAAGATGATTCTTTTTGGCCCAAATCTTGATCCTTACTCGAAATCATGAGGCCCATAGAGAAGTTTTCGGCCTAATGGGCTCATTAGATGGTTCATGGCCCAAAATGGCATAAAAGATTAGATTTATTGCTTACTAGGGTTCATCGGATTAGTTATGACCCAATAAGGACCATTAGGGTTAGAATAAATCATTATAGGCCCAAATGGTCTGAAATGTTATAGATTTGTGAATTGGGTCCATTTAGAGTCCAAATACGGTTCCATGTCCAAAATAGTTCAATTGGATGTTTATTGGTCCATTAGGCCCAATAAGGAAATCCTAGTCCAATATGGACTCAAACCGGGATTCTTAGGGTTTTCAGACTCTTTGTTGAACATAAGAGGTGAATTTAAATGAGCACCGGGTGATATTTTCTAATAGTATATGCTTTACAATAGTTGAATGATTACACGGGAATAGAATTTTTTAGCTAAAATGCTAGTTGTGACAAAAAGTGTTCTTACTTAACCCATTAAGGACTTAATCCATTAAGTCCATCAATCCACTAGGCCAAACATACAATGTGATGGGGCTTAATTCATAATTCCAATCCACTGGTCCAAAATGTGGGTCCCAACAGTTCCAAAACTAGCATATCCAAAATTAGGGTTTTTTAAACCCTAATTAGGTTTTCTAACCTAATCACGCGCCAATTAGTCAAATGGTTTTGTTGTTAGATTTATTAATGTTAATTAAGTAGGGCACCACCCACTACCACCTCGAGTAGTGGTGGTCAACAACGGCTCACGGCGGAGGCCACCACCTCGTGGTGCTGGTTATTATTTTAGACTAAATATGTCCAAGGATCTAAACTAACAATCCAATCACACAATGCACACCGCCACCCAATATGACAGCTGAAGGCGATTGCCACCACCTCACACGGGTGGTGGTGGTGGTGGTGGGTTTCTTTGGATTTTTTGGCCATTCAATACATTATACAACATAATATCCCAAATAAAACACACACACACATGCTCAACCATCCTTATGGCGGCAGGCGGTAGTCGAAGGTGTTAGCCACCACCTCACGTTGGTGGTGGTGGCTTCTCTGGATGTTGTTCAGCCAAGAAAAAAACACACAACATGCGCATTAGTAGTAGAATCACACACCCACATGCCTTTGCTCGGAATCTAAAAGCAACCACACACTTGGTGGTGCACGACGATGGCAGCAGCACGAAATGGCGGGCAACAGTGGCACTTACGGCAACAGTGGGACAGCCGGAGCAGTGAACCGAGTAGCAGCCGGATGAATCGATGTCGTTTACGGCCGTATGGATGGTGACAGACTTCGACTAAAGCACCGACCATGTTCTCTGATTCCAAACTAGTCTCGAGTCGCCCTTGATCTCACCAGAACAAGCCCAACAACGGCATCAACAAAGCGGGGGCTTTTTTGATGGCGAATTCTTCTTCAGCAGGATTGGCGCGGAGGCTACATGGTGGTTTTCTGGTGACGAAAAGGAGTTGACGGCTGGAGGGAGTGGAGGCTTAAGGAGGGTGGCGGTTGTTTCAACTATTAGGGTTAGGGTTATGGGAAATTTGGGGTGACGGGTTATATACATCCGTCCCATCTCAAACATTTGACCATAATGACACCTTTATCCCCTCCATGTCAATTCTTTTCAACTTAATTACCATAATTTACCAATCAACCCTTAGCTTTTGAAATTATTTGCAAAGCCAATATGGAAATTACCCTTTTAACCCCTAAAATCTCAACTATGACATATTCAGACCTTCCTTATCTAATCATTACCATCTAAATCCCCATTTTACTCTTTAGCCCTTGCTTCCCATAATTTATTACAATTCATGTCCAAATATTACAATAAAGATCCCAAATTTCAGGAAATTATGTCATTTAGCTCCTTATGACTAACATTTGTAACTTATTAAGGATTTAGAGTTACTATTCATAATTAATTTTATCCATTTATTTATTTAATGAGCGGGATGTTACAACTCTCACCCACTTAAATTAGATTTCGCCCTCGAAATCACTTCTTACCATTCCTGACACGCCAGACAACTTGAGCAACTCGGCCACAACCCTTAGCATACCACAACCTTCCCAAGGCAACCGGAACCAACCCCTACGGGGGTCTACGACACAACGATGAACGAATTCCATGCGGCATAAACACATTTACTCAATCTGAAATCTACAGTCTCAAGATGGTCTGACTCCCTGACAGACCGCCCATACTGAATCATTATCGTTGAGTCTAGTCCACTTAGCTCCAACCTAAATATTCAACTTCTGATAATTGGAGGTTCCCACTAGAAAACAATATCATAGACCTAATTATCCCTACATATCACTTGTACTTGATAGAAGGCGCAGATAATCCTTCGAGTATGAGACTCATCCTTGAAACAGTTAGACTCTGATGAGAGCTGCGCAACATGATCAAATCATCTACTCTGGGATTATTTAATCCAAACTGCATGTGATTTAGCACCTTCGATCATCAAGCTACTCCACACACACGAATCCCTAATTCACTACTACTGTCCTAAACACGGAAACTATCTGAAACAGTAGGTCACCACATGGTTGCTTTCCAAAATCCACCGAGACCTCCCTGGTCTTAATTCGTTCGTCAGTCATCTGAAATACCGGGTTCCGGACCGGTTGTTGAGCCAAAAGACTCCCACACAGTCACCCTACACGACTTCTGAGGAGAACTTTAGCTATCAAAATATACCCTATCCATATTGCCACTCATGGCTCCATTATTCCTTCTGATCTACCTGATCATAACAGTCCGACTACCTGTCGCCATCGAATCTAATACGAAAAGTGAATGCTACCAGAACCAATGTAGTATTACATCACACCTGGTCTCCAACGACCTACCATTTCCTGATTCCAATCATGATGTGGTCTACCCATAATCTTGTGAACTAGCCCACCCTATCCTAATCACCTGAAAGAATCCATGAATGCTACGGGTCATCCCGCAGTCTCACAACACTTCCCACACTACCTGACAGCTATTGAATGTTATGGCTACCCTCGCAATCTTACAACACTTCCCACACTATCTGGTCGCTAGTGAATGCTACGGCTACCCCCGCAGTCTTACAACACTTTCCATACCATCTGACCACTTATGAATGCTATGGATACCACCCCGCAGTCTTATAACACTTTCCATACTGTCTAACCGTTAGTGAATGCTACGACTACCCCCACAGTCTTACAACACTTTCCATACCGGGTCAAACACGCACTCGACCTAACCTTCAACTGAACTTGAGTCCTAACTGGAGCTATAACATGGTCCCCGAAACCTTCTATCCGATGCTAAGGAAAACATGAACCAAATGTTGGAACCTCTTCCGAACTCCCAACTCACACAGTCCTCAACCTAGACGGCCACTCGACCACCTTCCTCCCTGGCGGGGATGCGATATCATCCTAGATTCACTCTTATTTCTGCTCCTGAGTACTTTATCGATTCTCCCCCACATAGATTAGACTACATCTTCACAACACATAAGAACTGAAGGATTCCCAATTCCTTTTTGCTTTCTAACAATCGATCCGATGGCAACCATCGCTTACCAATGCTAGTACTCCATCACTAGCTGAACCCCAAAAGTCCACACAACTTCTAAGTACCAAATGAAAATTCCTCAATACCAACATAACCGAAAGCCCATGATGCTTTAAATGATACCGCACTCAAATGTTGAAGCTCAACGACAGATGCTCCAACCAATACCTCAGCAACAAGCCACTTACTTTGGTTCTTCCAACAGTCACTCCAAGATCAACTACTAAACCATCGATTCCTTGCGATGGAATAACCATCCTACTGACACTGACCGCAAACGTTCCCATAATTCCCCTGACTGATCTCTACTACGAATCGAGAGAACACTGAACACCCCGAACTAGCAAAAACGGAAACGACCTTACACTAACTGGTAATAACTCACAGCATGCAAATGGCATATAATAATATTTAAAGATATACCCCAATCATGAGAAAATAAATGAGTGGAATATGTGCCTACCCAAACTGATGTAAGATTTCAAAAACCATAAGCATGATAGAAACTATAAGGAAGGCGAAATATAACATACCCGCAATATCGCCTCAAGAAACCCTGAATCTCTCTTCCTTCCAAAGCATCTGCGATGAAACCTGAGTTGCCTCAACCGCTAAGCGGGGGCAATTCGCCCTGATATGACCAGGCTGATGACAACGATGGCACAAATCTACTTCCAATGTGCATTCTTGGTGATTGTGACCCTTCCACCTGCACCTGTCGCACTTAGACCTATTGCATACATCCTCATGTGCCCTTTCTTTCTTTGTGTAACTACCATGACCCCTCGGCTCTCTGGCACCAGCTATGGCAGTATTCGACTGCTCAAATTGTTGATTTTGACTAGTGATAGGTTTTGACCACTAAAACATTCATATGGTGTACATGTAACCCTAATTGCTTTGGATCTAAGTTTTTCTCTATTGAACATGAAAATACAAACTCCAAAGCAATAACCCTATAGACTAGCATACACAATTCGAAATTGACATATAAAATAGGGTTAGAAGATTACCTTTCTTGTTATCTAGTAATAACAAGTATAATCGTTCTTGATATTGACTGTTGAAAGCCTAGTGCCCCAAGTGTTGCACCTCTAATGGAGTCACAAACACCCAATGCAACAAGATGACTTAGAGATGGAAGGATTTCGGCTAGGGTTCTCTTAGAATCAAGCATTGGCCGAAAATCCCATCATATGAGGTCCTATGTATAGTTGTGGATTCTATGCTTTTAGGTGGAAACCCTAATACCTTACTTAGGCACCAAGCAACCCATGGACACCACCTTAAGAGGCCTTGGACGAAATCTATAAGGCCTCTATAGGATTTCGTCCACTCCACAATTAAGGAGTCCAATTAGCCCAGTTCTACAACTATCAATGATTTGCAGAACAGTCCCTCGATTATTAATCAGTTCCTTTAATCCCAAAATTAATATCATATTAATTTATGATTAATTACTAATTAATAATATGATTTCCAAATAATATATTAATTAAATCATTTTGAGTACCAATTTATTATTCATATAATAAATCCTACTCTCTCTCTCTCTCTCTCTCTCTCTCTCTCTCCATTTGTCATCCTTTCAAGTTGCATGAGAGAAGACAACCCAAAAGGACCATGCTCATAATCAAATCAAGTACATAGCAAAAATAGTTATATGTTTAGACACCTAATCTAACAACTAGATGTCCGCTTCCTCTTCCCCAACTGCCTATCTAAACCAATCTCTTGCTCCCAGGTTACCTCGACCATCCTAAGGACATGGTGCAAAACTCCCTTCCGATCATAATGACAGGAACTAACAATAGGATCCTTCTTCGTAAAAAATTCTAAGAATCCACAGGCTTTGGGCTCCAGATGAGCACCTAATTTCCTCGCGAAAAATCTGACCAAAAAGGCCCTAAAACGACTATCGAGAGCTCCCAAAATCCCTTCCTTGGCTGAACGAAAGACCATCGAGGTCCATTACAAAACTCTGTGAGTAATCTCTGATAAGACGAACTCCCACGATCGCACACTGATCGGCCCAAGTCCTGCTCCCGAGCCAGAACTAGAATCTGAATCAAATTCCTGAGTGCTCAACACTATACCAAAATGACATGCAAGAGATTCGAATATACCCGAGAATCCTCATCCCACAGGCTTCCTAGATTCTCCAAGACTTTTACCCGATTCGAGTATGGATCCTGTGCTTTTAGTAGTATGGGCGTAATACTACCTTCCACACCTATCCAAACGTTTCTCAAGAATCATCCTGAATCCTCCAAGTCACCCTCTCAAACTGATACCCTGAATGCTCGCTAACAACACAACCAAATCCACTAAATCATTTCCTAGGCTTTTCTAGATTCTCGACCTCGCGTAGCCCTCAGTTGCTGAAAGAATCCCTCTAATGTAAACTAACTACATCATGGATATAGTCACATGCAATAGAGATCAGATAATCCTTCGAGTAAAAGACTCAATCCTAGAACAGTTAGACTCAAATAAGAGCTGCACAATAGGGCCAAGTCCTTCACTCTGAGATTATTCAACATGTGCCCCATGTGACTTAGCATAGCCACTTAGTAGTCAATTCACATCACTAAGAGCCCCACAAAGCACAAAGCAAGCAACATTCAGACAATGGGAAGAAACCTAACCAGCATATCACTATTCGTACCATTCTATCTAACTATTTGAACCTTACTAATCTTGCAATTCCAAGAGCTCAAATAATCAGGCCTAACCTAAGCAAGCCATCCTATCACTGACCAATCAGTACTAGCATACAGGTCTACAAGATTATATAGTAGGCATACAAGGCATCCTTCCTAGATCCTTAGCCCTAATCTAGCATGCAGTTCACATATTCATAATTCATATCATAACATAACATGTATGGGAATCTTGGGGAAAACTTACTTCAGATCGGCTGATTGCACGCATCACACCCCTTGTTCTATATTAAAATCCTTAGTTTTAAATTTTAGAAAAACTATTTTTTATTTTTATTTATTCATTATTATTATTTTGTAAAAATCTTTCAAACCCTAGATTTTAGTCCATACATACATAAGAGTGTGTCCCAATCCCTCAAACCAGGGCTCTGATACCAACTTGTAACATCCAAAAATTTAGAGCCAAAAATTTCATTTTTCATTAGGTAAGTTATAAAAAAAGTAGTTTGAAAACATCATCCGTGTCATTCAAATCATACTCAAACCCAAGTGTCAAAAATCAAAACTGCAACATTTCATCGTAAAACAATATCAGAGTGCAATCCCCAAGGATCTCGTAATGCGGAAAATCATAGTGTGACACGTTGCGATCATGCCGACTCCTTTCCTTTCGAAGAATAAGTACCTGAAACTAAAACTGTAAACCGTAAGCACAAAGCTTAATGAGTTCCGCCATCATACCACATATCATACAATAACATGTTGTCGGGCATATTCGGGTGTCAGCCTACCCCTTTAGTCTCTTTCAACCAGTAATTGCCTAGCATATCAGGGTGCTGGCCTACCCCTTCTGTCTCTTTCAACTAGTAGTTGTGGACTATTTCACCCAGTACCACTACCACATAATACCCTAGCATACATACATAAATCACATACTGCCTAGCATATCTGAGTGTTGATCTACCCCTTCGGTCATTTCGACTAGTTACGGGGACTATTTCACCCCGTACCACTACCACATAATAGCATATATACTTATATTGCCAGGCATATTTGGGTGCCCGGCCTACCCCTTCGGTCTTATCGACAGGATACAGGGTTTATTTCACCCCTACCACTATCACATAATATCACAACATACTAGCACACAAATCATATCAGATAGTGGCATACCAGACAATCATCACAAAAATAGCCATCTAACTATAAACAACTACTAGTAGGCCGGTATTGGTGCCTTCGACCCACTTCTACAGGAAGGTAACTCACCTCACACTACTGAAGTCCCACAGGCGAACTCTAGTTGTCGGATGGCAGATTCCCGAACTGTCAACATCAAAATGACACCCAATTAATAATTGGGTTCAAATACATAACCATAAGTCCATGCTTGGGGGTAAAAAGACTAATTTACCCCCACCCTAGCTTGATTCAAGCCCAAGGCTTAAGTTTACACTCCAAATGCCCAAAAGTCAAACAATTAACTAAAGACAACATATGGCCTAATTTTTTGAATTGGCCTAAACCTATACATGGTCTTACCTTAAGGCCTAACCATTTATTCTAGTCCAAACACTTGGCGTTCCAATGGTCCGATATCTCATAATCATCAAGGCCTAATTATGGCCTAATTTTCTAACTTAGGCTCAAGCCTATCCAATGGGCCTTATCTTAAGGCCCAATAATCTCCTTAGTTCCTAAATCTGCTACCAATTGGCCCACGAAGGCCCACAGTAACTTAGTCCATGAAATAGCCCAACAAGAATCCAACCCTAATTAGGGTTTTTCACATAAAATGACGATTAGGGTTAAGTGTTCTTACTTAACCCATTAAGGACTTAATCCATTAAGTCCATCAATCCACTAGGCCAAACATACAATGTGATTGGTCTTGATTCATAATCCCATTCCAATGGTCCAAAATGCGGGTCCCGACAGTTCCAAAACTAGCATATTAAAAATTAGGGTTTTCTAAACCCTAATTAGGGTTTCCAACTCAATCGCGTGCCAATTAGTCAATTGGTTATGTTTTTAGGCTTATTAATGTTAATTAATTCACGCACCACCCACTACCACCTCTGGTAGTGGTGGTTAATGGCGGCTCATGGCGGCGACCACCACCCCACGGTGGTGGTTATAATTTTAGACTAAATATGTCCAAGCATCTAAACTAACAATCTAATCACAAAATGCATACCGCCACCCATCACAATGGCTGGTGGCGGTAGAAGGCGGCAACCACCACCTCACTGTGGTGGTGGTGGGTTTCTTCGGATTTTCTGGCCATTCAATACATTATACAACATAATATCCCAAATAGCGCACACACACACACATGCTCAGCCACCCTTGTAGCAACAGGTGGTGGTCAGAGGTGCTAGCCACCACCTTACGGTGGTGGTGTTGGCTTCTCTTCATGTTGTTTGCCCAAGAAAAACACACACACACACAACATGCACATTAGTAACAGAATCACACATCCACATGCCTTTTTATCAGAATCTGAACGCAACCACCTAACTGGTGGTGCACGGTAACAGCAGCAGCACAGAATGGTGGGAAACAGTGGCGCTTACGACAGCAGTGGGACAGCCGAAGCAATGAACCGAGTAGTAGTCGGAGGAATCGATGTCGTTTACGACCGCATGGGTGGCTACAGACGTCGGCTAAAGCAGCAGCCATGTTCTCCGGTTTCCAAACTAGTCTCGATTCTCCCTTGATCTCGCCATAACAAAGCCAACAGCAACAACAACAGAGCGGGATCTTGTTTGATGGTGTCTTCGTCTTCAGCGAGATTGGCGCGGCTGCTACATGCTGATTTTCTGGTGACGAAAGGGAGTTGACGGTTGGAGGGAGTGGAGGCTTAAGGAGGGTGGCAGTTGTTTCAACTATTAGGGTTAGGGTTATGGGACGCTTGGGGTGACGGGTTATATATGTCTGTCCCATCTCAAACATTTGGCCATATTGACACCTTTAGCCCCTCCATGTCAATTCTTTTCAACTTAAGTACCATAATTTACCAATCAACCCTTAGCTTTTGAAATTCTTTGCAATGCTAATCCGGAAATTACACTTGTAACCCCCAAAATCTCAATTATGGCATATTCAGCCCTTCCTTCTCTAATCCTTACCATCTAAATCCCTATTTTACTCTTTAGCCTTTACTCATAATTTATTACAATTTAAGTCCAAATATTACAATAAAGATCCTAAATTTCCATAAATTATGTCATTTAGCTCCTTATGACTAACACTGGTAACGTATTACGGATTAAGAGCTACTATGCATTATTAATTTTATCCATTTATTTATTTAATAAGCGGGATGTTAGATTACTCACATATTATGTTCTTCATTAATCATTAGATTATCTTCTTGGTTATCTTATTCCGTACAATCCAATAGATAAAATGGGAACCTACAAGTGGTATCAGAGTGAGACCTTGAAGATCTCATGATTAGTTTAAGGGAACGATCCCGATTGGTTTATTATCTTGAATATTTTAATCATTTATGAAGCATTTCTCAGCCTTCACAACTGAAAATTCTTCTAAGAGTTATTTACTGTTTTGTTGGTGATATTGCTAGAAAATAAATATTTTGGTGCTAATGTTCATTGCATTTTGCTGCTGTTAAATATATGTTATGGAGAAAAATATTTTTTATTGAAGAAGATGAATTTCCTTTTAAAAAGGTGGTGTTTGATCTTGTAATCCCAAGCAAAATTGTGTTTTGAAAAAGAAAAAAAATATGGTTATGGGTTAAAAGATTCTATCAGAGGGTATAAGTTCAGATGATATGATTTTTTAGAAGTTTTGGGTAGTTATTTTGGAATGTACAAGGTGATTGAGTTGGTAATACAAGTGATAAATGCATGCTTTTCCAAGAAAAAATTGATTTTAGTATGTTTGGGTTTAAAAAAAGTTGAGATTACAAGTGGTTTTGCTGTTAGTATAAGCTTCAATTCTTGTGTACATGTCCGAGAATAGGTATGCAACCAAGATTGTCGTAAAAGAAAATTGTTGAAAAATCTTGTGTACCATACCCGATCCTACCATATTAATTGATTTGGATTCTAAACTCATCTTGTCGATTTTTGCTTGAGGAGTAAGAGTATCTCAGCTGGTACTACAAGCCTCACTCGCAGCGTGTGAAAATCACACCCCAATCTTGCTTACGCCACATCAGGGCATATCCGGGTCCCATATCAATGGCTTCTAGAGACTTTTGTCTCATCTGTTGACTGACCCACCTGACAGCCTTATACCACACACATCATCATTTATCAGATGTGGGCATTTAGTGGAGTCTCTAACTTTTGTTAATTAATATTTAATGCCCACACAACATGTCATGTGTGTTGATAATTGACTTTCTATGCCATAAGATCATTCCGAGATGGACCCCACCCACTTGCATTTAACAATTCTGAGACTTACCATTGCCTAGCATGTCTATTCCAATCCTTTTTTAATTTCCGATATGCAAATGTTATTCCAACCTTCATCTTTAGGCCTTACTTGTGCTTTGTCGCATCTGCCTTTCATATCCGTACCTACCCTATTTCCGAGGTGAATCCATTTGGATCCCATTTTAGACCATACCCATCACATTGAGTCTGACTTGCCTTTCCAAGCCAAAACCATCTGAATCAGATCCAACTTAATTTCAGTTCAGATCCATCTCTAGGATCCAATCTCAAATTCAACTCTATCCTAACCCACATCGGATTCACATTCAATTATGGATCCACCTTCTAATCCTTTCCAAGATTTTTTTTACAAAAATTATAAAATTCCTTTTTTTATTTCACCTCATTTTTCTAACCTATTTTTAAGCCTTTTTTTTTAAATTAAAACCAATTTCCATTTTATTTTTACCCAATTAATTTTATTTAATGCCCATTATCTTTCTAAATCATTTTT
The DNA here is from genome assembly GCF_052625555.1 of Lactuca saligna. Lineage (NCBI taxonomy): Eukaryota > Viridiplantae > Streptophyta > Magnoliopsida > Asterales > Asteraceae > Lactuca > Lactuca saligna. Next base: position 51,946,027 of record NC_136420.1, on the reverse strand, counting down.
TTAATACCATTTTTTATTATTTAAAACCATTTTTTAAAACCAATTTTATCCCTATGGTTTAAGGCTTCATTTTTCTTGCTGATTATGAGTGAAGACATAGTTGGTTCAAAGATTATTATTTGTGCTCTTCCTCTTTCCAAGCTACTCGTATTCGCAGCCTCAGATTTTTATTCTTCAGAGATTTGAATCCACATATTTTTCATTCGGAAGCTTATCTGATCAACAACGTTTTCTGAGGTTTGAGCTTTTTACTTCCTTCGAATTGGTTAGATATGATCTCAGACCATCATTCAGACCGATTAGAGGTCTAATCTGGCTCACTTCAACTTTGATTGACGAGTCATTGGTTGTGTTTTGGGAGTTTGGGTTTGCATTTCGGTTATTAGCATTATGGTTCTTCAGTAGCAGATTTTATCATATATCTTATACAATGTGTGTTTAGTTCGGGAATACATCACCAAGTCTACCCATAACCATAAAATAATATCCTTGTTTTTACGAGTAGATGCTCACATCAAGGGGGAGCGTGAGATGCTCCATCATATCCAACTTATTCTCTTGCCCGATTTCATGATTATTTTTTTATCTTTATTAAATTGTCGATCAAAAATAAGGGGAGAATCATGAGAATCCATTTTAAGTTTATTATTGGAGTTTTGATGTTAGAGACATCTGAAGACAGAGGTCAATTTAGTAGTGTGATGTAGCACTGATTTTTAATATTTACAGATTGAATTTTTGACATTACTAGATGTTCTTCGAATTACAATTATTTATCTTCAGACTCTACATTTTGGGATGTCTCATTTGTGTTTGCATCCAGATCAGATCTTATGATTTATCGAGTTTGGGTTTGAGATATTTTGAAGACGAATATTATTTTGGCGATGTGACGTGTCAATTATTTTTGATCTTCCGACAAATTTTTTGGCATTGCTAGACCATGTCTTCGGACTCACATTATTTATTATTCGAACTTCACTTTTGGATGTTTCGTATTTTCAACAGGTTATTCGTCAGAGATTTTTTGGTGCATTATCACTCGAGTTCGAAATATTGAAGACATTGTGTGATTCGACATTGTGTTCTTCGGTTCAACAGTCGAGGGGGAGACAGTGAACATGATTGGTTTTTGGGGACTGATCACATTCGAAGAGTAGGATTTCATATTTTTATTCAGAGATTGGTTCCTCTGTATGCTCTTTGATGATAAAGATTCCATTTCCAAGTTCCGAGATCACCAAAGCTTCAACTTTTCCGAGACACTTCAGCGCCATACCTAACGGACCAGTCCGTCAAATGTTATACCTTTTATCACTGCTTTACCCTCACCATTTCCGAACATTTAGGGGAGATTGTTGGAGCATGAAAATGCTCTATAATGATGAGTGATTTATTAGGCTATAATATTCCCTTGTGTGAAAAGCATAGTCCCTCCACTAGTATATAAAGTAATGGTGAGTGGTCTTTTCTTTTTTATATGTGCACCATGTAGACATTTAGATTAGAGAGTGTTTGGCTGAGGATTCTCCCTAACCATGAGAGTTGTTCATGTAACATTTTGTATCTCTCTATCTATTCATTATTAGTTTACTCACATATTATGTTATTCGTTGTTCATATGATTATCTTCTTGGTAATATTATTCCACACCAATCGAATCGATAAAATAGGATCCTACAAAGCCCATCATCAGTATGCGTTGGATTGTTGATGTGGAGAGTCGCTTTCGCGCCAACTTTTGTCCGACGGAGGGCAAGGTCAGATTTGTGACATGTATTTTGTGCGATCGAGCTAGGGATTTGTGGTGCGAGGTTGTACAAGGCCACAAACCATATGCGGACGAGTCCATTTTCATGGGAGGATTTTTGTCACTAGATTCAAGAGGGATTTTGTGCCAGCAATTGAAGTCCTACAGTTGGCATAAGAGTTTTTGGCACTTGAGCAGACTGTAGAGTCGATGGCTGAGATCACTCCCATGTTCAAGGAGAGAGCATTGTTTTGCCCTGAGTATGTGGCAACATAGGAGATGAGGTTGACGCACTACCATGATAGGTTAAGGACAGAGATCCAAGAGCACGTGAGTATCTTGAGTCATAAGACTCTTTCCGGTTTAGTGGAGGCAGCCAGCGAAACAGATTTGGAGTTGGAGACCCAACAATGAAAGAGGAAGCAAGATCATGTTTATACATATGCATCATCATCCAAGAAGACTAAAGTGACTAACCTCCGATCGGGGGATCGAGAGACTCATAGATATTGTAGTAGGTGTGGTCGGATTTATCAAGGTACTTGTCGTACACCAGTATCGAGATGTTTCCTTTATCGTCAAGAGGTTCACTACAGTTGGGACTGTAGTCATAGGGAATCAAGATAATGCTTCTTTTGCAGTCAGCCAGGTCATGTTAAGGTTGATTGTCCTCTGAGAGCGGATATGGTAGTTTTGGATCCAACCCCTTTAGTTTGAAAGATATTGGATGGATGACATAGGAAGTTGGATTCCTAAGGGTCGGAGGTTGAGTTATCAACTCTATTCAGTATGGTCAGATGCAACATCAATTCTTATCATCAATATCTTTTTGTTTATGATTTCGTTGTTTCAGTTGTAATTCTTGGTTAATTTGTTGGATGATATTGTTGTGATCAACTCTTGTTCTGTTTTGGTTAGTCATTATGTTTGGATTCTTTTTCTTATTGTGGGGTTGCATATAAGTGTTGGAACTCTTGGGTTTTGCTTGAATGATTAGGATTCTCCTCGCTTTATGTTGGTAGGTGGCATGGACAAGTAGTGAAGTAATTGGTTTGAATCGAAATTTTGAAAGGGTTAGATGGCATTAGAGTCTAGTTAATTTAAGTTTGGGGGGGGGGGGGGGGGGATCGCTTCATCGGTTAGATGGATTCTGGAGACTTGTCATCTTGAAGCTTGCATTTATGATTAAAGGGTAGCAGGTTCCGATGGTTGTTAGGAATAAAGTTGTGCGAGAAGTGTTTTCATTAGTCGGTTTTGACCATGGAAGTAGATGATGAAGATTCAAGGTTATCACATCTGGAAGACTAGAAGCATCTGTTGCGGCACTAGGTAGAGTTAGTGATTAGGATCTAGTCGCGGGTTGTGTAAGGGACTCTTTTCCTATTCTTTTTTGATGAAGGCTTTGGGGTTTGAAGCACAAAACAAACACCTGATGGGGTCTAGTAGACTAGGGGCCTATATCATATCAATCTTTCTTGTTATCTTTGTATTTTTACGTGAAAGACCATGTGGGCTCACGACAATTGCAAGAGTGTTGTAAGAATACGTTCTGACCCATTGCACTCACTTAGATAAGCTAGGCCATTGCAGTGGTGATTGTAAGGTTATGGGAGGACCACAACATTCACTTGGGTTGAGTCAAACCCGTCATTGTTGTTCAGTCTCTCATTGTTTAGGCATGAGGGTTGTTAGAGTCGTGTCTATGTTTAGGCTTTTGTAGCTTTTGATAGTGGATGAGCCCTGTTTGTTTATGTTATCTTGGGTGAGATCCATGGGCAAGGCCCATTTTTTATGTTATCTTGGATGTGTGACATCTTGGAATTTAAGTTTGAATCCGTAAACAGTCAGTTCACCGCGAACCTTTTTGTAACTTGATCTATTGATTTTTAATGCACATTTTGGTTAAAATATAGTGTCATTATAATTAAAATAAGATATGAAATGATATCTTCCTTCCCGTTGTGGAAAATTTTAACTGAATCACAACCACAAGTTTTAACACTAACTAATACGTCTGAAAAAACTAAAATTTCATACTAAGCATTTGCAAGCAAAGCAAACAATCTAATTTCAGACCAGTCAGATACAAAACTTTATATGCAATTTTTTGGAATTCTACAACTCAAAATTTTTATCCGTTTGGATTTTCAGAATACTTGAATTAAATTCTATCATTCGCCGCCTTCGGAATTTTTTTTTTTGAACGACAAATCTATTCTACTCCTACATTACTCATAATTCTCCACCTATGTCTCTCACGGGACTTGAAACCTCGACCTCAAGAAGGGAGGGCAACACCGAATGGCGGATACCGCTGGGCTAGAAGCCCTTTGGTCTTCGGAAAAATTATTTGATGTCGGGTTTTGGCAATCAAACCAAAAATCATAATTGTGACATTTTAATGTCAACACATAATTTTTTTTAAAAAAAAAAATAGAATGGCCGACTAATACCCATCTCTCATGTACCTCAATTTTGACTTTGGTGAAAGTCAAACCTCTCCAATAAAGGGTGTTCAATAAATTGCTTTCCATCTTGATATGAGTATCATACATACTTGAATGAAAAAGAGCTTGAAATTTTGGTTGAACCCTTTTGGAACAAAACATGACCACAGACCACCCTCTCCTTCACCATTTTTGAGCTATAAAAAGAGCACCTTAACACACTCCTTCCTCACCAATTCACATCCTTAATCTCCAGTCTCATTCTCTTTTTTCTCAGTTTTGATTTTGAAACCACCACCAGTGGCTTTTGACCACCGTGAACCACCCACTGCCGCCACCTTTGTGACCAGTGCACACCCATTGTTTTAGTTGAGTTCCACCACCATCACCCTCCCGTTTTCGGGCAACTAGGTGGCCAAACACTTCTCTGAATCTCCCTTGCCAATAACTGTCGGAAACCACCACCCACCACCCTTGACCGGCGACAAAATCACCCAACAACCCCATCATTGTGGTGCTGCTAGTTCTTTTTCTTTCTTTCGATCACCACCACCCTCCCCCTCCTCCCTTGTGTCATTTCCGTCTATCAGAAGCAAGAACGAAGTAGCAAGAGGCTACCGGAGCAGCCCCCGCCGCTACAGCCATAACTCGTCGCCACCTTTGTTGCCACCATTACCTCCGATCGCCACTGTACGGACTCACATCTCCACCTTCGTTTTTCTTGTACTGTTCCTTTTCGTTGCAATTTAGCTTGGACCGAGAGTCCTTCATTTATAAGCTTCGAATTTTTTTTTCTTTTCTGTAATACATGCGTGAACACAGGAGGTAGGGGACGAACTCCTCTCTTTTCTTTTCAAACTTCAATTTAAAATAAACACATAACCCCCTTTCTTGTTATTACTTTTACAAATTAAAACCTAATATTCAAACTCCCATTAAAATTCTTTAAAAGTATCCCCTCTTAGGGATATGTTGACAAATCTGGTCCTAAATCCCAACAAGGATTTAAAATATACACTTCAGCTCACTGCTTTGGAAATAAATTAAAAAATAGTCCCCTTGTTGAATTAATTTAGCAAATCCGTCCCTATAATTAGTTATTTTAGCAAAACATACTTAGTAATTAATACCAAAACTATCCTTAGTTTACTCGGTAACAAAAATAGTCCTGAAAGTTTATAGTAAATGCAAGGAGCATCACATTGCGGTTTCTCACGTCACGCTTAGTTATCAAATTTATATGTTTAAGGTGAGTGCTTAAGGCCCCTTTTTAGCGTTATTATTATTTTGGGGGAGAATACATATGGAAAACATTTATCTATTATGAAATATACATGCATATATATATATATATATATATATATATATATATATATATATATATATATATATATATATATATATATATAGTTATAATCGATATTGTAACACACTAAAGTCAGAAGACCAGAAAAGAGAAGAAAACCTCAAATGAGGAAGTAACTCGACGAGTAGATGGGTGACTCGACGAGTAGGAGCGCGATTTGGTCGCGAGTTTAGTGACCTACTCAACGAGTCAGAAGACTGACTCGGCGAGTTGGCCAGGATTGGGGAAAACCCTAAATGCGGGCCTTGCACCCTATTTAAGGAACATCATAACCCTTAATCAACCTCCTTGATGCTCTTTCAACTCCAAAATGAAACCCTAGTGCCTCCCATGAGTTTGTGAGCCTTTGTGAGCATTCTTGAGTGTTGTGAACCTTGAAGAAGAAGGTGAAGCCTTGGGGGGGGGGGGGGGGGGGGGGTTCAAGAAGAGACTAGTAGATCTAGAAACCTCTTGCATTCAATCCTTCCACCTTCTGGTAAGAAAGTTTCCACCTTGATCATTATGCATGTAGATCTCTCTTCTTTTTCATTTTGGGGGGTTTTAGTCCAAGAACCCTAGCATGAGAGGAATGGACGTCCCAAGAGCTTGTGTTTTCAGATCTAGCATTATTAAGGGTTGTTATGGCATAAATGTGCAAACTTTATGCCATAGGAACCCCCCATGCAAGCATATGAATTGTTCTTTTGGCTTTTTTAGCTCAAACGGCCATGAATGGAGGAAAAAGGCGGTATCTTTGCATGGTTAGGAGATGGTTGGGTCTAGATCTATGTTTTGAATGCTTTGAGACCCTCAGAAATCGTATGAATAGAGTTGGACATTGAGGGACTCGGCGAGTCACTTGGGGGACTTGGCGAGTCAGGCCAGTTATTGCCCGAAAATCCTTCTGTTAAGGGTATGAGTTGAGTTTGGTAAGGGACTCTGCTAGTCTGAGTCCATACTGGTCATGAAGTTTATCGTACTCGATGAGTTCAAGGAAAAACTCAACGAGTCCAAGGCAATCTCCTTAGTTAATGAAGACGGACTCGATGAGTTGTTCATACAACTCGATGAGTCACAGCCTAGACATTCTTATGTGGATGATGAACTCGACGAGTTCATCATCGAACTCAGCGATTCAGATGAAGATGGTCTCAGTTGTATGGTTGAAGGAGAACCCATTGAGTTCTTGCTAGACTCAACGAGTGGAGTCGGGGTTGTATGAGGTTGGACAAGTATGGACTCGATGAGTTGGTAGATCAACTCGGCAAGTCATGTCAACTGGAGGTTGAATTTGACCAAGTTCGACATGGGTTGACTTTTGGGAATATTGTGGTCTAAATGTTATTTTGGATATTGATAGTTCGGGAAGCCGAAGGGTCAGCGGTTCAGAAGTTGTTGGCTAGCTGTCAAAAGTGCTTAGTGAGTGAAAGCAGTGTGAGGTGAGTCTCCTCACCGTGTGCATGGGTCTACGACCACAATGCTGGCCCATTATGTTCATGTTTATGTTTATGCTTATATATAGAAGGAAGGCGCGGGGGTTTGCCCTAGGCACTTATTGATATATGTTCCGAGTTACGACCTGATGTCGGGCGAGGCCCGAGGAATGTTAGGATGCTGGAGGTCTTTGTGATTCTTGCATGTGTCGGTATGATAGGATCCGGACCAAGGGTCCGATGTCGGGGTAAGCCCGAAGTACGTTAGTTATGTAGTGCGTTAGATTATACTTGTTGTCTTCTTGATACTTGTATGTGCCTGGTAGGGAGGTGAGTGTGGGCGAGGTCCCGTATCTCATCACTAGCTGAGTATGGATGGGGTTCCATATCTTGATATTAGTAGAACAGGGGCAAGGCCCGTGGTAGGAAGGATGTGAGTGTGGGCGGGGGCCCATATCTCACTACTAGTAGGAGTGTGGACGGGGTTCCACTACTTCAGTAACAGACTGGGGGCGGGGCCCAAGTTAGGCGAGGCCTTAGATCAGGGTATGGTTAGGGAATGTTTATGTATATTTCAGTATGTTATTTGATTGTATGTATGTATATGGTGGGTGAGGCCTAAGGGAAAAAGATTTGTATACCGAGCGGGGATCAATGCCAGATGGGACCTGATGCTAGGCGGGGCCTGATGACGAACGAGGTCTGATGGCAAGCGAGGCCTAATGCCACGGGTGGGGGCCCAGTATGTGATTATGTGCTCACGATTGTAAATGTTTTGGTTTCTCCCCAGTGGGTGGTGGTTATTGTTTTAAGTGGGGGAGAATTGGGGGTTTTCAAGTTGAGCATCAGCCATTGAAGGATTTTGTTTGTTGGTGTTCAGATTATGGTTTCCAGAATGGTCGGATAGGCATTAATCGGTGAACCTCTCAGGGAGCGGGAATTCTCCGAAGGAATTCAAGAGGCAACAACTGAGAAGCTAGGAACACATCAATAATCCCCTTATACAGTACGTTTATGTTTCCTAAGTCTTTGGGGTATGTTTCCCCTCGATGATGGAATAGAATTTTTATTCGTATCAGACTCGAGTTTCGGTAACCTTTAGGATAATCGTGGAAGTCTTCTCGGACTAGTTTTGTATTAGTAGAATCAGATCAGTCTCGATCAAGTATGGGCTTTGTGGTGAGTAAATATGGAGTTAGAGATTCCCAAATATGTGCATGGTAGTGATCCTTTGTGTGTATCTATGGGTATTCAAGGTGGCAATAGGGTTGGTTCGGCATACGTGCTTGATCAGGTCTGGGTTATAGTCTGCAAATTGGATCTAGAGTTCGACTATCATCCTATTCCAGGGTCACGTGTGACCATGGATTTGTAGGATTTTGCTTGGGTAGCAACTTATTCTATAAGCGTGCATGGTGGGGTTTCAGCATTGTGGCGTTGGTTAGTGTTGTGAAGGACGTTGGTTAGGCCTTTTCTTTTAGACAATGTTGACAGTTTATCAGGAGCATTCCAGTCATTAGTTGAGGGACAGGTAGAGAATACTGGACTCATACTGTGGGCTTAGAGGCAATCCAGACCTATGTTGAGGACCTTGTAGGGGTATTCCAGTCATATGTTGTGGGCCTAGTGATCTTAGTAGTTCATTTCTTTTGTTGAAGCGCTTTCAGAATAGACACATTGTTGGAAAATTGGGCCATATGTTGGGCTTTGGCCCATTACTTGACTTTTGGGACTTTGGAGTGTGAGTTGGGCATTGAACTTGAATCAAGCTAGGTTCAGGTAAAGTAGTCTTTTACCCCAAGCATGGACTTATGGTTATATATTGGAACCCAATTATTTGTTGGGTGTTTTTTTGATGATTGACAGCTCGGAAATCTGTCAAACAGTAGTTGGAGTTTATCCGCGGGACTTCAGTAGTGTGAGGTGAGTTATCCTCACTATACTAAGGGGTCAAAGGCACCAATGCCGGCCCATTAGATTGGATATCCTAGTAGTTGGTGATATGTTGAGTATGGATTAGTTATGCATGCTAGTTGCTATGCCAGTTTGGTAGATCTGTAGGACTACCTATGTTACTATCTGATTATCTGTATGTGCATTAGTTATGTTATATGTCGACATGTTATATGGGATGGGTTGAGGTTGTACTGCTCCGTGCAGTAGCCAATAAACCCTGGCGTATTCCGGATATGAGTTGAGGGCCGGGCAGGGCATGCCAGACTCATATTGAGGACTCAGGAGCATTCCAGATACGAGCTGAGGGCGGGGCAGTGCATGCCAGACTCGTACTATGGGCTCAGGAGCATTCCAGATACGAGCTGAAGGTCGGGAAGGGCATGCCAGACTCGTACTGTAGGCTTAGTGGCAAGCCAAATGTGAGTTGTGTGACCGGAAGGCAAGCCAGACTCACACTGTGGGCCCAGGGGTAATCCAGTCTGTAAAGTCGTGGACCCATTACATGTTGTTATTTGTATATGTGTTATTTGTTGTGTATCGGTATTTTGGGGGAACTCACTAAGCTCTGGGCTTACAGTTTCAGTTTTGGTTTCAGGTACCTCAGATGATCGCGGAAAGGCAAAGGCGTGATCCTACAACTCTTCACATTTTATGACTATGTTTCTGGGATACTCTGATATAGAACTGTTTTGAAAACAAATTTGTAATAACTGTTGTTTGTAAATGTTTTAAAAAAAAGTTTTAAATTTTCCTGATTTTTATGGATGTTACAAAATAATTGAAAAGAGAAGTGATGCAAACATGAATAACCATGCATGTGAAATAATGTTTTTATATAGGTTAACTATTTCGATTAATTAGAGTAAGTTGAAGACGTGAAGGGTTTCAAATTACTATAGAGCATAAATAAGACTTGTCTTTAATCATGTTCATTTGAATGATCTTCTTAATAAGAAATAGATAGATTATAATTATGATACGATACACAACAATTTAATTAAATCGATACATGCGTAATGTAGGCTTAGTGGCAAGCCAAATGGTAGAAATTTGATAGGATTATAAAAAAAACATTTTTTAACAAATTGTTAGTGGTTAGAAGTTAGATTCACCAAGTTAATTAAATTGTCTATACTCAAATTTAAACCGGAGACCTCTAATCTAAGGGGCTTCCATCTCTACCAAGTGAGCTAACTAGTCCCACGTAGACTTATAATAGTTGGTTAGTATAATTTGCACAACAGTTTAATATGAATGAAAGATAAAGGATTGAATTTGATATTTCAATAATATTAAAGGAGGTCATAATTGGTTAGAACATCACCAACCCACTCTCATTCTCCATTTTTCCTTCCATTTCTTCCCCCATTCCTTTCCAACCCTACCCCATTTATTCCTACATTTTGGGGGAAATGAATAGTATAACACAAAATATGGTGTTATACTATTCACTTTCCTCCAAAATGGGGATGAACTTTGAGTTGTCAGTTTTAGTCATTCGTTTTATATATTTATACATTTTTGGTTTTTTATCTACTAATTATTATATAAATGTAATATTTAATACTTATAATATTGTGTTGTATATTAAATTATATTAATTAATTATAAATATAAAGTTTGTTTTTTGTTTATCAAATTCATATTAAAGTATAAATACATATTGAAATTTTAAAACACAACGTATTTTACAAAAACTTATAATTACGTATTATAAATATAATCTTATTTATTTAATATTATGGTAATGAAAAAAAATAAAAATTATAGATTTGTTAAAATCAAATTAATAGAAGAAGTGTGTTTGACAATTTATATAAATTATAAGAATAAAATATATTTTTGAAAGGTAAAAGTGAAATAAAAAATGAAGTTGAATCGGACATGAACCACAATTTAACTCATTTTTACCTCATTGGAGGAAAAAATGAAAGTTGGAGATGGTCTTAATATAATTTGCACAACAGGTTAATATGAAAGAAAGATAAAGGACTGAATTTGATATTTCAATAACATTAAAGGAGGTCATCTGAAATATATCCAAACAAAAGAACAAACTCAACGATTAACGAGGGTTTCATTCTTGTTCATGTTTATTTCTGATTGTGTATTCAATTGGGAAGCATTTTGATCGATAGAACCATCGATTGAATTCGAAACCCTATGTGATTATATGTATAAACACACATAATATTTTATATAAGAAGATGAGTGTGGATCTGGCTTCGAACACCCATGGGAACCTGGACGAGCAGATATCACAGCTCATGCAGTGCAAGCCCTTAACCGAGCCTGAGGTTAACTTTCTCCATCTCTCTTTCTCTGTTTGAAATTCAGTTAATTTCTTTGTTTTTAAGTTACATCTTTGTTATAATTCTCGAATTCTATGTGTGATTTCTAATGGATCTGGGATTGCATCTTACGAGGGCACTAGGGTTCTGTAAATTTGATGTTAGTAAAGCGCTAACAAAAATTTCAACTTGTGTTAACTTGTTCATTAGTCCGACTTAAATGGCTACTTTTGCAAATCTTTTATAGGTAATTTGTGGTGTGCTCAGCGTTTACTTCCTCCATTCTAAATAGAGAACTGCAGTGTGACTTTTGAATGTTTGATGGGGGTATTTATCCATTTCTAGAATTTCCGAAAACTAATTGCTAAATGCGTGAAACTTATTCATCATTTCCTAAAATAACAATTACATTCTGAATTTTGTAACCAAAAGAGATAGAAGTACATTTGAAACTTGTAACAAAACTAGAAATTAGGTAACTGGTACGTTTCATGCCCCATTATCTGAGTGGTTTCTTGTTCTATTTCATAACAACATAAATATGTCATCATCCAATAGATGGCCATAGGAGTTTCAAGTATTAGTTGGAAGATACATCTGTTATTCAGACATGATTTTATTATGTTTCCTTTTGTTCATCTGTGATTCAGACATGATTTAGACTCAAAGCAGTTATGCTTTTCTCCACATAATGTGATATAAGATTGCAGCTCCATTATTTAATGGTATCTGTTTTTTGAGTGTAAGCTGGTGTAACACACCCTTATTTTTTAGGTTGTATTTCTACAGATATTTAGCCATGACCTCATCTTAAATTTAACATTTTTCAAATGTTTACAAACTGTAATGAAAATAAGCCTTTAACACGAGGATGGGTTTTACCCGAACCCAAGTCAAAAAGTCAAACAAAGAAGTCTAGACATCAATGACCAAAGTCTAATGCTAATGCCAATAAGGGCTGTTTCTGTTTGACTTAATGATCTTAATGTGTTATGCACTTAATCTATAAAACTATAATTCTTTTTTGACTTGATCAGGACTGAATCACTTAACCAGTTTAGCCAAAAAACATGCCTTAATCAATGCATCTCACAAAAGATGATAAAATATTTTAATAGAAAGATTGTAAATATTTTATATATGGATGTAGGTTAAGACCTTATGTGAGAAGGCGAAAGAGATACTAATGGCTGAAAGCAATGTTCAGGTATGACTTTTTTCCCCTAATTTTTAATAGAAAAAAAATATTTATTTTCAGCTTTTCTTATTATAATTTTAAATTGTTTGGATTTTCCCTTTTGCAGCCAGTAAAAAGCCCTGTGACTATCTGTGGTGATATTCATGGGCAGTTTCATGATCTTGCTGAACTTTTTCGCATAGGAGGAAAGGTATTTTTGTCAAAAAAAAAAAAAAAAAAAAAAAATCTTTTTTATATTTAAAATTATTATTAATTTATATTTCTAATTTTTCAATTCCAATGGCAGTGCCCAGATACAAATTACTTGTTTATGGGAGATTATGTTGATCGAGGGTATTACTCTGTTGAAACTGTCACAGTAAGCACATATCTTACCATTTTTTATTTTTATAAAATAATAAAAAAATAAAAAGTTCGATTTATAAAATTATAAAATTCAACTCTTTATCTTCAGCTGTTGGTGGCTCTGAAAGTACGCTACCCTCAACGCATCACAATTTTAAGAGGAAACCATGAAAGTCGTCAGGTATTCTACTTTTTTTTTTTTTTTTTAATTAAATAAATAAAATTAAACTAATTTTTCATATGCAGATCACTCAAGTCTATGGGTTTTACGACGAATGCCTTCGAAAGTGAGTTCAACTTTTTTTTATTTTTTCTTTTTAATATTATATTTGATTTTATTTTTCATCAGCTTCTGAAAGTAATTTTAAATAATTTATAGGTATGGGAGTGCTAATGTTTGGAAGACTTTTACAGATCTGTTTGATTACTTCCCATTAACAGCATTGGTTAGTAATAGACTAATAGTATATCTATTATGCTTATTATTATTATTATTTGTTACTATATAAATGTACAAATTTAAAAAATTTATTATATATTTAGGTTGAATCAGAAATATTCTGCCTTCATGGTGGTTTGTCACCTTCAATTGAAACACTTGATAGTATAAGAAATTTTGATCGTGTACAAGAGGTCCCACATGAAGGTCCGATGTGTGATCTTTTATGGTCCGACCCGGATGACAGATGCGGGTGGGGCATTTCGCCCCGTGGAGCCGGATACACTTTTGGCCAGGTAATATCAATTAATAAATCTCTTTTTTATTTAAACATTTTTTTGTGTATAAACTAATGATGTTTTTGTAGGATATTTCTGAGCAATTTAATCATGCAAACGGCTTGAAGCTTATTGCTAGAGCTCATCAGCTGGTCATGGAGGGATTCAACTGGGGACATGTAATATTTTATTTTATTTTTTTAAATTTAAGTAGTGAACTTTTTTTTTTTTAAAAAAAAAAAAAATTTGTTTGACAGGAGCAAAAGGTTGTGACTATATTTAGTGCACCGAATTATTGCTATCGATGTGGGAATATGGCGTCTATTTTGGAAGTGGATGATTGCAAGGGTCACACGTTTATCCAGGTCATAAATTGAAAATAATTTTAAATATTTTGTGACAATTAAAACTTAAAAATATATTAATTTAAAATTTGATTAAATAATGTTGCAGTTTGATCCTGCTCCAAGGAGAGGAGAACCAGATGTAACAAGACGAACACCTGATTATTTCCTGTGAGCTGATTCATGGTCATTTGCATTTTTTTCATGGGTTTTGTGAGAGTGATTTATTTAGTCATGGGTTGATCAAAGTTTGATTAGTTGAATTTTACATAAAGTTAAATATTTGTATTATTAATCTAAGCAATTGCCCTTGAGAAGAGAAGTGATCTATTTTGTTTCCTAGTATTAGTATATGGTTTATCGGTTATGTGTTTTGTTTAATTTTTATCATGAAAACCGATTTCAAGTCAAGATATCATATCATTAATCAAATCAACCAAATCAGAAATCCTGGTATATGTTTGTATCATGTACCTTGGTTAAGGTTGCAAACATATCAACAAAAAAGCAAGATGCACAAAACTCTTTAACGCTGATCTCGTGTTTCCTATTTCCTATTAACACGAACATATACTAAAATCTGTGATATTATTGAGTTACATAGTGTGATTGGCTCTAAAACCTATCACTTATGGGAACAAGCAATGGGGTCCGCTTTGAAGAGGATACGGGAATATTGAGAAGCAAGATAAATATCTTCTATTGATATGCTACAAAAGTGGAACAGAAGTATAATATCCTAAAATATAGGAACTAATTATCTTGAAAGAGTATTCTTATCTTTATCTCTTATATGCCCCCTAAAGATGGGCGATCTTTCTGTGAAACCAATCTTGAAAACTAGTGATTCGAGTTGAGGACGGGATAGATGCTTTGTTAAAACATTAGCAAGTTGATCGCTTGTATGGACATGTGAAACCCGTAATGTGCCATTTTGAACTTGTTCCCGATGAAGTGATATGCTTTTGAGTGAAAAATTGGATTTGCACAAAGGTTTATAGCTCCATTATTATCACAGTTATCAATAGGAGTAGTTGAGACAGCAAAACCAAATTCGCTGATAATATTTTGGATCCACATTAGTTCAAAAGTTGCTACTACAACTTTATATTCTGCTTAGAAGACCGGGCTACCGATTTTTTTGCTTCTTAGAACTCCAAATGATATGATTTTTTACCAAGAAAGACAATGTGATCCGTGGTTGAAGTGTAGTCATTTTTGTTCATTGCCCAATCGGCATCAGCAAAAGCGTGTAGAGTAAATGGTGAATCACGAACAATATGAATTCCTTTTTCCGATGTACCACAAAGCTATCGGAATAGGCGTTTAACCGCTACCTAATGTGTATTGCGTGGCTTGTGCATGTATTGTGACAACTTGTTGACAGCATATAAGACATAAGTATTATTAATGTAAGATATTGAAGACTTCTAACTGCTGCCCGATACTCGGTTGGATAATCTAGAAGGTCTCCCAACATTAACGTTAAAGGAGGATTAGCAACCACAGGCGTTGAAGTTGGTTTTCCATATTGCATATTGAAACGTTCAAGAAGATCCATAATATACTTCACCTGACTAAGAAATAGACCTTTTGGTGTAGGGGTAACTTCAGCTCCAAGAAAATAAGATAAAGTTCCAAAATCTTTCAATGAAAACCTATTGGCCAACCTTTTGATAAAAACATCAAGATTAGTAGCATTTGGACTGGTGAGAATAATACCATCCACGTACACAATGAGATAAAGAGGGTTGGTGGATTGATTATAGATGAATAGTGATGCATTCGTAATCGATCTTTTGAAATCAAAGACAACAAAAACATTTTGTGAGTTCTGTATATCAAGCTTTAGCGGCTTGTTTTATCCAATACATAGCCTTTCGGAGTTTGCACATGTGAGTAGGAAAGTTCACATCCGTGAACCCAGATGGTTGCGACATAAAAACCTCCTCATGAAGCGTGCCATTAAGGAATGCATTATTTATGTCAAGCTGCCTAAGATGCCAATTGTTTGTTAAAACTAGAGTGAGTAAGGTACCAATGGGAGTTGGTTTCACTACAGGACTGAACGTTTCGGTGTAGTAATTCCAGGTCGTTGAAAACCTTTTGCAACTAATCGAGCTCAGTACCGTTGCATACTACCATCAGGATTGTATTTTATTCGATACACCCATTTACATTTGATAAGGTTTTGTTTCTTATCACGTGACACTAAATCCCAGGTTCCAAGTTTGTGAAGAGCTTTAATTTCTTCAAGCATAGCTTTTTTCCAAATAGGTTCTTTGAGAGTTTGAAAGGTACTGGTGGGTTCAATGTGTTTTGATTGAAGAATGGTATAGTTATTGTATTTGGGATTAGGTTTGTGAATGTTATTTTTGGCACGTGTTAAAATACCAGTAATGGGAGGTGGAGGGTTGTTTTCAGTGATAGAGCTTAAACATTCGAGTTAGGGGGGGGGGGGGGGGGGGCAAAAGTAAAATACGTAGAAAAAGTGGAGAATAGGGGGGGCTACAGTCAATTTTTTTAGTTTAAGGTCTAATATGTAAAAAATTTAAAAATAAAGGGACTAGTTCTGAAAAAAAAAACCAGGGGGGCCGGCACAATCCCCCCTTGTCCTAATGAAGATCCGCCCCTGGTTGTTTTGAGTTGATGGAGAGTTGTTACTTGAAGTGAAGCTATTTGAGGGTTGTTGGTTGGGTTCTAAAATTGGTGTAGGAGTATGTGATGTATTTTGGGTTACTGTTAGTGGTGATTGGTTTCTGTGGGTTGGCGAGAATGAGTTGGAACCATGCCCATGTGTTGGAGTTATAGTCAAGAGGATAGGAAATGACATATTACTCCACTTATCAGGAGAAGCTGTATGTTGTATGTTCTTTTGAGCTATCAAATAAGCATATGGAAACTTAGTTTCTACAAATCGTACATGGCAAGAGGAGTAAACCTTATGAGTGATAGGGTCTAAACAATGATAGGCAATTTGAGTTTTAGAGTATCCAATGAAAATACAGGGAACACATTTTAGGTCCATTTTGTGTTGTGTATAAGGTGTTAACACGGATAATAAAGACATCCAAAGCTGCGATGTTTAAGATAATTAGGAGGTGACCTGAAAAGACGATGAAACGGTGATTGATTTGAGAGATTATGTGTAGGAAGTCTATTAATGAGGTATGTAACAGTGGTGAAGGCATAAGACCAAAAACTTAAAGGAAGTTTAGAATGAGCAAGTATAGAAAGTCCTGTTTTAGCAATATGATGATGACGTCTTTCAGCATAACTATTATGCTAAGGTGTATAGGGTGGAGATGTGAGACGAGAGATACTATTGATTGTAAAATAAGTTTCTAAAGCTTGATACCCCCCCCCCCCCACACACACACATCCACACACATTGTTAAAGTAAAGATTTTTGATGGTTTTACCAAAATAATTTTCAACTAAAGCTTTGAATCGAACAAAAATCAACTTTGTATCGGATTTTTTTTAAGAGGGTAAAACCAAATGTACTTAGCAAAATGATAAAAAAAAAAGACATATTATATGTACACATCAAGAGAATAAACTGGAGATGTCCATAAATCTATGTAAAGAAGATCAAGAGGTGCATGAGACTGTAAAATATTGGAACCAAAAGGAAGTTTATGACTTTTATTATATTGAGATGCATTGCAATTTAAATAAAGATCAATATAAATCTGAAGCTGAAAGGTAGATACTAAAGTCTTGAAAATATATTGAGATGGATATCTTAGATGATGGTACTGATTTATTGTTGAAGCTTTAACACTTGAAAATGCTCGAATGGGTGTTGTGAAAGGCCATTCATAAATGCCTTGTTTAACCGGTCCATTGAGAAGATGAACCCCCATAGGACGATCCTTTATAAAAAAATCATCTGATGAAAATTCAATTAGAAGATTGTTATGAAGACATAACTGATAGATGTACATAATGTTATGATTCATAGTAGGAGCACATAAAACATTTAATAAAGATAAAGATTTGGAAGAGGTGGGAATGGAGAATGAACTAGTGTGAGTGATGGGAACACCCATGCCATTCCCAAGAATTATTTCTTACAAGCCTTCATATGGATGAGGAAGTGAGAGATTTGTTAGATCATGGGTAACATGAGAGGCACCTATATCTAGTAGCTGTAGCGCTCGATTCCTGGTACGTAAATTAAATATAAATTTGCACATCTGTTCTGGGACTCGGCGAGTTGGAGGCCCCAAATCGTCGAGTAGAGGTTAAAAATTTGGACGCAGGAAGAAGACCCTACTCAACGAGTAGGCTTGTTTGGATGAAACCCTAATTTAAGGGTTTGCACCCTATTTAAACGCCTTAAGACTTCATTTTTAGCCTCCCTCATCGCCTCCCTGTGTCCAGAAAGCCCTAAATCGAAACCCTAACCTTGTTTGAGGGTTCTTGAGCCATTTTTGTGTGTTTGTGGTGTTTGTGAAGCTTCAGGAGGAAGAAGGAGCTTGAGAGTTCAAGTGGAAGCTAGTAGATCCAAAGGTTATATCCCATTTCAAGCTCATTTGAGGTAAAAAGCTTCAACCTTGACCACTTATCTCTTAGATCTCTAGTTAGGGTTCATTTCTACATTTTCTAAACTTTTATAGAGCCACATTCGAGATTGTGTGGTTCTAAGAGGGTATGACTTCAGATCTGGAACCATTAAGGGTTCTTATGGCATAAAGGTGCCAATTTTATTGCCATAAGCATCCCATGCATCTTTTAGACTCCATTTTAGGGCCATTTGGGCCAAATACCGCATGCATGGACGTCATGTTTGGGACTTTACGTGTATTATGGACCCTAGGAGGTTAGATTTATGTTTTGGATGCATTAAGACCAACTGAAATCGAGTGTATAGTTTTGGACATAGAGGGACTCGATGAGTCACTCATGTGACTTGGCGAGTTAGGTCGTATTTCCCACCAAATCCCTTCATATAATGGACCACGTGTTAAGTTAGAAGAACACGCAGTCGGTTCGGCTCAGTAAGGACCTGGAAATCATGGGACTCGACGAGTGTATGAACTAACTCGGCGAGTTCAAGGCTATGTCCCAAGAATATGAAGATGGACTCGGTGCGTCAAGGAAGAACTCGGCGAGTCTAGCACTAAGAAGCATCACCTTACATGAAGATGAGCTCGATGAGTCAAGGACTAAACGTCCCAACTAGCATGAAGATGGGCTCGGCGAGTCAAATAATGAACTCGCCGAGTCACTTGCAAAGGGTCCCGACGAGTTGGTAGACCAACTCGGCGAGTTGACCGAAAGTTGACTTTGACTTTGAATTTGACCTAAGTTGACCATGAAATGGTAACTAAGGAAGATGATTATGTGTATGATTTGAGAGGAGTTGATCTCGGCAACGAGGACAGATTCAACACTCAACTTTACGAGGTGAGTTACCTTTCGGTAGAAGTGGGTCGAAGGCACCACGACCGACCTACTAGTAAGAGTTATAGTAGAGATAATTGACTTTGTGATAATTATATGGTATGTTGCTACCTGTTATGATTATGTTCTAGTATGCTATGATGTTATGTGATACGTGATAGGAGGGGTAGGTTAGACCCCATTACCGGTCGAAAGGACCGAAGGGGTAGTTGGTACCCAGTTATGTTAGACAGTTATGACATATGTGCTATGACATTATGTGGTAGTAGTAGGGGCGAAAGATTTCCCATATACCGGTCGAAGGGACCGAAGGGGAGGCCAACACCCTGATATGCTAGGAAAGGTACCGGTCGATAGGATCGAAGGGGAGGCCAACACCCTGATATGCTAGGCAAGGTACCTGTCGATAGGACCGAAGGGGTGGTTAGTACCCAGTTATGTTATGCATTATGTGTTATGTATGGTATGTGGTATGATGGGGGAACTCACTAAGCTTTGTGCTTACAATTTTCAGTTTTGTTTTCAAGTACCTCTTCGTCAAAGGGGAAGGAGCCGACACGGTAGCAACGCATTACACACACATGATTTCTGCACTATGATATTCTTAGGATTGTACTCTGATGATATTTTGTCTTTATGATATGATTTGAGACATGTGATTGTGGTTTTTATGAATAATGTGATTTGAGTATGTTTTTCTTATACATGATTTTCTAAACTGTTATATCAAAAATGAAATTTTTGGTCTTGAAAATTGGGATGTTACAAGTTGGTATCAAAGCCTTGGTTTGAGGGATTTGGACACACCTTCGGGAGTGTCTGGACTCAAATTGAGGGTTTGAATGATTTTTCACAAGAAAATAGTTTTTTAAAATTCAAAGTAAAAAGAACTTTGAGAAAGAACAAGGTGTGTGATGCGTGAAACCAGCCGAGCTCAAGTAAATTTTCCCCAAGATACCCATACATTTTATGATATGATATGATTAAGAGAACTACATGCTAGATTAGGGCTTAGGATCTAGGAAGGATGCATTTTATGCCTATTGTATGTGTATGAGAACTGCATGCTAGAACATGGCTAAGGATCTAGGAAGATGCCTGATATGCCTGTTGTATGTGCTTATTTAGCTGCATGATAGTACTGATTAGACAGTGATATGATAGCCTGAATAAGATATGCTTTGTTTGGGTTACTCAATGCCCGGATGCTGCTTACTTTGTGCTATTAGGGGTCTTAGTTATTTTTAATTAACCGGTAAACGAATATGTTAAGTTACATATTACGATGACTAAATAAGTTCTAAAGGTTAGGTTTAGCCCCACTTCGCAGCTCTCGTTTGAGTCTAACCGTTATAGGGAGAGACCACTCATTCGAATAATTATCTGGTCTTAGTAATATGTAATGGTATTTGCGAGCTAGTTAGGGAGAGAAGATAGGGACTTCTTATGAAGCTGATGGTGAAGAGTGGGTTGGAGAGTTACCCTAAGGTAAGCCTAGGATGAGTTTATCAAAAGGTGCAATAGTAGCAGAAGGGACTTGGTGAAGTCGAAGCAATCCTTGAGGAAAGTACGAATATATGTGGAAGGTAGTATAGGTCCGTACTACTAAAAGCAGAGGATTCGTACTCTAGTCAAGGAGGGACGAGATAGAACCAATGAACTTGTAGAGTGTGTAAAATCTCGCGAGATTATGTATGACCCTGGCACTTATGTATTTTGTTTTAGAATGGTGATGATTACGCAACACAAAGCAGGAGGATCGGGATCAGGGTCAGGATCAAGATCAGGTTCAGGTTTGGGTTCCGAGCCAGTGGATGATAGACTACGCAAGTTCATCACGTCAGAGATCACGAGATGTATCCTTGAGGCGACCCCAGTTATCTTTGGGTCGATCAAGGAAGGGTCATAGAGCTGGTGGAGGATCACCTCAGGGAATATAGGAGCGACATGGCATCTGGACATACAGGTACACGCACACTATCCTTTAAGGATTTCCGGGGATGTGGTGCGTCGGACTTCCACGGGGTGAAATACCCCATTGTTGCCAGACGATGGATTGCATACATGGAGTCTGCTCAGTTAACAAGCTTCTGTCCTGAGGGGTCGAATGTCAGGTTTGCAGCTGGATGTTTCAGAGACAGGGCCAAATATTGGTGGGAGTCGGTGGATGATTCCTTGGGAGCCTCAGCCATTGAGGCTATGACTTGGAAAAATTTTATGGCTCAGTTTAGGGCCGAGTTCGCACCGGTTGTGGAGCTTCAGCAGCTGGCCAAGGAGTTTCTTGATATGAGGCAGACGATAGAGACGGTGGAGAAGATTACTGATAAGTTCCGGTAGAGGACCTTATTGGTGCCTCAGTATGCAGGAGATGAGGAGATGCGTAAGACCCGCTATCATGACATGTTGAGGGTTGACATCCGGAAACATGTTAGCTACTCGACATATCCGACCTTGGATAATATGATCGCAAGGGCGAGGGAGAAGGATATTGATATAGAGCACATCAGGAAGAGGAAGGTAGGAGATGGGCATGTCATTGGGGCTTCGGGGAAGAATCCCAAGGGATCCGACACTAGGCCAAAGGGCCAGCAGGGTCGCGGCCGTTGCGGAAAGTGCGGCAAGACCCATGAGGGGGTTTGTAGGTTGGGAGCATCGGGCTACTACAAGTGCATCAAGCTCGGACACTTTAGCAGGGATTGTACTTCCCTTGCCCCCACCTTCCAGACACCAGACCTGATTTGCTTTCAATTCAATCAGAAGGGCCATAAAAAGTCCGATTGCCCAAGATTAACAGTAGCAGCAACGCTAGTGGCGGCGCCAACTCCAACGACCCTATGACTTACAGACGGGCCGACAGGGTAAGACAGATACTCCAGTGGTGAGGAGTCGAGCCTTCCAGTTAATCGTTGAGGAGGCGCGTGCCGCATCCAATGTGGTGACGAGTATGATTTCTTCTCCCAAGCTTTTATTTTATGTCGCATATGATGTTTATGTTTATGTATATGTTTTATATGTTGTATTTAGGACCGTTCCATGTGAACGACATCCCAGTGCAGGTATTATTGACTCGGGGGCTACCCGATCATTTGTTTCTCTTGCTCTTAGCAAGAGGTTTCCTAGGTCCTCGGGTATGTTAGATTGCCCTCTAGAGGTAGAGATTGCCAACGGCCGATCAATGCGAGCGTTAGAGGTTTTAGAGATTGTGTTCTGAGGCTATATGAGGAACGCTACTTGGTATCCTTGGTTCCCATTCCGTTGCGTGGGAACAAGGTTATTATAGGCATGGATTGGTTGAGTCCCAATGGGGCGGTGATCGACTGCGCGTAGCAGTTGGTCCGAGTCAGGACCCCAAGTAGGGGAGAGCTGGTGATTCAGGGCGAGAGACCACATCGAGGACCAACCCTTTTCTCAGCAATGAGGGCTAGGCGCTACCTACAATAGGGTTACGTAGGGTATGTCGCCTACGTTATGGATACTTGATAGGCGGGTAAGTCGAATGTGAGTGATGTGCCAATGGTGCAAGAGTATATGGATGTATTCACAGAGGATCTACCTGAGATACCACCGGAGAGACAGGTAGAGTTCAGGATCGACTTGGTCCGTGGTGCGACTCCGATAGCCAAGGCACCATATCGGTTGGCTCCTCCCGAGATGCAGGGGTTGTCTACACAGCTGCAGGAGCTATTAAACAAGGGATTTATTAGACCGAGCAGTTCGCCCCGGGGAAGCCCCAATTCTGTTTGTGAAGAAGAAGGACGGGTCGCATTGGATTTTTATAGACTACCAGGAGCTGAACAAGGTAACGGTGGAGAACCGTTACCTAATCACGAGGATTGATGATCTTTTCGACCAACTTTACGGGCATCTTGGTTTTCCAAGATAGATTTGCGCTCAAGCTACCATCAGATGAGGGTTAGAGATGAGGATGTACATAAAACTGCTTTTCGGACTCACTATGGCCACTACGAGTTCGTGGTGATGCGCTTTGGGCTCATCAATGCTCCTGCCACGTTCATAGACCTCATGAACAGCGTATGTAGACCGATGCTGGATCGATCTATGATAGTTTTAATTGACGACATCTTGGTTTACTCCAAGACGTAGGAGCAACATGAGGAGCACTTGCGGGAGGTGTTGGATACCCTGCGGAGGGAGAGCTTGTATGCCAAGTTCTCCAAATGCGAGTTCTAGTTTCGTGTTGGGCACCTTATCAACCATAATGGGATTTTGGTTGAACTGGCCAAGGTGGAGGCCATGATGAGATGGCTCGGCAAGTCAAAGAATAAACTCGCCGAGTCACTTGCAAAGGGTCCCGACTCTGTATCAGGGAACTCGATGAGTTGGTGGAGCAACTTGATGAGTTGACCGAAAGTTGACTTTGACCAGGGTGTTGAATTTGACTTCGACTTTGACCTAAGTTGACCATGAAATGGTAACTAAGGAAGATGATTATGTGTAGGATTTGAGAGGAGTTGATCCCGGTAATGAGGACAGATTTGACACTCAACTTTACGAGGTGAGTTAACTTTCAGTAGAAGTGGGTCGAAGGCACCAAGGCCGGCCTACCAGTAAGAGTAATAGTAGAGATAATCGTCTTTGTGATAATTATATGGTATGTTGCTACATGTTATGATTATGTGCTAGTATGCTATGATGTTATGTGATACGTGATAGGAGGGGTAGGTTAGACCGCATTGCCGGTCAAAAGGACCGAAGGGGTAATTGGTACCCAGTTATGTTAGATAGTTATAACATATGTGCTATGATATTATGTGGTAGTGGTAGGCCAGCACCCTGATATGCTCGAAAAGGTACCAGTCGACAAGACCGAAAGGGAGGCCAGCACCCTGATATGCTAGGTAAGGTTCCAGTCGACAGGACCGAAGGGGTGGTTAGTACCCAATTATGTTATGCATTATGTGTTATGTATGGTATGTGGTACGATGGGGGAACTCAATAAGCTTTGTACTTACAATTTTCAGTTTTGTTTTCAGGCACCTCTTCGTCGAAGGGGAAGGAGCCGACACGGTAGCAGCGCATCACACACACATGATTTCCGCACTATGATGTTCTTGGGATTGTACTCTGATGATATTTTGTCTTTATGATATGATTTGAGACACGTGATTGTGGTTTTGGTGAATGATGTGATTTGACTATATTTTTCTTATACACGGTTTTTTAAATTCTTATATCAAAAATGAAATTTTTGGTCTTGAAAATTGGGATGTTACAGTAGCCATGGAGAATATTTAGATGAACTAGTAGTAGCAACATAGGCTTGTGGAGTGGACTAGTTGGTAGACGAGGATGGTGACTGATTGGTTTTGGGCCTTTGAGGTTTGCGGATATTAGGAAAACTAGCTTGGAAGACTGGACATCTTTGAAGAGAGTGACCAAAGGTATGACACCATTGACATTTTCCTTGATACCCTGTTGTGTTGGTCATGTTGGAACGTCTGGTAGTGTAGCCAGAGTTGTTTTTGTAGTGATGTTGCAATCGGTAATTGTTTTATGGAAGAGGGTAACTAGATCTAATGCTGGTTGTGTGAGTAGTGGTTAGGAGATTAAGAGAAATGGTTTGTGATTTGATAGAAAGCTCTCTATTTAATACTTTTTCATGGAGTTCATCAAAGCTAATCGGTGTATCATGAGCATGAACAACATCAATGACTCCTTGATAGCTAGATTCAAGGCTATCAAGAACTTTATATGTGATTTCTTCTGGATTCATAGGTTCACCAAGAATGGCTAGTTGACCGGTACACATCTTTATGGCATTCATGTATTATGTGATTGGTTGAGAGCCTTTGGTAATGGCCTTCAAATTGGATGTAATAGATTTGAGATGACCACACGATTGTCTAGCAAATGTGCCGACAAGTGTTTACCATGCATTTTTGCTAGTTGTTGATCGGGATATGTGTGGAACAAGGGTTGGTTCCAGGGTGCTAATAAGTGCTCCAACAAGGAGTTTGTCTTGACGAATCCAAGTAGTATAAGCAGGATTCGTAGTGGTGGTGGATGTAACTGTAGTTGATGTAGTGGTAACAGTAGGAGATGGTGCTGGAAAGGTACCATCTAGGATCTTGAAGAGACCGTATCCAATGAGGGCTACTTCGATTGGATTTTCCATGACAAATAGTGTAACATCCCGATTTTAGGTACTTTTTATTAATTATTGAATCTTTATCAAAAGTGGCACATTTGGTTCCTTAGAGTGAATGGCTTGCAAATTGGTTATACGCAGGGCGTATGTAAGAGTACGCGCGACGTACTCATGCAGTTTGGAACACGGATGACCAACTAGTACGCTGGGCATACGTGTGGTGCGTTGGACGTACTAGCCCAGACTTCAAACCCTAATTTTAAGGGTTGACCCTATTTAAAGAACATTTTGTCTTCATTTGATCAACCTTATCAGCCACCAAACCCTCCCTAAAACCCTAATCCCGAGTTATCTTGCTTGTGTGAGCTTTCACAAGTTTTTGAGTGTTCTTGGTGCTTGTAGTGGAAGAAGGAGACTAGAGAAGAAGGAGTGAGTGCTAACAAGCTTGAAGATCCAGAAACCTTTCCTCTTTGTGCATCATTTTCAGGTATAAAGTCTATACCTTGGCAAGCTTTTCATTAGATCTTCATGGTTGAAGTTTTATGAACTTTTGTCCCCAAGATTGCACCTTTATGGCTTTGGAGCACACCAGGAAATTGTAGCTGTCCTTTCATGCATTTTAGGACCTATGGATTCATAAAAATGGTTTCTTCATTATTCTCTTTGGTTCATGTATGAGTGTAGTATCTTAGAGTGTGTTACAAGTTAAATTTGTTGCATTGGGTCCTTCCTAGCCATGCAAAGGTTTAAAGCCAACGACTTTATGGTTTAAGATATCTTAAAATAGTCAGATCTAAGGTTGGGTTAGTTGTATTAAGGGATTAAGACACTAAGTTGGTGGAAGTAGAGGCAGACGAAGTACGTCGGGTGTAATCCTAGGCGTAGCCAGTTCTGCGCTCGATGGATGCTGATTTCGTTGTACTCCCCGCGTAAGAAGTGGTGTGCTTAATGTACTCGCTGGACAGTTGACTTTTGACCTTTGGTCAAGATTTGGGGTTTTGGACCATGAGAAGGGCAAAATAGTATTTTTTTTTCCCTTAGGAGATTTAGGTGTGGGATTTGGACTCACAAGTGGATTGTGGACCTTAATTATTAATCAGGGTTAATTATTTTGTTGATTAGGCAGAGTCTAGATCTGACAGTTCAGATGTGAGATTTACTTGTCGTCAATATCAGGTTAGTCTCCTCACTTATGCTTACCCGTGTGGTAGAATAGATGTATTTGTACTGACCAACTGGGTCTAGATGTTATGATTATGTTATGTTGTGTATATTGTTGATAGTCCCCAGAGTTGCTGATAACCCATAACTATTTATTTTATGTTGTGTTGTATGTGGTTCCGAGGACCGCGGGAAGGCGAATGTCTAATTGTACACACCCGGTGAGAGATTTACTACTAGGCCAGTTTTATGAACTCTGATATTTGTGATACTAGTTGTTTTGGGATAATATGTATTTGATAACTTGGTTGTAAGGATGGCAAAAAAAGCCCGAACTCAATAGGGAAACCCGAAATCCGATTATTTCGGGTCGGATAACGGGTCGTTATCGGGTTTTTTATTGGGTTCGGGGCAGGGAGTGGATTCTCCTCGCCCACGTATTCAAAGATAAAATACTTACTGTGGACAATCTTTTTAGTTTTTAAAAATATTGTATGAATGATATTTTTTATGTTTTGACGTATTATACTAAACTTATATCAAATAATTTTTTTAGTTATTAACAATTATTTATGTTTTGACGTATTATACTAAACTTAAATCAAATAATTTTTAATATAACGTTCAATTTATTTTATTAAATTGATGCATCATATTTTTAAATTTAAATGGGAGGCTAAAACATGTTTTTTTATAAGACATCGGGATACTCTAAAACGGAATAAAGATTTTGTTATTAATTGTTATAAACCCGATAAGATACCCGAAACCTGATGGGAAAACCCGAACCCATTGGGGCGCCCCGATAAGATACCCGAAAAATATCGGAGCGGGTTTGGGAAACCATGCCCCACCTCGAACCCGCCCCATTGCCATTCCTACTTGGTTGTGAAATCTTAATTTTGGTAATTTGAAAATGAAAATTTTGGGTTAAGTTTTGTGGTGTTACAAATAGTTGGTAGTTGTTAGTTTTAGGACGTTGGTGAGATTAACAGCTACCAGTGGAGTATCGGGATCATTTGTATTTGGAATGGTGACTTAAGCCATTAAAGACATGCTTGAGAAAGCAAGAAGAAAAAAAAAATGAATTGGGGCTAGGATGAAGCCTGCTCTAATACCATGAAGAGGATACGGGAATTAGGGACGTCAACGGGGGCAAACGGGGTGGGGATTGCATCCGCCGCCCCCACCCCCAAAGTTTTCTTGTTCCCCCGCCCCCGCCCCCGCCCCCGAATCCCAAGATTACCCCCGCCCCCGCCCCCGTTTCCCCGTCCCCGTTTAGGTTGACTTTTTTTTGGGCGAACGAAGGTGTTCTTTAGGCTAAAAGAAGTTATTTTTTGAGCTAAAAAAACCATTTTGGATAAAAATAGTTATTTATAACACAATTTTATATATTTAAAATAAAAATATTATAACATCTTAAAAACGTTATAGTATAAACTTAAAAACATGATATTTGATTGAATTTTGAAAGTTCAAAATCATTGCTATTATTTATTATATTTTTATAATTAATATATATTAATATAAATAATATATTAACGGGATCCCCATTGGGGGTTTGGGACGGGACTACCCACCCCCGCCCCCGCCCCCGAATCTAAAACGGGGATTAACATTGCCCCCGCCCCCGCTCCCGTCCCCGACTTTTTAAACAAATATTTCTCATTCGGGATCGAAACTCCACGGGACTTTTTGACATCCCTAACGGGAATATTGAGAAGCAATATAAATATCTTCTATTGATACATGGGTATATATAGTACATAACATATGCTACAAAAGTGGAACAGAAGTATAATATCCTAAAATATAGGAACTAATTAAATATAGGAACTAATTATCTTGAATGAATATTCTTATCTTTATCTCTTATACGCCTCGACATGGTCAAAGGGACATTGCCACATGAAGAAAATTTTGGAATTAGGGAGTGGTTTGACAAAAAAAAAAAAAACTTATAGTTTATTAACTTATATAGCTTATTGGCTTGTAAACTAAACTAATAAGTTAGAGTCGAGTAATTTATGAAATGCTACACAAGTTCATATTATGCCTAAAAAGAGGTATGCCTTCCCACATAGGGTGTTTCAATACTAATTTATCAGAAGACTCCACAGGGATCTCGAACATTCTGGAAGGGACTTGGGCTGTTTTGTATTTGATATTAGGTCATATATATCTCTTTTGTACGTATATATGATATATCCCACAACAACTGTAAAATGTAAAACTTAATAGAAACATATTTAGTTTGTGTATGTATATAGCATGACTATCCCAATCGTGTGAAAGACAAAATTCTTATATGTTTTTTTATTAGTATTTATATCGTATATTAATATGCACATTTCTTTTTTAACCCAAACACATATTTGCACGCCACAATTTAAAAATATAATTTCGTTATGAAATTTAAGAGAGTTTTTTTTTTTTGCCGGAAGATAAATCTTGCAAGAAACAACATAATAGAATTGGTTGTCATGTAGTAAGATAAAAGAAACCTGAAAAGAAACAACAATCTAATATTTAGAATGATGATTCCAAATAATTTATACTAGAAGATATTCAAAATTAGATGGAAGTCAAAAAGATAAAATATGAGTGTGCATAATATGTAGAAACGTAACGTATTGGAAACCATTTGAAATATGCTTCTTATCCTAACACCAATATCTTTCTTCATATAAATTCGATTTTAGAATATAGAAATTATAATATTTATTAAATTAATGTATTATAGGGTTGTTATTCGGGTCAGAATCGAACCGAACTGACCCAAACTCGAATAACATGGAAACCGAATACCGAAAATCGAACCGATTAACCAATACGGGTTCGGTTCGGTTCAGATATTAATTTGTTTGGTTCGGTTATTACCCGAATAACCTGAATGATATATACAAGATGATTAAGGACCTAGTATAACTGAAAAAACCGAATAAACCGTATTAGGATTCTATAACCGGAATAATAGAATATGAATGTACTTTTATGCATCAATGTAAAACATTCAAATATTAATATAACACAATAACATATTGGAAGAATAACATTTACATAGTAGATTAACATAATGAAAATTAACTTCTTACTTGAGTTTATTGAGTTAAAGTCTAATTTTTTATGATTAGACAAAATAGGAATTCGTAAATCCTTAGAAATAATAGAAGGGGTCGATTTTTGAAAGTCTGAAATAAGAGGAATGATCGAAAAAAGTGATTTCGAGTTTGGAAATAGTCGAGAAGATTAGTCGATTTTGAAACGACGAGAACGAGCGTAGGGTTTTTTTTTTTCCTGTTATGAACGACGAGGACAAAAGTATGAATCGTGATTTTGATTTCTGACGTTAAGAGAAAGGGGACGAAGAATGTTTATTCGGGTCGGGTATTTAGAACCGAATAAGTTCTTATTTGGATAACCCGAGAACCCCGAGAACTGAATAAACATAATATTGATACCTGAAACCTGGATTAAATTGCTTATTGAGGCCTAATTTGGTTCGGGTTTCGGTTCGGTTCGGATTTTCGAACCAAATTCTCATCCGTAAATGAAAATTCTAACTTTTTAAGTTGCAAGTTAAATTAGTTTCTTGTAAAAAGCCAATATTATATGAATTGATTTAAACTACATGACAAATAAAACTTTACAAGTTTTAAACGACCAAATTGAATATTGGTTGATTCGGCCTATGAAAACTTGAAACAACGTTTGTCAAGATGCTCCATATTTGTCTTTATATTATTTTATATAAACTGAAATGTCCATTTTAATTCGTCATAAATATATTACTATTAAGATTTTTTAATTGTACTTTACTGTTTTACTTATTACAAATTTATCCAAAATGATATTACTACCTTTGACATCATCGGCGTTAGATACCAAATGACATAACATGTCAAATAGTACAACGTATAACACAAAACGAAGGAATATGCCGTTTATACACGATCTTATATATCACAAACAACCCTTGATTTTTCATATATATGATACATTTTTTATCATTTTATAAACCAATCAGAAATTTGTAACAAAATTTAAGTATAAAACAAGAATTCATCACATTTCATCTCTACTCCAACTGTTTTTCACTTTAGGTCCCGTGGGCCCATCCTCACCCAACACCTCTCTAGGAATACTCTTGATTAACTTGTCAAAAGCAGATTTCAACTTCCCTATCATAACCTTCTCCAATTTATTAATTTCTTTGTCAAGGTCATAATCAATTTTTGGACCCCATTTTCTCAAATAGTTTAACCATGGTGGCTCAACCACTATCGACCCTAAGTACTCCGCCGCAACCACCATCGCCCTAACGCCGGTATCCATCACCTTATCACTTTTTGCAGTATCGTCTCTTATTCCAATATCGACTCCTTGGGGACCAATCAACACTAACCCTGGTTTAGGGTAGGAGGCGTGACCATTTAACGATGAGTACACTATTGGTTTATTACCACTAGCGTACTCAAGAACCGAAGCACTCACCCATGTCCCCCAACTATGTTGTGCAAAAAAGACGCTGTTTAATTCACCATTAAAATTGCTGACCCTTAATGTTACATGCTCCCAATCACCCACATGTTCCCCTATTTTTCCCAATGAAATGTTGATTAACCCTACTTTGGCTCTTGATGCCCCATTAAAAGGATAAAAGAGCCAAATGGCAATATCCGTAAATAACCCTCCATACATGGGTTTGATGTGGAAATAAGCATTTGAATCTTGTAAGTCGCCTTTCTTAACCCTTTCTTTACTTGAACCATCTTTTGGGAGGTCAAGCCAATATGTGTCATCATTTGAACCACCTTGTGGGAGATTTGAACCATTTTGGGCAATAGGGATAGGGTTTGACTCATCTCCTTTGTGATACACCAAAGCCCCATTTTGAAAGAACCAATCAACGGAAGAAGGAAGGTAGAGTTCGTTAGGATGAAAGTAAACAAGTGGAGAATATGTTTGAACTAAGGTTTCAATTTGGTTCAAATTTGGCATCGAATTTACCAAACTACCCTTCAAATTCTTCAAACAAGATATTGACAATGGGTTACTCCCTATCCCATTTTCAACCACAAAACCTCCCATCGGTGCACCCATGGCTTCAACACCTCTATTTATTGGCCTAGTGCTATACACATTGAACCCATTCACATTTAAACTCTTATTTGGTCCCCATATCCATGTGTCGCTCTCCAAAGAGTCCGTTAAGTCAGACCTAACACAACGGACTCTTTCAAGAGGAGGTTTATCTGGTGTGCTAGTAACGACGTACCCGATGGCCCTATAGCCATCGGGTGGGTTTGGAAACCAAATGTAGCCATCCCCATCTTTCTTGATATTGAAAGAGACACTACTCCAAACAAGAGTGTAATCAATTGGTAGTTTGAGAGTAGGGTTTGAAGAGTCATTTGTGACATCTTTACCAACAAGAACATGCCCAAATAAAGGCATGTTGTTTGGTTGGCTATAAAACCCTAAAATAAAAAACCCTTGGGGGATGGAAACCGGGTTATAAAAGGTTGCACCGACATTTCCGGGTCCTCCCTCATTGGCTGCCCATATCTTGTCGAATGTTGATACTTGACTCACTTGTAATCCTCCTAAATCCATGGTTCCACCACCAAACCCTCCACCTAAAACCAAATTTGAAAACTACACATCAAATATCCTTGTGAATATATATACAAGTCAATGTCAATGTGGTTTCAATGTCTTAAGGGAGAAAATGGAAAGAAATATATATACAAACAAACCTGGAGGCCAATTAGGCAACGGGGAAGGAAGTTTG
Source organism: Lactuca saligna (assembly GCF_052625555.1). Taxonomy (NCBI): domain Eukaryota; kingdom Viridiplantae; phylum Streptophyta; class Magnoliopsida; order Asterales; family Asteraceae; genus Lactuca; species Lactuca saligna. The sequence continues at coordinate 51,913,725 of NC_136420.1, read as the reverse complement.
AAGCTAGTTTGGATCCCAGCAAGCTCCCTCCTTGACGAACCATCTTCTAAAGAAGACAATGACAGGTTCAACGATTCCACCATTGTTGTGACACTGAAGAATAAGAAGATTATAACAACAGTGAAGAATACACTGAGTGATGAATCCATCTTGAAGAAGATGGACCCAACTCTCGATAACAAAATACAAATGATGCTTTCTTTATTGTACGAATCCTGGGGGTTGCTCAGAACTGGTTTTGTGTGTATATGTAGTCGTGGATATCATCGACTATTTGTTGTGTGGTGTTATGGATATGCATGTGAATGGTCAGTATGCTAATTAAATAGAGATAGATAGATGGGAAGTTACCAGAAATTTGGGAGAATGGCAAATATTGGTACCTTTATTTTAATAGTAGTTATGGATATTATATTTTTCTTTAATGTGTATTAAATTGGTTTGTAACGTTTCTGTTTTATAAACATATATATGTTATTAACTGTAGTATTTTATTTTTGGAAATGTGTTAGTTATAAATTATTATTAGAAAAGAGAAGTTGTTATCGAATGAATTGGTACGTTTACACTCGAACAACATTAGTTTTATCATTGTTTTGTCGGATCTAATGTTTAACATTTTGACTTTAGGCCTTTGTTTCATTTTTCTATATCTTCTACCACGACACTTATTTTGGGAGAGAATATTAGGTGTAGATGTATGCAGGTTAACTTGGTTTGCTAACATGATCGATCAAATGATTACACAAAGAATATGTTAGCTTGAGCATTATTATGAAACGTGTATAATCATGGTTGATAGGATTGATCGTGAACACATTGAGTTTGACTTTTTTTACTTTAAATTTTCATTTTAGTCACAAAAAAAAAAAAAAAAAAAATCTCATGCTGTTCCAGCACACACACACAAATATATATATATATATATATATATATATATATATATATATATATATATATATATATATATATATATATATATATATATATATATATATATATATATATATATATTCAAAATAAAAACAGTAAATAGTATAAAAACGTAAAAATATTATATTTATATTATTATTCAGTAACGAATGTTGTATATATGTATTGTTGAAGTAGTTCTAATATGAATATTAACGTTTGATTATTCATATATTCATTTTAATGTTACTATTCTATTATAAATTTATATTTGTGTATTTTTATAGTAAATTCTAATTTTAGTTTTTCCTATGACTAATCATTTATTCATTGTTGAATAATGACATAAAACTATGGATATAAAATTCATCGCAGAATAATAACATAAAAATAGTATTTTTACGTTTTCACACTATTTATTATCTTTATTTGAATTATATATATATATATATATATATATATATATATATATATATATATATATATATATATATATATATATATATAGAGTTAGGTTCATGTGAGACGGCCTAATTTTGTGAGATCGTGAGATGCATTTTTTTGTTATTTTTATTATTTTTAATTTTTTTAATTTTTAAAATTTTTTTTTAATTAATTCAAGTTCCGAAAATAATATTTAAAAAAAGAATTTTTTGATTTTTCCATTTATTTTGCATTTTAAAATTATTTTTAGAATATGTACATTGTAATATTATATTTAGAATATTTCACGTATTTTTTAAAAAAAAAAAGGATTTTTTTTAATTTTTTTTAGTTAATTCAAGTTCCGAAAATAATATTTAAAAAAAAGAATATTTAGATTTTTCCATTTATTTTGCATTTTAAAATTATTTTTTAGAATATGTCAGTGTAATATTCTATTTAGAATATTTCACGTATTTAAAAAAAAAACGGGATTTTTTTTTTATTTTTTGTAATTAATTCAAGTTTCGAAAATAATATTTAAAAAAAGAATTTTTGGATTTTTCCATTTATTTTGCATTTTAAAATTATTTTTAGATTTGGTCTCACGGTCTCACAAAATTAGAATAGTCTCAAATGAACTTGAACATATATATATATATATATATATATATATATATATATATATATATATATATATATATATATATATATATATATATATATATATAACATTTTAGATATTTCTTGAAATTTAAGAAGTACAACTCTTACTACATCATGTACAACCAACTTATGCTTACTATTCAATAGAGAGATTAAATTTCCATTTCAGAAACTAATTACATTAAATATTAATGCTTAATAAATAATTAAACAATACTCTTCAATCAATTAAATCACTTTCCTTCTTTATTCCCCAATCACATGTTCTTATCCCTAGCATTTCCCCATTAAAACTCACACTCAGTTTATCTAGTCATTTCAATTTCAAATTGTGAATCCTAAAATCACATATTCTCTATTTACAAAGTTCCAAGGAATATGAGCACATAATAAAAAAATTTATTGTTTAGGTGAAATTTCTATAATAATCTTTCTCTGAATGTTACTTTTTTTCTTACCATAGACCTAATTTGATTTATTGTTAAAATAACGTGCCCTCAATGGAAATAATGGTAATTTTGGGTCTCGATGGTGATGTTGATATGATTCACCATCGATCCAGATTGCTTCACCGACCTCTACTGATGGTTTGTCTGTTGCTCCTATACAAGGTATGCGATTCAAAACTATCATTTGGCTATGGTTTCTTACTGTAATTCAAAGCAGGAAGTATCAACTTTCTTCACCTTCTCTATCTATCTCCAGTCAAACCATATCTCCCCCCCCCCTCTTTCTCTATCCACTTTCTAAATTCACCTCGACTTCAATGTAAACTTAGTTATTTAGTCGGCTAATTTCAAGTGGTTTATGCTCTGAGTTAAAAATTATGATGCGTATTTGTTAATGGAAGTTGCCACTGAATAAAACCATTTATGGTTTTACTTTCTCCGTTTGTTATGCCTTGAATTGGTAAGAACGATATTATAGAAATTTAGGTAAGTGACAAAGAACACCATGTGTTTGATAAAATGCCTATTTGAAATAAGCAATTTTGTGATTAGAAAGTAAAAGATACATTTTTCACTTAAACATTACCATTTCAACTACATTTTTGTTGTTTAAAAAGATAAGGGAGATGATTTTAGTTTTCTTTGAAGCTAATTGAGAACATAACTAGCAGAATTGACTTTGGTTTGTTTTCTTAACTGTAGAAAATAAGATCACTTACTTATCTTCAACAGAAGCTATACAGACATGTGCACCTTACAGATGCTAGACCTGAAACAAGATATGGATGGAAAATGTGAAAATTTGAAGAGATAAATGGTGGGAAAATGGAAAATTTAGAATGAGATATGGAGAAAATAACAACAGTGAATTGAAGCTTAGTCCTGACCTTCACTAGATTCGACACCTATCTGATGTAAGAATCTTTTAAATTGGTCTTTATTTAAATGATGGCCAAAAAATGAGAAAACCAAGTCAATGAAGGCAAGATCCGTCTTTTGACCCCCCTTACAAAATGAGTACGTTTGAGCTTTCTCACGAGTGCTTTTCTTTTCCTTCATTTATCCCTCTTTTGGGGTGTGTGCTTTTTATAGTTTATGAACTGCGCTTTGTTTATATTCATTTTCCCTTGGTGTTTGTGATATTTATGTTCTTTTGTTTTGCCAAATCCATTAAATTTAAATTTACTTGATGCATTTCTTTTGTGTATGTTACAAAGTTGTTTTGACACCTCTAACAAGCCAAAGGTCCTATGGGAATGTCCCTTAGCCACACGATCTTATTCACAAAGAACAACAAAAGGAGGTCATCTTATTTCCTAATCCACCGGAGTTTCTGACATTGTCCCAAGGGTATATATAAAATAAGACCAAAATGATTATTACTTTCTTGGCAAACTTCAAATTAAAAATTACATGTTTCTCTATGATGCTATCTGGTATGGATTTTAGAGCTATTATGAATGATGTTGAGAACACCAAAAACATGATATGCATTCACAATGAAATTAGAGGTAGAGTGTTAGCATTTTAATTTTTGATTCAATTTAGTTTGATGTTTCTTAATCAGGGTAACAGACTATTCAAAGAAGGAAAATTTTCACTTGCCAAAGCCAAGTACGATAAGGTATACAACATCATTATTAAAGACTTTGAAATCAATGGTTTTTATATGCATTTTGTTGCTTGAAGGTTCTATGTGAATTAAATCATGTAAATACTCAAGATAATGAGGTAAAAGAGTTTCGTTCTTAAATCTAATTACATACTATACCATAATATATATATATATATATATATATATATATATATATATATATATATATATATATATATATATCATGATTGCTTTAAATAATGTGGTTTGTAGGCTGGAACTAGGTAAGTAACAACATATTTTTGCTTTTCAAAATGCACAACAAGTGTTCGATGGATTGCCTCAATAAAACCAATGAAAGTAAGTTTATTTTTTCTTGACTTTTAACAAGAATGATCCATTACATCAATGTGAACATGTGGTTAGTACGTCTCTGAAAATGATCGATCTTGATTTCCTTTTTCAAGGAGTAGTACAACCTCAACCCATCCCACATAACCTGTCGACATATAACATAACTAATGCATATACAGATAATCAGACAGTAACACAACTAGTCGTACAGATCTACCAAAATGGCATAGAAACTAGCATGCATAACTAATTCATACTCAACATAATACCAAATACTAGGATATCAGATCCAATGAGCCGATATTGGTGTCTTCGACCCCTTAGTATAGTGAGGATAACTCACCTCACAAATGTCGTACTGAAGTGATAAGCTCAAACTCTTGAATTACAGCCACAGACTCCATCACCTATATTTGCCACAATACCATTTCTATAAATTTTCAATTTACTAAAATACCCCTAAAAGTCAAACTGATCAATCATTGGTCAAAGTCAAAGTCAATGATCAAGGTCAATAGTCCATGTTGACCTAACTCGTCGAGTCCTTCTAGAACTCGAGAAGTCGTGAAACCCCCAGTTGACTCGTCGAGTTTCCAGACAACTCGTCGAGTCCATGTGTGTCCACAAGTCGAGAAAACCCTAATTGACTTGTCGAGTCATCTCGTTGACTCGCCGAGTTCATGTAGAACCTTTAAAGGCTAATCTTCATTGGACTCGCCAAGTTGGTCATGCAACTCGTCAAGTCTCTTCAGTCCTTTCTCCATTCAGATATTTTTAAGCCACCCCAAAGCTCCATATTTTCGATCTAAGCTCCTAAGGCATACTTCATACGTAAAGTTGGAAACTTTACGTACATGCAAGGTGTTAAGGGCCAAAATAAAGCTAAAGAAGAAGTTCTAGGTGAGGAAAATTCATTATCCTGCTAAAGGCTAAAGCTTTATGATTATAAGGACCAAGATGAGCCTAGATCTAAAGTTACAACTTCAGATCATGGCTGAACACCCGAAATGAATCACCGATCATGCTAAAATGGCCGTAATCTCAAACATAGAAAGATCTAGCTAGAAGGAGGTCAAGGTGATGACTTATTACCCTCAAGTTATGCTAGAATGGAGTAGAATTCAGACCCATAACTTTTCCTTGCTCCAAGATTCTTGATCTTCAAGCTCCTCTCACGAAGATCTTCCTTCCAAGCTTAATAGCACATAGATATGGAAAGTAATTGCGATTTAGGGTTTCTGAGGTCAAAGGGACCTGTAAGGGAGGCTAAGGGAGGCCAATGACCCTTTAAATAGGGTCTTATTTAAATGGTGCAAAACCTCAAAAATCAGGGTTTCATCCTCCAGCTCCAAATCGTCGACTCGTATCCTACGACTCGTCGAGTTGGTAACTTAAGACACGTGGCCAAATCCATTCCTACTCGGCGAGTCAGGGCATCCAACTCGTTGAGTAGACCTTTCAAAATGAAAATATGAGACTGTAAAGTTTATACCTGAGAGTCAGAGTGTTACAGTCTACCCACATTTTCATTGATAATAACGAAAAACAAGGTAATTGTTGTTGGAATTATATGACAATTTTTTTAACTTTATTTATAAGAAAATATCACATTTCTTCTCATACCTTTTTTTACCTTTCATCATCTATGAACAAATGAATTACCATTTCACCCTTACAGACCAACAACCTTTTTTCAGATTATCCATCGGCACAAGTTGCGAAGGAAAAAAGGGAAAATAGGTAAAGGATTGATTTCTTAATACGTTAGTCCATTTTTTCCGGCTTAAACCATTAATTCAAAAAGAGACAACCGTGTACAATGGTCTATATTAAGTTCCTAACATAAACGAAAGCTATGATGCTATAATTTGACATAAAACATAATACTTTACTCATTTTATAGCAGCCTACTTTCTATTTAAAGCACAATGGCTATAAGATGACATGATTAGAGAGTAGGTTTCTAGAAAATTCCGTTTTTTTGGCTTCTATCTATTAACCCGAAAATTTATACAAAGCTCTATCTCTCTCTTTTGACATAAGTACTCTAATCGACACATGCAATTCAGAGTAGTAACGGTATAAGTTTTTTATGTGTTATGATTCATGCTTTTTCCAAGAAAATATCACCAAATGCCTAAATAATCATTTGAGATTATGATTCATCTTATATCCATGTTTTTATATTCATTTTCACTAAAATCCTAATAAAGAAGAAATAGGAGTAAAGTTTTTTCTCAAAAAAAATTCCACCGATAACCCAAATAAACAAGAAAAAGGACTTAAATTGGACTAGGATTTGCCTTTGTTTTATACATCTTCAACCTTGGGATGACATGCCTGAAAAAAGGAGCCTAATTTATAATTGTGTATTTTTTCTTTGTATATCCCCTGTTTATTTCATCATATTGGTCTATCAATAAAACCATAATGAACAAAGGAAATATTCTATTTCAGTATCATCTTTTCTCAACCCATCACATCAATTTGTTATTCATTTCATCTTTTCTACAAAAACCCTTAGTTAACAAGAAAAGAGTCTTAATTTATTATTAGGTAAACAAAAATCATCTTGGTATCTCTTAATTTTATCCCCTCTCAAATATTTTCCATGAAAGGATCTCAATATATTAATCGGTTTTCTGTTTTTTCTTTTTACCTTGCAGAAAAGAACAATGGGGACACAAAATATTTGTCTTTTGGTGTTATGTTTACTGTTTGTGATATCATCAATTGTGGATGCTGATACTATAATATTTTATTTTCTATTTTAAATTATAAATTATATGTATTTCATTCTATTTTCTTTGTGTTCTGTAGAAGAAGAAATGAACCAAAGATGTTATGCACATTGACAACCTATGGGTAGGCCTAAGACCTTTAAAGCAAGAGATGTTGATGTAAGTACTCATTAACATTTAAATATTTGTAAGACTTTATCTTTTTAATTTTTTATTCTTGCAATTATGTTTATTAGATTATGATTGCTCTTGCTTTTCAAATGGATAAAGCTACCGAACATTGAAGATATGAAAGGTTTGTAAATCCTTTTATTTTTTTTATTAAAAAGGTCTTGTGGTCTTTAAATTTATGGAAGAAAACATAGATTTATTTATATTTTTATATGTTTTTGGGTTAAAAATTATAAAGATCTATGCAGGTTGAAGGTTTAAATAGTGGAAGAGATGTATCTAGTGAAGGGAACCGTCAGTTCTATTCATTTATATGTACATTTTTATCTAAAGTTATGAACTTTATAAAAGTTAATTGTTCATTTTTAAGTTTGTTAATGATCTTGATAATCAAGCTCAAAAGCAGCCTAAGGGTGATGGCATTCAGGTCTTTTACCTAAATGGATAATGTCTAATTTACCATTTTCTTTAAAATACTAATATTTCATTTATTTGCAGGTAGAAACAAAAGATATCATTTTTATATGTGGTGAGGCCTTTGTTGATCTGGAGAGAACCATTTATGAAAGGTATTAATGATATAATATACTTATGAATTATTCTAATATATTCTTATTTGAATATTTACTATTTTGATGTAGACGACCAAATTCATCTATTAGGCTTGGTGTGCCCGTGAGCACTAATATGAGAATTGGAATTGGGAAATAAAGAAAAACATTTTCTTGCTTTAAATTCAATTTTTACAGCATCTTACTTAGTTTCGGGTTTAGTGCTTTTCTCAATATATGGTTGTGCATTCTCTTTAGTTAACAGAAGTGATCTGAATTGAAAACTCTATTTTATTCTTTCTTTATTTTGCCTATACTCTTAATGTATAAAAGTCAAACATCTAAAAATATGTTTCAAACATGTCTCTAATATTCAATTTTCTTACAATTGGTTGATTAAAAGTAAACATCGTTTTAATCTATGCATATGTTTTTTTCTTAATCAACAACATGCTGTAGAATGGAATACATTCTAACCTACGCAACACAGGGATCCTTCTCTAGTTATTATTAAAAATCATGCTATAAAGGAACAACAAAGTAAAGCATGCAGTAGCAAGTTGCTAGCAAATTGCATCACCAATTACTCCATCTAAGACTAAGACTGAAAACTATTTTTTAACACCCAATCTTTCCAATTTGAGCCCCGTGATATTTAATGTAAGGATCTTTCCCTCAACCAAAAAGGAATTAATCATGAAGAGGTCAGACAGATCAAGAGTCTACTTCCAATCCCAATACCAAAAAAAATATAGATTCTTCCTGCTAATACATACATACTATAGGCATCGAAAAATAATGCATTATAATACTATCTAAAACCGTCTTAACCAAAGTATAGAGACCGCCAATAATGTCTTTATATTGCTTTGAAGTTCTAGAAGCATAGTGTTTAACATCATACATGTTACATAATTGGCATCATTGAGGTGATCTCGTTGGAAGATCTCACATCCCTTGATTCTCCAAAGTCACGCTCATCGGGAACTAATTTGTCTGGTTGGAAATTGGTTTGTCAAGAGCATAATGTTTACATTCAATTCTAAGAATCATTATTATGTTCTAATGTCATTTGGGGGTCTTATGATTTAGTTTATAATCAGGTCCAAAAGAGGATCGGGTCAGAAAAATGCAATTTAACATGTTTGATATTATGTTTAAACTCTTGTACTGGTCCATCAAAAGGGAAGTATTTGGTACCCTCTTTCACAAAGTGGGATTCGGTCCAAGGTTTGAACAAAACCCCCCATTTTACCATTTTTCCCTATACACGCCTCCACAAAGTAGGATTCAATTTTTTTTGCAGTGAAATAATCAATTTGTTGATGTGGATATTAAAATTTTTTGCTGAGATTTTGTTGTTGCTATTTGTTATGGTCGTTGTTGTTGATTGTTGTTGAGCTGTGATTTTTTTCTACAATTGTATGGTCCAAATGGAATAATTGAATGAGTAATTTGTGTGTATGTTTGCATATTTGTTTCTATGTGTGTGTATATTGTTGTGTATGTGTATGAATTTGTCTGTATTTTTTTTTACTCTTATGTGTGTATGCATTGTTTGTGCATAATCATGTAATGGTAAACAACTTAATTCATTCAACAACTTTTTAAGTGTATTCCTACATCCAATTGGAGTGAAATAGATGATACTTTTGTTGATTTTGCAGCATGCTGCTAGAGTGATACTTGGATTGGTGGTGGGGATACTTTCAGAAACAGTTCTTTTTATGATAAGAACCATCGCCCAAGATCGTAAGAAGACCACATTCACAGCTTCTTAACTAAAGAAGAATCAGTTGATTTTTGTGGGTAAATCTTTATAAATTCTTGTATTTTTGCAATTTTTGGGTAGAAGAAATTTTTTTGTTTACATTAGTGTCTATTTATCTGATTTGGGTTATTGTATTGTACATGGTTTTTGTATTAGGAATGTAAATGGATATTGGAATCATTATATACATATATATATATATATATATATATATATATATATATATATATATATATATATATATGGGCTTAGGGTATTCTAATTAATTATTACGTGGATCTAAAAATGATTATGGGCCAATGATTTTACTTATTTTAAGAAAGTGATTAATACATATTATTAAATTAAAGATAATTAAAAAAATACCATCTAATTTCATTCTAAGGGTATTTTAGTCAATTAACATAAATTAAAAAAAAGGAAAATTGTAAAATTTAAGGAATAATTAATTCTTTAAATTTGTAACAACCCAATTTTTCAAAGGAAAATTTTTCATTTTTGATTAGACAAACCCATCTCCATAAATTACAAAATCCATATATAATTGTTTTAAAACTCATGTCAATTACAGCTTTTATTTAAAAACATCAGAGTGACCCATAAAATGCATGTGAGAGAGTGCACGCTGCACCACCAAGCATTACCATTTCCCTTAGGCTCCGATGTACCTCAACAAATCCACAACCTGTAAGCTAATGCTTAGTGAGTCCCCTTCAAAGCATACCCCACACATAATCCACATAACACATATCATATTAGCTATAAAAGCTATATATATCACATATGTCATGCATACATAAACCTGTAAGGATGCCGAGGAGTCCCCCAGGGTCTTATACCTTCGTGCCATGGGATACCCCACATGGTCTTTACTTAGGAATGCCATGGGTTCCCCCACATGGTCTTATATCTAATTGTCACGGGCTCCCCCAAGGTCTTCCATGCAAGAACATACATAATTAACTAGGATATCATGTATCACAGAAGTATCTATCATACTACATAACACATATATAAACATATAAGGATTGCGTGGGCTCCCCCAGGGTCTTATACCATTCTACCATGGGCATGGTCTTTACCTAGGAATTTCATGGGCTTCCCCACGTGGTCTTATATCCAATTGCCACGGGCTCCCCTGGGGTCTTCTATGCAAATATCATATAATCACTAGCATACCACTTAGCATAAAGCTAACTATCATACCATATCTACTACAACTAGTGTACCACATAACATAAAATGGTCCGACCTTGGTGCCTTGGACCCATTGGTATGGTGAGAAGACTCACCTCTGTCCGAAGAATTCAAAAGCTGCTCTCCTAACTGTTTGTAACCTCTCATGCTGAACAATGATAACATTACCCAAAGTTAGGGCTAAACACAATCCAACTGAAATACCCAAACTCCAAGTCCTTTCCCAATGTCCCAAAAGGTATTCCTTAGTTAATGGGCCCAAATTCCATATTCAAAATCGTTAATGGGCCTCATAGACCAATAAAGCCCAATCATAACATCCATAGCGCAAAAGAGATAAACTAGCCCATTAATCCCAAAACATGACCATGCCCAACGAATAATTGATGCCCAAAAGCCCAAAAGCCCAAAGCAAGTCTAAGTCCAACTGATGTGCGTACGCCCAGTGTACCACATGGGTACGCGCAACGTACTGAGTCCTTGCACAGTTCGCACGGATTACGCTAACTTACACCCAACGTACTAACAGATTAAGCACTTTCTTCCATTAAGTGCTTAATACTCGATGTTCTAACGTTGAAAACCAGATCTGAGCTCATTAAGACGTCCTAGGGCATAAAGTTGGCAACTGTATCCCTTGCATGTTCTATGGGACTTAAAAACTTCATTGTTCATACTAGGACTTCATATAAGGTTCCAAACTCTTGCATGGAGTCTAGATACTCTCCAAGCTAGCGCCTTTATGCATCTAGCATGCTCACAAGGCTCAGATCTAACTATTCCAACCTCTGGAGTTGCTCAACCCTCAAGAGAAGGTCCAAAACCAATAAAAAGGACCATAAAGAAAAACCTAACTAGATCTAAAGAACAAGAAGGCAAGATCAAAGCTTTATAACTCTAGAAGCTCCTCAATGTGAATTAGATATAGATTCTTGAAGCCCAATGCCACTCCAAGCTTGCTTGGGACCTTCTTCTTCTTGAATGAACACTACAAAGGCCACAAATACACTCCTTAAGCTCAAAACACACTCTCAAATGGTATTAGGGTTTTCAGAGACGTTTGAAGGCGAAAGAGGCTGATTAAGGTGAGGCTCAATTGAGCTAAAGATGTTTATATAGGCCTCAAGTCCGTAAATTAGGGTTTGGACATCCGTCACATGTACGCCCAACGTACTCTTGGTACGACCAACGTATTTTTGTCCCTCCGCGATCATTCTTGCAAAGTACGCTAAGCGTACCCATGAGTACGCCCAACGTACTTAAGGGACCTATTATGCAATATTTTCACATTTTCAATGGTTTCAGGGTAATACCTAATTTTCAAGCATACCCATGAGTACGCCCATGTCCATTCGCAGCCCCTTCGGTGCTGCAATTGCACCTTTACAAGCTTCACTTCCTTGTTCCGAATACCCTTGGTATTTCTATCCAAAATTGCAACGGGCCTCTCAATGTAGTTTAGGCTCTCGCCTGCCTGAATGAAGTCTAGAGAAACGATTGTGGACTTGTCAAGGACACAATTCCGAAGTTGTGACACGTGGAAGGTGTTGTGAATCTGGCTAAGCTCGTCCGGCAGATCCAAGCGATACGCCACCTTGCCCACCTGGTCTGTAATCGATAACGGGCCTATATATCAAGGTCTTATCCTGCCCCTCTTTCGAAACCTGATAACCCCCTTCCAGAGCGACACTTTCAGTAACACAAAGTCCCCCACCTGGAACTCAAGATCCGATATCCACCGGTCAACATAACTTTTCTGATGACTCTACGCGACCTGCAACCGGTCGTGCACCTGCTGAATCAGCCTGGTAGTATTGAGCACTACCTTGGTTCTCCCCATGACCCAGTACCCAATCTCGTCCCAACAAACCGGAGTCCTGCACCTCCGACCATACAACATCTCGAATGGAGCTTGGTCGATACTAGCATGATAACTGTTATTATACGAAAACTCTGCCAATGGGAGGTATGTGTCCCAACTCCCTCTAGAATCCAGTATGCATGCTCGAAGCATGTCCTACAGTTTTTGGATCGTCCTCTCGCTTCGGCCATCGGTCTGAGGTGGTACATCATGCTAAAATGTAGCTGAGTGCCCAGTTCCTCGTGGAACTTCTTCCAGAACCTAGATGTAAACCAAAAATCCCTGTCAGAGACTACTGACACTGGCATCCTGTGTCTAGCCACTACCTCTTGCACATAAATATCTGCCAACTTCTCAGCGGACATACTCTCAGAAATCATAATGAAGTTGGCACTCTTTGTCAGTCTTTCCATGATCACCATTTAGTATCCACGCCCCTCACCATCCTCGGTAACTTCGTGATGAAGTCCATAGTGATCTCTTCCCATTTCCACATGCGAATGGGTAATGGCTGTACCTTGACATGGGGCCACTAATTCTCGGCCTTGACCTTCCTGCAGGTCAAGCGCCGTTCCACAAACCAGACGATCTCCTGCTTCATACAGGGCCACCAATAACTCAGTCTTAAGTCCCTATACATCTTCGTAGCCCCTTGGTATATAGAGAACTTGGACTTGTGCGCCTCCTCTAATATCCTCTATCTCACTCCTCCAGTTACAGATACCCACACTCGGCCAAACTGTGTCAAAAGGCCACGACTATCCTTAATAAACAAAGGATATTGTCCCCGAATCCGCACTATCTTCCAACTCTCTTTCTTCACTACCTTGACCTAGGCCTCCTTGATCATGTCCAACAATGGAGAGATCACCTTCATCCTCATACAAATGTTCCCAATCGGGGAACCTGCCGTCTTGCGGATCAAAGCATCGGACACCACGTTGGCCTTCACTGGATGGTATAGGATCTATCATAATCATTCACCATGTCCATCCACCTCCTTTGTTGCATGTTGTGGTTCTACTGATCCATCAAATACTTCAAACTCTTGTGATCAGTATAGATGGTGTACCACACTCCATACAAGTACTGCCTCCAGATCTTGAGGGCGAACACCACTGCCCCCAAGTTCCTAGCCGTGAGTGGGGTAATTCACCTCATGAGGCTTCAACTGTCTCGAGGTGTAAACTATCACGTGCCCCCTCTGCATCAATACCGCGCCTAACCCTGAAATCGATGTGTCTCAGTACACCACCAAATTGTCTAACCCCGCGGGTAGTACTAGGATCAGAGCCTCGCATAACCTCCATATCAGGGTCTCAAATGCCAATTGCTGATTCGTGCCCCGCCGAAATATCACATTCTTCTTGGTCAAGCGAGTCAAGGGTACAACAATCTTGGAGAAATCCTGGATAAAACTCCGATAATAGCCCGCTAAACCCAAGAAGTTATGGATCTCAGACACATTCATTGGTACTTCCCACGGCATCACTGCCTCAACCTTGCTTGGATCAACCGAATTACCCTCCTGGTTGATGATGTGCCCCAAAAATTGTACCTCTCACAGGCAAAAATCACACTAGGAGATCTTGACTTACAACCTCTCTGTCCTCAGGATCTCCAGTACCTCTCTCAGATGTTGCTCATGCTGCTCCCTAGTCTTAGAATAGACTAGGATATCATCAATAAAAACGATCACCGACCAATCCAGCATCGGTCTACACACCCTGTTCACGAGATCCATGAACGCTGTTGGGGCATTGGTGAGCCTAAACATCATCACCACAAACTCATAATGCCCACACCGAGTCCTGATATCTGTATTTGGTATATCCTAATCACGAATCCTCATTTGATGGTACCCCGACCGAAGATCAATCTTGGAAAACCAAGACGCACCCTGCAGCTGATCGAACAAATCATCGATCCTCGGGAATGGATAACGGTTCTTCACCGTTAGTTTGTTTAGCTCTCGGTAATCAATACACATCATGTGTGATCCATCCTTCTTTTTCACGAACATGATCGGTGCTCCCCACGGGGAACTGATCGGATGGATGAACCCTCAGTCTAGCAGCACTTGAAGCTGTGTCGATAACTCATGTATCTTTGGTGGTGCCAACCGCTATGGTGCCTTCACTATCGGAGCGGAACCCAGCAGCAAAACAATGCGAAACTCCACCTGCTTCTCTGGAGGCACTCCTGGTAACTCTTTGGGAAAAACATCCCGAAATTCTTGTACAACTGGCACACTGCCCACATCTGTCGTGGTCTCAACCCTCGTATCTAAGATATAAGCCTGTAATCTCGTACATCCATGTTGCAGAAATCTCCTAGCCCTAGCAGCAAAACAGAGAGTTGGCCCCTGCGAGGTTCTCTCACCATGTATAACCAGTTCTCCCCCACTTGGAGTTCGAACCCTAACCAACTGGTGCTCGCAATCAATCATGACCACATTGGCCCCCATCCAATCCATCCCGACAATCACATTCAACCCTCACAACGGTATTGGGAATAGATCAACGTGAAACCTCTCGCCAAGCACATTCAGGATGCAGTCCTGATACACCCTCGCAACACTCATAGTGCAGTCATCTGCAATCTCTACCTCGAGTGGGGAATCCAAAGTTCCCTGTGCATCCCGGAACTTCTTGCTAAGTGTGAGAGACACGAACGATCGGGTAGCACCCGAATCAAATAAAACATGAGCCGACATACCATTGACCAAAAAGGTCCTAACCACAACATCTGGCTCTGCCCGAGCCTCCTCGGTAGTCAGCTGAAATGCATGACTTTTCACTGCCAGGGCATCCGCCTTAGCAAGGTGGCCATCAGTAATCCTCATCGTGGTGGGCGTGGGTGCCACCACTGCTCCTCCCCCTCCCTATAACCTCAGACATTTGACCTTTTATGGCCAGTCTGGTTGCAGTGAAAACATATCAAGTCCTTCTTGGGGAAATCCCTGCTAAAATGGCCATGCTGGCCACAAGAGTAATATCTAGAGCCTACTGTCTGACAAGCCCCATACCGGCCCCGGCCCTGCTGGCCCCTGCTATAAGTGTCTGAGGTCTTAGGATTCTTAGCCTGACCCACCATTGCATGTGCCTACTTCGGCTTCCCCTTGGTGCGGAAGTCCAACTCCTTCTCCCTCTCACGAGCCTTCTCTACCATCTCATTAAGGATTTTGGAACCTGTAAAGCTCCCAAACTCCCAAATATCATCCCTCAGAATGGAATGATATCTCTTCCTCCACATATCCTCATCGGTAGCATACTGTAGGATCAATAATGCGCACTCCCGAAACTTGGCGGTGATCTCTACCATAATCTCGGTGGTCTGATGGAGTTCCTGGAACTATCTCACCATCCACTACGCCTCAATGGCTAGTGCAAAATCCAAGTCAAATTGTGGAATGAACTTGGCCCATGTCATCTCATCCGCACCGACTGCTCTTATCTGGCTAGTAACCTCGCCCCACCAATCTCGGGCTCTGTCTCTCAGCATACAAGAAGCAAATGCCACCTTTACAGCATCCGGGCAAGAACTCGTGCGCTGGGCATTCTCGATATCCGCCACCCAGTGTCGGATAACAATGGGGTCCCTGACCCTGAAAAATTACGACGCTCCGCACGCCTTGAACTCCCGGAATGAAGGAGTTCGGGCCCCAACCTGGCCTGCATCAATCTCGACTTTGAATTCCCTGAGCCTCTCCTCCATAATCTCCACATACCCTCCTTGAACATCCCAAAGATAATTGGGGTAGTGTCAAGGATGAACCTCGTAACCTCGGTTACAATAAGCTCATGCATCCTCTCATCGATGGCATCGATAATGTCGCCTGATCCAGCCCCGAATCCAGATCCCGATCCTGATCCCCATGCTCTAAATCATGTCGCCACCATGCTGAACTGAAATGCTATAAATCATAATTATTAGGATATCCATATAAGGGATCTTCCCATACTGGTCCTCCTTGGAGTTGTCATATTTAACATTGTTTCGGGTACAAGTCCTATACTTTCAGTAGTATGGGCCCAATACTACCTTCCATACCTATCTATACCTCTCCCAATGCTCTACATGATACCTTCAATTCGTCCCAAAATAAATAACATCCCACAGACTACCGCATATCTCAAATCATAGGTTGTCCTAAGATTTGCTCCACCTATACTAATCATATCCAATTGCCTTTATGCATGCAATTTATACACAGAAAAGAATCAAATAGACTTTCAAATAAAAGATTCTACCCTAGGACCACAACCATACAAGGAACAGGAAATAAGGCCAAATCAATCATTCTAAGGCTATAAGCACCTAACCATATAAAATTTTAAAAGCATACACATAGCAAGTTCCATACAATCATCAAAACTCAAATATTAGTATAACATGGCTAACACATTGGGGAACTACTTACTTGGCACGGCTGATCACGCGCATTGCACTCTCATCTTTTCCTTTCTTTAAAAGTTTTTTATTTTATTTTTGAAAACAAATTTTTACCATTTCCTTAGTTTGAGTCCAGACACACGTGAGAGTGTACCCGAATCCCTCAACCCAAGGCTCTGATACCAACTTGTAACAACCCAATTTTTCAAAGGAAATTTTTTCATTTTCGATTACCCAAACACATTTCCATAAATAACAAACTACAGATATAATTGTTTTCAAACTCATGTCAATTACAGCTTTTATATAAAAACATCACTGTGTCCCATAAAACTCCTATGAGAGAGTGCACACCATGCCATCAAGCCTTTCCCTTGCCCTTAGGCTCCTATGTACCTGAAACAAATCCACAACCTGTAAGCTAATGCTTATTGTGTCACCCTCAGAGCATACCCCACACACAATCCACATAACACATATCATATTAGCTATAAACGCTATATATACCACATAATCCATGCATACATAAACCTGTAAGGATGCCGAGGGGTCCCCCAGGGTCTTATACCTTCGTGCCATGGGATACCCCACATGGTCTATACTAAGAATGCCATAGGCTCACCCACATGGTCTGTAACAACAGCAAAATTCAGGTCAAAATTTAAAATTTTATAAAACTGTAATTAAGTATACTAAGTGGTAGATATTGTAACAAGGTTTTCATACATATAAAGAACAGTAAAATCCGAGTTATAACGAAGAAGTTATGACCATTCTAAGTTTCCCAACAAAAACCGGCAATACGAAGTTACGTAAAAATGCAAAGTTTCAACAAAACACTTTCTGACCTTAGGTGTCTAAATGAAAGTCATAAATATCGTTAAACTACAAACATGCATAAAAAGAACGCTCAAATCGGACATCATATGAATAAGTTATGAATTTTTAAAGAAATTCCTTAAACACGTCACTTTAATAAATAAATAATAAAAATAATTTCGGAATTTGCCAACGGAATCTAAATGAAAGTTGTAGATCGTAGTCTCACCTTCGCGGGGATATAAAGAACGCCAAAAACGGAGTTCGTATGAGGGAGATATGAATTTTTGAAGTTTGATAATTAATTTATATATAATTTTTATTCAAAATTCGGTATTATCCGAAGAGGAGTCAGCCTAGGGCTATAGTACGCGCCGCGTACCCTAGTACGCCCCGCGTACTGAGAGGCCACGGCCTCGGATCGTCCACGTCGCCCCTATGCGAGCTATCCCTCTCCCGTCCCATTCGAGACGCTGCAGCCGAGGAAGCGGTCAGCAATGACGTCCCGTACGCGCCGCGTACGGGAGTACGCCCCGCGTACGCAAGCTGATCCGCCCCCCTATAAAAGGGATGCGAGGGCTCCCGAAAAAAGGGCTCATTCTCTCTCATTTCTCTTGCGTTTTCCTCGTTTTCCGTGCTCGTACTACCCCGAAGCCCTGGTCGCTTCGTGCAAGATCCGAAGGTTGATACACTCCCGAGACTCCCGAGATTTCCCGAGAATCTCGAGAGATCCGCTTTCCCGAAACGAAACTCTGCCGTTTTTCCATCTCGCTATCTTCAAGTTGTCAAGTGAGTTCATACCCCTTTCTAACACACTTTAAATACATTTTTAAATACTTTTACACTCTTTTAGGGGGGGAATACAAGTAAACATACGGTTATTATCGTGTATTTTATAAAGTTTCACTTCACTTATATTGTCAAATAAACCACTTGGAACTCATTACTATTATGGAAAACTCTTGTCATACTTTGTGTGCATTAGACTTATACGAAGCATATAATGATCTTTCATTGTTAAATCGTTTTATACATTCTAAAAACTTATGATTTTGCTTTATCAAACATTGTGAAAAAGGATAAACTTTGCATACAAAACTATCACTTTAATATAGACTTAATTGAGAATCCATGAGACGCGTACATCTTCAAACGTTACTTTTCTTTATTAGAAAGTACTGCAGTAAGTCCTGTCTATAACCAGAATCTCCCGCGACGAGAACGTGTCAAATGTGTATAGATCTATACGGGAAGTCATGATCCCGCACCCTGACTGTTAGCTACAGTCCGTCTTTTGGGGTGACAGTTGTCATAGCACTGCGACGCCTGAAGAACGTCATTACAGGCATATTATGTTTAGTATGGTTATAAAACTCATCGGATATACAATTATTATGATATTCAGTTTTGATGAACGAGTAGCTATTAAAACTATTCTTCATCCAACCGGTTCGATCTTCGCGTAGTTTTATTATATATAAAACTATGACACAACTTACGAGAAACGTCAGTTTCTTGCAATTTTCGGTCTTAGAGACTGCCATTTTGTGTGAGGAAAATAAGGGTTTTTCCTGCATACAAACCAAACAACTAATAGGAAAATAAGGGATTTTCCCGGTGCAATCATTTACAACTTATAACAAAAATATTTATATGCATTTCATACTTTTATAAGAAAATAAGGGTTTTCTTGGAAAACACAACAACTCGTATCTCAACCATTAGGGAAAATATGGGATTTTCTGGATCTAATGCATTCACTTTCAACACAACAAATCACAACTCTTTACATTTGAAATGCTTCGTTTTCTGGGAAACATACACCCATTTTGGAATGGCATCAAATTTTTCTAAACTACTTATGAACTCACCAACTTAATTGTTGACACTTTTTCTTTGAAATAACTTGTATTCTCAGGGAACCGCTAAGCAGGTTGGGAATCAACTTTTGGGATTAACGCACTGGCATTAATTACTTCTTTTGAATGATGTTTATGTATTTATCTTTTGAACATGTAATGAATAAAATTATGTAAACATCTTGGAAACTTTAATATATATGGTGGTGTGTACTTTCCTTTCTATGAACTGTTATGATACTGAATATGACGTCCTCCGCCCCCGAACGTTTCCGCCGTTCTGGTTTGGGGGTGTGACATGGTCTTATATCCAACTACTATGGGCTCCCCCAAGGGTCTTCCATGCAATAACATACATAATCAACTGGCATATAATATATCACAAAAGTATCTATCATACTACATAACACATATATAACCATATAAGGATCTTGTGGGCTCCCCCACGGTCTTATACCATCGTTCCATAGGCTACACCATATGGTCTTTACCTAGGAATGCTATGGGCTCCTCTACATGGTCTTATATCCAATTCCCACGAGCTCCCCCCGAGGTCTTCCATGAAAATATCATATAATCACTAGCATACCACTTAGCATAAAGCTAACTATCATACCACATATCTCCACTACATCTAGTGTACCACATAACATAAAATCGGCCGGCCTTGATGCCTTAGACCCATTGGTATGGTGATAAGACTTACCTCTATCCGAAGAATCCAAAAGCTGCTCTCCTAACTGTCAGTAACCTCCCGTTCTGAACAATGATAACATTACCCAAGGTTAGGGCTAAACACATTCCAATTGAAATACCCAAACTCCAAGTCCTTTCCCAATGGCCCAACATGTCTTCCTTGGTTAATAGGCCCAAAGTCCATATTCAAAATCATTAATGGGCCTTATGGCCCAATAAAGCCCAATCATAACATCCATGGCCCAAAAAAGATAAATAGGACCACCAATCCCAAAACATGACCAAGCCTAATGACTAATTGAGACCTAAAAGCCCAAAACAAGTCTAATTCCAACTGATGTGCGTACTCCCGGTGTACCACACCGGTACGCGCAACGTATTGATTCCTTGAGCAATACATGGGGCGTACGCTAACTTATGCCCAACGTACTAACAGATTAAGCGCTTCCTTCCATTAAGTGCTTAATACTCGATGTTCTAACGTCGAAAACAAGATCTGAGCTCATTAAGATGTCAAAGGGGATAAAGCTGGCAACTTTATGCCCTTGCATGCTCTAAGGGACTTAAAAACTTCATTCTTAACACTAGGACTTCATATAAGGTTCCAAACTCTTGCATGGAGTCTAGATACTCTCCAAGCTAGTGCCTTTAGGTATCTAGCATGTTCACAAGGCTCAGATCTAACTATTCCAACCTCTGGAGTTGCTCAACTCTCAAGAGAAGGTCCAAAACCAAAAAAAAGGACCATAAAGAAAACCCTAACTAGATCTAAAGAACAAGAAGGCAAGATCAAAGCTTTATAACTCCAGAAGCTCCTCAAGGTGAATTAGATATAGATTCTTGAAGCCCAATGCCTGTCACACCCCCAAACCAGAACGGCGGAAACGTTCGGGGGCGGAGGACGTCATATTCAGTATCATAACAGTTCATAGAAAGGAAAGTACACACCACCATATATATTAAAGTTTCCAAGATGTTTACATAATTGTATTCATTACATGTTCAAAAGATAAATACATAAACATCATCCAAAAGAAGTAATTAACACCAGCGCGTTAATCCCAAAAGTTGATTTCCAAACCTGCTTAGCGGTTCCCTGAGAATACAAGTTATTTCAAAGAAAAAGTGTCAACAATTAAGTTGGTGAGTTCATAAGTAGTTTAGAAAAATTGGATGCCATTCCAAAATGGGTGTATATTTTCCAGAAAACGCAGCATTTCAAATGTAAAGAGTTGTGATTTGTTGTGTTGAAAGTGAATGTATTAGATCCAGAAAATCCCATATTTTCCCTAATGGTTGAGATACGAGTTGTTGTGTTTTCCAAGAAAAACCCTTATTTTCTTATAAAAGTATGAAATGCATATAAATGTTCATGTTATAAGTTGTAAATAATTGCACCAGGAAAATCCCTTATTTTCCTATTAGTTGTTTGGTTTGTATGCAGGAGAAACCCTTATTTTCCTAACATAAATGGCAGTCTCTAAGACCGAAAATCGCAAGAAACCGACGTTCTCAAAAGTTGTGTCATATACGAAGATCGCATTTATTAGATGAAGAATAGTTTTAATAGCTACTCGTTCATAAAAGCATAATACCATAATAATTGTATATCCGATGAGTTTTATAACCATACTAAACATAATATGCCTGTAACGACGTTCTTCAGGCGTCGCAGCGTTATGACAACTGTCACCCCAAAAGACGGACTGTAGCTAACAGTCAGGGCGCGGGATCATGACTTCCCGTATAGATCTATACACATTTGACACGTTCTCCGAACGGGAGACTCTGGTTATAGACATGACTTGCAGCATTACTTTCTAATAAAGAAAAGTAACGTTTGAAGATATACACGTCTCATGGATTCTCAATTAAGCCCGTATTAAAGTGATAGTTTTCTATGCAAAGTTTATCCTTTTTCACAATGTTTGACAAAGCAAAATCATAAGTTTTTAGAATGTATAAAACGACTTAACAATGAAAGTTACTTTGAAATCATTATATACTTTGTATAATGTCTAATGCACGCAAAGTATGACAAGAGTTTTCCATAATAGTAATGAGTTCCAAGTGATTTATTCGATAAAACAAGTGAAGTGAAACTTTATAAAATACACGATAATAACCGTATGTTTACTTGTATTCCCCCCCCCCCCCCTAAAAGAGTATAAAAGCATTTAAAATGTATTTAAAGTGTGTTTGAAAGGGGTATGAACTCACTTGAAAGTTTGAAGATAGCAAGATGGAAAACCGGGCAAAGTTTCGTCTCGGGAAATGGATTTTCCTCGGAAATCTCGGGATTCCTCGGGAGAAAAATCGACCTTCGGGACTTGCACAAAATGACCAGGGCTTCGGGGTAGTGCGAGCACGGAAAACGAGGTAAAACGCAAGAAAAAGGAGAGAGAATTGGCCATTTTCCCGGGAACCCTCGCATGCTATTTATAGGGGGCCTGAGAGGCCTCGTACGCGGGGCGTACGCGTACGTCATGCGTAACTGAAGCCTCGACTGCCTCGGCCTCGGATGGGACGGCTCAGGCAGTCGGGTCGGATGGGACAGCGGGTCGGATGCCTCGCATAGGGCGACGTGGACGGTTTGAGGCCAAGTTCCTCCGGTACGCGGGGCGTACAGGAGTACGCAGCGCGTACCTCGGATGAGGACGCTGACTCCCCTTCGGATAATACCGAAGTTTTAATAAAAAATATATATAAATTATTTTTCAAACTTCGAAAATTCATATCTCCTTCATACGAACTCCGTTATTGATGTTCTTTATATCCCCGCGAAGGTGAGACTAAGATCTACAACTTTCATTTAGATTCCGTTGGCAAATTCCGGAATTATTTTTATTATTTATTTATTAAAATGACGTGATTAAGGAATTTCTTTAAAAATTCATAACTTATTCATACGATGTCCGATTTGAGCGTTCTTTTTATGCATGTTTGTAGTTTAACGATATCTACGACTTTCATTTAGACACCTAAGGTCGGAAAGTGTTTTATAGAAACTTTGCGTTTTGACGCAACTTCGTATTGCCGGTTTTTGTCGTAAAACTTAGAATGATCATAACTTCTTCGTTATAACTCGGATTTTTGTGTTATTTATATGTTTGAAAACCTTAAGATGATAACTACCACATAGTGTACTCCAAATAGAGTTTTTGAATACTTCATTTTTCGATGATATTCTAATTCCTTTCTCAAAGAGGTTACAGGACTCGATTTTTACTAACTTGAAAGAGCGGGTTGTTACATCATCCCCCCGTTAGAGGGAATTTCGTCCCGAAATTTTAATACAAAAGAAGAGTCTTAGGGGCTGGGGAAGAGATGTGGATACTTCTGTTGCATTTGATCTTCTCGTTCCCACGTGAACTCAGGTCCCCTCTTAGCATTCCATCGGACCTTTACTATTGGAATGCGACTCTGTTTAGTTCGTTTAACTTCCCTATCCATGATCTCGACGGGTTCTTCCACAAAGTTAAGATTTTCATTTAGTTCGATCTCATCGAGTGGAATTACAAGTGTTTCGTCGGACAAACACTTCTTCAGGTTTGATACGTGGAATACTGGATGTACTTTGTTAAGCTCTATTGGAAGTCGGAGTTTGTAGGCTACTGGACCAACCCTTGAAATGATTTCGAAGGGTCCAATGTACCTAGGATTTAGATTCCCACGCTTTCCAAAGCATATCATGCCCTTCCAGGGTGAGACCTTCAGTAGTACCCGATCGCCAATCTGAAATTCCAAGGGTTTACGTCTTTTGTCGGCATAGCTCTTTTGCCTATCCCTCGAGGATTTCAGTCATTCTCGTATTTGCACGATCTTTTCAGTAGTTTCTCTGATGATCTCTGGACCAGTGAGGGTGCTATCAGGGACTAGACCTTTTTCTAGTTGTGTGTCGCCCACTTCCGTCCAGCACAAAGGTGATCTGCACTTACGGCCGTAAAGGGCTTAAAATGGAGCAGTATTGATACTAGTATGATAACTATTGTTATAAGAGAACTCAACCAAAGGTAAGTTAACATCCCATGCTTTACCAAAGTCGATTACACATGCTCGCAACATGTCTTCCAAGGTTTGGATCGTTCTTTCGCTCTGTCCGTCAGTTTGGGGGTGATAGGCTGTACTCATGTCCAATCTTGTTCCCATGGATTTTTGCAATGATTGCCAGAATCTAGACGTGAATCTGCTGTCTCTATCCGAGATGATAGACATTGGCACTCCATGGAGTCGTACGATCTCTCGGATGTAGATTCTCGATAGCTTTTCCATTTTATCAGTTTCCTTGATTGCTAGGAAATGAGCGGACTTGGTTAATCTATCGACGATTACCCAAATAGTATCTTGGCCACCCTGAGTTTTGGGCAGTTTCGTTATGAAGTCCATGGAAATCTGCTCCCATTTCCACTCAGGAATTTCAGTTTGTTGGAGTAGTCCTGAGGGTTTCTGGTGTTCTATTTTGATCTTGGCGCAAGTCAAACACTTGCTCACATATGTAGCGATCTCTGCTATCATGTTTGGCCACCAGTAGAGTTGTTTGAGATCTTGATACATCTTGTCTGACCCGGGGTGTACGGAGTATGGAGTCTTGTGTGCCTCGCTCATAACTACCTCTCTAAGTCCACCAAACTTGGGCGTCCATATTCGGTTCATGAGGTAGCGTGCTCCGTCACTCTTGATTTTTAAATTCTTGTCCATTCCCCTAAGGGTCTCACCTGTCACGTTTTCGGGTTTCAGGGCCTCTATTTGAGCTTCCTTGACTTGTGTCGACAGGTGCGAATGGATTGACATGGCTAATGACTTCACTCTTCGGCCAGAGTACTCCTTACGACTAAGGGCATCTGCCACGACGTTAGCCTTTCCTGGACGATAGCGAATCTCACATTCGTAGTCGTTGAGCAATTCGACCCAACGTCGCTGTCTCATGTTCAACTCCTTCTGGTCGAAGATGTGTTGTAGGCTCTTGTGGTCTGTAAAGATAGTGCATTTGGTACCATATAGGTAGTGTCTCCAGATTTTAAGAGCAAAGACCATCGCCCCAAGTTCTAAATCATGAGTGGTGTAATTGACCTCATGCGTTTTCAGTTGTCGTGAGGCATATGCAATAACCTTTCCCCTCTGCATTAGTACACAGCCCAACCCTTGCTTCGAAGCGTCGCAATACACCACAAAATCTTCGGTCCCTTCTGGGAGAGAAAGGATGGGCGCACTGCAAAGGGCCTGTTTCAAAGTCTGAAATGCAGCATCTTGCTTTTCTCCCCAATCGTAGGTCACACCTTTCTGGGTTAAGGCGGTAAGAGGCTTTGCGATGCTGGAGAAATTCTGTATGAACCTTTGGTAATAACCAGCAAGACCTAGAAATTGGCGAATTTCTGTTGGTGTAGTTGGCGCAGACCAGTTCTTGATAGCCTTGATTTTTGATGGATCCACGTGGATTCCTTCCTTGCTGACCACGTGACCGAGGAAGTCCACCTTTCTAATCCAAAATTCACATTTTGAGAATTTTGCATATAGTCTCTCAGTCCGTAACGTCTCTAAAACTTGTCTCAGATGTTGACCATGCTCTTCTTTATTCTTTGAATAAATGAGTATGTCGTCTATGAATACTATCCCGAATTTATCCAAGAATGGACGACATACCCGATTCATTAGATCCATGAACATGGCCGGGGCCTTGGTTAGTCCGAACGGCATCACTACGAACTCGTAATGTCCGTATCGTGTTCGGAAGGCCGTCTTGGGAATATCACTCTCCAGGACTCGCAGCTGGTGATATCCCGACCTCAGATCGATCTTGGAGAAGTAGTTGGCTCCTTGGAGTTGGTCGAATAAGTCATCGATTCGGGGTAGGAGGTATCGATTCTTGATGGTAAGTTTGTTGAGTTCTCGGTAGTCGATGCACATTCTGAATGATCCATCCTTCTTTTTCATGAACAGTACGGGTGCTCCCCATGGCGAGAAGCTCGGCCTGATGAATCCTTTTCCAAGTAGTTCATTCAGTTGGCTGGATAGCTCTTGCATCTCTGCCGGGGCTAATCGATAGGGTGCTTTGGCTACTGGGGTAACTCCGGGAACTAGATCGATTCGGAACTCAACTTGTCTCGCGGGTGGTATTCCCGGAAGGTCCTCGGGAAAAACGTCGGGAAAATCGCGTACGTCGGGCATACTCTTGATGTCTTGGACTTCGCGTTTCACATCTACAACATGTGCCAAGAACACGTGACACTCCTTGCGTAGGCATTTCCGAGCTTGGATACTTGAGATGATACGAAGAGTGGTACTTGGTTTGTCGCCCAAGACAATGAAAGTTTCGCCGGTTGGCAGATTAAGGCGAACGGCCTTATCGTAACATAGAATGTCCGCATGATGAGAACTCAGCCAATCCATGCCAATGATGACATCGAAACTCTTAATCGAGACTGGCATGAGGTTTATTGAAAAGGGATTATCGTTTAAAGTTAGGGTGCAGTTTAAGTATATCTCCTTAGTGCCTTCGGTTTTCCCGTTGGCCATTTCTACTATGAATGGTTCACTTAATGATTGTGGTATTGATTTTAGCAAGCCTTTAAAGTCGTGACTCACAAAACTCCTTTCCGCTCCACTATCAAACAAAATGCATGCATACGAGTTATCGAGAAGAAACGTACCCGTAACAACAGTAGGGTCCGCAATGGCTTCATCTTGTCCCATTGCGAAAACTCGTCCCCTTCCGCCGGTATTCCGGTTGTTTGCCTTTGGGCAGTCCCTGCGGTAGTGCCCCGTGTCTCCGCACTCAAAGCAGGCGCGGCTTACCCCGGTATTAGTAGTGGGGACGAATGGTTGGGTTGGCCCTTTGCAATAGCAGGCTGTATGTCCCTTCTTATTACACTTGGTGCATTGAAGATCAGGACAAGGACCGTGGTGGTGGAAGCTGCATCGGTTGCATTTAGGAAGTTTCCCATTATATGAGCTTGTGGGGGCAGGGTTCACAGGTACAGTCATAGCGTGGGTCGCTATTACTTGTTGTTTCTTGGGGTTTTCCTGGAGAGTTTGTCCCCTCCTTTTGTTCCAAGGCCTACTCTGGCCCTGAGCCTCCCTAGGTGGATTTGCGGTTGTTGAAATGATACTGGGTTTTACTCCGTGGTCGATGAGTCGCTGAGCCAGGCGTTTAGCGCTGTTGTAGGTAACAGGGCCGGAAGCTAGGACATGCCCTTGAATCTGGGGTGACAACCCCCAAATGTACCTTTCAACCTTCTTTGATTCTGGGTTGACCATGGTAGGGCACAGTGCAGCGAGGTCGTTGAACCTAGTTGTGTAGGTGACTAGGTCAGACCCAGTCATTTTCAGATTCCAGAGCTCCTGCTCCAGCTTTTGCACTTCGCCCCTTGGGCAGTATTCTTCCAGTAGTAGAACCTTTAGATCGTCCCAACTCATGGCGTTGGCGACAGTGAGCGTCACTGAATTCACATGGCTTTTCCACCAAGTGAGGGTTCGATCCACGAAAGTGCAAGCAGCGAACTTGACTTTGCTTGCTTCTAGGCATGAGCAGATCTCGAAGACCGTTTCGGTCTTCTCGAACCATTGCATTAGTGCAATGACTCCCCCAGTTTCATTAAAAGTTTTTGGCTTAGCGTTAGAGAACTCCTTGTAAGTACATTCTCTTCCTTGACCATGACCAATGCCATGATTTGGATGATTCGTGCTGCTTCCCGCCCCTCCATTTCCGTGGGAGTTTATTTGCGAGAGGGCTGCAGTTACTGCTGCTGTGATAGCAGCCTGGACCATGGCTGGATCATAAGCTGGTGGTGGAGGTGGTGGTGGTACCGTGTCCGGCCTGGGCCTTAGGTTTGGACGAGGAGGCATCGTGCTGCCAAAAGAAAAAAAATATGGAAAAATTTATAAGTTTTGGCAGTTCAGAGTTGAATGATATTGAGTTAACTTCTAATAGTTTTAAGAAGTTGGGTTTGACTGACACAATGTCTTGAGCTTGAAAGTAAAGTTTGAATAGATGTACCAATGAATCGAACGAATTGCGCATGATTAACAACAACAAGAAAAGGGGTATACCCTTATATATATTAAACATATAGTTGTGTTATAGCGGGGTCTAGACAAAATTTCTTGGCCTTTCTAAAGGCCTCCGATTACAGAACAATTTAAAGAAGATAATACTTTTATCCGAAGTCCTAATTTATAACAAAATTTGAGAGTTGGGCAAGTACTACTTGCGGTGCGCTTTGCGTTTGGAGCTCGACTCTGTGTTGGACTGCTTCGACTCCATGAGGCGTATATCAAACGCAGCTTGTTGTTCTCTTAATTCTGCGAAGGCCGCATTTGCTTGTGCTTGAAACGCTTCGGCGCGAATGTGGATGTCGTTCTGCAACAACTCTAGGCGGTTGATATCAGCCGTGTGGATTTGTACTTCCACATTGACCTCTCGGATTCGGTTGGCTTGCACTCCGGATTGATAACACTGGTTGGCGAGTTTGCCAACCATGACCGGAAGTGCTCGGTCGGCTGATCCCCCGCCTCTCACATCATAGAAGTCTCGGCACATGTCGTAAGGAGGGCATAAGCTTTGTTGTTGGCTCCAATGATGGAGGTGACTTCCCCACACTGGAGTGGGTCCTTGGAAATTCCTCATGTGGACGGGAGATTGTGGGATTGGTGGATTTATAATTTCTGGCTCCGAATCCATGCCAGAGTCATCCCCTCCCTCCAACTCTATAGGCTCTTCGTCTTCTTCAGGATCTTCTTCAATCCACCCTCCATTACCTTGGTTGGGGTAGTAGGGGTCATTGGGGTGATGGAATCCCGCCATTTAGACTGTACGAGAATAGAGTTAAAAGTTTACTACAAGCTAGAGCACATGAAACTTACGCTTAAGTTTAATGGTTGACGGTACTCGAATACTCCCTCAATATTCTTTAGCGATATGCTTTTCGTAAGTTTTAAATTTGTTGTCCATTACAGACGCTCCTTGGCATATGTTAGTCGGCTCTTGGACAAATATAGTTGATCAGGCTATATTCTTCCCAGTTCCGATTACATGTCCCAAGGCGTACCTGTGCTGCACAACTTATTTATAATACTTCTAAAGTTATTTACTATGAAACTGTTATTAGTATAAAAATGAGTGCATGCTTACCTTAAAACTAATAGGTTTACTTTCAAAAGTATGAATTTTTCTCAGAGTGTTTTTTCCCAGTTGAGTTTATAGTTGTATATCAAAAAGGAATGGTTTTGATATACTTAATTCCCTATAAACAAAGCTCTGATACCAATCTGTCACACCCCCAAACCAGAACGGCGGAAACGTTCGGGGGCGGAGGACGTCATATTCAGTATCAGAACATTTCATAGAAAGGAAAGTACACACCACCATATATATTAAAGTTTCCAAGATGTTTACATAATTGTATTCATTACGTGTTCAAAAGATAAATACATAAACATCATCCAAAAGAAGTAATTAACGCCAGCGCGTTAATCCCAAAAGTTGATTTCCAAACCTGCTTAGCGGTTCCCTGAGAATACAAGTTATTTCAAGAAAAAGTGTCAACAATTAAGTTGGTGAGTTCATAAGTAGTTTAGAAAAATTGGATGCCATTCCAAAATGGGTGTATATTTTCCAGAAAACGCAGCATTTCAAATGTAAAGAGTTGTGATTTGTTGTGTTGAAAGTGAATGTATTAGATCCAGAAAATCCCATATTTTCCCTAATGGTTGAGATACGAGTTGTTGTGTTTTCCAAGAAAAACCCTTATTTTCTTATAAAAGTATGAAATACATATAAATGTTCGTGTTATAAGTTGTAAATAATTGCACCAGGAAAATCCCTTATTTTCCTATTAGTTGTTTGGTTTGTATGCAGGAGAAACCCTTATTTTCATAACATAAATGGCAGTCTCTAAGACCGAAAATCGAAAGAAACCGACGTTCTCAAAAGTTGTGTCATAGTTTTATATAGTAAAACTATACGAAGATCGCATTTATTAGATGAAGAATAGTTTTAATAGCTACTCGTTCATAAAATCATAATACCATAATAATTGTATATCCGATGAGTTTTATAACCATACTAAACATAATATGCCTGTAACGACGTTCTTCAGGCGTCGCAGCGTTATGACAACTGTCACCCCAAAAGACGAACTGTAGCTAACAGTCAGGGCGCGGGATCATGACTTCCCGTATAGATCTATACACATTTGACACGTTCTCCGAACGGGAGACTCTGGTTATAGACAGGACTTGCAGTATTACTTTCTAATAAAGAAAAGTAACGTTTGAAGATATACACGTCTCATGGATTCTCAACTAAGTCCGTATTAAAGTGATAGTTTTCTATGCAAAGTTTATCCTTTTTCACAATGTTTGACAAAGCAAAATCATAAGTTTTTAGAATGTATAAAACGACTTAACAATTAAAGTTACTTTGAAATCATTATATACTTTGTATAATGTCTAATGCACGCAAAGTATGACAAGAGTTTTCCATAATAGTAATGAGTTCCAAGTGATTTATTCGATAAAATAAGTGAAGTGAAACTTTATAAAATACACGATAATAACCGTATGTTTACTTGTATTCCCCCCTAAAAGAGTATAAAAGCATTTAAAATGTATTTAAAGTGTGTTTGAAAGGGGTATGAACTCACTTGAAAGTTTGAAGATAGCAAGATGGAAAACCGGGCAGAGTTTCGTCTCGGGAAATGGATTTTCCTCGGAAATCTCGGGATTCATCGGGAGAAAAATCGACCTTCGGGACTTGCACAAAATGACCAGGGCTTCGGGGTAGTGTGAGCACGGAAAACGAGGTAAAACGCAAGAAAAAGGAGAGAGAATTGGCCATTTTCCCGGGAACCCTCGCATGCTATTTATAGGGGGCCTGAGAGGCCTCGTACGCGGGGCGTACGCGTACGTCATGCGTGACCGAAGCCTCGACTGCCTCGGCCTCGGATGGGACGGCTCAGGCAGTCGGGTCGGATGGGACAGCGGGTCGAACGGGCGGGTCGGATGCCTCGCATAGGGCGACGTGGACGGTTTGAGGCCAAGTTCCTCGGGTACGCGGGGCGTATAGGAGTACGCAGCGCGTACCTCGGATGAGGACGCTGACTCCCCTTCGGATAATACCGAAGTTTTAATAAAAAATATATATAAATTATTTATCAAACTTCAAAAATTCATATCTCCTTCATACGAACTCCGTTTTTGACGTTCTTTATATCCTTGCGAAGGTGAGACTACGATCTACAACTTTCATTTAGATTCCGTTGGCAAATTCTGGAATTATTTTTATTATTTATTTATTAAAATGACGTGATTAAGGAATTTCTTTAAAAATTCATAACTTATTCATACGATGTCCGATTTGAGCGTTCTTTTTATGCATATTTGTAGTTTAACGATATCTACGACTTTCATTTAGACACCTAAGGTCGGAAAGTGTTTTATTGAAACTTTGCGTTTTTACGCAACTTCGTATTGTCGGTTTTTGTCGTAAAACTTAGAATGATCATAACTTCTTCGTTATAACTCGGATTTTTGTGTTATTTATATGTTTGGAAACCTTAAGACGATAACTACCACATAGTGTACTCCAAATAGAGTTTTTGAATACTTCATTTTTCGATGATATTCTAATTCCTTTCTCAAAGAGGTTACAGGACTCGATTTTTACTGACTTGAAAGAGCGGGTTGTTACAATGCCACTCCAAGCTTGCTTGACAACTTCTTCTTCTTGAATGAACACTATAAAGGCCACAAATGCATTCCTTAATCTCAAAACACACTCTCAAATGCTATTAGGGTTTTCAGAGATGTTTGAAGGTGAAGGAGACTAATTAAGGTGAGGCTCAATTGAGTTAAAGATGTTTATATAGGCCTTAAGTCTGGAAATTAGGGTTTGGACATCCGTCACGTACGCCCAACGTACTCTTGGTACGACTATCGTACTGTTGTCCCTCCACGATCACTCTTGCAAAGTACGCTAAGCGTACGCATGAGTACACCCAACGTACTTAAGGGACCTATTATGCAAAATTTTCAAATTTTCAAGGGCTTCAAGGTAATACCTGATTTGGAGTGTTACAAAACTTTAAAATTTTGATTTTTTGGATATAAATATATTAATTCGGACATTCTAAAAGAATGTATTTGTGATTATCTTTAAAAAAACATTAAATTCTGATAGAGTACTATAAACATATATTATAAATATTAATAAATTTTAATGAATACAAATATTATATGAAAATAATTTTAGTATCTTAAAATTAGTAATTACATTCATTCTTAACAAATACAACTATGAGCTTACATAAATAACATTCATTCTGAAAGAATATAAGTAATAATGGTTAACAATTATATTTACTCTTTAAGAATAAAACTGAGTACGATTAAAAATCAAATAAAAAAACAACATTCTTAAACTTTGAGTGTGATCATTCTTTGGTTCATTATTCAAGCCATTTCTATCAAGTCTTCATGTCATTCTTCAAGAAATTCCTTTGTGCCCTTGACCATAACATTTTATGAGAATAACTGTCATGAAATCATATTTTGTCAGAATAAGTGGCATTTAGAGAGAAACATCTACATCAGTAGACTGTTGATTAATTTTTTTCAACAAAAACCTTTAAAATTATCTTCATATTTAGGCATTTATTTATACTAAGATATTCTAATAGAACACATTTATACTAACATACTCTAAAAGAATACACTACATATATTATGATATAATACACATGTCCATCCATAACATAGGATAGGATCTGGATCTTGCAATTACCAATCCATAACATAGGATCTAGACCATGTATTCATTAGTTACAACCAAAATAAAATGTGAAAATTCCAAGTTTTTTTTGCAATGGACGAATTATGATGTGATCATTAATAGTTAATATTCTAGTGGTATAGAATGAGAATATTAATAAATGTGTGAGAAAAAGAATTAAACTATAATAAACTAATATTGTAGATCTAATGCACATATGTCAAATTTGAAATGAAAAGCCAACTGAAAAAGAGATACAGTGCATGTTTACACACTCAACCGAATACATACAAAGAAAAAGAAATAAAATGGAACCTTGCTTATCACGTAAATTTTCTTGTTTTTTCTTCCTAAATTGTTCAAACTTTACATCTGTAATTCCACAAGAATCATAAAAATGACATAAATGCCTTTTGTCATTAAAAATTAAAATTACATACCTTTCATGAAAGATAGAGAAGAACCAAAATTAGCACCAGCAAAACTTGGTGAAATAAGGGCATCAAGGGAAATGAAACCAGATACAAATACGTACCTGAAAAAAAAAATCAATAGTCGGTTCAAAAACTTGGTAAATATCTAAATTAAGATGAATAACGCCTATTGAATCAAAAATACCTTTTTTTTCATGAAATTGTGAATCAAATATCATTCTGGATATAACATGAGAAGATTGAGATAGAGAAAGAGAGGGGCTACCCAGGGTCTATTTCACCCACGAGTCTATTTCAACTCATATGTCAGCACATGGAGGTATCGGGTCTATTTCACCCCACATATATATATATATATATATATATATATATATATATATATATATATATATATATATATATATATATCAAACAGGCATAGGAAGACAACACATAAAAGAAGAATCACAAAGACTACGAGAACATACAATCCCTACTGTCCTACAGTATACTGAGCAAATTGAATCGGAGAATCCCTACGATAACCAATCAAATAAAACCCTAATTAATAATTGGGCCATAAACCATAACAGGGAATCTAATTCATTAGTCCCAACACCCAAGGTAAAAGACCATTTTACCCTTCCCTCACTTGGCCTAATAACTGAGGCCTGACTCAACGACACTAAAAGCCCAATTATGGCCTAAATCCAAAAGATACTCACGGTCCATTATGGGCCTAAATCCATGAAGGCACAAAGCCTAACAACAACCCAAATTCTGAAAAAGTTGTAGCCCAACAAAGGCCCAAAACCCTATAGTCCAAAGATAGCCCAAACCACAAAAGCCCATAACCAGGTCGCGAACGCTAAGTGTTCCAGATGTACGCCCAACATTCAGGGTGGCTATGCCTGATTTGGGAGTCAAACATGTACGCACTTGAACGCCCGCCATACGCCCCCTTCTAAGCCATTATGTCATTAAGTCCTTATTGCTTAAGACTAAATGACCAAATTTCAGATCCAATCCTTGTGGAATGCCTTAATCCATAAAGTCACTAACTTGGAGCCTTTGCATGGATCAAATGAACTCAAACCCTAGATTTAGCATCCTACTTTGACTAAATGGACATAAACTCATGCATGGTTGGTCCTCAAGCATTAAGATGCTAACTTTATGGATTATGTATCTCAAAAACATGAGGAGGAGAAACTCATAACTTCTGGAGTGGAAGAATCCCACTAGACCTCCTTTATGTGACCAAAAAGTGTCCAAAACTTCACAACTAGATCTAAGAATATAATGAGCAAGTTCCAAGCTTTATACCTCAATGTAACTGGAAATGATGAGTGGAATATGGATCTACAAGCTTCCCCTTGATCAAGGCTCATTCTCCAATTTTCTTCTTCTTCAAGGTTCACTAAACACACACAAAGAGGTCAAATCTCTCTGGATGGGCTAGGGTTTCGAAATGAGGCTAAAAAGGTAATGAAGGGTGGGAAATGAGAGAACCTTGGGATATAATGTTGCTTAAATAGGGTTCAAACCCTAAAAATTAGGGTCTAGATATTGCCATATTCATACACATTTTATGGCAATATTTTAATAAATTTTGATTAATATTTTGGTTATTTGCAAAGATAAGTGGTACTTATAAGATTGAATTATGTTTTACAGCCAAAAGGAGCAATCTTGAGGAATAAGGACTAAAAGTGATAAGAGGCGGAACTTTGTATGATTGAAGAATTAAAGAAAAAGAAATCCCAACGAAAAATTAAATCCACATTGTGGACTTCACTTACACGACATGGAGATGGAGATTCCAAAAGATGAGTATAGGGGAAGTCAAGTCCTTGCCTGATAAGGATTCCTTCAAATTCATGACGTGGAATCCCAATCCACGACGTGGAGTATAAATTTCCGAAAAATACATATACTTGAGTTGTTTTAAGATTTTGGGGACATTTGGGAGATTGAAGGGTTCTAGAAATGATTTTCTGGAAGAGTAAAGGCAGAGGAATTGAGCTTAGATACCAAGGAAGAAGGAGTTGAAGATTATAATTTCCACTTTTAATTTGGTACAATTGACAATGTTTTCCATTATTGAATTTGCTTGTTTAGTTTCATCCATGAGTAGCTAAATCTAGCTACTCTTTATTTAGCTAGATGAAAATTAAACTCATGGATTAGTTAATTGATGATGTATTTTTATAGTTGGTTATATGCTTGTGTTTGATTGCTAATACCTAGCATGTTAGAGTTTGATACTTAAATTGCTTAAATTCATGTTCTATGTAGCTTAGTGAATATTAAATTGCATGAACTTGAACCCAAGTAATTTAATTGTTAGATCTAGGATCAACTAAATCGTAGTTAAGTGATTAAAGTATTAAAATTTAGCTATGATGGAGAACATATATTGTGACTACAATTGTGTTTGTTTAATCAATCTTTTATAGATCCAATCATAATTAATAATTGATTCCGTGTTAAATTATGTGTGACCATGCAAAACTCTACATGAATTAATTCAACATTAGTAAATTTTGACTTGAATTGCTAATAATATTTTTATTGGTAACCAACTTAAATTATCCATAATTAATAGCTAACCATTGAAGAAAACTGGATTCAACTAAACATGAGTGTTTTTAGACATTGATTGAATATTAATAAGTAGGAGAGTAAGTTTGCCTGAACTTGTAAAATCAAATTAAAATCCATTGACTTTTGCTTGTTTTAGGTTAATTTATAGTAGATAAATTAGTTAGCTAATTCGTTCCCTGAGTTCGACCCCAACTTACTTTACTATACTATAATCCGACTAGGTACACTGCCTAAGTGCATTTTAGCTAGTTAAGTTGGTTAGGTTATAAATTTAAAACTAGATAGGTATAATCTGCACCACTGATGTGAATATTTAATGCACTAGTTTTTTATTTATAATTCCTAATTTATCTCATCTAAACCACACCTTACATGCAGTGAACCTGATCGAGTATAGTATAGCCTTGATAAGAAAGGGTGTCGAACACAAGAGGAACGGTAGTGAAATAATATTAGAATGTTTGAATACATGTTATACAAAAACACAAAAAAGTAATAAGAAAAGTTTTATTAAATTAAATCTTAACCAAACAACTAAATAGTAAATATCGATAAACTGACAGAAAACAAATTTCTTTAGGTACCTTGGTTTAAACATATTACATCTTAAAATCATAGATAATGACACACACAGATTTGTTTATTCATGTTCACCGATTTCTAAAATGATTAGGGTCATGTTCACTATTACTAATCCTTTAGCAAACAAGTCAATTCAAACAGTGATCAGTTGATTAAACTAACATGTTTCCTAGTGTTCAGTTCGTAGCAAGCAAGATGTGTAATATTAGTTAACTAAATATGTCAATTCAATCAACTTTTATGTGGTTGTTCATCATACATGCTCACACATCGATTTACTTATTTTATAGTTAACCCTAGTTTCATGTTCACTATTCCTAGGCATATAATCTTATGTTCACAAAACTAAATGATTCAAGCAATTAAGAAGATGTTCATGCAACTCAATAACTTGATATTTAACAGAAAATAATTATAATCAAGACATAAGGATCTTTAACAAGCTCGACAAGATAAATTAAACACAAATAAAACAATCCAATATAGCAATTAATCCACAAATTCAAGGTTTCATCTAATCATAAACACAAAGCAAATGGTTTTAATACAAAAATCATAAAGTAAAAATATAGTGGCATCACAATGGAATGCTAAAGATGGTCACATTAACAAATCACGTGATTACCAATATGAATCCGCTCTCTAATCCTTCAGATCTTCGCTCCTGCCAGCTTAACGGCCCTCCGGCCGCCTTCTAGACCCTTAAAATGGCCAAATATGTGTTACTTGTTGACTAAGGATCAATGGTAGTCGAAATCTCCCTTTTGGTTGGCCGAAATTTGAAATTTATAAACACTGGAACCGAGTTACGTGCCCTGGGCGTAAGTCGGTGTACACTGGGCATACTAAGAAAACCATCTTGATCCATTCTTCAGACCCAAGCCCAGTACGATGGGTGTACTCACTAACTACGCAGGGCGTACTCTTCATCTCAGCAGTACGCTTGGCGTAAATGATATTACATTGGGCGTAATTGATGCCTTTAGCGATTTTCTTTCTTTTTGCTTCTAATCTCGAATTTCGTTCCAATTCTTTCTTTTCCACTCTATCGATAACTAATAGCTGTAAATTATAATTCATAGCATTATAAGTACCTTTTAGTCCTAAATAAGAATGACAAAGGTTAAAATATTAAGATATGATTAATAAAAATATGTATAAAAATACACAAATCAAAATACCCCACACTTAGCCTTTGCTTGCCCTTAAGCAAAATTACTTTTAATTTACCAATATCGCATAAAACAATCCATTTTAAACCCAACCATTATCCCAAGACCGCAATGCATGTATTTGTGTATAAATTTTTCCTAGGAAACTTATGACTCCTAAATACTCACAATCCTTATGAACATTCACCCCTTATTTTATACGGCACTCGTTCCTACAACCCTCCGAATCAATCCTCAGAACCCTTTCTTAACCTCAAGGTATTTTTGGTTAAGCAACCCAAGCATACATAATCTAGAAATTACAACTTTAGATACAGAATTTGAGCTCTCAGAATTCTTCACTTCTTTGATATTTGATATTTGATTTCTTTGAATTCACCACCTTCTTTTTTCGATTTTTGGTATCTTCAAAAAAAATTTCAGAAATTTTGATATTTGTTCTTCATACTTTGATTGCTCCAAAAATTCTTCAACTTTTGGTAATTTCTCTCTTTTTTCACATGTAACTCACTTTTTTTTCTCTCAAAGCCTACATGCTTAAGCAAGGGTGCTTAACTTCAGCATTTATTAGCTAAAGGTATTAGTCTATGTGCAATGACTACATAAGCTTTCTTGGATAGATTTCAGGTTTAGGCTGCAAAACATGTTATACCATATAAACTACTAGATTGCCCTTTCATACCTTATGACCTTTCACTAGGAAATGGGAAGCCACAAATAAACTATAACATATGTTCGCTCAGGTAAACATTTGGGTTCTCATCGGATCATCCCACATAATATTAGAAAAAAATTTAATTATCACTAGATTTTCCTAAATTAAACTATTATTTCAAGTTTATAAATTTTTAAAATTTTCTAATCTAGCAATTTTTAATTTTCCAATTTAAATTCCTTTTTCGACCGCCTACCCCACACTTATTTTATACAATGCCTCATTATATGCATAAAACTAATTAAACAAATAAAAGCAGTAAAAAGGGAGAAAAAGGAATAGACTCCCATGTGGTAGTAGTGGCGAGATCGAATGGGGTTGCTAAAAGTTGCTCCATAAATTTGTTGGATGACTGAAATTGGAACTGCTGCTTCTGAATTTGCAGGAAAAAAAATCAAGAACACTGACTTTTGCAAGGTGGTGAAAATAATTGAAAACTAATGCAATGGATAGTGACCATGATGTGGGAAAGTGTCGACTACGCTGTCTCGTCGAGTGGGGTGAAATCTATATTAGGAATAATAGCATGGCCACGATGTGGTAAGTACTAGTCACATCGTGGTATCGAGAATGGAAGCCTCCACTCGTGATGAGAAACTCCCCCACGCCATAGGAAAGTGTCAACCATATTGTGGCAGTCGAGACAATAATAATGTATCGCGTCAAAATATAACTCCATATTGTGGGAATAGCTCATCCATGCCATAGGAATCAATGTATGGAAGAAATGCCACTCTTCTAAATAATATACTCTCACAATATCGACACGCACGCCACACTTATGAAAAATTGTGGGTCTTGACTATAAACTTTAAACTCTCACATGGCTTTCTCTCTCGTGATAAAACAACAGTCGGACCTAGCTGCTGAACTTACTGCCAACTTTCTACAGGCGAAAAATCTGCAAAGATTTAAAACAATCAAAGAGAAGCAACATGGAAAACAAAACTACATAAACTGAAAATAAATAAAACATCCTAATTAAAACACACCAAAATAGTAATTAAAAACTAATAAGTCTAACAAAATAAAATAAGTTAACATAAAAGGATAACCAGGTCACTCATCATCCCTGTCGTCATGTTGTTGTGTCCCTGATGTGCCTGCTCCATGTCGCGACTGGTATGGTGGAGGAAAAGGAACCGAGTAATGAAAACCCTGATGGGCAAAGAATGCGGTCATCACATCCCAATACCACTATTGTCTACTCTTCATGTGTGGACAACGCTCATCCAGGTGCTGGAATCTCTCATCTATGCGCTGAAATCCCTCGTCCATGCGCTGAGCCAAGTAACGTAAATCTATTTCGGGCTCAGGTCCCTACTGCGCTCCTCGAGGAACTAGTCTACGCCTCTCGCGTCTCTCAGGCGCTGGCTCATCTGCCCCCTCCTCGTCGGCCATGTCATCTGGTCGTATCCGGATAATACCATCCTCACATCGTTGAAGTACTTGCATCGATATCAACTGTAAACTCACCGACCTCGTATCATAGAACACCATAGATCTAGTGATATCCCTCATCAACAACTGATATGATCAAGTTAAGCGTGTGGTGAAGTGCCCACCACAAATCGAGCTATCCTCCAGAAGCCCCCTAGCCCTCCTCCCCATGTAAGCAGCTAAACCAACCGGGAGGTTCAGGTGCCTCCCTGGAGTAACAAGAGTCCACAGGAAATACAAATATGTAGAAGCCACTCTCTCATTATTCTTATGATGTGTGAGAGACATAGAAATCAAACGATGCAATAATTTGTAAGTGGTGGACCGAATCATCTTCTCCCGAGTAGTGGGTGGTAT
Organism: Lactuca saligna; assembly: GCF_052625555.1. Lineage (NCBI taxonomy): Eukaryota > Viridiplantae > Streptophyta > Magnoliopsida > Asterales > Asteraceae > Lactuca > Lactuca saligna. The sequence goes on along the minus strand of NC_136420.1, from coordinate 51,873,214 downwards.
GTAAACTCCCCCAGTAATATCAGCCTAAAAAGTATTTTCGTTGTAATCATTCAGCTGTTTCGTAACACAATCATTAAGGAAGGTAGGAAAGTGGACACTCCTCGTCTCGTCTGCAGTATAAATCCCAACTCTTGTAGGGATGGCAAAAAATCCCGATCATTTCGGGTCGGGTAACAGGTCATTATCGGGTTTTTATCAGGTTCAGGATAGGGAGTGGGTTCTCCTCGCCCCGATTATATATATATATATATATATATATATATATATATATATATATATATATATATATATATATATATACACACACACACACACACATACGCATCATTTTGATGTTAATTGCATACATTGAAAGATAAAATACTTACTGTAGAAAATCTTTTTAGTTTTAAAAATATGGTGTGAATGATCATTTTTTATGTTTTGACGTATTACACTAAACTTAAATCAAATAATCTTTTTAGTTACTAACAATTATTTATGTTTTGATATATTATACTAAACTTAAATCAAATAATTTTTAATATTACGTCCATTTTATTTTATTAAAGTGATGCATCATATTTTTAATTTAAAAGGGAGGCTAGAACATGTATTTTTTATAATACATCGGGATACTTTAAAACGGAATAAAGATTTTGTTATGAATTGTTATAAACCCGATAAGATACTCAAAACCCGACGGGAAACCCCGAAACCCAATGGGGCGCCCCGATAAGATACCCGAAAAATATCGGGGCGGGTTTGGGAAACCATGCCCCGCCCCGAACCCGCCCTGTTGCCATTCCTAAACTTTGGTGGCAAGCTCAATCGCGCTGCACCCCTGACACACACCACCATGTCTAAAAGAAAAAATTGTCCTGTCATCGGGTGTCTTCCTAGGGTCATAGGAAACTGTAGAATAGAACTCCAGCAAAAATTCCCGATAAACATGTTCCACAATCCTGAACGGTCTGCCCCAACCTCGGCATACAAATAATGACACACCACTCGCGTCCGAGTAGGTGTATTGCAAAAAATTCCGGATCAATTCGTCTAGTCTAGTCTGGGGTCGAATGAAGGTGTGATTCCAATCTCTTTGATGAGCAGTAAACATAAATTGTTCAAATATTTGCCACAAGTTTCATCATTTAAGCTTCGTGGGAATTGCAAGAAGCGGTGATCAATTAAATCCTCGGGTGGGTTTCGTCTTTGAATTCTTCGAGCCATAATCTGCAACAATAAGAACAAAACAAAACCAACACAAAATACCCACAACATAAAATTAGATGGAAAAAATGTGCTAAGCAAGGCCTTTACGTTGGGCGTACGTCCAGAAGCTCGAACCAGGTCTCTGTTCATCCTCGGTTTAGCCATGATCATTATTCAATAAAATTATGTAGGGGAAATACGTAGGGTAGTCAAAAATCGAGGGTTCTACACTGGGCGTACGTCCAGCGAACGATGGGCATACATCCGAATACCAAATTGTTGGTTTGTACATGAGTTAGAGGCTAATTTAAGTCCAAGGGTTTAGTCTATTGGCCTGAATCGATCTATTTGAGCATAATCGAACATAAATTCACATGGAATCGACCCCAATTCAAGAAGTGCAATAAACCCTAGATTTTAATAAAGCTTAGTCTAACCAATTTCTAGAAATTAAACATAAATTTAAGCCAAAGGGTAACCGAAAATCATACCTTTGTGTCGATTTCTACAAGAAAAGAAGAAAATTTGAAATCTTTATGAAGAATTAGGCTATCACAGCATAGGGTGTGAATTAGATATGAAAGAGGAACAAAAAGTCAAAGGGATAAAGACATTACCTGTCACTAAGTGACGTTGGGCATACCTTCAAAATAAGTGGGGCGTACTTACAATTTCGTGAATTACTTAGTCCCGATCATTTGTTGTGTACGCTTGGCGTAATTCGATTTACACTGGGCGTAAATATAATAAATTTAATTCCTTTTGCCTATTTAAATTTTCTTTTTCCAACTAATTCAATTAGGGACTTCAAAATATTTAATTTCTGCAAACAGTGGCCACAACTTTTTGACAAGTGACACGTTATCATAAAAATAAATAAAATAACTAAAAGTAAATAAGATATCATGATCACTCGTCTTCGTCGAAATCAAACAACAATTGTTGATTAAATCTCTTGCATGCAAGAAGTGGTTTGTGAAAACAACTTTCGGGACCCGTTAGTCTATTTCCTTTGTTTTCTTTGCACCATTAACTAAAAATAGAACAAGAGTTGACCCAACTAGTCAAGAATAGCAAAAGCTCAGTCTTCCACTTAACCACCATGATACACCTTGCTATACTACGCGCTCATGGATTGAGTTGGACAAATCACCAAAATAGTGGACTAAACAAGTCAAGAATTCCCTAATCGCTTGCAATCTCAAAACTCATGCAAAAGGTAAAGCCAAACAATGCGTATGATCACAAATTCCTGGAAATAACAACAAAAACCTTCCCGACAAGTGAAATGATATCAACGGAAATAAAACTAAAAATAATATAAAAACAAATAACGAATAATCAAATAAACTAAATTAATTGAAAGTCGTCCCCCGGCAACCGCGCCAAAAACTTGATGTGAATATTTAATGCACTAGTTTTTTATTTATAATTCCTAATTTATCGCATCTAAACCACACCTTACAAACAGTGAACGCGATCGAGTATAGTATAGATTTTATAAGCAAGTGTGTCGAACATAAGGGGAACGGTAGTGAATTAATATTAGCATGTTTGATTATAGGTTATACAAAAACACAAAAAAGTAATAAGAAAAGTTTTATTAAATTAAATCTCAACCAATCAACTAAATAGTAAATATCGATAAACTAACAGAAAAAATCTCTTTAGGTACCTTGGTTTAAACATGTAATAACTCACAAATATATATATATATATATATATATATATATATATATATATATATATATATATATATATATATATATATATAAACAAATATTTATAATCAGATTATAATTAATTTATATATAAGTTCTTTTTCTGTAAATAAAAGCAGGAGTAATTAGTCTTAATTAGGCAAAAATAATGAGGTTTAATCCTAAAACCCGTCATCTTCAATGGAGGAGTGAATTGAAGCAAATCATAAGTCTTTAGCAGTTACAATGTTAGACACTATATAAAGCTCGAAAAACCCTATGAAAACCCCACTAGAATTGCAAGAAACAACTGAGATTTGAAGGAGAAATCGGGTGTGGAAGTTCTTGAAGTGTTTTTGGAGTTTTCTCTTGAAATTAAGGTATGATTATTCGAGTTCAGCTTGTTATAGTTGCTAAGATAGGCTTATATACATATTAAACGTATTTTGGTTCAACCTACTGTGTCAATTTCGTCCAACTAAAAACAATTTGACAAAGAATTTTAAGGAACATTTTTCTTATATAAATTGTCTAATCCCCTGTGTTATGGGGCGAATATTAAGTAATTGATTATGGATTATTGTTAGATAGAAGTAGAGATAAATAGTGATGATTTTTAATAAATTATTTGAAATAGTATGTCAAAAATGGTGTAGGAGAAGGTTTCTCGGGTAAAGCAGGAGACGAATTCGGGTATGGGTTATTGAATGTTAATAAGTGGGTAATGACTAATGAGTCAAACCTATTAACTTTTCTTTTAAAAGAAATGTGAAAACTTTATATTTTTTTAGTCAAACAGAAAAGGTGAATTACGTTCGGGGCCCACTGTTAGAATTTTACTGTTTTGCTTGTTTTCAAACTCAAGTACGTGCTATTTTCCAAGTAAATAGAAAATGTTATTTTAAACTATGATCACTTTCAGTTTTATTTATTTTAGACTATAAAATCAAAAATTACATATTTAACCCCTGAATTTTATAACTTGTTGATTACTTAACGTTACAGATTTAATATATGGAATTTAACCCTGCCGAGTGTATTTTAATGTTAAAACTATTTCTAGACATTAACGAAAGATGACATATACTTTTCTTAAGTGAAGTATTATAAATTGTTCAAGAAGGTTATTATAAAATAATAATTTATAATTGCTATTAGTCGGTTGGATGAGACACGTAGACAGTTGAACCAAAATGATCGCATAAGATGTTTTTCTAGAATTATGTCCTCAGAAAATATATTGGTTAAATGTAGGGTGCGTGTAGCGTGACAAACTTTGGTTAAGACCTAACGCCAACTAGGTGAGTTTCGTTGATTCTAAATTATTTGCAATTATATGTTACTGTTGTTATTGCTATAAATATTTGTGTGAAATTTTGTGAATTATTTTATATAAAAGGGTGAAAATGGTGGGTGACATATAGGGAACAGGTGTATTTACACGGACATATTATTAGTCGTCGTACAGGGCGTTAGTACGCGGCGGAGAGCTTACGCTCTGTTTATCTAGCCGTAAGCATATTTGTTGTGCCCGGCGGAGGGACTCGTTCCTTGGAAATGACAATAGTTCCCTAATGTGTTATCAAGGGTGGAAAGAAATGAAAAGAATTATATTGAAAAATCGTTGCATTATTTTTATTTTATTGACATCAATATGCATGAAAACCACGAACTCACTAGGCCCTAGGCTTACCCATTAGAATCTTTAAATGCATGCAACTCAGAAAATAATGTAGCAAGTGGCAGCGGGAATGGAAAGGATAAAGTTCAGACTTGAAGAAGACGACAAGTTTTGAGGAAGACGTAGCGCATCAAGTGTTTAATTAAATTTCTATTTGTTTCCGCTATTATTATTAATAATTACATTAGTATTTGAATCTTGATTTTTGGAAGTTTTGGGACTATGTTAAGTTATATTTATATTTGAAATTTGGGGCGTTACAAAACATGTTACATCTTAAAATCATAGATAATTGCACACACAGATTTGTTTATTCATGTTCACCGATTTTTAAAATGATTAGGTTAATGTTCACTATTACTAATCCTTTAGCAAACAAGTCAATTCAAACAGTGACCAGTTGATTAAACTAACATGTTTCCTAGTTCTTAGTTCGTATTAAGCAAGACTTGTAATATTAGTTAACTAAATATATCAATTCAATCAACTTTTATGTGGTTGTTCATCACACATGCTCACACATTGATTTACTTATTTTCTAGTTAACCTTAGTTTCATGTTCACTATGCCTAGGCATATAATCTTATGTTCACAAAACTATATGATTCAAGCAATTAAGAAGATGTTCATGTAACTCAATTACTTGATATTTAACAAAAAATAATTTTCATCAATATATAAGGATCTTTAACAAGCTCGACAAGATAAATTAAACACGAATAAAACAATCCAATATAGCAATTAATCCACAAATTCAAGGTTTCATCTAATCATAAACACAAAGCAAATGGTTTTAATACCAAAATCAGAAAGTAAAAACATAGTTGCATCACAATGGAATGCTAAACATGGTCACATTAACAAACGACATGATTACTGACACAAATCTGCTATCTAATCCTTTAGATCTTCTGCGGTAGCCTTCTAGACCCTCAAAACCACCAAACATGTGTTACTTGTCGACTAAGGATCGATGGTAGTCGAAATCTCCCTTCTGGTTGGCCGAATTTGCTATTTATAAACATTGGAACCGAATTACGTACGTTGGGCGTACTAAGAAAACCATCCTGATCCATTCTTCGGACCCAAGCCTAGTACGTTGGGCGTACTCACTAACCACGAGGGGCGTACTCTTCATCTTAGCAGTACGCTTGGCTTAAATGATATTACGCTAGGTGTAATGGCTGCCTTTAGTGATTTTCTTTCTTTTTGCTTCTAAGCCCGAATTCCGTTCCGATCCTTTCTTTTCTGCTCTATCGACAACTAATAGCTGTAAATTATAATTAAAAACATTATAAGTACCTTTTAGTCCTAAATAAGAATAATAATAGCTAAAATATTAAGATATGATATATAAAAATATGTATAAACGTACACATATCAACCACATTAGGTTTGCACTCTGGCCACCTACGCCCAATGTACGTACCTAACTCCCAAAATTACGAGAATGCAATTTCGACCCAATTTTGCAATCAATTCACATCCAAGGTCTAAAATGAAATAAATTCTCATACATAAGGTTTAAAATGAAAATACCTCAATATCAAGATGTTACAAGCGTTGGTCCCTGGCCTCTTCCACCTTTTAACTTGCTACATACAAACACATGATCAATAATTTAACAAATTCCTTAAAACTTGTCACCACTTACTACGAGCTAAACTCGGCGACCATTTGTCACCAAACTAATTAAACCTCATAATAATACTATTATTGGCTTAAACCTGTAAGCGTTAGCTACATTTCATGCATTTGGTAACTCCTGTAAATTAGGGTTTATAACCCTTATTATCCAGACTATGTATTTAACTGTAAGATTTATCTTTTAATCTTACAATAGGGTTCATAATAGCATCATATCACGGATTCCCGTAACACATACTCGGGTCTAACAACCCACCGCAAAGTATTACATAAACGTAAGTATGTAATAATAGGATAAAAATACATCAACTAATCTCGTAACTCAACCCTTGTATCCCATATGCTAGTATGACTCTTCGAATGACACAAAACACTCATATATATACTATACTGAAATAGTGTTGAAGTAATCAGGTGGCCGCACCGCATCCACGTTTCTCTCTAGAAAATCGTCACGTGTTGTAGTCGTTGCCATGTGTCATGTATGATCGCCACATGTCCCGTCGACTTACTTCGCCTCCATGCCACTGTGAGAACAAGGTCATGCTGTGTGCCTGTGCCAGATGGCCATTTACCATTTGACTTTGACTTTTTTGACTTTTTCCTAATAGCAATATATTTTTATCTCTACTTCAAATGGCCATAACTTTCACCCAAGTATTAAAGTTTAGAACATAGGAAATGAATATTTTTGAGTCATGTGTGAGGTCGTTGTTATATATGGTTTATGCTAATTATCTTCTACACACTCACTTGTAGAAGTTAGTTTGATTATAAGCTCTCTTGTTTGCACATTATGTTGATAAAAGGTGGGGGTGACATGTGGATGTAGATCATTAAATATAACAATTTCTAAGTCAACATTTGTAAATCATTAAATATAACAATTTATTAAACAAACAGGAAAAATATGCAACTTCATGCTATGTAATAGTGTTTGATTTTTATACATATATATAATACAAGTTTTTTGATCATCTCATAAGCAAATAATGTGATAAATAAAACATTTTATAAATTATAAATGAAATTCTATAAAACAAATGTTCATCCCATCTCATCTCCACTCCACTCGTGTTTAGCTTTGGGTCCAAGTGGCCCATCCTCACCTAAAACCTCTCTTGGAACACTTTTCCTAAACTTGTAAAAAGCCTTTTTCAACTTCCATATCATAACTTTCTCCACTTTATTAAGTTCTTTGTCAAGATCATACTGAATTTTTGGACCCCATTTTCTAAAATAGTTTAACCATGGTGGTTCAACTACTATTGAGCCTAGGTACTCTGCTGCAACCACGGTTGCCCGGTCTCCGGTGTCCATCACCTTATTACTTTTTTCCATATCATCTCTGAGTCCAATATCGACTCCGTGGGGGCCAATCAAGACTAGTCCAGGTTTAGGGTAGGATGCATGACCGTTTAGTGATGAGTATACTACTGGTTTATTGCCAATTGCATACTCAAGAACCGAAGCACTCACCCATGTCCCCGAACTATGTTGTGCAAAGAATACACTTTTTAATCCACCGTTGAAATTACTAACTCTTAATGTGATATGTTCCCAATCACTAACATGTTCTCCTACTTTTTCTAATGAAATGTTGATGAACTCAACTTTGGCTCTTGATGCCCCATTAAAAGGGTAAAAAAGCCAAATGGCAATGTCTGTAAATAACCCTCCATACATTGGTTTGATATGGAAATAAGAACTTGCATTTTGTAGGTTACCTTTCTTGATCCTTTCTTTACTTGAACCATCTTTTGGAAGGTCCAACCAATAGGTACCATCATTCGAACCACCTTGAGGGAGATTTGAACCATTTTGGTCAACAAGGATATGGTTTGACTCGTCCCCTTTGTGGTAAACCAATGCACCATTCTGAAATAACCAATCAACTGAGCAAGGAAGGTAGCGTTCATTAGGATGAAAATAAACCATAGGAGAATATGTCTGAATTAGGGTTTTAATTTGGTCCAAATTTGGCATTGAATTTACTAAACTACCCTTCAAATTCTTCAAACAGGATATTGACAATGTGCTGCCCCCTATCCCATTTTCAACCACAAAACCTCCTATTGGTGCACTCATGGCTTCAACACCTCTATTCATCGGCCTAGAACTATAGACATTAAACCCATTTACATTTAAACTCTTGCTTGATCCCCATATCCATACGTCGCTCTCTAAAGTATCCGTCAAGTCAAACTTAACACATCGAACTCTTTCAAGAGCGGGTTTTTCTGATGAAGTAGTAACGATATAGCCAACAGCCATGTAGCCATCTGGTGGGTTTGGGTACCATATGTAGCCATCACCATCTTTCTTGATATTTACAGAGACACTACTCCATACAAGAGTGTAATCAGTTGGTGGTTTGAGAGTAGGGTTTAAAGGGTCATCTGTAACATCTTTTCCCACAAGAACATGCCCAAATAAAGGCATGTTGTTGGGTTGGCTGTAAAACCCTAAAATTTCAAATCCTTGAGGTATGGAAACCGGGTCATAAAATGTTGCACCAACATTACCGGGTCCTCCCTCGTTGGCTGCCCAAATCTTGTTGAATGTTGATACTTGACGCACTTGTAATCCTCCTAAATCCATGGTTCCACCACCAAACCCTCCACCTAAAAATAATTATAAAAAAATATAAATCACCATTGTGATTACAAGTCAATATCATCGAGTTTTGTTATGTGGTTTCTTGTGTTAACGAAGAGAAATATAAATGGGGCTTGTTGTAATCTATAACAATAGGAAGAAAAAGACTTTTTTCTGTGTATTGAATATGAACAAGCTACCAAAATACATATATGTACATGTACAACAAGAAGAAAGATACTACGATTTGGTAATAACTATTAACTAAACTACCATTTGGTAATAACTAACTCTAATGACTGTGGTTTAGTTCGGCTAACATTTGTGCATTGGAATGAAAAGAAAGATACAAACCGGGAGGCCATTTGGGCAAAGGAGAAGGAAGTTTGAAGCTGGTTTTGATCCCCACAAGCTCTCTCCTAGGCGAAACATCTTTCTGATCATATGCTAATGATCGATTTGATGATTCCACCATTGTTGCACCATTGAAGAACAAGAAGATTATAACAACAGTGAAAAATACACAGACCAAAGAATGCATCTTGAAGGAGATGGACCCAACTTAGGATAACAATACAACAAAAGATGCTTTAATTCTTCTATGTATAATTCTAGGGGTTGCTCCTAACTTAGTTGGTTTGGTGTGTGTATGTGTGTATATGTCATTGTGGGTATCATCAAAGGTTAATTTGTGTGTGGTGTTATATATATGGATGTGTATGTGAATGGGAAATTGCCGATAACATAGAGACAACTAGATGGGAAGTTGCCAAACTTTGGTAGAATGACACACGTTAATTTACTTTTGTTGGGTAAAATTTCAGGAGTGGATCAGTGGAGTATGGATATTTATTATCCTTCAATCTGTAATATTAATTTATTTGGTTTTAAACTACTATGCATGCAACGTGTTTTTCTTATAACATATATGAGCATGTTATCATAATATTTTGTTTATGGGAATGGTTTATTTATAATTAAAAACAGAAAAGTTGTTATTATCAAATGAGTTGGCACGTTTCTCCACAAACAAGTGAACAACAGTAGTTTGAACATTGTTTTCGTTCGGATGTAAATGTTTATGATTTTGACGTTCTGTTTTATTTACTCTGCATGCTAAACTGTCGTTTTATAGAGAGAACAATACATTGTTAGCCTGTTGGGTTTAAGTATATATGTATGATTCTTCGTGTAAAAAGTTGGTTGGATGTGATTTGTAAATTGTATTTTTAAAAATTAAATATTACTCTCACTGCTTAAATATAAATTATATACAATATTTAATAATTCTGGTATGATACCCATATTAAAAAGCATGTATATATATACAGTTAAATTCTAATTAAAAAAAATGTAAAAAGAAAATTGTAATATATAGTAAATCGGAACAAAATTTTATTCAGAAAATAGGGCAAATTTATTAAAAAAAAAATACAAAGTAAATATTAAAATAAATAAAGTAAAGTAAAAAACTTGGGATCAAATTCATGATAAATTAAGTGAACTTGGGAACTTAGATAACCACCGATATCAGATCACATAGTATAATGGTACAATTTTGAAATCAAATAACTTTAATTTGGCCCTCCAAAAACAATTGACTAAATAACTACACAGAAAAATAGTTGGATGATTGTGTTTTATTTATTTATTTATTTATTTATTTATTTATTTATTTATTTAGTAGGTTATAATTCGTGGAAACTACAGAAGATAAGTTAAAAAAAATTTATAGACCAAAAAATTAATAACCGTAAAAAAAAACATTTTATTTTGGATGGTAAGTAAGTACAACTTTATTTAGGGATGAGCAAATGGACCGGGGAACCGGCCGGAACCGGTATCGGAACCGGAACCGGCACCGGAACCGGAATCCGATGGAACCGGTCGGGCTGGGACCGGGACGTTATTTTTGTGGATTTTTGGAACCGGGAACCGGTAGGAACCGGAACCGATATAACCGGAACCGTTAGAACCGGCAAAAACCGGAACCGTATTATGCTATTTTTCAAGGACCGGTTCCAACATTTGAAGACACGACAAGAACCGGTAGGAACCGGGAACCGATAGAACCGGAACCAATAGAACTGCCGGACCGGTTCGGTTCTTGATTTTGGCCGAAGCCGGTTCCCGGTTCCGGTCCGATTCGGGCCGGTTCGGTCCTTTTGTTCATCCCTAACTTTATTTGATAAGTAAAATAAACATAAGAGTTTAACATAAATTTTGAAATACTTCCTTAAACACAATATTGGAAGTTTTATTAGTCAAATTATCATTCTTATCTAAAATCAATAACTTCAATCATTCTTTGCTCTTTTCTCTAGATAAAGCAATATATAACTGACCGTGTGAGAAAACCGGGACTCGCAAAAACAACCTAACCTTTTTCAACGATTGGCCACGACTTTTATTTATGGTCATAGCAAAACAAACCGCTAGGGGAAATTGTCTCCTTTTGAACTTGTATGAAATTTTATTGTCTGAAGGTGTTAAAGACAACCTTGAAATAAAAACTCGAAATCCAATGTTACTTCCAGTTAAGACCACTATTTCTATGACGCGATTACCCAATGATACCACCTGAAGTCTAGTTCCATTACAGAACCCATTTTTATGGTCGATATTTCTTAGTAATATAACCGGAACACCAACCTTTAAAATCAACTTATGGGTTAGCAAATTGGAGATTTTAAGTCCATTTAGAACATTAGGTGAATATAAACTCTCATCTAACTAATTGTAAATAAACTTTCTGATAGATGCTATCTGAACTAAGGTATTTTTTTCCTTCTCCAGGAAACATTGAAATCAGACGATCGTTTATTTCTTTAGCAGCTTCATTTTTTGGTGCAAATTAAAATAACATACAATTGATTGGATGTGTCACAGTCAAAATTTATTAAATTTTTGATATTGACACCACCATAAGTTTGTTTTATAAGGTTTAAGATATTATTTTTATTGTTCAGTAGGTAAAATAATAATTGTAGGCATAAAAAATAAAATATAATTTAATTTAATAATAAAGATTAATTAATAATGATACACAAGACAACCCATTGCTGAGGTAACCATTCCTAAAATTTCACTCTCATTGCAACATATTGCAGAAAATTACTATTACTTTGTTTTTCACCGTTCAATTTCAAATTATCAAAATTTTAAAAACTCTCGATCTTTGATTTTCTAATAAGTCCGGACCTCACCATTTTCATATTGTGCCTCACCATTCACGTCTTTGCCACTGCCACCGTTTTCATATTACGGCGCACCATTCACCCTTTTCATATTTCAGTCACTGTTTTTTTTTCTATAGAAATGATTGAGTTGGCTCCAAACCATTTTGGAGAGATATCGTATTCTTTACATGATTTAGCATGGTTTTCATTAAGAATGATAGCCTTAGATTCCTCTTCTTATGCAAATATGAAGTACGCCATAACATCAATACATTTTGCTAAAATTGGTTCAAAGCAACATTCTATATTAAGTTAGTTTAAGTAAGCATTGTACTTCGGTTTTAATTAAGCTTCTAATTCAAAACAATATGGCCTTACATGAGATAACTCTTAATTTATATATTTTATACACAAAAAGATAAATTAATAAGTAGTTAAATACTCACTTAGAAAATGAGAATACTTTACACAACAACATTCTTAACACTAAAGTACATAATCTATATATTTGACATTTTAAACTTGAAATTATGATTTGCACTATCAACAATAACACATGAAGATCAAAACCAAAAGTCTAAAGCCAGTAAAAAATAGGGATAATGACTTAGGAGGGTAATAAAGTTTTTAGTTTGTCTGTATTAGGTCACTAAGGTTTTTTTTTGTGTATTAGACCAATATGGTTGTTATTACCGTTTAGAAATAGTCATTTTACCGGTTTTAACAGGTAAAAGGGACTATTTCTAAACGGTAATAACAACCATATTGGTCTAATACGTACAAAAAAAACCCTTAGTGACCTAATACGGACAAACGGGAAACCTTATTACCCTCCTAAGTCATTAACCCTGATTTTAAAGACATTGAGAATATATGACCATCAATAGTAAACTACTTCGTTTAGAACTCACGTCGTCCTATATAACCTACTACTCCTCTATATGGCGAAGCTCTTCATTTATAGTCGTCCCTTTGGGGACATCCGATAAAATTGGAACGATACAGAGAAGATTAGCATGGCCTCTGCACAAGGATGACACACACAAATCGAGAAATGGTCCAAAAATTTTTTTAACCCTTATTCGTCTTCTCTGGAACCCTAATTCCCTTTTCAAATGCTAATAGAGTTTAATTGCAATTCTTACGTTTCAGTAGTTCATCTACTGAAGTCATGATCAGACAACATGTGGATTCTATGGTCAGATTGATCTTCTTGTTGATATTTTCAACCATTTGCGGCAAGTAAGGGTGATCTTTCTTTCTATAAAGTCTCCTTTAAGTTTTTTACTTTTCCTGTCATTAAATTTCATGCTTTATAAACTTCCGTTTATGTGTTGTATATAGTATGTATGTGTTTGTTTAAGTGCGGATTTTTTTATTCATTTTGCAACTTCAGTTTCTTAGTTCATGTTGTGGTTTTTCTTTTTATAAAATAATTTTTAATAGACATCCTCTGCAAGTTCCTGTTGGTTTTAGATTTCCATTCGTTATCAAATCTAGATATTGATGGGAGGTATCAAAGTGAGATTGTTTTTGTACATATGGATGTGTTCATGTAAACATTTAAATGACAAAAAAAAGTTATTGATAAAATGTTGCATATTTATGTAATGAAGATCATCAATCTTATGAGTTTTTGGACTTAGAAGTTCTGGAATGGTTGTGAGATAAGTTTAAATGAAAGCAATTATTTTCAGCCAAACAAATCAGTCACATTGATTAGTAAGCATGTTTTCTAAATAATTAGGGTTAATGACTTAGGAGGGTAATAAGGTTTCCAGTTTATACGTATTAGGCCACTAAGGTTTTTTTTTGTGCGTATTAGACCAATATGGTTGTTATTACCGTTTAGAAATAATCCTTTTACCGGTTAAAACCGGTAAAAGGACTATTTCTAAACGGTAATAACAACCATATTGGTCTAATACACACAAAAAAAACCTTAGTGACCTAATACGGACAAACTGGAAACCTTATTACCCTCCTAAGTCATTATCCCAAAAAAATATCTAAAAACTTACTGTCTTATTCAGGAAGCTATGTAAAAGAGTTCTACCGCAAGAACCAAGTTTAAAATATTCAAGTTTAAGATATGCATATAGTAATCTCACATGGCAACCTAAAAATTCAAACATCAATTGAGTCATTTTCCTCCTCTATACTTGTTCTTTGCAACCTAACAACATAAAAAATAATGTGTTAGTCAAACATAGTATCCCATAGAAACTATAAACAATATTCATCTTCCATTTTGTAACATTTTATCCACCCCATACTCAAAATTGGGATTATTTCCCACCATAACCAATTCCTACTTTTTTTTTTTTTTTTTTTTTTTTTGAAAATCCTATTCTACAGAAAAGCAACTATAACAAATGAAAACATTATATCTTCAATATATATGTTATCATGGTTGATTGATGAATATGAAACAAATAATGAAACTAAGAGCAAATTAGAATACAAGAAAGAGTATCAATTGTAAGAAATGTCTTTTGGTTTAGATTTACACTAAAATGAGCTCCCACCATGTATTCTCAGCACCCATTACCTCTTTAACCATTTTTATCTAGGGTAAATGTTATTTTAGCCCTACAAACTTTTACAGTTTGTTTTAAAAAGTCCTTAATGTTTTTTTTTTTTTTTTTGCACTTTAGGCGCATAAACTTTCTTTTTACCTATCAAAAGTATCCTTTCACTTGTAGTAGTCGGTTGCCAATCTTATGTGGGTTTTTTAGTAAATAAAAATGAAACTAATTTAGAATCTTCTTTAACATCATCTATTTCTCACTTTCCCCAAATCTCCTGTGTTCATCCACCTCTTGAATACAACTTCACACCACTAATCATTGCTGATAAGAAAGACAAGTCTTCAATCAACAAACACAAGTACACACAGTTGATTTCTCTCTACCGTAATGAATCCTCCGTCGGCAAAATTATGACATGAAAACTCCTCCTCACTAATGAACTCCACTACTGACCGTCATGTCGTCATTAGGTCTCAGACGATCAACACTTAATTTCAATTTTTTGGGTTTAAACATTGTTGGGTTCAAAGTTCAAGCATTGATGAACTCTTAATATCGCTGATGTGGGTTCAAACATGGATGAACTCGTGATCGACACCACCACCATCGTTGAACTCTTTCTCCCTTCCATAAATTCCTTTCTTTATAGTCAAGCTCCAAATATGCTCTAGATTTGTTCCAAAATTGTGTTCCGGGTCCGATTTTAATCTCCAGTTTTTGTTGGGTTTTATTTTATTTTCACTAGGTTTTACTTTTGTTGCATTGATTTAGTTTTCATTGGGAATCGATTGTGATGGTGGTGGAATAAATCTATGTTTTGACTGGGAGCATGTTCTTGAAGACTCGATGTTATGTCTTAAATGATTAAATCCTTGAAATCAACAGTGGTAGTTGTTGCACTAGGGATTTTGCTGGATAATGACTTAAAAGGGTAATATATTATTTGATTTGTACACATTTGGTCACTGAGTTTTTTTCGTCCACATTTACCCTTTCAACTTGTTAAACTGTACACATTCAATCCTTATGACCAGTTACTCCAGGTTAGCTGAGAAAATGACTTAATAGGGTAATATATTTATCATTTTTGTACACATTTAGTCCTTAATATTTTTTTGTTTCAAAATAAGTCATTTTTATTTTTGTACACATTCAGTACTTATAAATGTTTTCTTTATGTTTTTTTCACGATATCTTACATGGGACAATCATTGATGAAGTGTATGGGGCTATGTATATTTATATGTAATGTCTCGATTTCACAACAAAAAAATTTCTTTTTTAAATAAGGCAAAACTCCCTAATTATAAATCCATTATTAAGAAAAAATGTCTATTCCAAAATACATTCATCGAAAATTGAAGTAATATAACAAATGTGGAATCCTCAATATTTTTGATGTATGTGTACAGTCATGCATTCTCCTTTCCACAACCAATGATAGAACCTGAAAACATAAACAACTAGGTAAACACAAAGTTTAGTAAGCTTCCCCCAAAATACGTGATACAACAAACGTATTATCTGCATAACGGACCCACACTCATCAGATTGGAATACCTTGGCCCAATCAGTCATCAGACTGGAATGCCAAGATGCAACAGGTCCAATCAGTCATCAGATTGGAATACCCAAGGTTTGTTGGCATGCCGCGTTAAGCCAATCGCTCTTCTCGAGTCTTCGTACCTATAGTTTATAGCCGACCCACACCATGTATCTTGTCCTAAAACATATAGCAGGACCATCTTAACCTATCTCATCACCATATGACCATCCCACGTAAGATGTCGTGAGAAAAAACCTAAAAAAAATCATTCATAAGTACTGAATTAATACAAAAACAAAAAAGACTTATTTTACAACAAAAAAATATTAAGGACTAAATGTGTACAAAAATATTAAGGACTAAATGTGTACAAAGTGAGAAATATATTACCCTATTAAGTCATTTTTACCGGCTAACCTGGAGTAGCCGGTCATAAGGACTAAATATGTACAGTTTAACAAGTTGAAGGGGTAAATGTGGACGAAAAAAAACTTGGTGACTAAATGTGAACAGATCGAAAAATATATTACCCTTTTAAGTCATTATCCCTATATGGAATTGAGAAAAAAAATGTGTGAATAAAATATTTTAGTGAAAAATTTGTTTATGTTATACATTTATTACAAACCAGGATTTGTTTCTGATGTTTTTTGAAGCTTTATGGTTTAAAAGATCTTACTTGAGCTTCCTAACAATAAGAAATCCATGTCTATTTGCAGCAACGAGAAACCCAAAAACCTGTAACTCGAAGATACACACATACAAACCATATTTACGAGAGAAAGACGATAGATAACAAACGAAAGATAATAGATTTTGAATCATAATCATAAATGAGAGATTTATTTCTCTATAAAAAGATGATTAATGTGGTCAACCAAAATGTCACATGGAAGAGTTCAGTTGACCAAAATGCCACATAGCCACCAACTTACCTATATGACCGGGTGACCCCTTCAGTGATATTCCCCTTTTTAACACTAAATTTGAAACTTTGGTGACTTAGGATGCACAAAGAAAACTTCAATGACCAAATAAAATAAACTTTAAAAATTGGTTGGGCTATAATGACATTAACCCTTTTATCTAAAATCACTGATATCATCTTGTTGTTCCGTACTTTGACCATTACAACTCAAGTCAATAGCCAGCTAGAAGTTCTTGAAAATTAAGAGTTTTCATTTAAATCAAGAGAAAAAACACAAAAGAGATATGTATAACCTTAGCACTTTAAGAGGTGTTTGACCAAATCCACCGTGTTTGTGAAATTCCTGATGCAACTCAATGCAACTCAGATGCCTAGAAAATAGATTGGAGTTGAAAGGCATATAATCAAAAGAAGTAAACCAAGGACAAAAAAGATATGTAGGAACACAATCGAAGAAACCAAATATAACTATTCTAAAAATAACATAAAAACATCACATGAATAAGATGACTTAATTCCCAAAACACTATATGCTTAATCATATAGAACCCTGACAAGTCTCCAAGTGTATATCTGAGTTACTAAAGCTAAAATACAAAGATATTTTCTCTACCTTTCCCAAGTGGGGAATCCAACATTGTCTGCCAACTTATCATAGTATTCGAGATGGAAACGATATAAGCATTCCAAAATATATAAATAGTAACTATATTAGTTACAAAAAAAACTACAATCATTTTATAGGCTGCCAAAAAAAATAGATATCACATGATTTCTATAAGGATATTTATAGACCGAGATCTATAAGTTAAAAGAAAACGTTGAGCATGTCAAAATATTTCAGTAAATAATATGTAAAGCAGTAGAGAAGAGAATGATGGAATTAGACCATGTGGTATGGACGCTTACCAGAGGTTTAACAAATCAGCTACCATGGAGAAAGGATTGAATTTTCACAGTAAACTTATTTATTGAGTTGTAGTTGGTTAGAAGTAGAAGAAAAAGGACCAATTTGCGATCAGGTCATACGGAATTCAGATCTCATATCTTAACAACACCATCATTTTTTCCTTTAATCACCTACATTGTGGTGCGGTAGTTGGTTGGCGGCGTCACACGAACAACGACTGGTTGGATGGTTGTCGGGGTAAACGATGGAGAGGATTTAATGAAGTAAGCATCGTCTATGGCTAGGATTTTCGACATCCCTATGGAGTGATTGAATACAAAGAAAACATTTTGTGGTTGTTAAAAGTTGTGTAAACAAAATAATGTGGTTGGGAGGATGTTACGATCAAGCAGAACGAAATAAGACGTAGTTAAGGAATGTTTTGAAAATATAACAAAGTAAATAATAGAAAATTTTTGAAATTTTGAAAATCTAGTCTATTTGTTCTAATAACAGATGACACGTGGCAAAATAGAATAGACACGTGACAAAAATAAGTTTCGTTTATTAGAGAAGATACTAGATAGATTTTTTCCTTTCTTGTTGCATAAATGAAGATTTAGTTGAGGACCATGTATTTTAAACAACATGGTCTATTTATATTGTTTATTTTTCTATGATTTATTATTATTATTATTATTATTATTATTATTATTATTATTATTGTTGTTGTTTTTTTTTATATCGTAACAAGAATAAATCTAAAATGAATGACAGTCGGGGTAGCATATAGCAACTTTGATTACCAACACTTATTCAAATAATATTTTATACATATACCTTTAATGCAAAAATCACCAAGGTGCATTTTAGTCAAGCAAAATCTATGAAATATTTAGTTCTTATATAAAATACTATGATTTGTAAGAATTATTATTAGTAAACAGATTCCAACTAGATAAATACACCACGACTGCTTTCTTAGATTCTTTAAACTTACGTTTATCTAACTACCGATCAATATTAACTATTACTTGTTAATTAGTTGCTACTTTTACACATTTTGTTTTGCTTCTATTAAGGGACACTTGAAATACTTGATTAATCGTCATAAAATATATACAAACTCATATATTACATTTTATTTTGAACCAAAAAGTTATTCTCGTTGACATTCTTTTCTTCGTTTCAAATGCACTAATAATTACGAAGATTCTTTTATAATTCTTTGCTTAACAAAACGTAATATCGAGTTATATTCATTAAAATAGAAAATTGATTCAAGTTGTCGTTGTAGTATAGTGGTAAGTATTCCCGCCTGTCACGCGGGTGACCCGGGTTCGATCCCCGGCAACGGCGTTTTCTTTTTCAAAGGCATTTTTTTTTTTATTGGACTCTTAGGTGTGCCTGGCTGTTATTATTATTATTATTATCCAGTTTCTCTATTTTACCCATTTACAAAAAAACAATCCGTATAACGTAAAATAATGTATAAAAAGTAGATAATGTCATTCAATATTTCTCATCTCCATTCCAATTATTTTTCATTTTAGGACCAGAAGGACCTTCTTCCCCTAAAACTTCATTTGGAACGCCACTTACAGCTTTCTCAAATACTTCCTTTAGTTTCCCTGGCAAAACCTTCTTCACTTTCTCTATCTCCTTTACGATATCATAACTTACCTTTGGACCCCATTTTCTACTATAATTTAACCACGGTGGTTCCTCAACCATGGCCAAATACTCCGCCGCCACCACCGCCGCCCTAACTCCGGTATCCATCGCCGCCTTCCCTTTAGCCGTATCATTTCGTATCCCATTTCCACCCTTCCCTTGTAAAACAAGCCCCGGTTTGGAGTAAAACGCATGCCCGTTTAAAGACGCATATGCAACCGGTTTATTTCCATTTCCAAATTCGATTTGCGAAGCATCAAGCAGTGTACCTCCACTGTGTTCTGAAAAATAGATATATTTTAAACTGCCGTCGAAATTACTGATCCTTAATGTCAAATGCTCCCAATCACCAACGTGTTGCCCTATTTTGCCTAGTGAAATGGTGAGAAATTCCAATTTCACCCTTGCGGGTCCGTTGAACGGGTAAAATACCCATATGGCTATGTCTGTAAATGTTGCACCAAACATGGGCTTTATGTGGAAATATGCGTTAGCGTTGTCAAGATCACCTTTCTTGACTCTATCTTTAGCTGAATCATCGATGGGAAGGTCTAGCCAATATGAATCATCATCCGAACCACCTTGAGGAAGATTCGAACCATTTGGTTCAATCGGGTTAGGATTACTTTCTAACCCTTTTTGGTACAACAATGCTCCATTTTCAAAGTACCAATTAACCGTAGAAGGAAGATATTTTTCATCAGGGTGAAAATAAATTATTGGTGAATAAGCTTGAATCAAAGCCTCAATTTGGGCAAAATTTGGCATAGCCAAAAGGGTATTTGTGTTATTTTTTAAACAATAGGGTAATGACAAATCAGCCAAACCGTTTTGGACTAGAAATGAACCTATTGAAACACCCGTGGCTTGGGCCCCTCTATCTTTTGGTCTTGACCCATATACATTCAAACCATTGGGATCAATCTCATTCGTTAACCCCCAAATCCATCCATCAAATTCAACAATTTCTGTAAAATCCAATCGAACACATCGGATTTTTTCCAATGATGGCTTTTCTGGCGAGTTTGTGACGATGTATCCAACGGGTTTGTAGCCATTGGGAGGAACAGGGAGCCAAATGCATCCGATTTTGTCTTGTTTTATCTTTTGGGACTCACTGCTCCAAATGAGAGAGTAATCGATGGGCATGGCTAGCGATGATGGGTCATTTGAACTGGACTTGGCGGCTAGAACCCATCCAAATAGTGGCTTGTTGTTGGACTGGCTATAGTGACCAAGCACATGGTAGCTGTTAGGTATTGCAGATGGTTCATAGAATGTTGAACCTAGATTATCTGGTCCACCCTCGAGGGTGGACCAGATTTTGTTGAATGAAGTCACTTGACACACTTGTAATCCTCCTAAATCGATTGTCCCTTTTGCAAAGCCATTTCCTATCATCAGTTTAGAAGAAAAATCTTATCTTCAAAACATACACAATTAAATATGCAAATAAATTACATGTGAAAAACATGATCTACGGAAATTTAAACCTCAAGGTGAATATGTATGAAGCATAACTCTTCTATATATGAATTGGTACTTTATATTATGATAATTATAACCATCTAAAAGAAAGTAAAAGAATAAAAGCGTCACCTTGAGGAAAATTGGGTGGCTCAGGCTCCGAGGCTAATTTGAAAATGGTTTCAATTGGCAACGGCTTCTTTTTCTTGATGAAGATATTTGCTAATAAACTTATTAGAATTCCCATTTTATTTGGGCGCTTCAAGACTTCAAAACATCTCTATCTACACAAGTGTTATTTATAGGAAAAGGTATTGTTAAGTTTCGTACGCCAAAAAAAAGTGTTATCTATAAATAAGAATGAGAATATGACAGCAAATAGGTTTCTTGGTGTTTTCGTTATGATGAATTGAAATTTTATAAGTTCAAATCTTATCTTATGTTTAATATATTGGGTAGTTTATAAGTAACGAAATACTACAATTTAAAGACAACTTAATACAAATAATGTAGTGTTTTCTATATAAGATGCAATTTAAAAATCGTGTATTTAATCTTGTCCAACTCGATTGCATTAAATAACCTAAATCTTTTGAATAAGA
The DNA here is from genome assembly GCF_052625555.1 of Lactuca saligna. NCBI lineage: Eukaryota > Viridiplantae > Streptophyta > Magnoliopsida > Asterales > Asteraceae > Lactuca > Lactuca saligna. The sequence continues at coordinate 51,851,581 of NC_136420.1, read as the reverse complement.
ACTTAGGTTTCAATAATCATATGAAAATTATTAAAGATGTCAAATATTGATATTGACCAACGTTTTATGAGTTTAAGTTTGATAGAGAATAATATTTCAGAAAAAAATAAATAAATAAATAAATAAATAAGAAGAAGATAAAAGAAAGACAAAAAGAATCGTTGGAAGAAGTGGATAGCGTGCAAGGTATCCATGAAAAATGGTTATTTAGGCGTCCAAGGCTTTTAACCAACCCCACTTGGACTTGGTATCTTTTTTGCTCTTTTTGGATTTATGCCGTATAAGTTAAGGTGGTAATTTTAATAAAATACAATGAGCAATGTTTGGCCGATTTTGATGATAGATTACAAATTTAGAGTATCATTCGGTTTTGAGAGGGACTTAAAATGTTGAAAACTGAAGCGAAACTCGACTTTGAAATATGAGTTGCATAACTTTATGACCTCATATTATTCCTACAAAATGGTATTATGTTAAAAGAGAAATTAAATATACTTTTTTCCTATTTTTTTTCTTATCTATTTAAAATGATAACAAATATACAAATTTAACATCCCATCAAATTTAAATTAAATCTAGCGACATTTACCGCTATCTAAAATATGTAGAAGGATGGTAAAAACAAAGAATAGAAAGATATTTAATTTCTTATTTTTAAAATATATTTAAGTTGTAGATTTCTTTTATCTCGTCTCTTTTTAACTTTCTCCTCAATGACAATGAGCATAGCATGGATCCTTGAAAGTATTCGCGTTTATAAATTATAATTATAGTCAAGATACATGGGCTTGGGCTACTATCTATGTTGTATTGCGGACCCTGAATGATTGCATCATCTCTAAGCCCTTTCATTCCGGATTGATAAAAATAACTCTTGGTTGTCAATAATAATTATCATGTATTTATCTTATCAATGGAGATGTGTACTTTCCTTTCATTTCATCCACATTACCTTATATATAGAGATTGAAAATAAATCAAAGAAAATATTACTTATATGAGATCTTAAATTCTTTTTTTAATCAATGAAACACATACTCACCCTCCAACCTCTACTTCTTTCTTGTTTTTTCTTACCCTCTTGACCTCTTCTACAATCAATGGCAAACAATGCTAAATTTCACCAGTCATCACAGCTTAATACATCAAATCCATAATTCCTATCACTTTGGAGATGGAAAGAGCCAATATTTTTTTTTTGTCTAAGCACTTTAAAATTCAATTTTGTGTATATCAAGTAATCAATCATATCATGGCAACAACACCACCTTCCATCGCTATTGTTGCCAATAAACAATTGGTCAAGACTTGATGTTAGTGTTTTTCGGTGGAGGTATGGTACTATATCTCGCAATCTCTTGCATATTATACTTCCACTCTACTTGATTTCCAAGCAAGCATGGGATCGCTTGAAAGCAAGCACGGGATCAATAATTATCGAGCACAAAACTCAAACAATTCTCCAATACATCCATCCAAGGTTTTAAATAATTATATATTCTAGCCAACATTGGTGTTCGAACATTCACTTCCCCCCCCCCCCCCCCGCTCTAACGTATCACTACCTTACTACTGATGCATATGATTGTGTTGCCACAGTTATCCAACAATCCGACTCGTTGCCATTCTTTTATAAAGATCGCTCCAAACTTATTTTGCAAGAAATCTGTCATGCCATACAAACCACAAATTAAACTAGCTCCACACTATATACCATAACCACCCTTGTTATCCCTATGACCGCCAAATAACCTTCTACTACCAACCCCGCCATATTGATATCTGAAAACAACATCCATAACACTGTAATCAATGGCTATACCTGTGAAAACCGAGGTGAGGATATAGTCGTAGAAACTACAATAACCAACACTACATGTATCCCTTTTCAGCTCAAATTCTATCTTGGGCTTGGGCTCAATCATAACAATGGACCACTAAGTTGTATCCATATCCAATTACACAATGGAAATGTCCATCCAATTACTGTATTATTCCCCAACATATCTAACACAATCAATGCAATTAATGGCCTTCAATACTCCACGAAAATTAATCGATATATAGGTCACTCTCTTTGTCCTAATGATATATTGGAATGAAAATATACATTAGAGATGCCATTTTGAAATTCTAAAAGTAGATTCCAATGCCATAAGAATGATATGAAGCACGAATCTGAAGGATATGGGAGTGAATCATTAGCAACTTATTTATGTTTTCTCTATGTTTTACTTCTAATTTGGGGCTTAAAACCCTTTTATTTTGTGCTTAGATGTAAATGAACCTTGATTTTGTGGTTTATTGTTATTTGGATCTACAAAGATATTTAATTCATCTTGTTTATTTAATCAAAGATCCATATAGTTAAAGATTGTGATTTTATGGTCGATTATTGAGTTTACAAAGTCTAGAGGGCCAACCTTACTATGTTTTCTTGAATCATATTTGTTTTATGACCATTAAACTACTATGACTAGTGAGGAACCAAATCATAAGGTTAGGTCCATAAAGTTATGAGCTTTAATGTATGTGATTGCATTAGATGATCATTATGTGAACCTAATTGATTGACATGACCATTGAAGGTCAATTAATCAACCAAATCTTACATAATATGAATGTAACACCCTCTTTATAATGATTTCCTAATACGGGGCCGTGACCCGAAGACTATCATAAGGCTTAGGGTCTTTGAGTAAGAAAGATTTAGACCTATTTGGGTGTGGATAAGGTAGGATAGATGATATGGAAATTCGGTTTGTGATTTGGAACCTAAGGGTATAACCGTAAAGTGGCAATCGAACCTTTATGAATTTTGGATTTTTATTTGGAAAGTTTTAAGGAAAGGATGATTTGATAGAAGTGTAGAGCTTCTCTTTACCTTTTCGTGGATATAAAGATCTTCAGAAACGGACTTACAACAAATAAATTATGGCCTTCGGAAGTTTAGGGAATTTAGGATTCACCGAGTACACGAGGCGTACACAAGTGTACGCATGGCGTACTAGTGTAAAGGCCAGTATGCAGAGCGTACATTGGTGTATGTTGGGTGTACTAAGGGAAATGATCTCGGAGCCTTAAGGGAGTACGTTGGGCGTACTCCAGTCAGACCCAAACCCTAATTTATGGTCTTGGAACCTATTTAAGCAACTTAACTCACCACCAAACCCTATTATTTTCAGCCTCCATCCCCTAAAACCCTATAAATTAAACCTTAGCCTCCATTGGTGTGGGTTTTTAGTTTTTGGTGGTATTTCATGCATTTTGGTACTCATAGAAGAAGAATGAGCTTTTTGGAGAAGTGTAGGATTGTTTGGAGCTTATGGATCCAGGCTTAGTGAATCTTGATCTACCTTCTCAAGGTATAAAGCTTCAAACCTGATGAGTCTATTCATAGATCTTGTTATGGCATAGCTTCATAAGCTTTTGTCCCAAAGTTTGGATCTTTGTGGGTATGGAGTACTCTAAAACATATTAACTGTCCTTTTTGAGGTCTTGAAGTGTATTGAGCCATAAATAAATGTTTTCTTGATCGTTTCCTTAGCACCATGCAATAGTTAAATGGTTTTTAGTGTCCTGAAGGAAAGATTTTGGAGATTTATCCCTCTTTAGCCATGCAAAGGCATAAAGGTTTCGACTTTATAGTTTAAGACATCATTTAGGGTTAAGAGAAGTGGTTGGATGCCTTTGACTTAACCCAATAAGAGCTTAATGTGAATTTTTGGCCCTTGATAAGTACATTGGGCGTACTCATAAGTAAGATCAATGTAAATAGAGTTTCATTCTTTAAGGACTTGTACATTGCGCTTAGAGGGTGAGTACACGGGGATTACACTTCTGGTACGTGGGGTGTACTCCCCAAGGTGTGAATTTTGGGTCTTTTGGTTTGGACCTTGTTGCGTCATTAAACTTATGACCTTGGGTCATGGATTAATTATGGGCTTTCTTGGAATTTGATTCATGATGGTTTTGGGCCCAATTAAGAAGTTGGGCCATATAGGTCTTGGTTTTGGGTCAAGTAAGAAAAAAGGGTAAAATGATCTTTTACCCTATTCATTAGGCAAGTAATTCAGATTCTTGATTAAGGGTCGAGATTCAATTGTTAATTGGAAAATATTTGATGGTGCTAGCGTGCGGGGATTTTCGGATCAACAATTCAAACATTTTTCTGAGATATTCGACCGTTTCAGGTGAGTTTTCCTCACTGTACTTGCGGGTCGAAGGCACCAAGGTTGGCCCATTGGTTTGATATCCTGTCATTCGCTGATAAGTTGAGTATGGAATAGATATGCATGATTATGCTAGTTGCTGATATGCTAGTCTGGTAAATCTGTAGGGCTACCTGTGTTTCTATCTGCATGATTATCTGTATATGTTTGTTATCTGTTATATGTTGACATATTATATTGGGTTGAGGTTGTACTGTTTCTTGTTATAGCTAACAAACCCTAGAGCATTACAACTATGAGCTGAGGGTCAGGTGGGGCATGACAGACTCATACTGAGGGCTCATATGCATTCCAGGTACGAGTAGAGGACCGGTGGTATGCTAGACTCATACTGAGGGCTTGAGGATATTTCATTCTGATGACTGATTGGGCCAGGGAGCAAGCCAGACATAAGTTGTGGGCCCCAAAGGCAAGCCAGACTTATGTTATTAGCTTAAGAGCAAGCCATATATGAGCTTTGGGCCCGATAGTCAAGCCCCACTCATACTATGGGCTCAGGGTTAATCCAGTCTTTTAGTTGTGGACCCAGTACATGTTATTTGTTTGTGTGTTGATATTTTCGGGGAACTCATTAAGCTTCGTGCTTACAGTTTTAGTTTATGGTTTCAAGTTCTTTCAGAGGACCGTGGTGAGACGAAAGTGTGACCGTACACATCCTTGGTTTTACTAGTGATTGGATCTTAAGAGACTCTGATTTTAAATCATGTTTTGGAAACAATGGTTTTGTAAACGTTTTTATTAGTAAATGAGTTGTTTTGAAAAATTTAAATTAGTCGTGATTTTTTATAGATGTTACAACGAACTAAACAGGGCGGAGCCAGGATCTTAGAATAAAGGGGGCTTGACTTATAATAAGATGTTAAAGTGTATTTTTATATCAATAAGATGTTGAAGTGTATTATATCTTAATAACTTAATGAAGATCATGATTTCTTAAAGCACATGCTCGAAACATGAGCCATTTAATAGCCTCAACATAGGCTTTACTTTGTAATAATTAATAAGAGTTTACCTCTCTTAAAATCGAAAATTCTTTTTTTTTTTCAAGTTCAATATTAGTTGGTTCTTCGATATTACTATTCATTTCATGTTATGGTGTGTATTATGAACATCTTCCATATTATTATTACTAATAATATGCAATTATAGGTCATAAATATCTTATTTTCATTTGAAAAAAAATGAATTAATGGTTTTTTTTTTCATATTTTACATACTCTATTTTATCATTTACCCTAAGATTATAAGAAATTAATAATAATACATCATTTACAAATTATATTGCTAAAGAAAATAACTGCAACTTATAGAATACTTAAGTGTGCAATAATTAATAAGAATTTAAATGAGTGTTATTGAAATTGATGTTTGTAAAGTAGAGGGTAAAAATGACACTCTTTGTGTCTACCATGAATATTATAAAAAAAGATTATGTTTGTGTGATTGCCTAATTTCTTGAAGCATCTGACAAATTAAACAATTGGGCCATCGGGTGGTAGGTGGGCTACATAATGAAAAGATAAAATTGCAAGAATGGTCCTTATGGTATGTCAAAACTAACAACTTTGGTTCAAAATAGGTTTGGCTTGCAAGGATGGTCCAATAGTTTCATTTTGTTACAAATTTAGTCCAAAAATTTTAAAACTTTTTATAATGACATATTTGCCCTTGGTATTTTTCATTTTTCATTTTTTTTATTACAGCAATATATATATATATATATATATATATATATATATATATATATATATATATATATATCATACAATCTCCCTTTCCTCGACCTCCTTTTCATCTCCAACTCGTTTATCTCCCTCGTTTCTCACTTCTCCGGCGAAGAGAGCCGCCACAGTTGACTGTGGCAGCTTCTCCGCCTCCCCCAGTCGTGACCCACGAACATCCAACATCCCAAATCCAAATCCACAATGGGTGTTTTTTGTTCTTGAGTTTGGATCTGAAATAAAACCCAAATCCAAAAGTTGAAGGTGAAGGGTAGATCTGAAATAAGGGTGGATCTGAAACAAAATCCACACACAAAACCTTACCTGAAACAAAAACCCACCATTGATTCGAAGAGAAACGAAAACCCACCATTGATTTTGGATCTGAAATAAATCACTACACTTGTTTCCTCCTGTTTTTCTTTCCACTCGGCGAGAATGAAGAGAAAGGAAGCTGGTGGTCGGACGGAGTGGCAACATTTGGTGGCCGGAACTCACAACAACAACGGTGGCAGCAAGCTGTTTGGGTGACAGAGCGACGAGAGGAGCTGGGTTTCCTCCTTAGCGGTGCGGTATGACTGGAGAGAGGTAGCGAAGGTGGAGAGGTCATGTACGGTGGTGAGAGGTGGCGTTGAGTGAATAGGATGGGCGGAACAAGGTTGGCAGTCGACGAGCTCACATCTGTCTCCTTCTCTTGTCATCGTTGCAGATTCAAATGGGGGTGGGGGGGGGGTATGGATGGAGAAATTCGGGAAAGGCAGTGATTAACGGTGGCAGTCAACAACTACCTTCCCCCTGTCGTCGACTGTGGTGGCTCGGACTGGATATGGTGGAACATCGGTAAGTTGGTGGTGATGTTGGCATACAACTGAAGTGAAGTTTATGGTGGTCGTGGTGGTGCTGTGACACAGGTGAAGAGGTGGTGGATGTTCACGGTGGTCACCACAGAAACACCACTGGTGTCAAAACCACTGGTGTTCCATTCTTTGTTTATGAAACAGGGATGGAAGGAAGAAAGAAGATGAATCAAAAGAGAGGGAGTTGTGTGTGTGTGTGTGTGTGAGAGAGAGAGAGAGAGAGAGAGAGATTTTATTTTTGTTTTATTTTTTAATTGTTTTTTAATTCTTGTAATAAAAGAAAATTGAAAAATAAAATAATAAGGGGCAAATCCATCATTATAAAAAAGTTCATAAGAAATTAGATTAAACTTGCAATAAAACGAAAGTATTGGACCATCTTTGCAAGCCAAACCCATTTTGGACCAAAGTTGTTAATTTTAACATATCATATGGACCATTCTTGCAACTTGTCTAATGAAAATACATGGCCTTAAGCGATGAAATTCAATGCTATGAAAAATAACCAATTTTTTGGTTAATCAAATAAAAAATGTTTGGGGAGGCAAAGCACCTGCTGGCCTCCCTATTGCCTCCGCCCTTGGAACTAAATACTAATTTTCGGAAATAATTAAATACATGACTATTGTTTTAATTGCCCTTATCAGCATTAGGATTTGAAAACTCGACAAGGGAACGAATCAAACTTAGTAATTGATAAATAACAACTAATATACATGCACTTTTAGTAATCAAACATATGTGTAACTGAGTCAAAGTAAAAGTACATTTAGTTATGTGCTTCCTAATTATTTTTCATTATTTGACTATTTGTTTGTTTCTTAGTATTTTTTTAGTTTAAACGAATCCACCCTCTTTGTTTTGATGTCTTTAATTTAACTAGTCATCTGAGATTCTAAATCAATTCACCTTGTTCCTATTGAGTTTGACATTCAGTATCACCAATACTATGATACGATTTGGTACATTTACTCAACTATATAATTGTTCCGAGCTCTTATAAAATAGGTTTTATAAATTTAAAATCTAGTTTTTAGACTGATTTATACACACCATAACTTGAGAAATGAGACAAAAGGCTCAACGTGATGCATGCACCAAATGCCTCGACCTAAAGGCTAAAGCTTGACACATATAATGACTAGAAACATGTCTTCAAGCGGATTCATAAAAAATTACTACTGGGGTCCAAGATAAAGATTAAACATATTCCTTATTTTCTTTTTAATGTAAATTTGGGGTTAAGATCACAATCAAGTAAAATATGTCATTAAGAATCTCACCAACACTCATGAATTTTGGAGCCATTATATTTATATTCTCAAAATACAAGATTATTATTTATTTAGCTTGTTAAGAAAGGGTCCTAGGAATATTCAAAGTTTACATTCGGTTCCTTTATCTTTTAATACAGTAAAATATGCCCCCCAAAAGTTAATAAAATAATGGAAATACGGCCGACTTAACACTTCAAGAAAACCAACGCACTTCACGGCTCGCCGGCACTAGTCGCCGATTAACTATTAATACATGTTCTTTATGCATATTTGACTTATGTCTACTTCAATAAAATTAAATTAAACAGATATTACATATTCAAAGTGAAGTAAAAAAATTAATTTAATGTATGTTTGTTGATCAAAAAACAATATTTATTTTAACTTTTATCATTATCATCTATATTTTTGGGATGAACCGGTACAGTGAAAATTCCAAAGCAAATTTATTTCTTTGTCTATATTTAAATTAGTGACTCATTTCTTGTATACAAATAATATTCAAAGTGAATTTAATTTGTATTTTCATCACATATGTTATACAAATAAAAGCCAACATGAGAGACTCTATAACATACATGGTGAAAATACAAATTAATTTGGATAAGAAATTTGTATAACATAATAACATTATTTATCTCAATTATTAAAAAATGTTAAATGTTAATTTAAACATCATGATCATTTCATACGGCTTAACACAAATATAGTAAATCATTCATGAAATCATACCATATTTAGAAATATACTTTAAAATACTATCAATCCATATGAAATCATATACCATACATGACACTTTACTACCGACTGATTATGGTTTAAAAAACTACACGATTATTTTATTTATATCATTATATGAACTAAACACAAAACACCAAATGGAAGAAACAAAATGAGAAAAAAGATATCGAAAAGTTCAAACAAATGAAATATCCTTCGTTCCATTGACTTTTTATATTTTCAAAAAACTATATAAACTTATCCTCTCCATTCTTCTATTCACCACTCATCACTCATCACACACTTTACTTTCCATAACAAAAAATGAATACCAATAATTATTCCACTATTTTAAAGTTACTATTATTATTTCTCACTTTGGTTCCTTCAACCTCAGCCGTTGGATCTCCGATCAACATATGGCCCAAACCAAGATCCTTCATCTGGACCACCCCACAGGCAATCCCTTTCTCCCCATCATTCGTCATTACTTCTCCGCCGCACCCCTACTTAACACCGGCGGTTAACCGTTACCTCAGCCAAATCCAAACCGCTAACTACAACCCCTTACTTGCTCCGGCGATCAACTTCACCGCCTCCCTGCCGTTACAAACCTTAACAATCACCATATCAGATCTCAAAGCAACGCTCTCCCATGGCGTCAATGAATCCTACACTCTCACCATCCCGTCCAAAAGTACCTCCGCTACTCTCACGGCGGCGACGCCTTGGGGAGCTATGAGAGGACTGGAGAGCTTCTCGCAACTAGTATGGGGAAGCCCTGCTCGAGTGGCAGCCGGATTGGTGATCTCGGATTGGCCTATCTTCGAACACAGAGGGATTCTACTGGATACTTCAAGGAATTACTATGGTGTTGAGGATCTTTTGAGGTTGATTGAAGGTATGAGTGCCAATAAACTCAACGTGTTCCATTGGCACATAACAGATTCACATTCGTTTCCATTGGTTCTGAAATCGGAACCAGCGCTTGCCGGAAATGGCTCGTATGGATCGGATATGCAGTATTCGACGGGAGATGTGAAGCGGATTGTACAATTCGGGTTGGAACACGGCGTTCGAGTGATTCCGGAGATCGATATGCCTGGTAAGTCTCAATTTTATCAGTGTGTGCACGTTTTCCGGCGATTCGTAATTCCCGATCGACTGATGTTATCAATGGCTCCTTTTCTTATCGTTCTGCAGGGCACACGGGGTCATGGGCGGATGCTTATCCGGAGATTGTAGCTTGTGCCAACATGTTTTGGATGCCGGCGGGGGCCTCGTGGAAAGACCGGCTGGCAGCAGAGCCAGGAACCGGCCACTTGAATCCTTTAATTCCGAAAACCTACGACGTCGTGAAAAACGTTTTCACAGAACTGACTACACTATTTCCAGATACATTTTTCCACGGCGGAGCCGATGAGGTCGTTCCCGGATGTTGGAAAGCCGACCCTACAATCCAAAAGTATCTTGCTAACAACGGCACTCTCAGTCAAGTCCTCGAAATTTTCATCAACTCCACCTACCCTTACATTTTGTCGCTCAATCGCACCGCTGTCTACTGGGAGGACGTTATTCTTGACGGTGAAATCAAGGTAAATCCTTCGATTCTCCCACCGGAAACCACCATTATGCAGACATGGAACGGCGGCCCCAACAACACGAAACGGTTGGTGTCGGCGGGTTACCGGACAATCGTGTCGTCGGCGGATTACTATTACTTGGACTGCGGGCATGGCGATTTCACCGGGAATAACAGTATATACGATCAACCCCCAGGTACTGAACAGGGAAACGGCGGATCATGGTGTGGACCTTTCAAGACATGGCAGTTGATATACAACTATGATATAACATACGGGCTGACGGAGGCGGAGGCGAAGTTGGTTTTGGGTGGGGAGGTGGCTTTGTGGTCGGAGCAGGCGGATGCGACGGTTCTTGATTCAAGGATTTGGCCAAGGTCGTCGGCAATGGCGGAGGTGTTGTGGTCCGGCAACCGGGATGAGGCCGGGATGAAGAGATCCGGGGAGGCGACGGATAGGTTGAATGAGTGGATAAATAGAATGGTGAAGAGAGGGGTGAAGGCTGAACCGATTCAACCGCTTTGGTGCATTAGAAATCCTGGCATGTGTAATAACGCTATGACTGCTTGATTTTTTATTTTTGCAAAATAACATGTCCTTTTTAAGTTGTATTTTCGTATCATACTATTGAAAAAAGTCTAACAAAAAATGAGTGATTAAGTTCTTTTTATTAACATTACCTTGTAACCACGTTTCAGTTCTGCATCAAGAATTTAATGGAAAAAAGATTTGGTTTCGTTTAAACATCCACGAAAGTTGTATGCATGAAAACCTTTTAATAAGCCATATACTTCACTATGTCTGGAAACCACGTTAAAAATGAAAAATAATATTGAAAACTTAAAATAATATAAAACAATTTTATAATCAATATATTATGTTAAATACAAAAATAAGAGACATGTTTTCTATTTATTTGTTTATTATAACATTCTAATTTTATATTTTCTATTTCAATAATGTAATTTAAAAAAATGTTTTAACAAAGTATGTTTTCACAAATAAAAAAACAATACATTACGTTTCTCTATTAACTTTAAAACATTTCACAGCAAATTCTATTATATTTTTTTATAGTAGAATTTTTTACTCCTTTTGATTCATAAGAGATCATTATATTTTTCTGTTTAGCATGTTCTTAGCAAATCAGAATTTTATAATTTTGTTATATAAGTTTGTAAAATCAATAATCATATTTAGTTAATAAAAGTAATATTTTGGTTTAGATCCAGGTATTCTTATCTGTGATACATTTTAACATATTGGTTTCGATTTTTTAAGAAATAAAATATTTTAAAGAGATAATAGAAGAATAAAAGTCACGGGGATTAATTTCGTTTAGGGTTTATATTTTAGAGTTTGGTGTTTGGATATGATGTTTATGGATTAAAGTTTAAAGTTTATGGTTTGACGTTTAGGGTCGGTTTAAGGTGGAAACATTATATAGATACTTGTTTTTAAATTGAAAATAGAGTAAATTACATTAATGGTCTCTATAGTTTTAGGTAATTTTGCGCGTTTGATCTCTAATTTATTTTTTTAACTCGAAGGTCCCTACTGTTTGTTTTTTGTTACGCGTTTGGTCCCTACTGTTTGTTTTTTGTTGCACAATTGGTCCATACTTTTTGTTTTTGTTACACGCTTGGTCCTTGTCTTACCTAAAAACTATTATTTAAAAAGGGAAAATTGTGGGGTAGGTAAGGTAAAGTGAGGGGGTGGGGGTGGGTGTGTTTATTTAAATAAATTAAAAAAAATCAATAGAAAAATAGTCTTTTTAGGTAAAAAAAATAATCAAGCTTGTAACAAAAACAAACAGTAGGGACCTTCCGAGTTAAAAAATATATATATGTTAGGCACCAAACGTGCAAATTATCCTAAACCATAGGGACCATTCATGTAATTTACTCATAAAAGTTTTCAAAAAAATGACAAAATTGCAAAAATGATCCCTATGGTATGCAAACTTTTGGGGTTTTAGTCCAAACCCCGAGTTTTTTTGGATCCATGGTCCTTTTGGAGTGGTTTTTATGTGGAATTGGTCCCTAGACTTAACTCCCGTTAAAAAGGATCTATTAACCCCCTCATGTGCCTCACATGTGAAGGTAAATCCTTCATTTCAAATGTAAGGGACCATTTTTGCATAAACCTTTTTTTGGCTTAATTCCTTTTAAAGATCCCCACCGTTGCATGAATACGTAATTCATTGCCTGGACTCGTAATTCATCGCATGAATACGTAGTCACAACATTGTCTGGACTCGTAATTCATTGTAAGGGTTAGAGTATCATCGCATGAATACGTAGTTACAACATCTCTTGAACTCGTAATTCATCACCTACATGTTATGAGCCTGCTGGTGTTTCCACGAGGTCATCTAGAATAGGCCGTGGTCGCCATCTATACTCTGGTAGATGTCTACATTGCCAAATTGCCACATCGTTGGTCAAGGATATGGTATCTCCTCTCATCTCACATCACCTATTTATCATCACCTATCTATCATCACCTAATTATCATTACCTTTCTATCATCACCTATCTCTCATCACCTAATTATCATCACCTATTTCTCATCACCTAATTATCATCACACCTCATCTAATTCATCTACCCATGTTCTACCCAACATACTTGTAGATATAAAATACATGTACAGATTTACTCATTTAACACCTATATAAAACATCCATTCCACACTCATCTCATAACTCCTTCGTTTGACGTCCGTTTTCGTCTGTCTTTCCATCGTTGCACTACTATCGATGAGATCTTCAATTCATATTTAGATTGTTTCGGCTAAATATCGCTCTAACGTAAATTCACTATTTACGTCGCGCTGTATTATGCCAGTTCTTTCGCGAAACTTCGACAGGTCATAACTTCTTCGTTATAACTCGGATTTTGGCATTCTTTATATGTACGGAATCCTTGTAACATATACTATAACTTAGTTAAGATTAATCCTTATAAATAATCTTCCATCAAAAAGTCATTTTTGATGCTTATCGTCTCTAAATTGACTAGTCAGGATCTACGGGCATTACAGCATGACGCAGAAGGGATTTAGGCTTGAATAGCCCTAATTTATGAGTTCTTGGGAGTCTGGTGGTCGGACCAAGGGCGAGACCGGGGTCTCCTCAATGATCGGTAATCATTATATTCTGAGTAAGGTATGGACATCGCAATCCGGAGAATTTGGTCAAGTGAAGTGCGCGTGGGTTGCGGGTTATGGGTCACGAGTTGAATGTTCGTTGGGACGAGTGGTTTCAATTTTGTGCCAGACCAGACTCTCGAGTCGAGTTTGATTCTAGCGGTGTATTTATAAGGTGGAATGAGGTGCTGGAATCAGAGATGGATTCCATATTGGGAGTATTGATTATCTTCAGATGCCTTAGACCTATGTAGGTCATTACTCGGGTACGGGAAGTACCGCGAGATGCATAGAAATATGAGCAGTGAACGACATAGGTTAGGGTTGAGTCGACCTTCAGTTGGGAGTGTAGCATTTGCTTGGGGTAAAGCAAACTTCATGACTTGCGTGTCACAATGAGCCAAGGTAGTTATTGTGGGAAGGGAGTTATTGAGACGGTTGAGATAATGCAATGGACCTTGGGGATTCAACGGTTTAGTAGAATTCATACCTGGTGCACAATGTTAAGGGGGGTTTGTGAAATGGAGCTGAGGCTTATAGTTATTCCTATGCATGAGGACACTTCTGAGCGAGCATGGTTATTCTCTTGTGTCTGAGGGCAGAGTGTTGAAAATTCACTATTCGGATGGGTTGGTATAGCAGTTCAGTGAATGAGCCCTGGTGGGATGTGAACCCTTCCGTTCCTTGGGGTATGATCCAAATTGTTTGGTACATTGGTATGAGGATCGATAGCCGATTGTCGAATTTTGTCAGGAATTTTGTCTGGCGAAATCAGAGAAGCAGTGAGTTATCAGGGTACGAGGTTCAAAGGGAGACTATCATGGTGATAACATGAGTGGGCGGTCTGGAGGCGGGCTAGGCGACTAGAGTTTCCGATTTTGGGAAGGTCAGAAAGGGGTATCTTAGCGTCAGAGGGTTCGATTTTGGTTCTGGTTTTCTGGAGTTCCTGTTTGGACTCAGGCATCCATAGGAATATAGTGGTGAGATATGAGGTCTTTCTTTTTGGTACTTCTGGGTTTTTGGTTTCAATCTAAGTGTCGATAAGAAGCGATTTCGACGGCGAAATATAATTAAGTGGGGGAGAATTGTAAAATCCCATTTCGGATTGTCCATGATTAGGGTTCGTGGGCCACGAGTCGGGCATGAGGCAGTCTCGAGTTGTGGCGAGTTGCTGAGATCGTAAGGCATTTCGTCACCTGCCTGTAGAAATGAGGATCTTGAGAATCTGAAGTTATATCAAGAAACTATGATAGTTTGGGAGTTATGGAAAGTTGAGTCCTTATGGAGAAATGAGTGGCATCGGGTACGCTGGGCGTAAGTATGGTTACGCTTAGCGTACCTATGAACGTGGATTGGACACGAGGGCCACCTAGTATGCTAGGCGTACTAGAGGGTACGTTGGGCGTACTAGGCGATGAAGGAAAACCCTAATTCAAGTGGTGCCCCTATTTAAAGAATGAGATGGTCTCATTTCTGGCCACCTTCCTCAGCTATTAAACCCTCTCAAACCCTAATAACCGTTCTTGAGCTTGTGGGTGGCCATGTTGAGCTTGTATGTGTTATTGTGGGCTCTTTGGAGTTAAGAAGGAGCATGAAAGAGAATGGAGTTGAAGTCTAGGCCTTGGATATGAGCTTTCTTGGGGCCAGAGCATCATTTGAAGGTAAAAAGCTCAAAGCTTTCTCATTCTTTTGATCTATACTTAGTATGGTCCATTTTAGGGTTTTATGTCCCAAGATTTGAACTTTGTGAGTTGGTGAACTCCAGAGCTAAATAACCTATCTTTTTAAGCGTATTTAGTGGTGGGGAACCATAAAAATGAGATCTTGATCATGAGATTCAACCCATGCATGAGCTATGTGCATTTTAGGTTAAGAAAGTAAGAGATTCATGTGTTTGTGACCTTATCAGCCATTCAAGGGCCTAAAGTAGTCAACTTTATGGAGTAAGAGATGTTAGGAAGTCTAGATCTAAGAGATAAGTTAAGGTCTTAATGGATTAAGACCTAGAAACTTCGACAAGCAAAACTGAGAGTACGCGCGGCGTAATTCCAGTACACCCCGCGTACTGGGTTGAAGTCCCCGACCAGTTCTTGTGCGCCTGAGTACGTTGAGCGTACCGAGGAGGTACGCCCTGCGTAACGAGGAGGTACGCCCTGCGTAACTCCTTCTATGGGCTTTTGAGTTATGTTTTGGGCCTCGAGTGTTGGGCCTGGAGTTTGGGCTTCATGTATTAGAGTCTTAGACCAGAAAAGTTTATATATGTGTGCTTTGGGCCCTTGAGTTGGGCTTGCCTTTTTGTTTGGATTTTCGGCAGTGTGTAGGCCCATTTATTATTGGGCCTCGGTGGGCCCAATGGGTTCAGGGCATTAATGGGCTGGTAGATGGCTATCCTTAGACCCAAATAAGTGAGAGGTTGGACTTAGCTCCTAATTGATATAATTATGGGTTTGGCACAGAGTTAGAGGCCGGTGCTTGACAGCAGTGTTTATAGGAGCGGTTCTTCATCCGAGGTGAGTATTCTCACCATACTTTACCTAGAGTGGTAATTAGAGTTATGAGATAGAGTATTTTGTATGCTATTTATATTATGTGATACACTGCATTATTTCTATATGATTTATGCTATGTATGTTTCAGAGTTTACAGAGTTAGGACTAGAGGGTCCACAGGGTTATGGGACTGGAGGGTCCCACTAAGACACATTGACCAGAGGTTCAAACACAGTTATAGCCTTGAGTGGCTAATATGTGTTGTATGTGGTATTTTGGGGAACTCACTAAGCTTCGTGCTTACTGTGTTATGTGTTATGTGTTTCAGGTTTTTCTTATCTGGATCGCGGAAAGGCACCGACTTGATTGTACACACCAGAGAAAGAGTTAAGAGGATCCTGGATTACCATTTTATTAAACATGGAGCTATGTTTTGTGATCTTAATAAATGATGTTTTGTGAAATATTTCATGAGAATTATAATTTTCCAAAAGAAAAATTATCTTGAAACTTACGTTGTTACAATTCTTTTCTTTTGATATGTGAACACCCTCATCAATATAATCTAAATTAAGCCTCTTACTGCAATATAACTTAAATTAAGAGTCTTTCTACAAGAACCTTCACCTCTTTTGGAATTCACAACTCTACCCCTTGTATACTCTAGCGAGAAAGTATCATTTTTACTCCCAAAAAGAACTAGAGACATGTACTCGCCAATAGGCTCATCATGTAACACCCTGATTCCTGGATGTAGGACTTAGGGAGTTTGTGCAAGTTGAAGGGGCTATTCGACGAGTTGGTTGGCCCAACTCATCGTGTAGGAGTTGACATGGATGCACGAGTTATGAAGCCTACTCGTCGAGTTGGAGAGCTAAACTCGACGAGTTGAGGTTGTGTTAAAAACCCTAATTATTCGGGTTTGCGCCCTGTATTTAAAGGACTTTAATTCATTTACCCTGCCTCCTTCATCTCCCTATCACGTCCAGAGCGAAGCCCTAGTGAGCTAGCCCATAATTTGAGTATGTAAAGTGAAAAGCGTGCATTCTTGGAGGAAGCTTGAAGAGTGAGGATCTTGGAACAAGGAGGAGTCTTTAGATCCAACATACATACAGTTATAGCATCTATTTGGAGGTAAAATGTCCTTACCTTGGCTTTCCATTCCTTAGATCTCTTCTTATGTGAGTTTATGGGCTTTTGGTGCAAAATGAGGTCAATTCTCGAGTTAAGCTTGCCCAGGGGGTATGAGTTTGAAATCTGGACTTCTCTAGGTCCCATGTACATGAAGCTTCACGCTTTATGAATCTTTGACCCGTATTCATGTCCTAAACCCCTTCTTGTGCTTAGTTTTGGGTGATTTAGCCTTGTGAGGCCTTGCATGATCGTAAATTTAGCAACTTTACATGGTAACTCCATCCTAGGAGGTTGGATATGGAGTTTGGAGCATTTGAATCGACTAAAATAAGTTTAATGAGAAAGGGTTGAAGAATCCAACGAGTTGGGCATCCAACTCGATGATTTGAGTTGGGTTTTCCCTTTTATGGATTTAGAGTGAACTCAACTAGTTGATGAGACAACTCGACGAGTGGTTAGGGTTTTTCCCCAGTCTTCTGGACTCTGTATGGACTCGACGAGTTGGCTAGCAACTCGGCGAGTTGACTCGGGTTTTTGTGGTTTCTGAGTACTGATGACCCGATGAGTTGAGTCAACATGGACTATTGACTTGAGTGTTGACTTTTGTTGACTTTTAGGGTTGGGTTAAGTTGTGTACTTTGGAGAACATGGAGGGGTAAAATGGTCTTTCACCCTTTTTGGAGATTTAGTAGATGAGTTAGTTTAACATTTTATATAATTGTTAAGTAGAATGATTGTGATATGTGTAGGCGGAGTCTAGACCAGCAGTTCAAGTGTGGGATATATTGCTTTACTCTACGAGGTGATTCTTTTCACTATACTTACCTGAGTGGTAATATTGTGTGACCGGAGGATCTTATTAATTTGAGTTACTAACCGAAGGGTCTTATATGTTTATACTGAGTTATTTGATGTTCTGCATTTGTCTTTGTGATATGTCTTGTATATTATTATTGTGCCTTGATGAGTTAGGACTGGAGGGTCCAAACAGAGTTATGAGACCTGAGGGTCTTCACCGAGACACATGACCGGAGGGTCCTTATTGAGATATAGCAATGAGAGGCTAATTATTCATGTGTGGCATTTGGGGAAACTCGCTAAGCTTCGTGCTTACAGTGTTGTGTGAAATGTGTTTTAGGTACCTTTCAGGATCGCGGGAAGGCGCTGACATGATTGTACACACCAGCTAGAGATTATATTTTGAGGATTCTGGGATATTGTTAAACATTTTGTTATCTTATGTTTTGAACAACTTATAAATGTTATTTTGAGAAATGTGAAATTGTGTTTTGTAAGGTTTTAAAATGAAAAAAAATATTGAGAAAATTTAGAGTGTTACACATCATTAACATGGATCATATTTTTCTATGGAGATTCTACATGAGCTTGACCCTCAACTTTAGCCCCTTGATCATCATTTTCTGGTAATTCCTCAATGACAACTTTACCCTTTACGTTTGGAGACATGAAGTAAGTCAGTAAATTTGTCGTCCCATGCTTTGTATACACCTCAATCAGCTTGTTATGTGCAACGTATTTAAAAAGGTTGATCACATCTGTAACGCCCGTGTTTCTAGGCTTGCCATTTTTAGCAATGTAATAGTCTAGGTTAACTTTGTAACTCAACTTGAAATAATAAGAATGTATTATTTGTGAATTATTTGAATTATGTGATTTATGTGTGTATTTTTGTTAATTTTTATAATTTAATAAATTAAGAATAAAATAAGCGTCAAAATTTAAGTGTGAGTTAAGCCCAATATCTTTGCATAAAGTTGTAGTGGTCGAAACAAGGATTCCGGAGATATAAGGAATGCCAAAATCCGAGTTATAACGAAGAAGTTATGACCTGTCGAAGTTTCGCGACAGAACCGACACGACGCCGAGTGACGTAAAATATGAATTTAAGATAGAGCGATATTTAGCCTTAGCGATCTAAACGAAAGTCGTAGATTTCGTTAAACCGAGAGCATGCATAAAAGGAACGCCCAAATCTGACTTCGTATGAGGAAGTTATGATTTTCTGAAGTTTCGACGTGGCAGTATGCAGCCCGAATACTCGATTTGAGATCGAGCGGTTTTTAGCCGAAACAATCTAAATGAGAATCGAAGATCTTGTTGTTAGTAGTGAAGCGATGAAAAGATAGGCGAGAACGGACGTCGGACGAAGAAGTTATGATTTTATAACGAAGTTTTCCTGTCCGAGCCTTCTAAAAATAAATAATAAAAATAAAAGCCAAAATTAGCCGACGGAGTCTAAACGAAAGTTGTAGAGCGTAGTCTCACCTTCGCGTGGATATAAAGAACGTCGAAAACGGAGTTCGTATGAAGGAGATATGAATTTTTGAAGTTTTAATAAATATTTTATATTTATTTTAATTTAAACTCCGATATTATCCGAAGAGAAGGAGAGGCGGTCTATCCGAAGTACGCAGCGCGTACTGCTGTACGCCCCGCGTACAACGTAGGGCACTCGAGTTCTACGGGGTAGCGAGTCGTATGCAATGACGGAGATGGACCGATGACATAAGCGCTGACGACCACCGAGGCGTACGCCCCGCGTAGCCTTGTACGCCCCGCGTACGTGCGAGGGTTCAGCAGCCTATAAAAGGAGGTCCGAAGCAGCTTCTTTTCTTTTGCAAATTTCATCATTCTCTCTGGTCCTTTGCCTCGATTTGCGTGCCGTTTATACCCCGAAGCCCCGGTAATATTCCCGAGCCCCGAAGTAAGATCCGAAGCCCCGAGGATCCCAAAGAGCGTTATTCCCGAGCCGAAACGCTGCCCGCGAGGAGCCCGGTTTTGTGAAGATCTTCCGATCATCTTTTGATCAAGTGAGTGTGTAGTTATTTTCATTCCAATGCAATATTATGAAGTATTTCATATAAAATACGTGTTAGGTGTATATATTTGGTTGTTATACGTGTGAGTGTATATTCACTCTCTTCTATCTATTAGATCTGATGTATTCTTTATGAAATACGTGTTATGTGTGTATGCCTCATCTGTTATGTGGAATATGTGTTGATTAAAACATGTTATACAGGTTTTTAAACTATGTATAAAAACGTATATTTTTATCTACTAATATGTTGGGTAGAACATGGGTAGGTAATTGGTGTGTAATAAACAGATGAGAGGCCTCGGTGTTATTGGTGTTATTCTAGTCATTCAGCAGAGTATGGATAACGACCACGGACTATTCTAGACTGTCCTGTGGAACACTAGCAGGCTCATTACCTGTAGGTGTTGTGAACGACGTGTTCACCGGTGTACTCTATCCCCCACATGGTTGCCTTTAGGATACTTATTGTTGAGGAAGCCCCTCTGCAGTAATGTCCGTCCCGATGAAAAATCCTGAAATAAGTTCCTTATAATAGACGTTATTTTTAGGAACGTAAGGTGAGGATAACGGGAATGAGTAATCGGGTTTATTGTGGATTGTTGTAATTAAATATAATTATTGTGGGTTTGAAAACCCTATATGCTCACCAGGCTCCCAAGCCTGACCCACTCAGTTGATTTATTTTACAGGAAGTGGCGCAAGAGCTTAAGATGGGCGAACATCAAGTTGTTTTGTTTACAAGTCTGTATATGTATATATTTGTTGAATGACTTGTAATGCTATCGTTTATGCTTTATGATATGTATCGGAACATGACATCCCGACTTTTGAATATGAAATGAAATCATATGTCTTATGAAATGTTTTGATAAATATCTATTTTATCATGTTTTGTTTTTGGGAACAAATTCCGCATCTCTTTTAAAATTAAAAGGATTTACTCTGAAAATTATTTTAAAAAGCATAAATGAAATCGGTCTTTTCTGGCCGAGATTTTGGGGATGTCACAACATCCTGATCATTCCCTAAAGCTCTAAGACCAAATTGAAAGTCACCATTGGGTATCCTAAATTGGTAGTATCTCACTGGGGATTCATCAGCGAATTCAGAATTTTGTGGGTATGGGTAACCTAGATCAAGCATTATGGCATCAATTTCATGTACATAAAACTCATCTATGTCCACATAATCAACATAACACACTTCACCTCCAATGTACTTTATATCAGGTAACTTAGTAAATTTCCCACTGTGATGAAGCTTAATACTAGACCATGTGGGTGCACCCGCTAAAAATCAAAATTGTACATGTTAACAAAGTCAAAAATTTCAATTTTTGTTCTAAATCAATTAGAAAATGCATATGAAAGTTGAACAAAACAGAGCAACTTACCATATATGCATGATACGTTAACAACTTCATGTTTTGGTCTGATCTGCCACATTACAGACACCATTTCGAATTAAACATATGGCATTGTATGTGTTGCGTCGATTAACTTGTTTGGATAAGGAACGAGGGTTTTTTGCAGGTTCAATGGAGCAGAAGCAAGGAGGGAGTTGGGTAGTTGACGTGTGTCGGGGAAAATAAATGAGGGGTAAAGGTCAAAATATGTCGAAAAAGGTTTATGAAAAAATGGTCCCTTACATATGAAATGATGGATTTACCCTCATGTGTGAGGCACATGAGGCGGTTAACAGATCCTTTTTAACAAGAGTTAAATCCGGAGACCAATTCCACATACAAACCACTCCAAAAGGACCATGGATCCAAAAAACTCGAGGTTTGGACTAAAACCCCAAAATTTTGCATACCACATTGACCATTTTTGCAATTTTATCTAAATCTACACAACCATCTATTTATATGTAGCATATTGAAAAATACTTTTTTTTTGTTCTGGTCATTAATATTTTCAAAAGTTTGTTATTATTATGTGTAAATTTTAAAATGTAGTTTCCATAAATTATTTTAGCTCTAAGTCTTAAAGGTGAATTACTTATAAAAAATGTTTGTTGTTGTGCCCAAATGAAACTGCTCATATCCAAATGTTGCGGACAAGATTAGTACGTTGATTTTTTAAAAATTATTAATAATAGACCCAAATCACATATTGAGCTTACACCTTTCGTGCGAGTCGGAACTTACCCGACAAGGAATTTCGCTACCTTAGGACCATTATAGTTATGGTCGCTGTTCACTGGGGCTTCGGCCGCCGGTTCCCCTATCATCGGGTCACCAACTTCCTTGACCTTCCGGTACTGGGCAGACGTCAACCCCCATACACGGTCTTACGACTTTATGGAGACCTGTGTTTTTGGTAAACAGTCAACATTCAACCT
This sequence comes from Lactuca saligna, assembly GCF_052625555.1. NCBI lineage: Eukaryota > Viridiplantae > Streptophyta > Magnoliopsida > Asterales > Asteraceae > Lactuca > Lactuca saligna. The sequence continues at coordinate 51,829,233 of NC_136420.1, read as the reverse complement.
AATATTTAAAGTGGTTTGTCTTTTTTTTAGTTTGACTTAGGGGTGTTGAACGGGTAATTTTTTCGGGTTTCGGGTAATTCGGGTTTTTCATGTTAGAAAAATTACCCGTTACCCTACCCAAACTAAATTCGGGTAATTCGGGTATCGGGTCGGGTTTGGGTAATTCGGGTATTACCCGAAATATATGATTTTTTTTTTTGAATTTCACCTAAAAATAAATTTAATGAAATAAATATGTCGTACTTTATTAGTCTTGTTTATATAAACAAACGAGACATAAACGAAGTTACTCAAACTTTGAACTAGAGGTGGCAATCATGTCGTGTCGTGTCGGGTTCGTATCGTGTCGAAACACTAAACGGGTTGAAAGTGCTTGACCCTAACCCGACCCATTTAATTAACGTGTGTCGTGTTAACCCGTTTATTTTCGTGTCGAGTTCGTGTTGGGTTTTGGGTTAGGGCTATAGATGGAAATGTGTCGTGTCATGTGAGGTTAAAAGATTGAGCGTGTTGAAAGAGTAGGAGTTAGGTAGGTAGAAAGGAAAAGCTAATACTTTAGAGGCAAAATAGTTGAAGTCATAGCAAGTTCAGATGAAAAAATTAAAAGAGTGGGAGTTGGGGACACGGATGACAAAGGTCATGAGGATGCGAGAGTGGTGAAAGAGACTGGATAGTTTGGGAGAGAATGAAAAATTGAAATGAAGTCTTGATCTAGATGGCTAAGTCATTTCAACATTACAAAACAATTTAATTCGAAGGCTTTCTTTACTTATGGTTTTGATTTTGTATCTCTTTAGTTTGTTTAAATAATTCAAAAATACTTGCATATAAATAAACGGGTCATTTTCGAGTCATATTCGAGTTGAAATTCTCAACCCTAACCTTACCCATTTAATTTCCGTGTCGTGTCGTGTCAACCCGTTTATTTAAACGGGTTGAAATATCTTACCCAAACTCGTTTATTTCGTGTCGGGTTCGTGTCGGGTTTCGTGTCGTGTCAATTTTTGCCACCTCTACTTTGAACATTGAGATTTTCTATTCAATAATACATGAGATATAAAGTATTTTTTTAATGACTTAATCTAATCTAATAAGATGTTAAAAAACAAATACCTAAAGATCTTAATTTAAAAGTTTAAAATGTTTAAGATAAATATAGTCATAAGTTTTGCCATGTTCTAAAGTTTCGTCAAGATAATTAGTTTGTTAGTTCTAATAAAAACTATAATATAGAAAACAGTTAAGTTTTAAAGAACGTGATGATATATAAAAATTACTTTTAATATTGTTAGTGTCGTACTGCCATAATAAAAATATTTATGTTTTATAATAATGATATTAGTTTAAGCGTGATCAAATACCTGTTATATAGTACAAGCTCTACAAAAAAAATGAAATTTTAAAATAATTTGGGTAATTCGGGTATACCCGAAACCCAAAAAATGTGCCATTTACCCGACCTGGAAAAAAATCGGATAACCCGATTACCCGGAAAATTTTACCCGATACCCGATTTACCCGATACCCGAAAAAATCGGGCGGGTAATTCGGGTATCGGGTATTTTCGACAGCGCTAGTTTGACTAAAAATCAAATGCAATTTAAGTTCTTATTTTGCATGTTACCATATTCTTTTTAAAAACATAAGGATATAATTACAAGGACGGGGTGTCTTTTATGAACCGTAATTTTTTTTTTTTTTTTTTAAATTACAACTTCACAAATAAATGCATGTAAGCTTTCTTGATTAAAAACATTAAATTTAGAGAATATAAAACTACAAAATGTAAAATTCGATAAACACCAAATAATAGAACACATTAAATTAGAAAAGGAAGTAAAATATTTATGAAGTTGAGCATGTCATAATCAACTTCAAGCTTTAAACTTTCCATGATCAACTATTAACAAAGTGCTCTTCAAGTTTTTTGCTTCCAAAAGTATATGCGAGAACATAACTGAAGTTGTCAGTCCTCTTTCCAATAGCCCCAACTTGTTCTGACTCAACAGCCAAACCGCGAGAAATAAAAGTAGTAGCCATTAGTAAAAATCAACAAACGAACACTATTATTTATTGTATTTAACAAAAAAAAAAATACACCGTTTATGCAATTCAGACTCATTATTTACATACATTTACACTTTATCGATTAGCTTCTCAGTAAAATTAATTCTTTTAAACATTTGGTTATCATGAGATTCAAGGTATAACAGTAAGTAATAAATATAACGAAAATCCCATCAACTCATCATTCGTTTAAAATATTTAAAATAATAACACAAAAGAAGGTAGTGAACTAATCATGAAGTCCGAAGAGACCATATTTGAAATAAAACCTTAAAATTAGAACAATTTTTTTACCAAGTCTTTTTTTGTGTTAATCTATGAACTACATGCATGATGAGTTTTCTGTGGCATTCAACCGTGTTAAAGCACTAATCTAACACACACACACAAAAACCTTAATAGATACCTTAATAGCTGCAAGCTTTAAAGGCAAGGCACAAAGACATGACTTCACCAACTTGTAAATCAAAATATCTAAATGTTACGAACAAGATTAGTATTTTTTATATAGACCCAACTCACATATTGAGCTAATAATAAACGATTAACTATTCAACTTAATATGTAAATTGGTTTGTCTTTTTTTAGTTTGACTAAAAATCAAATGCAATTTGAGTTCTTAGTTTGCATGTTACCCTATTCTTTTTCAAAACATAAGGATATAATTACATACAAAAGGAGGGGTGTCTTGTATGAACCTTAAAATATCCATTTATAAAAATTACAACTTTACAAATAAGTGCATGTAAGCTTTCTTGATTAAAAACATTAAATTTATAGAATATAAAACTACAAAATGTAAAAAAAAATAAACAAAAAACAATAAAACACATTAAATTAGAAAAAGGAAGTAAAATATTTATGCAGTTGAGCATGTGATAATCAACTTCAAGCTTTAAACTTTGCATGAGAAACTACGGACATGCAAATTTGGTTGAGTATGCACTCGTGATGGAGGAAGACGATCCGGTCTCCTTCAAGGAAGCTATTTAGAATGGCAATAATGAGAGTTGGTTGGCTGCGATGGAAAAAGAGATAGAGTCCCTTCGAAAGAAACAAACTTAGGTGGTGGCCCATTGCTTGTAGGGAAGATAGTTATCGATTGTAAGTAGTTGTACAAGAAAAATGAGGAACCTTTAGAAATCGGTGGTACAAGGTACAAGGAAAGACTAGTAGCACAGGGTTTACATAAAGAGAGGGAGTAGACTACAATGAGATATTTTCTCCAATATTGAAACACACTTCCATCCAGGTGTTGTTGCGTAATGTTGGTCATGGTGATTTGGAGTTAGAACTAGTCGATGTAAGGAAATCTATATGTATCAGCCTGAGGGATTCAAGGTTGTTGATAAGGAAAGTCAAGTATGTCGCTTAAGGAAATCACTATATGTATTGAAGCAATCTCCTTGACAGTGGTACAAGAGATTTGACTCTTTCATGCTGAAGCATGGGTTCTCCAGAAGTATGTATGATTGTTGTGTTTACATGCAGAAGCTTCATGGAGGTGATTATATTTATCTTCTTTTGTATTATGGTTGACATGCTTATTGCTTCGAAGAGCAAGGTGGACATAGATAGGCTGAAATCTCAACTTGGTAAAGAGTTTGAGACGAAAGACATGGGAATTGTCAGTAAAATATTGGGTATAGAGATTAAAAGAGAGAGGTTAAACCATTGATTGTTCTTGAGCCAGAAAGGCTACATTGAGTGAGTTATTGTGAGGTTCGAGATGCAAGATGCCAAGTCATTGGTGACTCCATTGGCTCCATATTTTTGGCTCTCTAGTAGACAATCTCCCACTACAGCAGAAAATAAGACATACATGGAGTGTATACCTTATTCCAGTGTAGTCGACAATTTGCGTATGCCACGGTGTGTATACATCCATATATTTCACAGGCAGTTAGTATGGTCAGCAGGTTCCTGGCGAACCCAAGGAAGGCACATTGGGAAGCTATGAAATAGGTCTTGAGGTATTTGATCGGAACCACATATATTGGTTTATGCTTTGGTGTAAATACATGTCGAATTAATGGATTTGTGGATTCAAATCATGCTGGTGATCTGGATAGATGTCGATCTACTACTGGTTATGTGTTCAAAATGCATGGTGCTCCAGTTAGTTGGCGATCGATGCTATAAGCAACAATGGATCTTTCTACTACAGAGGCTAAGTACATTGCGATAACAGAGGGTATAAAGGAAGCACTATGGTTGTGGGGTTTTTTTAGATGATTTGGGGTTTGAGCAAGATTGTGTAGACCTATGGTGTCATAGTCAAAGTGCGTTTCACTTAGCTAAGAATCAAGTTTATCATTCTCATAGAAAACATATAAATGTTATATATCATTTTGTGCAGGATGTCATAGAGGATGGTGATATTTCTATTATGAAGGTACATACATATGAGAATGCACCATACATGCTAACTAAGGTAGTATCAGGTGGCAAGGTTTTCACAAGTAGGACGATATGATCTTATGATTAAGATCAAGACCCCGATCTTGATAGCCTCGGTTTAAATAATCACCCAGGACACACAAGAAAAAGTATCCACAAATGTAATCAGGCATACATGCGGGTCCCTGACATTAGAAATTTAAACTGTACTAGCTAATGATGTCTATAAAGCCGTCCATAAACATTTAAGACTTTAGATTTTTTTGCTATTTATCTAACTAAGAAACTGAAGCGACCACATAGATTTTAGAAGAATCACAACAACTATTAATTATTTACCTTAAGTTAGAGCAACTCAACGGCTTAAGACATAATAAATAAGAGATAAGAGGGACAAGATCGAAGGAAGAGAAAAAAACCATAGGGATCTCAATTATTTTTTTGTATTTTTGTGACTTGGGACAATATGTTTTTTTTATCATAGCATAAGTATGCCTAGGAGATTTTGAACAAATATAACATGATTAATTGCAGGATTGCTCATACTCCATATACACATGTGAAAATCGATGACACTAACCCTTTAGTTACGAATCCAACAATATATCTTTGTCTCGTAGGTCCACTGCAATATCTTAATTTTACCTGTACAGAGCTTACTTATGTTGTCCAATAGATTAACTTATAACTTATTAAGATGTTGATTAGGTTGGTTTCACTGATACTAGACACTCCATATCACTCCACATAAGGTTATTTTGTATTTTTGGGTTAAAATTTATTGTCTTGATCTTTAAAGTGACAAGGAACAATTTCTAGATCAAGTGTCAAAATTGAATACAATGGCATTGCGAATGTTGTTAGTGGTTGTCGAGGGCAACAAAATTAATACACTAAATATTACACACTAAATAGTGTATAGTGGCAAAGGGATAGTATCCACAGAGATTGGTTCAATTTTATAACTCTATGAAAAGTCTATTTGTAAAAATACTTGTAAAATGACAATAAATTAAAAATGGGGGGTTTGGTCTTTTTGATTGTTTGACAAAATTAAAACTAGATAGAATGTAAATATAACAAGTAAACAATTAAAGGATTTGATTAAATTCAATGAAGCGAAATTGGTTGATTTTGGGATACACCACATGGATGACATAGTTGACTTATTATTAGACTAAATGGAGCAAATCTTGTAAGTTTGTTTAACTTGGCTATAGTAATTCGTAAGCATAAATTGCCTCAACTCTTCTTAGAAATTACAATAGTTAGAGGAGCTCTAACACATCCCCTTAATTAAAGTCACAAGATAAATGAAGCATATAATTAGCTTTAAGTTCTAAGAATTACCAAGTCCAAAAGATAATCAAATGCTTACATTATCATTATAGAAGAAACATTTACATGGTCTAAATGAAATGACAACAAACATATAAATCATTTGTTTCTTACTAATTTGAGGGTCCATTACTTAACCAAGAAATTAGTCAACAAAAATAAGCATTCATTCATCCAAGCTCATGCTCAAAGATAAATAAACACAAAAAAGATGTTTAACTAGAAAACATTTCCATAAACTTCAAACACAAGATAATAACAAGTCTTCAAAACAACTAATCATCCATGGGTTGAACCCTAATCAACCAAATGAAAATCTGTTGGATCAAAAATATGGTTTATACTTTACTTTTCTAGGCGTTAATAGTTTTTGGTCGTGTAATATGTTTTTGTAGTGGTGTTTACGGTCATGATGGGTGTTTACGGTCGTAAACAGATTTACGGCCGTAAACTCATTTACGACCCATGTTCCCCTCCCCCCCACATACATACATATATATATATATATATATATATATATATATATATATATATATATATATATATATATATGTGTGTGTGTGTGTGTGTTAGTGGTGAGGAGTGCAGGAGGAGATAGTGTATGGTCAAGAGGCAAGAGAAGGAGAGCATATTGTAGAGAGAGAAACTAGAGAGAAGAATAGTGTGTGTGAGAGAATCTAATGTATATGGAGCATCACTCATATCTTTGAATACATCATAGATTCAAGTTATTCTTCTTCTCCTTATTCTTCATTACATCTGGCATCATCCGTTTGATTGGGATTCCGCACCATCAAACGGACCTGGTTGATACACAACCAGATTGGGGACTTACAATTGGTATCAGAGTTTGGTTGTATCAATCAATTTTTTCAGATTTAGAGCTTATTTGATCTTATTTTTGAAGGATTTTTGCATTTTGGATAGATCTCTGAAAAATAGGGGGTTTGTTCTTCGTGTTTTTGATAAAAAGGGGTTTTTGATCGAGTTTTGGAGCTACAAAGTCGAAAAAACACTGTTTTTGGTTGTAACCAGCGAGGGGGTGCCGGCGTGTACGGCTAGCAGCTAGGGTTTCCGAGGAGTTTACAACTCAGCAGTATTGCACGTGTACGGTCAGGGTTTGCGCTCCTCGCCTAGGATTCGTGGTCAGCCTATAGGGTCCGAAGTTCGTACTGTGTTCATTTAAAAAAAAATAGGGACCAATTTTGGAGGTGCCAAGTTTCGAACCCTAGTCACCAACATCCACAACAAAGGCATCTTACCAATTGAGCTAGATTGCTTGTTGATTTAAACCTGTGCATTTTAATTCAAAAGGCTTCTCTAGTTCGACTAATTTCGCAAAATTGACACTTTTAGCCCAAAATTTAAATTTCTTTTAATTTTAAGTTCTATTTTCTTCCAAAAATTTTAGCTTTTAATTTTTAAATTTCTAAATTGACCTTTGACCTCAAATTTTGACTTTGGCTTTTCAAGTTTGACATTTGACTTTAAACTTTAACTTTCTCGTTTAACCTTCAAATTTTCAAATTTAGCTTTTCGATTTGACCTTTAAGTTTGACTTTTTAAATTTGACTTTTAAGGTTGACTTTTGAGTTTTTAGTCAAAGAATTAAAAAAAAAAAGAGTTCCGCACTTATTCTGGTAAATGAAGTTTCATGTACTCCAGCTTGTGAAACTACGATTAAATTTCTTTGCGAACAAATTGATTTGCTAAAAAGAGAAAATGAGGAAATGAAATATGAGAGGTACACAATTAGGAATGAACAGAAACCATTAAAAGCACAACTAGAAGCCAAAATCAAGGATTTCTGAAAACTTTAAGAAGAAGATAACAATAAATGTGAAAATTATGACTATATTAAGAGACAACTTGTTGAGTTAACTGGTGAACTTGACACATTGAAAAATAAGTTTAAATGCATATTTTAATTTCAAAAAATTTGATGTGTCAAGTAAAGTAGTTGCGTCCATGATAGAACATAGTTTAAAATTCAAAGATAACTAGCAAAAGGGTATAGGGTATGATAAAGCGCCTCATCCTTTTAATCACATCTATGAGTATAACCTTTTAACCAAAGAAGAAATTAACAGAGAGGCACATCTCATATATGGAAAACCTATTGTATTTGTGCCGGCAAGTGGTCCTCAAATTGAAAATACTAATGCTTCTACTTCCTATGCAGATCCACCACTAAGTCATTGCAATCAAGCAGCTGAAGAGAGTGTATCTGATAATAATATTGTTTCAAAGTCTGATGACTTAAATTTTTTTGATATATTTGATGATATCTTTGATAACTCTGTCGTGGTTGTGCCAGAAAGTGTTGAGCTGAACAATTCTAATGCTTCTACTTCTTATGCAAGTAAAGTAATGGAAGATGAGAACAAGAAGAAAACTATTGAACAAACCAATGTCTCCATGAACCCTAAATCTGTTGCTTCAAACTCAGTTGCTTCTGATCAACCTGTTGTTGAGAAATACAAGAAACCAAAACAAGCGAAACAGAGTGCTTGTTGTAATTGTGCTTGTAGGAACGATAAGAGACAAAGCATGGATATGCTACCAGGGGCAGGAAGAAACAACTTCCCAGTGAAGAAAAAGACTTGATTTCACTGTGGAACACCTGGACACATTGCTAGAAATTATCCAAATCGCGCTTACGTTCCCTACTACGTACATGGCTGGCAGAACGCACCAAGATGGAGATTTTACAAAACAAATCCCTCAAGGTCACGTTTAGAGAATGGCGATTGGAATGCCACGAAGGGTAAGAGTTCAACTCCCAAGGCCAACAAATCAACTCCCAAGGTCAAGAAGGGTATGTCGGCCAGGAAGCCCAATCCAAGAGATGCTCCAGTGAAACCAAAATCAAAGTAATCTCAAAGATCAGGTTTATATACAAAAGCAAGTACCGAGGCACCCACTGGATCGAACAAGAAATTGGTTAAACCCAACTACAAATGGGTACCAAAGGTTCAATCTCCCAAATCATCTAATGTGCCTAATATTTCTTCATCTTCTGTTTGTGATAAACAGGATATGTCATGGGAGAGAGTTCCTTGCATAGACGACAAAAGTCAACCCAATTTCAAAATGGACTAGGTTCCAAAGACCAACTGATCCCGCTCTGTGCTGGAGCAGCTATGGAGGCATATCATCAGATTTCGGTTTGTTGGTAATGGTTGTTCCAGGCACATGATAGGATGCATATCTCAACTGTACAACACTCAAAACTTTGTTTGAGATTATGGGTTAAAACCTTAAACCCATGGGTTTAAACCCAGAACCCGTGAGTGTATGGGTTGAACCCAAGAAACCGAAAAACCGCCCAAACCGACCTCAGAACCCAAGAAACCGAACCGATCAGAAACCGATCCTATTGGGTTCTAAAAACCAGAAACCGACCATTTATGGGTTGGGTTGGGTTTGAGTCCAAAACCGACCCAAACCGACCCATGCACACCCCTATAAATATTTAGTTTGTTAAGAAAGGGTCCTAGGAATATTCAAAGTTTACACTCGGCTTCTTTATCTTTTAATACAGTAAAATATGCCCTCAAAAAAGTTAATAAAATAATAGAAATCCGGCAGTCGAAAGCACTTCAAGAAAACCAACGCAATCCACCGCTCGCCGGCCTAGTGGCCGATTAACAATACATGTTCTTATATAATTAAATTAAATAACTGTTAGATATTTAAATTTTAAGGTGAATTAAAAATTTAATTTAATGTATGGTTGTTGATTGGAAAAAAAATTTTGTTTATGTTAGCTTGTATCGTTATCATCTACATGAATAAAAATTAACTTCATTTATTACTATTCCGTACTACCAATCCCAATAAACATCTCCATTTATTACAATATGTTAATTTAAACATCATGATCATATCATATGGCTTAACTCATAGTAAATCATCATAAAATCATACTACACGTGTAATGATCATTTCATATGGCTTATCAATCCATACGCATCACGTGATGTATTATAAAATATTTGCAAGTATTTTTAAACAAATTAGCCTTACAATGCCCCATACATATTACATAACACTTTATTACCCGATTAATCATCGTTTAAAAAAATACACAATTATTTATATGAACTAAACACAAAATACCGGATTAATCATCTTTAAAAAAATACACAGTTATTTATATGAACTACACACAAAATGCCAAATGGAAGAAACCAATTAGAAAAAAGATAGCTAAAACAAATGAAATATCGGTCGTTTCATTGACTTGTTATATCTTAATTCAAAACTATATAAACTTATCATCTCCATTCTTCTATTCATCACTCGTTACACACCTTACTTTTCATAACCAAAAATGAATACCAATAGTTTTTCCACTGTTTTTAACTCACTATTATTATTTCTCACTTTGGTTCCTTCAATCTCAGCCGTTGGATCTCCAATCAACATATGGCCCAAACCAAGATCCTTCATCTGGACCACCCCACAGGCAATCCCTTTCTCCCCATCTTTCGCCGTTACTTCTCCGCCGCACCCCTACCTAACACCGGCGGTTAACCGTTACCTCAGCCAAATCCAAACCGCTAACTACAACCCTTTACTTGCTCCGGCAATCAACTTCACCACCTCCCTGCCGTTACAAACTTTAACGATCACCATATCAGATCTCAAAGCAACGCTCTCCCATGGCGTCAATGAATCCTACACCCTCACTATCCCGTCCAAAAGCACCTCCGCTACTCTCACAGCGGCGACGCCTTGGGGAGCTATGAGAGGACTGGAGAGTTTCTCGCAGCTAGTGTGGGGAAGCCCTGCCCGAGTGGCGGCCGGATTGGTGATTTCCGACTGGCCAATCTTCGAACACAGAGGGATTCTACTGGATACATCAAGGAATTACTATGGTGTTGAAGATCTTTTGAGGTTGATTGGAGGTATGAGTGCTAATAAACTGAACGTGTTTCACTGGCACATAACGGATTCGCATTCGTTTCCATTGGTTCTGAAATCGGAACCGGCGCTCGCCGGAAATGGATCGTATGGATCGGATATGCAGTATTCGACTGAAGATGTAAAGCGGATTGTACAATTTGGGTTGGAACACGGTGTTCGAGTGATTCCGGAGATCGATATGCCAGGTAAATCTCGTTTTCCATAAATGTGTATGTGAGTCGTTGTTCTTCAAGTACTTATCAATGGCTCTTTTTTCTTATCGTTTTGCAGGGCACACGGGGTCATGGGCGGAAGCTTATCCGGAGATCGTAACTTGTGCTAACATGTTTTGGTGGCCGGGGGCAGCGGAAGACCGGCTGGCAGCAGAGCCAGGAACCGGCCACCTGAATCCTTTAATCCCCAAAACGTACGACGTACTGAAAAACATCTTCACAGAACTCACAACTCTATTTCCAGATACATTTTTCCACGGCGGAGCCGATGAGGTCGTTCCCGGATGTTGGAAAACCGACCCCACAATCCAAAAGTATCTTGCTAACAACGGCACTCTCAGTCAAGTCCTCGAAATTTTCATCAACTCTACCTACCCTTACATTCTGTCGCTCAATCGCACTGCCGTCTACTGGGAGGATGTTATTCTCGACGGCGAAATCAAGGTAAATCCTTCGATTCTCCCACCGGAAACCACCATTATGCAGACATGGAACGGCGGCCCCAACAACACGAAACGGTTGGTGTCGGCGGGTTACCGGACAATCGTGTCGTCGGCGGATTACTATTACTTGGACTGCGGGCATGGCGATTTCACCGGGAATAACAGTATATACGATCAACCCCCAGGTACTGAACAGGGAAACGGCGGATCATGGTGTGGACCTTTCAAGACATGGCAGTTGATATACAACTATGATATAACATACGGGCTGACGGAGGCGGAGGCGAAGTTGGTTTTGGGTGGGGAGGTGGCTTTGTGGTCGGAGCAGGCGGATGCGACGGTTCTTGATTCAAGGATTTGGCCAAGGTCGTCGGCAATGGCGGAGGTGTTGTGGTCCGGCAACCGGGATGAGGCCGGGATGAAGAGATCCGGGGAGGCGACGGATAGGTTGAATGAGTGGATAAATAGAATGGTGAAGAGAGGGGTGAAGGCTGAACCGATTCAACCGCTTTGGTGCATTAGAAATCCTGGCATGTGTAATACCGCTATGACTGCTTGATTTTTTTATTTTTGAAAAAATATTTTTCTTTTCGTATTATGTGATTGAAAAAAGCTAATTGAAAATGAGTGTTCGTCTTTTATTAACATCACTAGCTAAGTTTATTATGAATTACAAGATCAACCTGAACCTACTCCAAACATAGAAATTACTTAAGTTTCTCGCTCTTTCTAGATGGTAATAATAATTATATCAATCTCTTCAGCAACACCATAAGATATAAAAAGAACATCCAGACTCACCATTGAGCCAAAAGAAGTGTGGCCTTGATTTTGTATCATGATTTGTAGGTGACTCGATCAACCAATAAAATATTTCAAGATATGTAGGTTGGACATCCTTATAAATGAAATCAAGAGATTTTGTAAATAAGTAAACTCAATTAAATCAAGAATCACAACAGTTACCTTCGTCATGTATACTTGATTACTTCAAATTTAATTATAGCATAATCTTTGTAAAATAGTTGCAACTGACACAAAACGGTCGACTTTAGTATCCTTTATAAATTAATTGCACACAAGTTCAGACAAATGTAAATGTTTGTATGAACTTTAAGGTCACAAGTTTTGGAATATTGCTCATGATTCCGAGTCTAATAACAGCCAGAAAGGTATAATTTTTTACAAATATACACTTCAATTTCATGTACGTAAGTGAATTTGTGCATTTTTGGGGCTATTTAACACAAAAAGCATTTTGGGTAACTTTTTCATTAATATATATATATATATATATATATATATATATATATATATATATATATATATATATATTAGTGGTTTAACTACAATATTGCACACCATATAATGGGTGATCTATAGTTTTCTCTTATTATAGTAATGCACATAGATAGTCCACGATAAGAATAAAAAGGTACCATTTTACAAACAATTAAAAATAAGAGATAGAGTAACGGGTACATGCTATCTGAAATTGAGACTGCTTAAATGGTTGCCTGTTTGGTAATACAACATATTGGTCCTTTTTCAAGCTTGTGATTAGTTTACCAATTAAGTTGAAATAGAATTTATATTTTATAATCAATGAACAGGTACAAGTTAAAGCAAAATTTGACTTTGAGGGTCAAATGGAGTAATTTCTATTTTCAGAATTCCTACTGACATTTTAACGTTTGAAAGAAAGTTTAGATCGTTATGTTAATCACTTTAGTGAAGGGGCAGTACGAACATTTTTTTTTTCAAAATAATAGCATAATCATGCCATATATATGAATTTGGCAACAAAGTATTTGACTAAAAAGTCAAAAGTTATCTACTTTTGGAGTATAACAGTCGGAAAACATAATCCTGAGTTTTCATGAATGCAAATAAAAACGTTTTTAAGTCCATGATAGTAAATAAATGAACATAACTTTTTTGATTATGGAAGTCAATGAGACTACATTTCATCTTGAAGTTGCTAATAAGACTTTACAAATTTCTAGGATTTTTAGAACTACTTGCCGAAACAGAAACAGGAAGATAACGCATTTATGTTCAAATGTAATGAATATAAACCGTTTTTCACATTTTACAAGAAGTAGGCTATGAGAAAGTGACAAGAAACGTATAGGGAAAACATACGTTTAAAGTAAAATATAAGGCCATATGGTATACTAACCACGAGGCTGTTCGTGGTTGAGCTGGTCACGAACAACGGTCGTGCACACCGCCCCGTTGGTTCGTGGTAGCTCGTGCTCGTGGTCTTTCGTGTTCCACACAACAAATGTAAACGCCCAATCAAATCCAATCCCCGTTTGACCGTTGCTACTAGCCGTTGAACGGCTAATTTGGTTTTTAAAAAAAAAAGATTACCCACTTTATTTACCTATAAATACAACACCTTAACTTCTTAATTTTTACACTATTCTTTTCTTTCTTTATACACAAACTACACACTACATCTTCACAACCAAAAACCATGGATCCCAACCAAAACACCCCTCCAAACTACAGAAATCGCAAACCTGATAACGCTTTTGCGTTAGATACGACACCTCGCCAATTCCCGATTATGTAGTCACCTCAAGGCGGTTTTGGTTCCCCTATCCAATAAACACCACTTTTCCAACAACAATATCAACATTTTCCGGCTTTCCAACAACAACAATACCAACAATTTCAACAATTCCAACAACTACAACAACTCCAACAACAATCGTCACAACAACAACAACCACCAATTTCACAACCGCCAAGCTCACAACCACCACTTTCGCCGGATTTTGTTCCGGAAACGCAACCTTCACCGTAACCTCAACCAAAAAAGAAAAATGGCAAAAAAACCGGCCCGACCCACTACCACCTAAGAAAGGGTCCCATGGACAAAAGAAGAAGAAGAAAAGTTAGCAGAGGCATGGGTGGCGGCTTCCGAAGATCCAATTGTAGGAGATAGCTAGCCTTACGAAAGTTTTTGGGACAAAGTCCGAACCATTTTTTACGAGTTAACGGAAAGTGAAACTCGAAATGCCGATCAAATTACGTCGAAATGGCGAGATATTCGACTAAAATGCACCGAGTTTGAAGGAATCTACAACAACCTCCTAAACATATGCAAAAGCGGCTCGAACGATTTTGATGTTTTCAAGGCGGCCATGGACCAATTTGAAAAAACAACGCCAACACGCAAAACTTTTCCGTATATAAAATTGTGGCTAAAATTGAAAGACGCCCCAAAATGGAAAGAGCAAACGGAAGGAACTTCCCAATCTTCTGGTTCCAAGCATTCGAAAAACCCAGATGGAACTTCTCAACAATCTGACGGCCGAACACACATCGACAACAACGGCGATCTAATAGATCTTGAAAACGACCAACATCTTCGTCGGCCCGTTGGAAGAAATAAAGCAAAAAAAGCGTCGTCAACATCTTCGAATTCTAGTGTTGTGGATATGTTTGGTGATAAATTTGATTGATATGTGCAACTTCAAGAAATGAAGGCCGAGGTGATGGCTCGAATGGAACAAAAAATGATCGAAGCACAAACATCATTTCAAGAGGCACAAGAGACACTCCAAACAAAAACCGATATGGAAATCTTGAAAATGAAAGCGGACGACCTTGAGGGCGAAGACTTGGAGCTTTTTCAAGCAATGAAAGAGTCGGTTCGAGCTGACGTAGGCGTAGGGGTAGTTTATTTTATTTATGGTTAGAATTTTTAGTTTTTTTTAATGTTTTTTTTTTTTAATTTAACTAATGTAATTTTATTTTGATTGTTATTTTTATCTTTTTTTTTTTTAATTTCAATTAATGTAGTTTTTATTTAATGTAATTTGGTATTTTAATTTAATGGAAAAACTAGTATTAAAAAAATGACTTTAATGTATTTTTGAATTAAATTTAAATAAAAAACTGAGGTAAAGTGGTGTGTTTAGTGGTAAGTATCTCATGTTAGTGGTAGTGGAATGTGGTGCTGATGTGGTACCCACCACATATGTGCTATGTGGTTGGTATAACGGATGGTCTAAGTGTGACATCCCCACTTTCACGGCCAGAAACGACCGGTTTTGTTTATGCTTGTTTGAAAATCAGAGTAATATTTTACATAAAAGTGTTGCGGAATTTACTCCCAAAATAAAAATATGATAAAGATTTATCAAAGCATTTCCGTAGAAATGTGTTTCATTAAAAAGACTCGGGATGTCATGTTCGATACAGATCAAAAGCATAAACAGTACATTATAAGTCTTACAACAGTTATTTACAACTACTGGCCTATAATCCAAAAATCCTTCATCATCATCCCAATTATGTTCTGGGTCCACTAACTGTAAAACAGAAAGCTGAGTGGGTCAGGCTTGGGAGCCTGGTGAGCATATACGGTTTTCATCCAAATTCATAACTTCAATTCTCGTTTAGGTTGTAAATTGTAGAACTCAATCCAAAATCGTAAGAATAACAACTTCAATGTAATTGTATATATAGGGTGTTTTTGAATAATCAAATCATTATCTTCTAAAAAAATGGGATCCTAAGATATCATCTTAGAGATTTCCGGCTATTAATCTAGAAAAAAGAAAGAAATCAGTTATATTGATTCAAATTTACAAATTAATTGACTTGCTTATTTTATGAGTTTTAAAATTCAAATCATTATCCCAAATTGATTCATTTATGTGGGATATTCTATGAGATAAATTATGAATGATAATGACTTTAATTTGACTCTCAAATATTTTGCAGATTTAATTGGATTAGATTAGATTTTATAGATTAATAACCAACTTAATGATATGCTTATTTAAAGAGTTATTAAAAAAATGGATTTAAATTTTGAAGCCAAAAGCTATAAACAAGGGAGTTAAATTATAAACAATTGTAATTATACAAATTGATATATTCTATATAAATAGAATGATATGTTTCGATTGATAACATAATTGTTGAATTTAAATATTATATAATTAAATGTAATTGTGTTTGAATTCTATTTAAGAAAGATGATTAATTAATTTGATATAATGATGAAAAACATATGATTGAAATACAATCAAGAGCCTTGATTGCTTCATTGGTGAATTAAATGTTCTCTTTTAATAATATTTAAAAATGTGGTTTTAAAATAGTTGAGAGTGGTTTATATATAGAAAATAAAATGATGATTTTTTTCCTAAAAACCAATAGTGAGTTTTGAGAGATATGATGAACAATCCCTAAGAGCACACGGTATGGGGCTTCTCGTTCTTGTTATTGCCGACGTGGACATGTCTTGACGGCGTGGTAACGTGGGGAACACCCCCCACCCCACCCCTTTCTCGTTTCTTCTCGTTGTGACATGCTTCGTTGTGACAAGAACGAGCCAAAACGCCATTTCCACCAATAATTTTTTTTTTCTCTATCTCTCTCTTTCTCTTTTTTTTCACGTTATAACATTGAAATTTGAATACCATTTCCTATCTAAATGGTGTGGTGCTAAAGATGATGTGTCATTGTGAGGTGACAATTTTTTGATGTCATTACCCACCCATACTCAATGCTCTAAAGTAGTCGAACATGTGCCATGATGGAATGTTGATACCATAGCAACCTTATCTATAAAAGAAACGAACAAATAAATTATATACACCATAATAATTTTTTGTTATTTTAAAAAGTAGTTGTCACTAAATTTTAAAATGAAAATTTTCATATTGTTTACAAGTTGCCAGCAAACATATTTATTTTAAAGGGTAACAAATTCATCTTTTCAATTTTACATATTTGATCCAAATTTTAATTTTTATTACGAATTTGGTCTAAACATTAAATTTTACTACGAATTAATCACAAATTTAGTTTAATTTATAAATTAATTTCTCTACAACCTTTTTTATACTTTTTATACTTTTTATAATATTTTTAAGATTTTTTTCTTAGTATATATATATATATATATATATATATATATATATATATATATATATATATATATATATATATATAAAAGGTTTTAAATCTAGTTATAATTTTTTAAATTTTCATATAATTTTACACAACTACTTTTAAACCAATTATTTTATAAACTTTAATTTTTATTTTTCATACAAATTATCTAAACTTTTTTATAGTATTTTTAAAACGTTTCATAGATTTTTTGTTAACTTTTTTTTTTATACTTTTTATAACATTTAAAAATACTTTTATTAAAGATAAATCGTATGAAAGTGTAGAAAGGTTTTAGAAAATACAAAACAAGTTAACAACATTGCATTAAAATTATAACAAAAGTTTATAAACTTCTTGTTAAAACATATAAAAAGTTGTAAAATTTTAAAATATTTACAAACTATTTTATTTTTTAAACAATATATAAAATGCTCTAAAATAGTTTATAAAAACGGAAATTTATAAGTTAATCTAATTTGGAATGAATTCTTTGAATAGATTTACTTTTCAGATCAAATACATAATAAAATTTAGAATAACCAAAAAATTAAATTTAAAATAAAATTTAAGCCAAAAATATAAATTCAAAATAAAAATATTTTTGCTCAACCTAAAATAACATATAAACATAAAAAAATATATATATAGGGATAATGACTTGAAAGGGTAACAAACTTTCGACTTTGTTCACATTTAGTCACTAAAATTTTTTTCGTTATCTATTTGCCATTAAACTATTGAAACTGTTCACATTTTACCCTTATGATCGGCTGTTACTGGTCATAAAGGTAAAATGTGAACAGTTTCAATAGTTTAGTGAGAAATAGATAACGAAAAAAAAATTATTGACTAAATGTGAACAAAATCGAAAGTTCGTTTCCCTCTAAAAAGTTCAATGGCTAAATGTGAACAAACTTCCTATTGTATTATGTTTTAGCAAGTTATTTATTTTTGTTTAATTGTAGCAACATTTGTTGATGAAGAAATCTATGAAATAAAAAAACAAAATGTAACATCCGGATTTCCAGGTATCATAATTAAAGATTTTTCTTTTGAGTTAAGAAGAGAGACTCGACGAGTTGGCGCCTCAACTCGTCGAGTAAGGTCGCGACTGATAACTCGGATTAATGAATGGACTCGACGAGTCAGTGAGGCGACTCGACGAGTCCGTGCTGTTGGCAGAAACCCTAAATCTTTGGGCCCGAGCCATATTTAAAGGCACTTATGGCCTTCAATTGCGACTACCTTTCCCATAAGTGAGAACCCTATCGAGCTTGAGTGTGTAGAGTGAGAGGAAGAGATATCTTGAGCTTTCTGGTGTGATTTTGCAAGAAAGGAGAAGAGTTCCAGCAAGAAGGGCCAAGGAAGGTTATTGTTCTGAGTTATTCAAGCAAGGAGCTTCATTCTGAGGTACAAAAATGAACCCCTTTCCTTCCCTAATGTGTAGATTCCATTTTGGGGTTAAGGCTTGAATCACTTCATCTTTGGGGTTTTGAATGCCTCAAACCCCTCTTGCAAGTTTGTGTTATAGATTTGGACCCTTCTAGGTCCAGAGAGCCGAGAATATGAAGCTTTAGTAGAGTAAACCTTGGGGTTTGAAGTTAGGAATTTAGACCCTTCTAGGTCCATAGAGCTGAGAATATGAAGCTTTAATAGAGTAAACCTTGGGGTTTGAAGTTAGGAAGCATTTATGGTATATATAGTTACTTTTATCTTACACATAGATATGAAGTATTTTATATAAATTACATGTTATGTGTGCATATTATTTGAATACTTGTTGTCTATGTTGGATGAACGATTTTATACATGTTTTAAAAGATTTAAACAGTATATTTATTTTATATTTACAAATATGTTGCGGATGAAACATAGGTAGATGAAATAGTTGGTGTGTGATGAAATAAAATGATGATAGATAGGTGATGATAGAAAGGCGATGATAATTAGGTAAATAGATGATGATGAATAGGTGGTGTAGGATGAAAGGAGATACCATAACCTTAACTGACAATGTAAGGATGTAGTCATCTACCAGAGTATCGATGGCGACCACGGACTATTCTAGACAACCCAGTGGAAACACCAACAGGCCCATAACCTGTAGGTGATGAATTACGAGTTCAGACGATGTTGTAACTACGTATTCATGCGATGATACTCTAACCCCTTACTATGAATTATGAGTTCAGACGATGTTGTAACTACGTATTCATGGGATGTCACAAATTCCGCATGCCAAACCAATGATCATAATTCACATCAGTGAGAACGGTTCATTTTTTTGTAAAACATAAATCATATTGAAAATTTTGATTTGGTTTTTTATTTCGGTTTTGGTTTTTTGTTTTTTTTTTATTTATTTAAATTTCATAGATTTCTTCATCAACAAATGTTGCTACAATTTAACAAAAATAAATAATCTGCTAAAACATAATACAAGAGGAAGTTTGTTCACATTTAGTCATTGAACTTTTTAGAGGAAAACTAACTTTCGATTTTGTTCATATTTAGTCACTAAACTTTTTTTCGTTATCTATTTGCCATTGAACTATTGAAACTGTTCACATTTTACCCTTATGACCGGTAACAGCCGGTCATAAGGGTAAAATGTGAACAGTTTCAATAGTTCAATGGCAAATAGATAACGAAAAAAAGTTTAGTGACTAAATGTGAAAAAAATCGAAAGTTCGTTACCCTTTCAAGTCATTATCCCATATATATTGCTCTTTGAAAACATTTTTTTTAATTTCTCTACAAGTTCAATATTTTAAAATCATATAAAAAAAGGTTCTATACATATATATATATATATATATATATATATATATATATATATATATTTTTTTTTTTTTGTGATGGTATATAACAGGTGGATAAGAAAGGCTCTCTTTCTTCTTCCCTCTTCGCCTATGTTATCTGCTCAAATCTTCTCCATCTGAAACCCCTCTCTCTTTCTCACACTTTAAGAAGTTAAACCCGTAAGCCATGTCCGTCGCCGGTCGGATTTCTTCAATTACGACCACCATCACACCTCAATCTCACTCCTCTTGCTCTCCTGCCGCAATCCTCCCCCTCCGCCTTCACAAAACCCGAACTAACCATGCCTCTCTCCGCTGCTCCAACTCCTCCTTCTTCAACCCTATCCGTATAACCCCTATCATAACCACCAAATCCCTCAGCCGCAGACCATCCTCCATCCAAATGAGCATGGAGGCCGGAGTCGGGTTAATGGGTACCAAATTGGGCATGATGACGTACTTCGAATCCACCGGCAAGGTGGTTCCGGTCACCGTAATAGGTTTCAGAGAAGGAAACCTTGTGACTCAAGTGAAAACCGAGGATACAGATGGGTACAATGCGGTTCAAGTCGGGTACAGAAGGGTCCGAGATAAGAAACTCACAAAACCCGAGATGGGTCATCTCGAAAAATCAGGAATAATTCCATTGAGGCATCTTCAAGAATTTAGGTTACAATCCGTTGATGGGTTCGAGCCCAATCAGAAATTGGTGTTGGAAGAATTGTTCAAAGAAGGTGATTTGGTTGATGTTTCTGGCACCACCATTGGCAAAGGGTTTCAAGGTCCTCTCTCTCATCTCCCTTCCTTTACCATCAAAATCTAACCACTTCAAAATTGCAACCATTTACGAAACATAAAACATGTGAAAACCAAGAATTTGGTGCCAGATTATCTCGATACAATGAATTGGCCAATTTTCTTATCATCTTCTAGTTGCGAAAAGTTAAATTCCTTTCATGTTGTTGGTGTTCTTATGAATGTTATGATGTGAATAGGTGGTATCAAGAGGTATAACTTCAAAAGAGGTCCGATGTCTCATGGATCAAAGAGTCATAGAGCTCTTGGATCAATCGGAGCAGGAACAACACCAGGGCGTGTGTATCCAGGGAAGAAGATGCCTGGAAGAATGGGAGGGACAAAAACAAAGATCAGAAAACTCAAAGTTGTCAAGATTGATACTGAGCTTAGAGTTGTGATGATCAAAGGGGCTGTTCCTGGTAAACCTGGAAACCTCATCAGAATAACTCCAGCCAAGATTGTTGGAAAGAATATTCCCAAGAGTTAGTTAGTGTCTTTGCTTCTTTGGTGGTTTATATCTTCTTTTTGGATTATTGTTTGTTGTCTATTAAGCTATTTCCATGTCGTTTTTCTTGAAATTTTGTAATGTGAATCATGATTCTGATGAATGGGTATCCAAAAAACTGTATGACTATATAGCAGGTTAATGTCATAAAATGACAATCAATTTTATCTATGGGCGCTCATCTTTTAATGTACTTAATTGACTAATAAACAAATTTTTGGGTTCATTGTATTGAATTTTAACCAGATAGGCTACATGACATGAAATATGACAGATTTTGTCTTTTGCATGCTTGTTGAAATCAACTCTAATTGTGGATGATAACCCAGAACAGGTTTCATTGAGTACGCAAGTAAAAGATAAATGACCAAAAAAACGTACTATTTTCATTTAATGGCATCAACCCTAAATTTAAATGATTGTAGTAATTTCTTGAAAACGAGCTTATGTTGAAGACGTGAAGAGCACATGTGATTTCACAAAGAGGGTTTTAGATTTTTGGAGATGATATTGTTTTTAAATAGAGTAAATTATGAATTTAGTCCTTGGAGTATCTCTTCATATGTAATTTAGTCCAAACGTTTTAATTAAAATTGAAGGTTAAAGTCGTTTTATTTATAACGAATTGACTCATTATTGGTTGAGATTAACGGATTTTTGGTCACACGTTTCACATGAAAATCACATTTTTGGCTTGTTATCATTTTTTACAATATATATATATATATATATATATATATATATATATATATATATATATATATATATATATATATATATATATATATATATATATATATATATCATCAAAAAATAGAACATTGAAATTGTTCCCATCTTTTTTGCACCCATACTTATACCTCAAAAAATAAATGTTGGAACTAATTACTATAAAGCAATGGAGATGTGCGATGATTGAAATAGGTAAACTTTTTAAAAAATATGTAGTATATATAAATTCCATTTTAATCATACGACCATAATTTTGAGACATGAAATGATGAAAACAACAAATATAATCAATTTGGTATTAGCATGCCCAAATTCCTATAATTTGCATTATATTTTAGTATTATAACTTATGGAGATATAGCATTATTTTTGTTATTGTTGTCGTTATTATTTAGAGGTCGTTATTATTTAGAGGGGGTAATTTGAGTATTGTTATAAAATAAAGACCCTAAATGAAAATATGTCTTACTGAAGAACCGGGGTACAAAAATCGTTTTGTCAAAGTTCCTAATTACATCTATTGAATGGCGGAGAGTTTCTGAGAATCGATTAACGATCTCATCATCTGCCTTCTGCCCTAGCACTCACCGGAAAATCGTATTCTGATCTTGCAAGATCCACCTACCTCCGCCTATCACCACCGCGATCTCGCCTCCAAAGTTTCTTCGACTTCCGCTTCTCCTATATATCTCTTCCTCAAATCCCCTTGAGGTAATTATCCATCTAGATCCCCTTCCAATCAATCTGATATAAAATAAATGTTCCTGTAATGCTTTAATTGAAAAAAATATATCTTTTGATCTACATGTTTGATTGCAATCTAGATTAGAAGATAATTTATTATAATTTTATAACACGTAGGCCGATAGTTCATTGGTCTGTGGATTGAGTTCTAGAGTTATATCAGGTTCTTGTGCTAGAGTATGAAGAAATTGTTAATCGCCAGTGTACTTTTGTACTGCCTAGTAGCGTATTGCTTCAGATTTGAAGTTTAATAATTTTGTTCCTTTTGGCTATAACACATTACTCCCTATCTCAGGTGTGATTCTGTAAACAATCTTTAAGATAAACTTAACATTTGAATAGCAGAAAGTTCTTTTAGCAACATCTCCATTGGTGCACACTTGCATATTTCTTTTGAATGTTGTTTATTTTCCTTGCTTGTCATCACTTCTGGTCATTAGATTGGGCCTGAATTATGTACTTTATGGCCATTTCTTGTTTTTTTTTTTTATATATTGTTTGATATATCAGAATTATTTTTTTCCATTTCGTTGTCATTTTCCTTTCTATTGGCATCTACACTGCTTGATCTCTCTATCCTTTACTGTCTGATCTCATTCATTTTCCTTTCTATTCCCATTTTACTCAATTCATGTTATTTTGCATTCAAAAACTTACAAGTTACAAGTTACAAGTTACAACCAAGCTTCTATGATTCTATCCAACATGTAAACTCATGCTCATGCATGAATCTCATATATACCCCCACATGCATGTATATAAAATGTTCTATGTAATTCTTATAATCACTAGTAGTTCATGTCTTATTTTTTCTATATGTGTTACATAAATACATACGTATACTTACTTTAATCCATGTGCACTCTCATTTCAGGTGACAATATTGTCTCCAAAAGAGAGATATGAAGACAATTGCAGCAGTTTTTGTAGCAGTCTTGCTTGTGGTATCTGAACTGCCACTCGGGCTTACCTTCTCACCTACATCCCCTGCATTTTTGTGGTCAAACATCAAAGAAGAGTATGTCTACATTTCATAACAAAAGTTTCAATAACTCTTGTTTCTGTTAGAACTCAAAATTAATCATACTATTTTGCTTGTTACTGTTGGTAATCCTATGATCTCTTTATCCTCTAGATAAACAAGAGAGCTTGTTAAACTTATTATGAGATTAATTTGCAGTTGTATAAAGATATAAGCAGTCATAAAAGGGTTAAACTTGTTTTTATTTAATCATATCCTTAAGTATATCTTTTATGTTCCATTATTGCTCTTCTTTTTTAAATCTTTTACTGATATTGAAACCACAGATCTCCTACAAGCAAAGTAAAGGAAGGTGTGAGTTACCAAACCCTTTCTCCAAAGGACTTGGCTAAATCTGTCATGTCAGAAGGTGGTTGGTCAAACTTACTGGTAATTTTTTCTTACTTAGTTTCATTATTTATTTATTTTTTATATTTCATACAATTGTTTGGAAGCCTTAATCTACTTTTATTTTCTCAGTGCTCTAGTCAGAAACCTGAACAATCTGTTGATCTTGCAATTGTTTTCGTTGGAAAAGAGGTAAGAATCATTCAACACTACAAAAAGAAAAAAAAAATCCAAGAATTCCATTTCTACCCCTCCAGATTCCTTCTAATGTCATCGCCAATTTTTAACAGCCTCTTGATATTTCTGGACGCAAACAAGAAGACAAACCACTTTTTAACTTGCTCAGGGTAATTTTTCAACTAAAGATCCTTTAGTTCAAGTTTTGTAACATTTACCAAATTGCCCCTCATTCTGTTTTCCTTACAGGCTTCCTTCATGAGCTCGACATTTTCCTTAGCATACCCTTACATATCTGCATCTGAAGAGGATGAAGCAGTGCAAGATAAATTAGTTTCTGAGTTTTCAGAAACATGTGGAATTGATGCAGGATTAAACATTGAGAAACTCTCTGACATCAACTCAGTCCATGTAATAATTAATATATCTGGAAGATTTATAAATTTCATAATATATTTAATAAATAATTAAATATGAATGTGGAATGACAGGAATATGTAGCTTCAAGTATGGAAAAGAAACCCGAGGGGCAGACACCACTTGTTGTCTTTACCAATGAAGGAGATGACTCTGAAGGTATGTGGAATTGTAAGTAAATTTTGTAATTAATTATTATTTGAAAATTTAAAATTTAAAATTGAAAAAGAATTGATTTCAGGGGAAGTTTTGTCTAAGCTGATGAGTTCAGTGGAGGAGACAGGAGCAAAATACTCGGTCTTATATGTGTCTGACCCGGTCAATGTCCTGCGTTACCCTTCATATCGCCAGGTGGACAGGTTTCTTGCTGAGTCATCTGGAAATGCATCATCAAACAATTCCACTTGTGATGGAGTTTGTCAAATTAAATCATCGTTGTTGGAGGGACTTTTTGTGGTAACTAATAACTTATCATCTATCTTTACATAATGATATGTCGGACAGGGGTAAAAAAGTAAATATGTTATTAATGTTATGCTGTGATGTGTTTGTTTTTTCTTCAGGGGCTTGTGTTACTGATAATTTTGATTTCGGGTCTTTGCTGTATGGCGGGTATCGACACCCCAACAAGATTTGAAGCTCCTCAAGATTAAAGTTAAAATATCCAACTCTTGTGGTGTTTGCCACTTGTCATTTTATTATTAGTTTGGTCTTTTGAATGATTTTGAGGTTTATTTATTGTCAATAATGGTTTGGTTTGCCTTGTACTGTATTTCTTCAAACACTTTTTTGTAATGCCATAAAACCAACATATATGCAAATTCACTCAAAAACACCACCACACATTCCAAAGTCAAAGTCTTGTAGTTTTATTTTTGTTTTATCACAACACTAAATTCAATGGCCAAGATTAATAAAGGCTGTTGTTAGTTGTTACAGCAATGAATTTTGTCAACTTCGGTGTAGATATCAAGGTTCCAAGATCTGAGGAAGAAAGCAAGCACTACACCACATTATTGTTAGAATATGTCCAGAATTTAAATTCTATCTGATAACCCACGGCTTAGTATTTGGATAAAAAAATAACCCGAAAATTAAGAACAAAGTAAAACAACACCCCTTCTGAGATATAGTCGTCACCACCCAAAATGAATCGCTGGGCAATCCAACTTGAAATTCTCGATACAGACTTCTCAAATCAGCCTCCAAGATCGCCTCCTAATCCTGCCAAGATTAGGATAGCAATGGAAAATAATCTCCAAACTTAGAGAATTAGTTTTAAGGAAACCTCCAAAAACTGTCTTCTTTCCATTCATGATTTCTCCATACATACAGGGAAAAAAAAAAAAAAAAAAAGGAAAACAAAAACCCACCACCCACGTAGCTACGTTTAAGGAAAGTAAAAAAAACTGTTGTAGAGAGCCAAAATAAACTAAAATAATATGGAGAAATAAAATAACATGGGAATAAAAACAAAATACTCTTGACTGATATGTAGGAAACACATGGGGGTAATATCTACAATTAAGTGATGGAAGGTTTTGATTGAATTAGGTTGACCCATGTGTTCACGTGATTGGGTTCTGGAGTCGGTTTTGGATCCGTCGTCTTTAGGAACCTACCTATCATCCTCCCCAGCTTCAGAAATGTTTGCCCTCAAACTTGGAATAGGATCAGCAGGGTCATAGTAAGGTTCAATATCAGCTACATTGAATGTGGCTGCTTCTTTAGGAGTTCCAGGCAGGCTAACCTTGTAAGCATTGTCGTTAACCCGTGCTAAAATCTTGAAGGGACCATCAGACCTGGGGCTAAGCTTGGATCGACGTTTGGCGGGAAACCGGTCCTTGCGAAAATGAACCCATACGAGATCACCCGGTTGAAATAGGATGTGTTTGTGCCCTTTATCACAACGGTACTTAAGGAGTTCATTGGACTTTGTGACTTTGCGAAAATGAACCCATACGAGATTACCCGGTTTAAAATAGAGATTAGCCACCTGCACAACATCATACATGGTATGACAAGCAATGAAATGTGCCATTTTTTAGAAACGATCAACCACCACCATAATAGAATCCTTTTGACATTGTGTTTGGGGTAAGCCGATGATAAAATCGAGACTAACGTCTTCCCACGGAGCAACAGGTACAAGTAATGACATGTATAATCGATGGGGAAAAGAGTGACCTTTGGCTCGGTGGCAAGGTAAACAATGACGACTAAAATGCTCTACATCTCGCATCATCTTGGGCCAAAAAAATTGATTCTGCAGCATTTGTGAGGGTTTTATCTATACCCAGATGTCCTGCTAAACCACCTTCGTGGGTCTCTTTGATTAATAGTAATCGAATACTATGTTGAGGTATACATAATCTCTCTCCCCTGAAAAGAAAACCATCATACAAGTGATAAATTCCAGTAGCATGATTTTGACAGCTAACAATCAGCTCCCCGAAATCAGGATCAGAAGAATATTCGTGCTTGAGGAGTTCGAGACCAATAACCTTCAGCTGTAGAGAATTAACTCATGCATACTTACGAGACAAAGCATCAGCCCCCTTGTTTAATTTCCCTGATTTGTGCTTAATAGTGAAAGTAAAGGCCTATAAATACTCCGCTCATTTGGCATGTCGAGGTTGTAATTTGTGTTGGCCCTGAATGTACTTGAGTGCTTCAAGATCGGAATGCAATATAAACTCCTTGGATATCAAATAATGTTGTCA
Source organism: Lactuca saligna (assembly GCF_052625555.1). Classification (NCBI taxonomy): domain Eukaryota; kingdom Viridiplantae; phylum Streptophyta; class Magnoliopsida; order Asterales; family Asteraceae; genus Lactuca; species Lactuca saligna. The sequence goes on along the minus strand of NC_136420.1, from coordinate 51,801,650 downwards.
ATGGTCTAATGCTCTGACGATTGCATAGAATTCTTTATCATACGTTGAGTATCGCTGTTTCGCATCATTAAGCTTCTCGCTAAAGTAGGCAATTGGATGACCCAGCTGTGACATCACAACCCCAATTCCCACTCCTGAAGCATCACATTCAACCTCAAACACCTCATCAAAACACTGCAATGCCAGCACAGGAGTAGAGGATAATTGTTTTTTTTAGTTCTTCAAATGCGACTTGTGCTTGATGGCTCCAAACAAACTGTTTAAGCTTGGTAATTTCAATCATGGGTGCTACAATAGTACTAATTTTTTTCACAAAACGTCGGTAAAAGGAAGCCAATCCATGAAAACTTCGAACTTGTTGAATAGTTTGAGGAACCGACCAATCCCGAACCGAATGGCTTGAACCTTTTTTTTTGTCAACCTGGATTCCCTAAGCATAAACTAAGTAACCAAAAAATGTTAATGGGGCAGTAAAAAAGTCACACTTTTCTAAGTTCCCATAGAGCTTTTCACGGTCAAGTACTTCGATTAATTGTTGGAGGTGTGATTGGTGATCGTTTTTGGTTTGACTAAAGACCAATATATCATCGAAATACACAAAAGCAAATCTGCCTAGAAACGGTTTTAATACCTGATTCATCAATCCCATGAAAGTACACGGTGCATTTGATAAACCGAAAGGCATAACTAACCATTCATACAACCCCTCCTTTGTCTTAAAAGCTGTCTTCCACTCATCTCCATAAATTCTGATATGATGATAACCACTTCTCAAATCAACTTTTGAAAATATTATGGCACCATGTAGTTCATCAAATAGATCACAATTCGGCGGTTATTGTGGTTGAAAGAGTAAGTGTTTTGGTATCCGTCATGCATGACCCGACGATCAAATAACCAAGGGCGACCCAAAAGTACATGGAAAGCATCCATAGGAATGACATCACACCAAATCTCATCTGTATATGTCCTACCAATACTCAAAGATAGTAGTATTCGATAAGAAACACGTATTCCTTTACCTTGATTGAGCCACTGAATCACATAAGCAACGTTAGTGCAGCTGCCTCATCAATAATTACGGTGCAAACCTTTTGAGCAATGGTACAACGTGTATGAAAATGGCCTCATGTTGCAGGTTCCCACCTTGTTCAGGGGTGTTGCTGAGTGCCCGCCGAACAACAAGACATGCTCCCTCATCAGGTCCAACAAGTTCCTCAACAACAGATTCAACATCCACACCTGCTTCCATTGTCGTGTCAACTATATATGAAGGAATTATCTATCCCTTGGTACTCGGCCAAAGTGATCATTTTCTTTTTTGGACACTCGGAAGCAATATGCCCAAATCCTTGGCATCGGAAACATGGTTTGGAGTTGATTAATTTTCAGGTATAGCAGGATTTTTGTTGGTTGGTACTGTTTTGGGTTGGGTTGAGTTTTTAGTAAAATTTCGTCCAGCTTCAAACTTTCCGTTGTTTCGTTGCTGGTTATCTACCTTGTGGGCCAACGGGGTCAATTCATCTAGAGATGAGTAAGGGTACAACTCCATAATATTAGCAACACAGATATCTAATCCCCCCAAATATCGTACCATAGTCTGTGGGTCATCCTTAGGTAGATCACACTTCATAAGTAAATACTCGAATTCCCGAGAGTACTCCTCTACTGGTCGTTGATTTTCTCTAAGATGGTGTAATTGAGAAAAACTTGCCTGAATGTAATAGGAGGGCAGAAATTTATGTTTCATTAATTTTTTCATCTTTGGCCATTCCTTTACCTTCTTCCCCAACCGCTCTCGCTTAATGCATGTATTAGACAACCATGTTGATGCATACTTTCTCAATTTCATGGCTATAACCTTTACTTTGTGTTCATCAGATGTTTCTTTGTAATCAAAAGCACATTCTACTGTTCTCATCCATTCTAAAAACTCGTCAGGATCAAGTTTTCCATCGTACTCAGGGATTTCAACCTTAATATCACTAGAATGCCACTGACCAGGCCCTCTCGAACGAACCCCTGATCCACTGGTATCGTTATCATCTTCATCTCGGTGGTTAATAGAGAGTTCAAGGATCTGATCTTCTATAGCTTTCATCTTTGCAGTCATTGCCCTTTTTTCAGCCTCAAGACTTTCAAGAACTTTCTTCAACTCAACAGAACTTCAGGTATCCATAGATCTAATACCAAATGATAACCTACGACTTAGTATTTGGATAAAAAATTAACCCGAAAATTAAGAACAAAGTAAAACAGCAACAACACCCCTTCTGAGATACAGTCGTCACCACCCAAAAGGAATCGTTGGGCAATCCAACTTGAAATTCTCGATACAGATACACCATGAGATTCTCAAATCAGCCTCCAAGATCGCCTCCTAATACTGCCAAAATTAGGATATCAATAGAAAATAATCTCCAAACATAGAGAATTAATTTTAAGTAAACCTCCAAAAACTGCCTTCTTTCCATTCATGATTTCTCCATACGTACATGGAAAAAAAAGGAAACCAAAAACCCACCACCCACCACCCACGTAGCTACATTTAGGGAAAGTAAAACAAATTGTTGTAGAGAGCCAAAATAAACTAAAATAATAAGGAAAAATAAAATAACATGGGAATAAAAACGAAATACTCTTGACTGATACGTAGGAAACTGTCACACCCTAAAACCAAGAATGGCGGAAACGTTATGGGGCGGAGGACGTCATGTAAAGTATCATAACAGTGTAAAGTAGTAAACAAGCAACAACATTATCCATTGCATTAATAGTATAATTTTAATACAAGTGTGTTCTTTTCATAAAATAAAACATCATAATAAATAATCCAAATAAAATACGAGTCTTCACTTCTCCGTCTTCTCAAAACCTGGTCATCGTACCTGTCTACTGGTGACCTGAGAATACAAGTTATTTTGAAAGAGTTTATCAGCATAAAGCTGGTGAGTTCATAAGTATTTTAGTGTCATTGATTTGTAAAACTATAAAGAAAAGACTTGTAAATGTTTGATTAAAAGTGTGTATAAGTATGAAAACCCTTGAAAGTCCTATATTTCCTATTAGTAGTAAATGTTGTCTTCTACCAAGACCTGACAGTTTTGAAAGTATGCTTCTTTGTAAGAATGACGGTTTTTCCCATGTATACCTATTATTGTAAAAATATAGTCTACCTCATCGTTTATGTGAATGTATCACAAAATAAAGGTAATAAGGAAAATAATATACTCATTTGAAATCGTATCAAACTATATTCTACCTCATCGTTTATGTGAACGTGTCACAAAGTAAAGGTAATAAGGAAAATTGAATAATCCTTGAGAATGTATCCATTTATCTAGGATAAACACGGCGCGGTAAATCGCCGAATAGTACAATCGAGAACATCCGTAGATGAACACACCTTCTGTAGCAAGCAGCCAGGTGTAGGATGGTTAGTCCAGGAGTGTGTAGTAGTATCTCTTCATATAGTATGTAGTAGTGTCTCTTCATATAGTATGTAAAGTAGTGTCTCTTCATTTAGTGTGTATTAGTGTCTCTTCATTTAATGTGTATTAGTGTCTCTTCATTTAGTGTGTATTAGTGTAGTGTATGTATTGTTTATAGTATGCATTGACTCATGTATGAATTGACTCTTAGTGTGATTCCTTGTACTAGGAATAGTAAATAGTATCTCCTAACTATACCTTTTATAGTTACTAGTAATGTACGTGTATAACCAAAAGTATGCCTTTGCTACCCAAAGGTACTGAATTGACTGATAGAACTTTTATGTCTATATATGTATACATAATATATAACTAATATTTAGACAACATTCAGACAAATAACCGATACCCTAAGGCCACATCCAAACAAGGAAAAGGAATTAAAGCGAGCTAGCAGTCCTAAGTCCTTTAAACATTACTTAGATAACTATAAATAGATAGGCAAGCATTTGACAATATAAAAGTTTAAAAGAAGTTTTGTAAAACCTTTAAATAAGAATTGATGACTTGATGTCAGTTTATAAAACAATTTAAAAGCAGTTTGTTTGATAAGAACAATTTAAAGTATAAGAAATCCTTTGTTTGAAACACAGCTTGAAGTACATGAAAACCTTTGTTTGAAACATAGTTATAATAGAGTTTGAAAGGAAATATATAGTATGTAAGACAATTTGATAAGGAGTTTAACATGTAAAAACGATTTGAGAAATCATTTTGAAGTAGTATGCTTAGTAAAACAGCTAAAAGTATAGTGAAATCCATTTGCATGCTAGTTATTAATCACATGTGATTGATATAATAAATAGTAAGATTCAACTTGTATCCCCCCTCCCCTATAAAAACATTTAAAAACATTTAAAAGGTTAATTAAGGGGTATGAACTCACCTGTAGTGAGTGGATTGGATGGAAGTGTTGGACAAGGTGCTAGGTGTTAAGTGAAGACTTGAACACACACAATGATCCTAAGAACATATAAAGATATATATATATATATATATATATATATATATATATATATATACACACACACACATACACATATATATATATATGTATATGTATATAATTAGTGATTATAACACTAATTAGACAAGTATAAACACCCTAGAACAAGGAAACACTTGGATTCAAGTGTTATAAGAACTTAGGGTTGCATCTAAGGGTTGTAAGGCATTGTTATTAAGTTTATGGCCCAAGGACCACTCTCCATGGAGTTTACTACCATGGGTTTATGGCCCCAAGGAGTTCACGGCCGTAAACTCATGGTCATATATGCATAATTATGGGTCTGTATTGGGCTATATTCTCTTCAGGATCTGTAGTTCCATCGTATAACTTCATGCTGGGAGTTTGGAAGCGCTTAGGAACTTCAATATCAGCTATCGCATGAGAAAATCTAGAGATAATTGTAAGAGATGCTTTTGGTATTGGTTGGACCACTCCGGGTACACTGGCGATCATTTGTCTTAATTGTTGAAGTTCCCTGGCCATGTTTGGGTTTACTCCTGCATCAACGTTAATATAGTTAGTATTAATAGTATTGTTGTTTAAGAAGTTACTAGAATCAAGGTTTCTAGGAGTGTTGAAAGGCTCATTGAGATCATTGATCATGGACGCTCGATTGTCCATAGTTGCCCCGGGGGTGACTCTACAGTGGTAGGAATCGTATCCTTCTGGCGATTTTCTAAGGATCTTGCATTATTGAAGTCTAGGATCCTTGGTTGCACGACTGTGGGTGTAGTTTCCTGGGATTTCTAAAATTCCTCCTTCATCCTCTCCTCTTCTTTGAGTAGTGCTTTATTATCCTCCTGCTATTGGGTCACCTATTACGTCATTTTTCTCATCATAGCGAAAAGTTCTGCAGTAGTGACTGAGGCAGTTGCATCCTAGAGCCCTAAGGATCCCAAACTTCCTGGATAGTGATTGAGGGGGTGCTTTTCTTGGAAGTGTCGGGTGTTTTCCTTTGAGTGGGGTTCCACTCGAAGGAGATGGTAGGTTTTTGGTTGGAATGGAAGGAGCAGAGGACGAAGAGAGGATCAGTTGTGTAGACATGATTTTTTTCGATGATTTTAAACACCACGACCCCACGGTGGGCGCCAAATTGTTTTGGTTAAAAACTGCACAAGTACTAATCAACCAAATTGAATGAGAGGTTGTGATGTTCAGATTGTGTAATCGCAAGTAGTAAAAGAAAGTGACACAATGGTTTACAAGTAAACACTTGATCATTGCTAGGATCTACGACATAAAACCTTGGGAGGTGATAATGATCATGTGCCTTGATGATTTTATTGATATAAAATAAAGATTACAGTGAGTTCTTAGTAAGAGTGAGTACAGAAATTCATAGAGTTAGCTCAGACTAGAGAACAATGTGTTGTGTACAAATTACAAGTATCAATTTATAGCTAATCTAGCCAACAAGATGTCCGATATTTTCAGGATCATCTATGACCAGCTTCATGAACGTTAGTTGACCAAGTATTCCAGGTCTTTAGCATAGTTGAGATGATTCTTCGTTGAGAACTGGTCTTCCCTTGACTACTTCTACACACGTGTTAGTTATACACAAAATATGACTGTTATAAATATCAATACAGATAATAACTGTAATTAGCCGAGATCCTGATGTAGCAACGTGTTGTTCAGCTATTTCATCAAACTGTGAGGTGAGTTTCCTCATTGTACATGCGGGTCGAAGGAACCAATGCCGACCCACATGGTTATATACCCTGGTATATAGGATTTTATTATGATGTAGTGATCTTTTAGATCTGTATCCTGGTATATAGGATGTTATTATGTTGTAGTGATCTGTTAGATCTGTATCGTAGTATATAGGATGTTGTGATATAGTAATATGCTAGATCAGTATCCTGGTATATAGGAGAGATTCCTTTATATGTCTATTGTATGTGCTTGTAGACTTTCATGCTAGTACTGATCAGTCAGTGATATGATAGTCTGTTAGGGTTATGTTTGATTCCGATTACACAATGCTCGAATGTTACTTGCTTTGTGCTTTTTAGGAGTTCTCATTAACTTCAACTAACTAGTAAGCGAAAATGCTAAGTTACATATTATTGAGACTAAATAATTTTATAAGGTTAGGTTTTAAATCTATTGTGTAGCTCTTGTCTGAGTCCATCCATTGTAGTATGAGACCTTTCATTCGAAGAATTATCTGGTGTCAGTGATATGTAATTGTATTCGTAAGCTAGTTAGAGGGTGTTAGTAGGAGCTACTTCTGCAGGTGATGGTGGAGAGTGGCATGGTGATTGCCCTAGGAAATTCCTAGGAAGAGATTTAGTGTTGGGAGCCTTGTCTTGTTAACGGTTGTTGTAACGACCCGTTCCCGGTATGTTAATTCAATGGTAATTGTTGTAAGTTTTGCATGAGGGACTCGGCGAGTTCATAGCCTGACTCGCCGAGTAGGGTCGCGACTTCGAGCACGCGTGAGTCGGGGACTCGGCGAGTCCATATCCCTGACTCGACGAGTCCATCCGTCTGGGTGAAACCCTAAATCCCCGGGTTGCCCACTATTTAAGTCACCTTATAGCCCCCCCCCCCCCCCCATTCTCGCCTCCTTCACCCTCTAAAGCTGTGAGAAAACCCTAGTTCATCCTTGAGAGCTTATAAGTGTTTTTGTGCCATTTTGTGAAGGTGTGAAGAAGGAGAAGAAGAAAGGAGCAAGGAGAAGAGTTGTAGTGCAAAGATCCAAGGGCAAATCTGAGTTATTTGAGGTATTTTCGGATTTCCCCTCTTGTTATATGCTTTAAACCTCCATTAGAGCTCTTCTAAGATCTAGTTGATGCTTGTTCCAAGCCTTATGTTTGCATGAATGCCTTAATAAGTCGAGATATCTTTAGATCTGAATGATTGGGTGTTGTAGAGCCTAGATCTACTGCCTTTTTGGAGTTTCTTTGCATATTAACCATAGATCTACCCATTTTGTGCATCTTTTAGCCTTATTTCCCTTATTCATGAGGTTGTACACGTAAAGTTGGAAACTTTACGTGGTAAATCAGCTTATTGGACTCAGATCTATCAATTGTATGTGTTGGATTCAAACAAAAGCGAGTAAAAATCAGTTGCATGGCGGCAACTCGGCGAGTCGGGAAGAACGACTCGGCGAGTTGGGTCGCGAGTTCCCGATTCCTCCATTTTTATCAGTGTCGAGTGGATCCAGTGAGTTAGTGAGTGGACTCAGCTAGTTGAGGGTAGACTCAGTGATGGAGGGACTCGGCGAGTCCAAGGCAATCTTCTTAAAGATCAAGAACAACTCGTCGAGTTTGTTCATACGGCTCGACGAGTCGGATGAAGATTGTCTGAGTTCTTGGATCAAGAGGGTACTCGTCGAGTCGATGCCACACTCGACGAGTAGCAGCGTGCAGAACTGAGAAGTGAGAGTAGGACTCGGCGAGTTGGGCGGCCCAACTCGGCGAGTCAGCCCAAAAGAGAGTTGACTTTGACCAAGGGTAAAAGAGTCATTTTACCCCAAGCGCAGTGTTTAGTATTTGATTGAGTGTGTTTATGGACTTGTAGCCGAGGAGATTCAGGAGCAGCAGCCGTTAGCTTCCCGAGCCACACACTCAGCAGCCAGCTTACGAGGTGAGTTTCCTTCCAGTAGGAACGGGTCTAAGGCCACAATGCCGGTCCGTTCAGTTAGCAGTAGTTTCCGGATTTAGGTCCGATGCAGCAGCTAGTATGTTTGATGCCTTCGTGGCTCGAACAGGAATTGCGTGCTATGTTTTATGCGTTAAGTGTTATGTGTTCCGGGCTACGGCCCGATGTAGTATGCCGTATATGTGTTCATGCTAGTTGATGTGTTATGCTATGCCATGTTCAGTCAGTCAGTTCCGGACTTCGGTCCGATGCAGGGGACAAGGTCCCAGTCGGTTCCGGACTTCGGTCCGATGCAGTTAGTTCCGGACTTCGGTCCGATGCAGGGGACAAGGTCCCAGTCAGTTCCGGACTTCGGTCCGATGCAGTTAGTTCCGGACTTCGGTCCGATGCAGGGGACAAGGTCCTAGTCAGTCCCGGACTTCGGTCCGATGCAGTTTCCGGGCTTCGGCCCGATGCAGTGGGCGAGGCCCAATATGTGTTTATATGTTATTGTATGGTATGTGGTAGTTTGGGGGAGCTTACTAAGCTTCGTGCTTACAGTTTCAGTTTTGGTTTCAGGTACTTCCGCAAGCAAGGGGAAGAGCTCGGGGTGATAGCATCGCACACACCACAGCTTAGCTTTTATCCTGGGGATGGTTGTAGTTGTTTTGGATTTGATATAGTATGATACCGTTTTCCGCACAGTATTTTATTATGATTTGGGATACATCGCGTATGTTTTTTTATGTTATGATACTCATATTATGGTTTTGATTATATTGAAAAACGAAATTTTTGGGTCGTATTTTTGGGTCGTTTCAAGTTGGTATCAGAGCCCTGGTTTGAGGGATTCGAATACACTTCCGGGTGTGTCTGAACTCAAACTAAGGGAAATAAAAGATTTTAGTAAAATAAAAATGTTTTACCAAAAAGAATTTTGAAAGCACTTAGAAAGAAAGAATTGTTTTTAACAAGATAGAGGTGTGTGCATGCGGTCAGCCGAGCTCAAGTAAGTACTCCCAAATTACCCATACAAGTTAATTGTTCAGTTTCAGTTTCAGTTTCAGTAGAACAGCATGCTAGTATAGAACTAAGGATCTAGGAGAATGCCTTATGTGCCTACTTATGTGTTACAGCTTTATGCGTATTGCATGCTGGTACTGAGTAGACAGCAGTAGGATAGCCTGATTAGGTTATGCCTGTTAGTGGAAGCTTAGCATCCTATGCTAGTGCAGTTTCTTGTTATGAGAATAGTTTGGCCTGAGTCTGTTTCCCTTATCCGAATGTTGCTTGCTTCGTGCTTGGTGGGGTTCTGAGTAATGGGAGTTAGCCATTAGGTGAACACGTCACACCACATGTGATCAGGTTTGAATAATCCCAGAGTGCTAGAACTGGCCCTATTGCGCAGCTCTTGTTTGAGTCCAACCGTTGTAGGGACGGATATTTTACTTGAAGGATTATCTGATCCTCATCACATGTGATGGTGTTTAGGTGGTGGCTAACTGGCATTATGAGGAGACCTACAGCAGCTGAGGACCAGTCGTGTTGAGCTTGAGGTTTCCCTAGGGCAAGCCTAGGATGAGAGTAGCAGAGAATAGCAGTAGTAGAAAGTGACTTGGTGGAGTCAAGGCAGTTCTTGAGGAAAGTACGGATAGATGTGGAAGGTAGTATGGGCCCGTACTACTGAAAGCAGAGGATCCGTACTCGAATCAAGGAAGGCCAAGACAAGACCAGGAAGCTAGTAGCAGTGTCATGATCCCTTGAGATATTTCAGTGTTCTGATGTTGTTATGATATGTTTCAGAATGGTAGTTTTGCGTCCGAGACCAGCAGTCGGCAGCTCAGATGCCGGAGGGGGATCAGGATCGGGATCAAGCCCGGAGGTCGGGCAGATGGATGAGCAGACTAGAGAGTTCCTTTCTTCTGAGGTTACCCGCATCATACTGGAGCAGACTCCTGTGATCTTCGGTTCAATCAAGGAGGGTATTTTAGAGCTGATGGATGAGAGATTGAGTACTTTCCGTGCTGAGATGGCGGCCGTGATGGGGTCGCGCACACTTACGTTCAGGGAGTTCAGGGTATGCGGGGCTCCAGACTATCATGGGGCGCGGGACCCCATAGCGAGTACTAGATGGTTGGCGGATGTGGCCAACGCTTTCCGCACTAGCAGGTGTCCCGAGGGGGACAAGGTCAGATTGGCGTCCTGTCTTCTGAAGGACAGGGCACGGGATTGGTGGGAGGAGGTCGGACATGCCATCGGGGATGATGCGGCATTGGATGCCATGACCTGGGCTGATTTCTCTACCAGGTTCAGGGCGGAGTTTGCACCGGTCATTGAGGTGCAGCAGTTAGCTAGGGAGTTTCAGGACCTTACCCAGACTACAGAGACAGTGGCGGAGATCACCGCCAAGTTCAGGGAGAGGGCCCTTCTTGTTCCTCAGTATGCAGTCGATGAGGAGATGAAGAAGGCCCGTTATCATGAGATGTTGCGGAGTGACATCCGCATGTTTGTGAGCCGGTCCAGTTGTAAAATGCTGGACGACATGATTGCCAGAGCTAGAGAGAGGGAGATTGATCTCGAGATGGAGAAGAAGAGGAAACCGGAGGCGGTTTCGGGTTCAGGCAGTGTGGGCAAAAAGCCCAAGGTTTCAGATCACAGGTCTAGGAGTCAGCAGAGCCACGGTCGGTGTGGCAAGTGTGGGAGATTGCACGAGGGGGCGTGCAAGGCAGGGAGTTCCGGCTGCTACAAGTGCGGTCGGACTGGGCATTTGAGTAGGGATTGTACGGCCCCTGCTACTACGGTTACAGCATCAGATCTGATTTGCTTTCAGTGCAATCAGAGGGGACATAAAAAGTCCCAGTGTCCCAGTTTAGCTGCAGCAGGGAAGGTGGTTGCACCTGCCCCTGCCACCTTGAGGATTACGGATGGCCGGCAGGGCCGATCTGATGCGCCAGTGGCGAAGAGCAGGGCATTTCAGATGACAGCAGAGGAGGCGCGAGCGACTCCTGATGTGGTGACGGGTATGTATCTTTCCTCCATCTTTTAATTGATATTATATCGTTTGAATATTACTTGATGATATGTTTTATTTAGGGTCGTTCTCGGTGAACGGCATTTCTGCTTTGGTATTGTTCGATTCGGGGGCTACCCGATCATTTGTATCGCTTGCGCTTAGCAAGAGATTTAGCAGAGCTCCAGGGGAGCTGGATTGTCCATTAGAGGTTGAGATAGCAGATGATAGGACCGTGAGGGTCGGCAGAGTACATAGAGGGTGTTCCCTTCAGATATTTGATGAGCAGTTTTCAGTGGACCTGGTTCCTATTCCCCTGCGTGGGAATAAAGTTATTGTGGGCATGGATTGGCTAAGCCCCAATGGGGCGGTGATTGATTGTGAGCATCAGCTAGTGAGGGTTCGCACTCCCAGTGGGGGAGAGATAGTGATTCAGGGCGAGAGGCCCCAGCGAGGACCGACCTTTTGTTCCGCCGTAAGGGCGAGGCGCTATGTTCAGCAGGGTTGCGCCGGTTTTGTAGCTTACGTCTTGGATGCCCGGGAGAAGGGCAAGACGACGATTGATGATGTTCCTATTGTTCGTGACTACCCGGATGTGTTTCCCGAGGATTTGCCGGGGATACCTCCAGAGAGGCAGGTTGAGTTCAGGATCGACCTAGTTCCCGGTGCGGCTCCGATAGCCAAAGCACCGTATCGACTTGCTCCCCCTGAGATGCAGGAGTTGTCTACACAGCTTCAGGAGCTGTTAGACAAGGGTTTTATTCGGCCGAGCAGTTCTCCTTGGGGAGTGCCGATCTTATTTGTGAGGAAGAAGGATGGCTCGCCTCGTATGTGCATTGATTATCGGGAGTTGAACAAAGTAACGGTGAAGAACCGTTACCCACTTCCGAGGATAGATGACTTGTTTGATCAGCTTCAGGGAGCATCTTGGTTCTCCAAGATCGATCTACGCTCCGGTTATCATCAGATGAGGGTTAGAGATGAGGATGTACAGAAGACTGCTTTCAGGACCCGATATTGTCATTATGAGTTCGTGGTGATGCCATTTGGGCTCACCAATGCCCCAGCCGCGTTCATGGATCTCATGAACCGCGTGTGCAGACCGATGCTGGATCGATCGGTGATAGTATTCATAGATGACATCTTGGTATATTCCAAGACACAGGGGCAGCACGAGGAGCACCTGCGGGAGGTGTTGGAGACTTTGAGGAGGGAGAGACTTTTCGCAAAGTTCTCCAAGTGTGAGTTCTGGTTGCGCGAGGTGCAGTTTCTTGGTCATCTCGTCAACCAGAAGGGTATTTTGGTAGATCCGTCCAAGATTGAGGTCGTGATGCAGTGGGAGGTCCCGAGGTCTCCATCTGAGATTCGGAGCTTCCTAGGGCTGGCAGGGTATTATCGAAGATTTATTCAGGACTTCTCCAAGATAGCAGTGCCGCTCACCCGACTAACCAAGAAGTCGGTGGTTTTTCGTTGGGGGCCTGAGCAGCAGGCAGCGTTCGAGACTCTCAGACAGAGATTGTGCGAGGCTCCGATCCTTACCTTGCCAAAGGGAGTAGAGGACTTCGTAGTCTATTGTGATGCTTCGATCACAGGTATGGGAGCAGTATTGATGCAGCGAGGCCATGTGGTAGTTTATGCCTCGAGACAGTTGAAGCCTCACGAGGCTAATTATCCTACCCGCGACTTGGAGCTGGGGGCAGTTGTATTTGCCCTGAAGATTTGGAGACATTACCTTTATGGGGTCCGCTGTACTATTTACACGGATCACAAGAGTTTGCGATATCTTATGGATCAGCCGAGTTTGAACATGAGGCAGAGGAGATGGTTGGACGTGCTGAAGGACTATGACTGTGAGATCCTTTATCATCCAGGGAAGGCCAATGTGGTGGCCGACGCCCTGAGCCGCAAGGTGTCGACGGCCCCTATCAGAGATCTGTGTATGAGGATGACAGTGATCACTCCGTTGTTGGAGCGGATCAAGGAGGCTCAGATGGAGGGCCTCAAGGAGGAGAGACAGAAGTGTGAGAGGATAGTGGGCCGAGTAGCTTCATTTGATTACGACAGTCGGGGTTTGTTGACGCTTCATGGTAGGGTGTGGGTACCGTACTGGGGTGGGGTACGGCAAGTATTGATGGACGAGGCTCATAAGTCTCGATTTTCTATCCACCCAGGAGCGACGAAGATGTATCGAGATCTTCGACCTGATTATTGGTGGCCCTGCATGAAGCGGGACGTCGCTTGGTATGTTGAGAGATGTTTGACCTGCCGGAAGGTCAAGGCGGAGCACCAGAGACCTCACGGCAAGATGCAGCCGTTAGACATTCCCATGTGGAAATGGGAGGATATCACCATGGATTTTGTCACCAAACTCCCCAGGACCGCACGTGGAGTGGACTCGATATGGGTAGTAGTGGATCGGTTGACGAAGAGTGCTCATTTTATTCCGATTCAGGAGAGTATATCGGCGGAAAAGTTAGCCGATATCTATGTGCGGGAGATTGTGGCAGTGTCGGACCGAGATGTTCGTTTCACGTCCAGATTCTGGAAGCGGTTCCACGACGAGATGGGTACTCGTCTCCATTTCAGCACCGCTTTCCACCCTCAGACTGACGGGCAGAGCGAGAGGACGATTCAGACTCTTGAGGACATGCTTAGGGCATGTGTTCTAGATTTTGGGGGCAGTTGGGATACGTATCTTCCGTTAGCGGAATTCTCGTATAACAACAGTTATCATGCGAGCATTGATCGACCTCCTTTTGAGATGTTATATGGCAGGAAGTGCAGGACCCCGATTTGTTGGGGCGAGGTCGGTCAGCGAGTCATAGGGAGCACCGAAGTGGTGCTCAAGACGACTGAGTTGATCCAGCAGGTTCGTAGTAGGCTGCAGACTGCGCAGAGTCGTCAGAAGAGCTACGTCGACAGGAGGCGTTCGGACTTGGAGTTCCAGGTGGGAGATATGGTTCTTCTGAAAGTCTCACCTTGGAAAGGTGTCATCAGGTTCCGGAAGAGGGGCAAATTGGGCCCCAGATTTATTGGTCCTTTCAGGGTTTTGGCCCGGGTGGCTCGGGTTGCTTATCGATTGGATCTTCTCGAGGAGCTTAGTCAGATACACAACACCTTCCACGTGTCGCAGTTAAGGAAGTGTTTGGTGGATGAGACAGCAGTCGTTCCCCTAGAGAACATTCAGGTTGATAGCGGCCTGAATTATATTGAGAGGCCGGTCGCGATTCTGGAACGGAAGATCAAGACCTTGAGGAACAAGGTAATTCAGCTAGTGAAGGTGCAGTGGCAGCACTGGAAGGGGTCTGAATGGACGTGGGAGGCTGAGGAGGAGATGAGAGCGCACTACCCGGAGATATTTCCAGATCCAGCCGAAGCAGACTTCGAGGACGAAGTCTGACACAAGTGGGGGAGAATTGTAACGACCCGTTCCCGGTATGTTAATTCAATGGTAATTGTTGTAAGTTTTGCATGAGGGACTCGGCGAGTTCATAGCCTGACTCGCCGAGTAGGGTCGTGACTTCGAGCACGCGTGAGCCGGGGACTCGGCGAGTCCATATCCCTGACTCGGCGAGTCCATCCGTCTGGGTGAAACCCTAAATCCCCGGGTTGCCCACTATTTAAGTCACCTTATAGCCCCCCCCCCCCCCCCATTCTCGCCTCCTTCACCCTCTAAAGCTGTGAGAAAACCCTAGTTCATCCTTGAGAGCTTATAAGTGTTTTTGTGCCATTTTGTGAAGGTGTGAAGAAGGAGAAGAAGAAAGGAGCAAGGAGAAGAGTTGTAGTGCAAAGATCCAAGGGCAAATCTGAGTTATTTGAGGTATTTTCGGATTTCCCCTCTTGTTATATGCTTTAAACCTCCATTAGAGCTCTTCTAAGATCTAGTTGATGCTTGTTCCAAGCCTTATGTTTGCATGAATGCCTTAATAAGTCGAGATATCTTTAGATCTGAATGATTGGGTGTTGTAGAGCCTAGATCTACTGCCTTTTTGGAGTTTCTTTGCATATTAACCATAGATCTACCCATTTTGTGCATCTTTTAGCCTTATTTCCCTTATTCATGAGGTTGTACACGTAAAGTTGGAAACTTTACGTGGTAAATCAGCTTATTGGACTCAGATCTATCAATTGTATGTGTTGGATTCAACCAAAATCGAGTAAAAATCAGTTGCATGGCGGCAACTCGGCGAGTCGGGAAGAACGACTCGGCGAGTTGGGTCGCGAGTTCCCGATTCCTCCATTTTTATCAGTGTCGAGTGGATCCAGTGAGTTAGTGAGTGGACTCAGCGAGTTGAGGGTAGACTCAGTGATGGAGGGACTCGGTGAGTTGTTCATACAACTCGGAGAGTCCAAGGCAATCTTCTTAAAGATCAAGAACAACTCGTCGAGTTTGTTCATACGGCTCGACGAGTCGGATGAAGATTGTCTGAGTTCTTGGATCAAGAGGGTACTCGTCGAGTCGATGCCACACTCGACGAGTAGCAGCGTGCAGAACTGAGAAGTAAGAGTAGGACTCGGTGAGTTGGGCGGCCCAACTCGGCGAGTCAGCCCAAAAGAGAGTTGACTTTGACCAAGGGTAAAAGAGTCATTTTACCCCAAGCGCAGTGTTTAGTATTTGATTGAGTGTGTTTATGGACTTGTAGCCGAGGAGATTCAGGAGCAGCAGCCGTTAGCTTCCCGAGCCACACACTCAGCAGCCAGCTTACGAGGTGAGTTTCCTTCCAGTAGGAATGGGTCTAAGGCCACAATGCCGGCCCGTTCAGTTAGCAGTAGTTTCCGGATTTAGGTCCGATGCAGCAGCTAGTATGTTTGATGCCTTCGTGGCTCGAACAGGAATTGCGTGCTATGTTTTATGCGTTAAGTGTTATGTGTTCCGGGCTACAGCCCGATGTAGTATGCCGTATATGTGTTCATGCTAGTTGATGTGTTATGCTATGCCATGTTCAGTCAGTCAGTTCCGGACTTCGGTCCGATGCAGGGGACAAGGTCCCAGTCGGTTCCGGACTTCGGTCCGATGCAGTTAGTTCCGGACTTCGGTCCGATGCAGGGGACAAGGTCCTAGTCAGTCCCGGACTTCGGTCCGATGCAGTTTCCGGGCTTCGGCCCGATGCAGTGGGCGAGGCCCAATATGTGTTTATATGTTATTGTATGGTATGTGGTAGTTTGGGGGAGCTCACTAAGCTTCGTGCTTACAGTTTCAGTTTTGGTTTCAGGTACTTCCGCAAGCAAGGGGAAGAGCTCGGGGTGATAGCATCGCACACACCACAGCTTAGCTTTTATCCTGGGGATGGTTTTAGTTGTTTTGGATTTGATATAGTATGATACCGTTTTCCGCACAGTATTTTATTATGATTTGGGATACATCGCGTATGTTTTTTTATGTTATGATACTCATATTATGGTTTTGATTATATGAAAAACGAAATTTTTGGGTCGTATTTTTGGGTCGTTTCAGTTGTATGTATAGATAAGGAGTGACTTGGAGGATTCATAGCATTCCTTGAGGAAAGTACAGATAGAAGTGGAAGGTAGTATGGGCATGTACTACTGGAAGTAGAGGATTCGTACTCGAGCCAAGGAGAGTTGCGGTAATACCAGGAAGCTTATAGAGTATGAGACTCATATATACTTATGTGAAGACCATGGGGGAGCCCATGGAACCTGGTAAAGACCATGGAAGAGCCTATGGCCCTTGGATGTTAGACCATAGGGGTAGCCAATGGCATTCCAGGTGAAGACCATGGAGGGAGTCCATGGCAACTCTAAATGTATATATGTTGCATGGTACCATGAGATTGTATGTTTTGTGTAATTAGGGAACTCACTAAGCAATCGCTTACAGTTTGTTGGGTGTTTCAGGTACTTCTAGTTCTAAGGGGAAGGGTCTGGCTTGATGTCGCAGCACTCACTCTCCAACATTTATTGTTTTGAATACTCTGATCTTTTGGATATGATTTGATGTAATGGAATTTTGGAAGACAAAGCATGATTATAATTTCTAAATATTAAATGAAATTTTTTGTCTGAATTTTTGGGCTGTTACAGTACAAGCAGGTTCGCTTAGCGTACAAGCACTCAAGCGAGTATGTTGCGCATACTTGTTGAGTACGCCCCGCGTACTCAGTCAGGTGGGCTTCGTATAGTTGGGCTTCATATATGGGCTTTTCTTTGGGCTTAGTGGCTTGTGGCCTTGTTGGGCTTAGTGGCTTATGGCCTTGTTGGGCTTTTCTTTGGGCTTAGTGGCTTGTGGCCTTGTTGGGCCAGCTGAATTATAAGATCTTGGAGTAGGGAAAAATTAGTGGACCTTAGGGTAAGGCCTATCTAGGGATTTGGGCCCAATTTGGAAAATTGGGCCTTGGATGATTTTTGGGCTTTTGGAAAGTATGAATTTATGGTTATGGTTTGGAACCCAACTGTTAACTGAGTGTTGTTTTGGTATTGTTTAGCTCGGGGATTCACTAGACCAGCAACCAGGGATTTTGCAGTGAGATTGAGCAGTTGAGGTGAGTTTCCTTACCATGTTTAGCGGGTCGAAGGCACCAATGCCGACCCATGATCTGTTCTGTTAGCTTACTTGTTGTCTGTGTGACACTAGTATGAGTATGTGCTTGTGTGTTGCTGGGCGGGGTCTGATGATTATCTTGTATGCTATTATCTATTATTAGATATGAACTGTATGTGGGTGGGGTCCGTATTCCGAGTTAGGGCGAGGCCCGTTATACTCATTGGATGGGGTCCGTCATAGGATTTAGGGTGGGTCCCTTTATACTCATTGGGTGGGGCCCATTATGTGTTTTATGTTTGGTATGTGGTATCTTGGGGAACTCACTAAGCTTTGTGATTACGGTTTTCAGTTTATGTTTTAGGTACTTCCGTTTCCAATGGGAAGAGCTCGGATGACTGCATTGCACACACCACATGGTTTCCTCTTTAGAGATATTACTCTGATTGATATGATGTTTTATTCAATTTTTCTCATTTGGATTGTATGGATAATGTTTTGGAATACTGTTTTATTAAATTAAAAATGAAAATTTTGGATTATGTTTTTGGGACGTTACAATTGGTGCTTGCTTTCAAAAGGAAGATTTGAATATTCAAGGTTGTTATATTTAATTATAGCTTAAGGTATATGTTTTTAGTCTAGTTGAATTACAAAATTAGTAAATTAGATCTTTAGTTTCATAGTATATTGTTATAATGAGAAAATGTCATAGATTTCTAGGTTGTATGTGCCCATAAATAATTTTATTCTGCTGCGAAATTTTTTGTTTTGTAATCTAAAAAACCCATCAATAATAGCAACCACATCAAACTATTATTATTATTAATTGTGTATTGGCCCTCATTATTTCTTTGTTATCCTTTCCGTTACTGATCTATAATAAATTGTTGAATTAGGTACACAGAAATCGTTAGATAATAAATACTCATAATAAATAGTATCTAAAGTCAAACACGTTTGTAAAAAGATAATAATATAATTAGAGAAAATGATAATCCTAAAATATAAAATGCTAATCCACCTTGTTAACAATATCAATATGTTCATTGTTGGTGTTTTAATGTCATCGGGTCATTTTACGTTATTGAAATTTATACAAGTTTTAATGGAAATCTGGCCTATAATAGTATACAAGTCATGTGGTATTGTGTGTACACTTGTCCTGAACATGTTGAATGGTATGGATCAATGGGCAACATACATTGAGAGGTTAGGGGACCCCATAACCTAAGTAGATCTTTGGACTATAAGTATGGATGAGCGTGATACATAACTGGTACCGATCCAATAACATCGAGTACCAAAATAGGTGAAAAAACAATACCAAGTACCAAATCAAACTAACTTTACAGGTAACAGTATCGGGTACAATTGTACCGATTTTCGATATGTGCACCGGTGTCAATGGTACCAAATCCTAAATTGCTCAATTTCATAGTACCAAGTACTCTCCCAAATCCTAAATTTCTCAATTTCAAAAGTTTGGTCACCTTTTGAACTTCTAAACATCATATATATGGGTATTTATTTAATTTTTGAACTCAGTGAAATTGGGGAACCTTATAAAAATATCAAAAGGTGGTGTTGGTGATTTTATTGTCACATGAACTCTTAATGTAAATGGAATTTATACTAATATCAAATGAGATTATGATTTAATACTAGTTATACACGTACTGAAATGGACTAAAACCATAATCTAATGCAAGTTAGATAGTGAATAATACACCCTTGTATAAGATGAGTTTGATCCTAAACACGAGACATATAGGTTAAGAGGCATCACTTTGAAACCTAAACAAAATTTTGTATCGGAATTAAAGTGGATCGTGTCGGATTTGAATTTAATTTAGACTATTCAGATCCATGTTTTAAAATCTGAAATTAATTTGGATTCATTTGATAAGATCATATCGAACCAGTACTTCCTGTGAGCAGTTTTTCCAGACCGATAATTTTTTCAAGAAATTACTGCCAAATCCTCTATGTTCATCAATCTTGACGTTCGTACACCGCTCATTAATCAAAAAGTATTTATTAATAATTATACTTTACATATCCTCAATAAATCCATAGATTATATTAATAATCGAACAGACAATGTTTCATACCAATTTTCTAATAAGCGAGGTACATCCTTGAAGGCCACTTGATGAATTTAGCATTGTTGATTTTAGATGATTAATAATTGTTCTTAACTTACAAAAACCATTATTTCCTTATCTTTATTCAATTTTTTTGGGTATTGTTATTGTATATAATAATTATATATCTGTTTTTTTTTGTTCTTCTTAGTCTTTGAGTTCTCCATACACATTTCTAGTTGAAAGGATTTGTCATTTTTGCATAAATTTGAAATGTCATTAGTTTGGATTATCCTAAATACAAAGTTTGTGACACTCGGACATCGGTAGCTTGAATTATTACAAGGACGATGAATTTACACAAAGTAGAAACAGCTCTAGCGGTATGACGAGACGTCTCCCTCCATGAGATTGAGGGTTCAAATCAATAGAACAATTCTATTTTAAAATACTTGTTTTCCTTAACAAAAGTTGTTACTATTATGTAAAATTAACCCTAATTAAAACTATCAACTGTGGGTAAACCACATTAACCATAAAAGGACATAAACATAGAGAATTGATATATTTTCAATGATTTGATTTTTTCCATATATTTTACCAAAAGGGAAATAAACTTTGATATAGATGGATCATGAGTGAAACAAAGCACTCAATTATATTCATGTATAATTAATCTTAATTTTGAAATATGTCATCTTTTCCACTTTTTGTGTATTGGATGACATTACCAAAATGTGACACATGATCACACCAACAATTACCAACAGAAGTAAGACTAGTGGATGCACCATAACGTCTTCAACCCACATCACAATGACAGTTATCATCATCAGTGACACCAATATTTGCAACGCAAACTTGTAAATACAGAATAACATCAAAGGTGTCATCACAAGTAACAAAAGCATAATCTTCATGAAGTCCAGCTCTGGCTTGTGGATCGCTACCCCGACCATGTTTGCAAATTCAACCAAGTTTGACAATCGACCAAAGAAAGTCTTTATGTTGTATTTAAATTGTTGAGCAACCAATCTCATGATTTTAGAACTATATGTTGCCTATATTAAAATGCAAATGGGTATTTATAGTTGAATATCTCACATTTATTTGAAAAGTTTTCATTGTATATTATAATATTGCATTAAAAAACTAGAAATTAATTGAAAATATAATTTATAAAATATTATTTTCATTTATTACAACCGACACGATTGAATTCAAATTGCTTTTTGGGAGTAAATGCACAAAAGTCCACGTATATCTCATTTTGAACAATCTTATCATATAAAAAGAAATATATTTTATAATAATATATTTTTCATGTTTGTTGAAATCCTATTAGTTATTGGTTAGTTTTATTCACATATTTTTTAAAATAAAAGAGAGGGACAATTTTGTAAAGTGACAACTACATTTTGCAATATTTGACTAGATTAACAAGCCAAATTTCTTTCTTTTTTTATCATTAAAAAATATAAAAATGAAAGAGCTTGAAAAGAAAACTTGGCTTTCCAGACTTTATTAAATAAATAAAAAAAATTATAAAAAAAAAAACAGTTGCATTAATAAGTACATTAAGAGGCCTGATTACAAATTGTAGAAAAAAAAAAGAAAGAGCCTTACAATAATAATAGCAAAAGAAAAGAAAAAGACTATTATGCCCCTAACCACTAAATATTAAATATGTTAACTAATGTCTTCTCTCCCATTTCCCTTCACGTCTCCCGTCTCGTTCTCTCCGCTCCATCACCTGCCTTGACTTGTTTCCCCTTGAAGCATTCCGTTGACCAGACCCAAAATTACCAGATTGCCCCTCCAATGCCATCATTACATCCGCTTCACCAACACTCCCTGTATCACCAGAATCCCTGCTCCCATCAAAGTTCTCTTCATAGCTACTGCCACCATCATCTTGGCGGTCACGCGGTTGTAGCAGAGTTGGCGGTTGGCCTGAAAATTGCCGCCCCCCTGACAAGACAATGGTCGGATTCGTGAAATCAGGCGGCAAACCACCACCACTACCACCGCTTCCGCCACTTGTTCTCAAGTTGCCTTCATTTGTTGATCTTCCATTATCCCTTTCACGATATCTCTCTCGAGGCCGACTGCATATAGGATCAATTAGAAACTGATTAATGTTTTTATTTATAGAATTAATATAATATAAATACATATTTAAAATATAAATACATATTACATACCTACTAGGACCAGAGGAATATTCCCTTCGTGATTGTGATCGGGATTCTGCCTGTTCTAGCTCGCGTTGGAGTTCTCTCTACAAGATAACAAGGGCTAAACGTGTTAAATAACAATAATCCAGGGGTGGTTTGTGGAAATATATTGATATGATGTTACTTGTGTTTTCTTTTCTTTCTCCATATCAAGATTGTGTTGAAGTTCCCTAGTTTTTGCACGTTCAATTGCAAGCAACTTTTGTCTCTCAATCTCCTTTTCTGTTTCGGCTGCCCTTTCCCTATCACAAGTTAAGATTCTTCATACATGAAATGGGATAAATGCAAGAAATAGCAACGTACTTTCATCCATTTGTTTTATCATATTCATATATGATAAGAAGAGA
The DNA here is from genome assembly GCF_052625555.1 of Lactuca saligna. Taxonomy (NCBI): domain Eukaryota; kingdom Viridiplantae; phylum Streptophyta; class Magnoliopsida; order Asterales; family Asteraceae; genus Lactuca; species Lactuca saligna. The sequence goes on along the minus strand of NC_136420.1, from coordinate 51,779,370 downwards.
TGAAAGTAGGATGCTATAATGAAAAATGAAGAAGAGATGAAACCTATCAAGTTCCTGAAGGAGTTCTGCTTCATGGAAAGCTGTCTCCTCTAAGTACTTTTGGCGTGCACGTCTTATCACCAATTTCTTCTGTCTGCGTGCTACAATTTCTTCTTTAAGCTTAGCCTTTTCCCTATTCAATATTAATAAAAAAATAATTATTATCTCCTTGAAGATTTATAGTGATGTGGAAGATTATTGATAAGAATTAAAGAGAAAAATGAAATAGAAAAGAGTACATACAGAGACTGAATGTGATCCTTAATTTCCTGAAGACGTTTATCTTCCTTCTCATAATCTGGATTAAACAAAGTAGCATGAATATAGTCATATGGAGATTAATTATAAATTCAAAAAAATATTGGGATTAAAATGGTGATGTAAGAGAATATTACTGGCTAGAAAAGGAAGCTTTCTCCAATCTGTGACATCATTAGATGACTCCTCAACAGACTGCTCTTTCTGTATTAGATCCATTTCAATTTCAGCCTCTTCAATTTCCTGCCACACATCATTCAATACATCTTATTATTATTATTATTATTTTTTTCTAAAACAATGCAAATATTGTAATGTTAGAACTTACCATAAGTTTTTCATCTGTTTTTTTCGAAAAGAAATCAAAGTATGATTGTACAGAAGTCAAATTTGCAAGGACCTGTCACATAAATTATAGATCAAATATAGTTAATCTTGATATGTGTTTTTCAAAGGGTATTATAGTCAATGAAAAGGTGTTGCTTACCTGAAGAAGCGTCTCACGCGTACTTTCAAAATCAGAGTCTTCTTTTTTTGAAAAATCTGAAGTCAGAACTCCCTTGAGAATCTTGATATGCAAAATTTTACATGTTAGAATAATGCATTAATATATAAATGCACTTTCTTTAATTAAAAACATATTTTTTTTGGTATATATAATCTTGGAAACACTTACCCCTTTGGCTTCATCTCCTTCACTTTTAAGCTTACATAAAGCTTCACAAGCACTCCGAACAATATCTTCACGCTTTCCTACATAAACACTTAGAAAAATCAGTGATATTTACAGATAATTATTTATATCTTTCCAATAAAGAAAATAAAAATATACCAGCTTCTGAAAGACCCAAAGTTTCAATATTTCTCCAAATACTTTGAGGAATCAGATGAACATCTTCAACAGGAGAGTAGAGACATATGTTCCCAATAAGAGCTAATGAAAGCTGCATAAAAGGTCCTTCACATGTCCGTTGACCAAGGTTGACCAAACACGGGAGAAAACTATCAGCTGCACCAAGAACAGATTGTAACTGTAGTCTCTCAGCAAACGGAACACATTTTACCAAAATAGCCATCGCACGTGTCCTCAAAACAGGCGACACATCAGATGAAGCTAGAACAACAATTCCATCCCATGTGCTTGAAACAAGAGAAGATAAAACTGACTCATCAGAGGGCAGTATCGTCATTTCACTCTCGGACTCCTGGCCCAAAAGATTTCCCAAGTGTTTGAGTGCTATGAAACGTTGTTCTGGTTCAACGTGACTCATCATTGAAGAAAACAGATCAATTAAAGAAGCTTCACTGGAGTGAAGATTGTGGGTCCCACTAGAAAGTAATGATGACAACCATTTATCTGTTTGTAACCTCCATGAAACTTTTGGTGCATTGCATGAAAACATCTTTATTGCTGAACAGATAAGAGAAATTACTTTATCTGAATCATAAAAACAAGGTGTCTCAAGTATGCAATCAAGAATTTCTGATGCAATCTCCCAACAACTGTTTTTTTGTAACACAAGAATCATTTCAGCAAGTTTTTCAAGACTGTTGCTCCATGAAAAGGTTGAATCTTTTTCTAACATGGATGATAGACATTTTGAGTACACAAAGCATTCTGCTGACGTGGCAGAGAGTTTTTTAGCAGGTTGATGATGGAGTTTCCAGCATAGCTCAATGGTTGCATTAAGTTTGGAGAGAAGAGTTTCTAGGGTTTTGGAGAATTCTGTTGTTTCTTCAACAGACAACTGATAAATGTCACTTGGCATTTCATCAAACACTTTGTATGCGTCTAACAGGAAACTTGAATGTGATTCAGATTTATCATTATCATCACATGATTCACCATTCATTTTGAGAGGAATGACACCTAATACTTGTAGTCTCTTAACTAGCAAACTTTTGCAGCTTTCCATAACTGTTTGAAATGCAGAAAGATAGTCATGGAAAGAATTTGTTGACTCAAATGTAGCAAAATCAGCCCAAAACACAAGCGATTGTAATATCTCCTGTTTCCTTTTTACTGATAAATCAAGAAAAACAGAGGCCAAAACAAGAATTGTTGGAGCCCTGCTATATTGTTCATCAGGAGTAACTTGATTTCTTATGTTAATAAAAAGCTCATAAAAGCACAAAGATTCAAACTCAACACATGAACCACCTTCCTCATTCAATGCCTTCTTCAAGGAATAAGATATGATTGGCTTTAACAAACACAAAACCGAATCAACAAACGCCACGTCAGCATACGAGGTTTTACACAACGACTGAAGCACTTGTACAACTCTAGGTATTTCAGGAACCATTGCTTCCATGTGTTCACTTACAATGGCTTCAAGTACATACAAAATAATTGCTTTTGCATTTTTCGCAAGAAACCCCTTAAATCTTCTAGAAGGTATGATGTCATCATCTTCTTTCAGTAAAGGCCATGAACATAACTCAGAAAACCAACACAACAAATCTGGTACAACACTAGAAGGAAGAACCCTCAATTGCAATCCAACAGCCTCCAATATAATCTCCCCAAACGCTTTAAATTGTTTCTTCAAATTTGGAAAAAATTGACTAATTTCAGGGTAGATAACACGAAAAGACTGGTCAACTTGTTGACCAGAAACATCATCGATAACCGCAAGTTCATCGGTGAAAATAGACAACAAGGTTGTTAACTGAGTCAACTCGGAAGCAAGAACGAGTCTTTCCTTTTGATATTGTTTAGCATTACGTGAAACTGCCATCCATCCAATAAATCGAACTAAAGGAGATGAAGAAGAAGAGAAAGAAGATATTTTGTTCACCCAAGTTGATGAAGGAACCAAATTACTAAATCGCCCCCCTTCATCACCTCCACTTGAAGCTATAACCAATCTTTGAAGAAGCATCCAGTGGCGTTCTACCTCATGTACCTTATTCAATTCCAATTCTAATGTCCCTTGATGACAATAAGATACAAGAAGATCGTTTAAATACTCGGAAGATTTTAATATGATTTCAATGATACGTTCAGGGGGGCAATAAAGTTTAGTTGCAGAGTGTAAAAGAAACACCAAACTTTGTAAAAGAATTTCACGCATCGAGTGTTGCTCTTTAAGCAAAGAATTTATCAAAAACTTGCATAATAATTCTTGATTTTGTCGAACCAAAGTGATGGCATCCATGGATGATGTATCTGTTAGAGAAAACTGCATGACATCATCGTTTTCATCAGAGATTATTTTCTGATACTTGTGATCTAATTCAGCAGCTTCTAGAAGAATTTCAAGAACGATTTTGTCACGCTTTTTTTCAATACGCGCTATAGCTTCCAAATTACTTTCGTTTTTCTCCAAAATTCTTCTGATTTCTGTGAAGTTATAGTTATGATGAGTCTTTATGATGTTGTCTTTGAAAGACATCAAAAAGAAGGGATTTACATAGCACTCTGCAGCCAATAACAGAGCATCTATAGAAGCATCATGGCTTTCAGAAGTGATGTCACTCTGTGAATGTAAATCGAAAGCCACACGTTTAAATTCAGAGGCCCATAACTCACAATCACTGTAACTCATAAGATGTAGACACTCTGTATGCAACTTAGAGTACTCAATCGCACTAAAACTTTCATCCTTTTTCATGGTTATTTTTTTATCGATTAAATGTTTCTCTTCTGTGTTTGCATCAGAAACATGTGTAAGCACCATGTCCTTGAGTTCAGGTGGAGCAAAAAGAACGCTGACATCATCAAAAGTATCCTGCTTAGCTGTATCAGAAGTGTCTGTTGTCTTTCCATCAACATCGTCTTGAGAGGAAACATCTGGTGGTTGAGGGTCCATGGTTAGAGAGGTGGGAGATTTTCCGAGGTCAATGTTGGGTGGTAATTGCATGTGAGGTTCCAAAATTGAGAGAAGTACACTGCAAGAGAAATAATGAAAAGATGATGATTTTATGAGTATGATAATTAATAAATAAAATGTGGATTGGATTGGATTGGATCTTACATAGGAGCAACTGAACCTCGCCTCCATTCGGATTCCAATGATGGGAGAATGGCTGATTTTGTGACAGCTGTACCGATCACATTTAATGCCACATTGCAATTCTGTTCTTGATTATCATGAAAAATTGGAGATACATCTCCAAAGGGTATTGTGGTCTTTACTGGGGTTAGAGCTGGATCAAGGAAAGGCTCTAGAATTTCCAAAAGAAAGAGAATTTGATGCTTAACATCCTGAAAAAGAACATATTGTATATATAATTAAAAGTAAGTTGAAAATCTGACATGATATAAGTAAATAGACAATAAGACAATAAGACATACCTTATATTTTGCCATTACATTGTCCATATGCCCAGATAATGCCAAAACAATGTACTTAAGAGCAGCACGTGAGTCGCCTATTGCATGACGACTACCCTAAAAACCAATCAGAAATTTCACATAATATGTTTGGAAAATGGATTCCCAACAAAGAAAATTAAATATAAATGGAAAACTCCAAAACTGAAGAAAAAACACGGGCCTCAAGAGAGAAAAATCCACTATATGAAGTAGACTTACATGGATTACACCTAAAAGGTCCTCAACAAGCTCCACAGCTAAATCCACCTGGAATTTTTTTCAGGAAAGGACGTGAGCTTTTCTAGTTGAAATAAAATTTTAAAAATAATGTAATATGAATATGAGGTAACTTGATATTTTATCTTGCATCACCTTTGCGGTTACTTGACCTAACCATGGTCCAAGTACACCAGTACAGAGGTCAATCAGGACACATGCAGCCTTGGCCTGCAAACCATAGGTTAGGATAATATAATAAATTAATAATACAAATTAGCTATATAATGTGATATGGTAAAGTAAGTGAAAACAAAAATAATTAAATAATTAAATAAAAAAAAAAAAAAAAACAGACGTGTGATGGTGAAAAGGATGACAAGTAGCCAGCACATCCGTGAAGCAGTGGACGATACATGGGAGAAGTTGATGTCACCACAATCTGCAATTAAATTAAATTAAGTAAACATTCCAATTTTGAAATGATTTAAATTATTTAAAAAAGAAAAAAGGAAAACCTGAGAGAGAGCATGTTGCACAAAGGGTTGTCTCCATGCAGAGAAACTGTCATCAACTTGACCCCAACTGTTAAAATTAGGACGAAGTGCTGAAACAAGTAAGAGAATATTAAAAATAAAAAAATCAGCTGAGAAGTGAAAATTAAAATGTTTACAGATAAATTTCTAGTAACAACCTGGCAATAAAGCTTGTATGAGTGGCAATGTGGGCCAGAATTCAGAACTGTTTCCAGCCAATTTGCTGCAAAGGAGAGGCTGTAACATAAATAAACTTATCAAGAATAGTAATAATAATAATAATAATAATAATAATAATAATAATGTGTTTTAGTAAAAAAAAATATTTTCTAAAAAAAATAAAATAAAAAAAGTAACTTACTTGGGATGCACAGGCGAAAAGAACATGTAGAATTCCTTCTTCAACTGCCTTAATGTCTAGCAGTTGAAGATATTTAAAGTCCCAGTGATCATCATTTACTACCCGAAACTCCTCTCCAAATAAGTCTGAATAATCTGTGGTTTGAGTAAGTGATTCAGAGCTTGTGGCTTTTTCATTAGTTATTGCTGACATGGCATCGGAATCAGATGAAGGGATAGACACTTGTTGCATTGTGGTGGGATGTTCCACTTCAAGCTTCAGTAAAACTTTACAAGCCTGAGATATAGAACAATGTTTATTACCATTGTATAAGGAAGATCCAAGGGTATTTTTGTCATTTTGACCATATATAAATTTATTACCATTCTGCAAACAGTTCCTAGATGAGAATCTTTGTAAGCCTTTCTTAGCAATAAAAGGATTGCATCTGATCGGAAAACTGTGGAAGTGGAAGTGTGAGGGGAAGTGGATGTTGTGTTACGTGATCTCCTTGGCTGAGGGTAAAAAAGGAACATTGAAAATATTAGTCATCTGAAAGAGAGAACTTTCTAGTTTCTAGGTTCTACATGCAGGGGCAATTTTGGGAAACTACCTCAAAATTAGAGGAAACGGTTAAAGCTGGTGATGGAAGACTGTTTTTAGATGCTTCGGTGTCCAATGTGTTGTTGCCTGCTGATTTGGCAGTTTCCCTGTAATGGATTAAAATTATTACTATGGAAGTTTAAATTGTCATATTTAATATATTTTATTGTAGCAATATTGGTATTGTTTAATATATTTTCTCGAATGTCAAATGCACTTTTTTATCAAAATACTTTTTTTATTTATACAAAAAAAAAAACATAATATGTTTTTCAATTTCTACAAAAAGCATAATATTTTCAAAATTTTGCATTGTCTAAGAAACTACAATTTTGTGTTGTAAGTTCTCAAACCTTATTATTTATATATGTTTATTCTTAACTAAGGTTAATAACTTTGATTATAATCTATACAAATTTTAATTTTTGTTTATATATAGAATTGATCGTTGGTATTTAAAAAAAAAAAAAAAAAAAGATCTTTCTTCTAAGGCTATGTTTGGCAGACTAGCTGAAAAGCTAGTTGGTAACTGAAAAGCGAGTTGATAGCTGAAAAAGTGAAAAGCTAGCTTCTAGCCGGCAAAAAATGACGTTTTGTAAAACTAACTAATAAGCTAGCTAGAAGATATAAAATGACATAGAAGGACATTTAGAAAAATATGTTTTTACTACATTTGGAAAATTTTAAAAAATCTCCTGAAAAGCTACTCTAAGTAGCTTTTTAAAAAGCTAGCTTATTAGCTAATTTTTGGCCTGCCAAACATGACAATTTAAAAAAGCTCGAAAAATAAGTTAGTGTATTAGCTAGCTGTGACGCGTCAAACACAGCCTACGGCTATATTTGGCGTGCCGCAGCTAACTAATAAGCTAGCTTATTTTTTGAACTTTTTTAAGATGTCATGTTTAGCAAGCCAAAATGTAGCTTAAAAACTAGCTTATAAGCTAGCTATTTGAAAAGCTACTTAGACTAGCTTTTCAGGAGCTTTTTTTTTAATTTTCCAAATATACCCTTAATTAATTATAAACATTATATTTTTCTCAATGACCTTTTATATAATTTCATATCTTTCAGTTAGCTTATCAGCTACTTTTTACCAAACATCATTTTTTATCAGCTAGATTATAAGCTAGCAGCTAACTTTTAAGCTAGTACGCCAAACATGGCCTAAGTTAAGTTGTAGTTATAAATATTGAATTTTTAAACAAATGGAAACATTTTCCAAGATAGAATGGAAAAACCTTAAGAGATTCAGATTAATTTCATTATCAAATGTGTGTGTGTGTATATATATAGTAACATGAAAACATCCAAAAAATAACATATTATAATTCTAATATATTATTAATTGTTATCAGTGTTGCAAAATTCACAAGGCGTTCCTAGTTCCATCAAGTAGCGAGTACTCGGCCTAGGTGGGGAGTACTCAGATCGGATAAATTATAAAGAAATTAATTTTGGAAAAGTTATGTGTATGTGTGTGTGTGTATATATATAGTATGTTCATTAAATTTTACAACAAAACAATAAAAGGTTCAATAAATAACTAAATATATGATATGTATTAGTTACAAAACAATAATAGTTGTTTTTCTAAGTAAAAAATCCCAAGTTTGACCGATTTGACCAAGTTTTTCCGAGTATGGAACAAATGTGAAACTTAGTTACTATCTAGTGACATTCTCCCTACTATTCATCTACAACTTTCCTCTAATACCATTATCAAAGACATCGCTACATATGCTTCTATATCTGTTGATATACAAATTGTCTTCTAATGGAAAGTTCATAACACACCTTAATTATTGATTGTGGAACATCGTTACAACCCATACATTAAAATTAAACCACTTAATGAAGCCATTAAAAAGTTGGAAACAATAAAAATTACAATCCTTATACTGACCTCTCATTTAGTACATGAAGAATTGGGTAAAAGGGTCCCGCAAGCATAGCAAGAAACCTTAGAGTAGATTCTTGAGCCTCTGGAAAACTGTTAAGATCTGCCTGCACACAATAGTAACTAAGTATTTTAAAAAATAAAAAACACAAAACTTCAAAATCAATTATAAAAAACATACCTCAAGTTGGGGAAGAAATGTCACCAACCGATTTGTCATATCTTGAAGCAGCTATAAATTAATAAAGTTAGATGAAAAAAATATATATTGAATATTGATAAAATCTACACAATCAATTTATATTTCCACCTGAAGATGAATGTCATCTGTGTCTTGTTTGTGAGAAATGATTTGTGGCAATAGGTGATTAATAACTGGTTGAAATTCAGGTTCTAGACCAGTAACAGGAACACCAATCAGCTGCAAAGAAAGAAGATGTTTAACAAAAGATTTTTTTTTTTTTTAAATCATTTTTAAAATAAAATATTACCTGAATGAAGAAAATAGCTATGGGATTTCCCCTTAAACAAGATATCCTCACATATCTACATGCAGTATAGTTCATGGGGTACATCATATCACGGCGGGGTGCTTCACACCGTGGCCTAACTTTTATAAAAGTCTCTGGCTGTAAAAATAAATAAAAAATGTAAAAGAGAAAAAAAAAAAAAAAAGGAAATTAAACTAGAATGAAATTAAAAACTCTTACCTTATACCTTAAGCCAACTGAAATTTCCCATTCCAATACGGATTTATTGTATATCCTGATGTGTGACAACAGGCAAGGCTCCTACATTTAAAAACATGATTTAATAAAGTATAAAGTATAAACATGTTATGGTTATAACTTATAACTTATAACAGATGTTTATTGAAGATGATGACAATGAAATTAAGAAGAAAGAAGCTCCTTTTTGCTTAGTTTAATGTTTTCACAATAAAACAGCATGTATTATAATTTATAAGCAAGCTAACTTTTAAGTTTCTTCAACGCGTTACTAGTTACGTTACGTGAATTCAATTATATTAGGTTTATTAAGTAAATTAATAATTATTGAACCTTATTGAGAAATTCAATAATCACTAAAACAGTGTCTTTAAAACCTATGAGAAGCGGATTACAATTATGGTTACACTATCACAAATCCTTCTAACCAATATGGATTTAACATATCACCAAAGGTCAAACTCACAAGAAAAGTCAAGTGATATTCTATTTAGTATTTACTTTTACTACATAACTACAGCCTAAGTAAGAACAGATGTTGTTTCTTTTCTGTTTGTTCCAATGAAAGACAGGTCCCCCCTCAACTTTGGCACTACAGTTTGCTATGGATCTCCCAATTTCCATTTTAATAAAGCAGGATAGCAGTAGAACACTTATTAATCATAACAAGAGTGAAAACTCGAATGTAATTGGGGAACAGCAGCATATGTCTACTTAAAAGATCATCAAATGTCACGATTGCAGTTCCTCATACCCTAAACCATGCTAATATAACAGTGCCCTATCATTAAGAGGGGCGCAACAAAACAAAACCTTAAATTGAACCCATAAGCAGCTCAAGCAATTAGAATAAAAGAAGAAATAAAGCAGAGAAACTGTACATCGAGTTCAAGCAAAATCCATTCTTTGGTATTGGTAGCTGTGGACCAATGATTACGGAGGTCAATGTCAAGAACATGAGAAGCTTTCTGCGATGGCGATTCTCTGGAAATGCCCTTTACTTTGTAAGTTAGGGGTTTCACCCGTGGCTCTAATTCCACTTCATGCATCTCCAAATGAAAGCTTTCTAGGTTCTGCAAATCTCTCTTGTCGCTCTATAATTAATCCAATGGGGGGTTTTGAGCTTGCCGGAGTCGGAAAGACAAAGGTTTTACTGTGTGTGTTTTGTTTGTCAATCGACCGCTTCTTTATATTCTTCGGAAGAACGGATTACAAAATCAGAAGAATTTTTTATTTTTGTACATTTATAAATTTTACTGAATATATGAAAAACATGTTTTTTTTTTTTTTAGCATATAAATGGAATTTTAATAATCAAAATTATTGTATAATCTTTATCTTTATTATATATATTAAAAAAAAAAACTTGATTGCATCATCTTCAAGTATCAAACTGTTGATTCCATTTTATTCTTAGATTTTGCATCATTAGATCTTGTGACATCCGTATATTATACGGGTTAATTTAAAAAATGATTAAACTTAAAGTATAAAAAGGAAATATTTTTAGTATACAAATTTAAAATAAGAAATAAAGAAACGTATTTATTACAATTTAATATCATATATAAATACAATTTAATATCATATATATGATATTTAATATTTTACATATATAACTATATTATTTTAATTAAAAATTAAAACAAATAAAAAATTGATAAGTAGATAATATTTATTTCAAAATTACCACAAAATGACAAGTGTCAAAACTCATGAGAGATTGACAAGTGTCAAAAAAAACCTTCATTTATTAAGAAGGATTTTGCTACATATCATTTGCTCAAACTTTTTTATTTTTTTGTCAACCAATTTTATAAAACATATATTAGGTTTAAATTAACCCTAATAAAGACAATTAAAACTCATCAAAATAAAATGTTTAAAATTACAAAACCTAATAAAGACAATTAAAACTCACCAAAAGTAAAATGAATAAGACGAAAGTGCTCTAATTTAATCACTTCTTTCTCATTAGCACGCCTCCATTATTTCCTTCCCATCGACACACACACGGAAGTGTCGTAAATCCTCCATCCCGAGCTGTTGAAGCTTCCTTCTTCCCTGTCAATCACATACCATTGTGTTTATGTTTCAAATTTGATGAACAAAATCCTAATTCTACTCTTGCTTTTAGGATTCTTCTTTCTCTGTCGGGAATTTCATATCAATAAGTTGTCATCATTACCGGTAAGCTTTTTGACCATCCCATGAGCGTCTTTGTGTTTCCTCCATCTGAAAAATTCGTCTTTACCAACAAATGCGTCCTATAATCTCACATGGAATCAAAGATTCAATTGTATTTCATTTTCTTTCTCCAACCCACTCAAAGTTAGGTTCGTCATCCCCTCTGTGATATGGAGGATTCATTTTTATCATATGTAATTATTGTGGTTTGTTTGAAGATTTAGCCCCCTGCAATCATTTCTTTTTAAAATTATGACTTCAGTTATATCTTTGTGTGATGTTCTCATACAGAAACTATATTATGGATATTGTATTTTATAAAAAATTATATTTCAAGATTCGTCAACCACTTGCTCGATGTAATGTTTAATATTGTTGGTAGAGATTATATTCAAGTAAACATTTTACTCGATTTTTATGAAATTGTTAGTATAATGCTTTGTTTTTTTTTTTGCCTTCCTTTTTTGTTTATTGAAATAAGTTTAGGTATTGTTTGAACTCCTGTTTTGAAAGTGTTTATTGCCTATGACCAAAATCATACAAGACGAAGATACTAAGTTGATTAGCTTTAGGGATAAATAGATAATGATAATTATATGTTTTTCTAATCATTTTTATTACAACTTTTTACATGTCCATCCACATCCTGATTAAATCTTAGTTTTCCAAGATAAATTCATTAATCAACATGTCTTAGTTACTAGATTGAAAATTTAAACAAAATGAGTCTTATGTAAGTATATCATGTCATATGTTATTGCAATTGCAAACATTTAGAAAACAAATAGTGTCACATTGGTAGTCACATCACTTTCTATGATATCACAGCTCACAAGAATTCTATCATTTTGCATCAATTTGATCTTATGTTATTCAAATTAGCAAAGTATTGGTTAAGTGTGCATCAATTATTTAATGCAGAGATGTGCGTGGAAACATATATTCTCTGTTTAATGAAATTGAAGATGATGGTATTAGAGTGTCATCTTCTTACCCCTTCCATGAAATTGATGAACATGGGAATGATAAAGAAATGGATGGGCTCCAAGATAGGGGGTTCTCATGTTAAAAAATGTAAGCATGAAAAACATAATCTTAATAAAGGAAAGAACTTTTACAAATTGCTATGAGTCGAAGATTTATTTCAAACAAAATTAATGTAGATCAATGTTGAATTTTTAAATTTTTTCTCTCTTCATAAGTTTTACAAATTATAATATTTTTATTTTTTTGATTTTATGATTACGCTTTATAAAGTGGCAGACGCATTTTGTTTTGAATTTTATGAGTTTTAAACATGATTTATTATTTTTTGTGTTAATAGCTTATGCAGGGAAGTTCTCATTAGATAGAATGACCGATAAAAATAGTAATGGTTTGATCAAATGTAGTAAGTTTTTATTTGGTAGTTGAAGAAAATCAAATAAAAAATTGCAAGTTGTTGTCAAGGGATAATATTGTAATATTCATTGGATAAGAAGATTTTGTCATAGAAAGATGTTGTTAATCCAATCAGTTGTCAAAAGGTTAAAAAAATAAAGAAATTGTAATTTGTTTTTTGGTTCAGAATAAGAAATTGTTGTTACGTTGTTATCAGTAGAAAAGTAAAGTTTTCGGTTTAATTATGATTAAAATACAAGTTTACTATTCAAATGCACATTTACGTTTAGCCTAGACCAAAATATGAATAGATATGGAAGTTGTATAGACAAGGCATAGCTTTTATCCTTTGTAATATATATATATATATATATATATATATATATATATATATATATATATATATATATATATATATATATATATATATATATATATATATATATTCTATTGTATTGTATTGTACGATTACATAATTGCAAATCAATGAAACCACTCCACTATGCTAATGTTATATTTATTGTCAAATTTTACTATTTGTTACTTAGTAAATGATATGTATTTTGAAGTTATTTTCCTTTTATTATAGATAGTTTAACGGAAAATCATATTTTCTATATGCTGTGTTATTTGAAATATGATATTTTTCAAAAGAGAACTATTTATTGTCGTTGTTTATATAGATATATGTGACCGCTGCTTAATGAAAATAATATTTTATGATGTGTTATCTATAATTTTCAGTATGATATGTTTTCTCAAATAACTGTTTGCCAAAAATATATTTTTTCTTATAACACTAATTTCTAAAAGAAAACATGTTAAATATGACATCATGTTTGAACATTACACAATTGCAAAAATCATCTTAGTCTCCACATTTATAAAAATCTAACTAAAGTCAAGAAGTTTCCCTAAGTAATTTGGTTTTACGATGTTTGGTTCTTGAATTAGATTTTTGGAAAGAATTTACTCATTCGAAAGAAAATGATTTGTCCAGAGAAAAAAAATATGGATCATTCATTTAATTGAAACTTCTCTAATTATATAAAAATTAATCAATTAATCAGTTTCTAAAAATAACTTCTAAAAAATTATACTTCCATTTTTTTCATACAAAAAAATTATGTTGTTTTTCCTTCGTTAAAAAAATAAAAGAAAAAAAAAATTAATTGAAAATGAAAATGACAGAGAATTCAACTAAAAATGCAACTTATGTGATGAGAAAGGTCATCAAACTAATAAAATAAAAAAAAATATATTGTTTGCAAAAAGATCATTCAACATTTATAGATATTCATGCATTTCATTTTATTTTTTTACACATTTCAGTATAACCAATAACACAAAGTCTCTTTATGTTACTTTATCTTTTATTATTATTATTGTTATGTCGGTTTTTTAAAACTTTATATGTACTTTTTTATATGTTCATCCGCGTTTTATGCGGGTCATAATCTAGTTTATGTATGGTTTAACTTGGGATCAACCGCGTTTTATGTATGGTTTAACTTGGATTAGGTTCAACTTGGATTATGTTCGGCCTTAATTGCTCGACTTTGATTGGTTTAGCCTAGCTTGGATCCGAATTAGCTTTAGGTTCGGCCTAACTAGAGATTAACCTTGTTTTTGTAGTGTTTCTATTAAGCTAACAAACTGGATTTTAAACCTCCAAACCGGTATCCAATCCTACATGGCATCCAATATGGACACAAAATGTACAAATCTTGCCATGTAGGATTAAAACTCAATTTACCAGATTGAAATCTGTTTAACATAAATAGCAAAAATGGTTTGTTGCTCTATTAAGTACAAATTAAAGATGAGTGATTAAAAGAAAAAATATCGACATAGAGGCAATTTTATGACATTAACCATTTTCTAAAATTTGAAGTGTTTTGTGCGTTCAAAGAGAGTTGTTTCTGTTGCAAAATGTAATGTTCAGAACAGGTCCCTAAACTTTGCGAGACTTATAATTCACCACTCTTCTTTGAAATTTTAACTTATTTTTACCATTTAGCCTCAATTTCCCAATTGGTTTTCAATTTCTGTCCATCTTTTACTTTTTGGGTGTTACAAGTTATATTAAGATCTAAAAATATAAAGTATAATAACTCACTATCTTTTTTTTTTCTTTACTCTATAAACTCTGAAAACAGAGCATAAGAGCTTATGATTACCTGTAAACACTATACCCAAATCTTCTACTATTTTGTACACCTTTATATAGGTGCACAACATTCTTAAGAATCACCTTAAAACAGTACAATTTCTGTAGCAACAGGTACAACATGACAACGCACATGAACATTTCCAGGAATCAAACAACTTCAATAATTACAAGTACTTTACACCAAAAAAAAAAGTTTTAACCCTTCCAAAAAGCAAACCTTCTTAAATACTAGTTTAAAACACAACACATTTTTAGTCTTCAATTCCTTGTTTAATCAAAAGAACCTCTAACACCATCCAAGCTCTCTCCCAAAGACAATCTGAAAACAAATTGTTTAATGATAATATGATAAATAGATTCAAAATTTGAAATCATTTGATTCTATCTATCAAATAAGATGTAGCAAAGTACTTTCAATCTACCGAATTATTTTCGTTTCAATATAGCTATAATTGGGTATATTTTTCAAAGTACAATACTATATATTAAGTCTTCAAGAAAAAGACTAACCTATGCATACAGTACTTGTACTCTTGGCTCCTCACATAATCTTTCTCCCCTTCTTCCAGCTGATAAAAAACATCCACCAAATAAAAGAATAAGCATATCAATCCAAGTCAAAATATATTATGAGGCTCCATTTGTTACACTAGATAGAACTTTATAGGGCTCTTTTTTTTTATTTTGATGATAAGGAGGGTATTCATGTCTTTTGCGTCCCTTTCACACCTTTTTGGGTGGGACCACTGACCACAGACTAGTTACAGTCAAATACAGTTTAACAAATATTCACCCTTTCACACCTTTTTGGGTGGGACCACTGACCACAGACTAGTTACAGTCAAATACAGTTTAACTTGTCATGTCACCTTTTTGGGTGGGACCACTGACCACAGACTAGTTACAGTCAAATACAGTTTAACTTGTCATGTCATGTGTAACAAATATACAGACTATGGTAGTATCTTACTGGATCACTCTCATAAATAAGCTCATAGCAAGTTGGTGACAGGCATTTTAAAGCACAATTCTCCTTTGCTACCATTGAAGATTTGCATTGCTTGCCCCAATATCCACTTTCCACCCCACAAAAATAAATCAACAAATCAGTATCAATAGTATTGAAGAGTAATCATACATGTTTTATGATGATAAATTGATTAATACATCTAGTTTGAGAACTGTTAAAGAAAGGAAACGAAATTCTGCAATTGAAGGTCGACTTAGTGGCTATTGACTTCAGGATTCAACCTATTTGAGAGTGATTAGTACGTTATTGTTTAGGTAACTTATGAATACTATGTCAATATAGATAAACGGAGGCGAAAATTGTGATAAAGAAAAACTAAAATCATTGCTTCGTTTTTTGAAGAACTAAAAAGGGGGAGATCGAACATACAGTTCAATGTCTGAGTAACAATTTTGTTTCCTCTGTCGAACTTCGGTGTCCTGTGTATATACCACAGACGTTAAAATCAGAAATTAAGCATGCCCAGATGAGAACAAAGATTAATTTGTGATTATTTCAATCGAAATCTTACAGAAATTGGGCGGGGAGATGTCTTGGCAAGGACTTCAACAGAACATATAATCACTGCCCAGATGAGAAATACTAGGGTTTTATGAATCGCAGCCATTATATCGATTGATCGATGAGTATCAAAGAGAGCTTTGTACAAGCTGAGATGAACGGACACTCGGACAGTGTCCTGGTCCAGTTGGGGCTCCGGTTTGGCTGCAGTGGCTCCGTTTATGCTAATCCGATATTTAAATAGTTAGGGTGAAGGTATCCTAATTTCACACCACTTCCAACTGTTTTTAATTTATTATATTACTATACAACTTATACAACTAAACTAAAGCACAAGTTGTACACGGCTAAAAATTGCTAAAAAATGCAGTATATGGATCATCACCATTTTGTTTGTATATTTATTTTTCACAATTCATTAAAAAACTTATATTCTTAATTAGGTTACAAGCTGTGAAAACTATGGGTAAAAAAAATATTGTTAATTAAATATGCTATTGAAAAATCAAAGATTTATAAAATTTTATTAAATTTATAAGATATAATTTTTGTTTAAACTTATATTGATTATTTAAAATATCTCTCTCATATATATATATATATATATATATATATATATATATATATATATATATATATATATATATATATATATATATATATATATTAACTATCTTATTAAACATATTACACATTTCTTGAAATATAGCTTCTCATTGCAATATTTTTTATTCCTAGGCTCACAGTTACTCACAAAAACCCAAAATTAATTGTCTTCATCGAGAAACCCTAGGTCATGTTACGTTGTCTTCTGCGTTGGTGGCGCGGCTATCCTCCTCTCAAACCGTCCCTCCGATCGTCACAATTGCAAATGCAAACTCCTCCACACGGTACACACCAACATATCAAGTTTCGACCTTTCGTACAACTGCATCTTTCAGGAAGAAGACGAAGTCGGGATAAGAGGCATCACCACTATCGAAGACCTTTCCAAAATTGTATCCATTGTCATCAGATCGAACATAACTACGCTCGATAAGTGACTCCTTCTGTTGCAGAAAACTCTAGGGCTTGATGAGACCGCCATGGAACCTTCTAGAATGTCGTTGTATAGGTTCGACAACACCTCGGTCATTATAGACATTTACCTGGTAAAATTTCCCATTATTTTATCTTTTTGACCTAATTCTCACATCATCTCGACCAATCTTTTTTGATTCATCTCGCATTCGTCTATTTGTTTTCTTTAAGATAATGGATTGGAACTTCTTACATCTACTTACAACATGAAGATGAAAAACGAGAATATGTGTTCTGAAAACCTGCATTTTCTTTCGATGATGGTCTTTTATGCGATGATCAAGAAAACGATTTGGATTTTGGATGTGGGTTTGGGATTGGTTTATTTTAACAAGAAATTCAAATTCGTGAAACAAAAAGCTCATCTTTTTACCCATTTTGAACATGATCTGTTGTGGGAAGAAGACGAGCTTGCTTCCCTTTTGTCTAAAGAGAAAAATATTGTTTATTAAGAAGGGTATTTGTTCAGTGATAGGGTTTTAATAGGTTTAAGGAAAGAATATGTCTATTGGATGATTAGGGTTAGTACCCATGATGAATTTGTTGTTATGATAACCATTTTGGCTGTTAATTACTTCGATAGATTCCTGTAGAGCGACTCTTTCCAGAAAGATAAGCCGTTGATGAATCAGTTAGCTGCAGTCGCTTGTATTTCTTTTGTTTCTAAAGTTGAAGAAATCCATATCCCTCTTCTCTTGGACCTGTAAGTATGTATCCATATCCTTATCCATATCCATCACATCTAATCTATACGAATGCACTCCAACTGTTTGTGAAAATTCCAATGTCATTATTTTGTTATTAACACATCTCTTTCTTTTGTAGGTTGTTTTCGTTTAGGTTGAAGGATCAAAATACGTATTCGAATCCAAGACTATAATGAGAATGGAGCTTTTAGTGCTTTTGTCTCTTCAATGGAAGATGAATCCAGTAACCCCACTTGCAATATTCGATTACACAATGAGGAGGCTTGGTTTAATCACTCATCGGCTTCATTCAGAGTTCATGAACAGATGCGAAAGAATTGCTCTTGCCGTTGTCAATGGTAACCTTCTAAAAACCCTTCATAAACTCAATCATATTGTCATGACTCAAAGAATTGTTTTGATTTTGATTTAATTCAAATCAAGTATGTAATATAAACACGAAATGCAGATTCAAGGTCTCTGGTTTATCTTCCATCTGTAATGGCTGTTGCTATAATGTTTCTTGTGTTTAAAGTGATTGATCCTGATAACTCACTAGATTATCAAGAACGAGTCAAAGGTTTTCTTCAAATTAAGGAGGTTTGATCTTTTCATTATTATATTCCTTTTTTTAAAAAAAAGGTAGAGGTTAGTTTGACTAATTCTTAACAAGTTCCTTGATAACAAGGTCAGTTTTATGACCAATTGTTTAGATCATTATGTATTAGCATTGCCATTTCTATTCTTCACTACAGGGGTAAGAAGGTCATTTATGTGAGTAAATTTTTTCAGGGTGAGGGAAAGCAAAAACATGTTGGCAGGACTGTGGAGTTTTTCAAAACATCTAATGATAAAAATCACTCTAGAGTGCAGTGGGTTTTCAGAGCCGAAGATACGGTTAGTTTCTGCAACCTTTTCTATTTGTATATTTATTAGAATTTGATATTCAACTCTTTTTTCTTTTCCTTTTTCCTTCCAACTTATTATCACTCAGGTTATGAAAAAAGCTATTGATATTCTAGATAATAAGCGTTTATTCGCCTCCACTTTAATGAATGACAACTTATTAGATTGTATACTTTCCAAAGTCAAAATGATAGAAAAAGCTCCTGGGGTATGTTCTTTTATATTATTTATCTTTCATATATAATGCTACCATCGTTTTCATCTCTTATATTGTTGGTGTCACTGGTCTTCCTTCCATATCTGTATATGCAACCTCTAAAGGTATTTTATCAAACTATAAATAGGTTTTCAAAATAAAATCTGATCTAAATATCATTCCCTTTATGGCATGATTCATGCAGGTGCTCTTATGTCTTAATCAGTTAACCACGAACTTGGTATGTGAGTCTTCATCTTTTGTCCACTAATTATTGCAGTTATATAATTGGTAGCAATTTAATATGGTTTAGTCCTTTTCTATTGAAGAACCATATAGGATGGATGCGTTGCTACAAAAGTAAGCATGAAGGTCAAAGTGGTCTTTTTATGGGATATGTCAAACTATCAGGTTTGTCCACATTAGCAACAAGAACTGTGAGTATGGTTGGTACAACAAAAGAAAAGAATGGTTTAGTATTTGTAAGGAATAGTGCAATAAAATTATAATAGTTTTTTTTTTTTTTTTTTTTTTTTTTTTTTTTTTTTTTTTGATATTGATGACATTTACGAAAATAAGATAAAAGGGCAATATGGTCTTTCTCTCATCTTTATCAATTGTCAAATGCAATTGGGTTATTAAAGTTTGTATGAATTTTTATGATTTAAGAATGCATCGTGGAGAAGAAATCAATATGATAATTTAAAGTATTGGGGCAAAATTAAAAATAAAGGGTATTGTGGTCTTTTTCTGGTTAATATCAAATGTGATAGTTTTTAGTAGGTCTGTATAAGTTGTCAGTTGTCATCACTGGTAGGCTAAGGAAAGTTTATTTGGTGCTTTGAATGTGTGGTGGGAAAATAAGAACAAATGGCATTATTATTATTATTATTATTATTATTATTTTGTTTTTTTCCTCTTGGAGAAAACGCTTGCTGGACAGCTTACTCGCTGCATGTATAATTTTGGTTAAGTATCTTATAATTTCATTCATATTTTTAACATCTTAACTGAATGGTTACAAATATTTATGTCTAACCTGTGAAATTTAGAACATTCAAATTTTTATAGTCAAATATTGTTTCCAAATTTGCTAATTTTGTTCTTTGTAAAATCTATACAAGTTTTTGAAGGGTATGTTTGGTATTTATGTACTTTTATCAAACTCTAAATTAATTTCCATTGATTGATAGTTGAGTTGGTGTGTGTATATATAGATCAATAGGATGAGAAAACGGAGAATGCCACCTTCTTATGCCCCTATAATAACTCACTACAAAAACATGAAGTTGAACCGTTGGAAATGTATATATATTACCTAAAAGTATATTTACTATTTTTTTAGTGTTCTATATCGAATAAATGTTTCAAGGTTAAGAAACTTTTTAGGCTTTGTTGAAATTTTCTTTGTTTTTAATTGGAGAAGTTTGTGGGTTTGAATGACGTTGCTTTTAATGTTCATGTGTTTTTTCTTACAACGAATAAGTAATGAAGATCAACTTTATTTAGGTGTTTAATCTTTCTTTTGGTTTGCATACATTATTTCAATTATGAAGCTAATTAGAGGCTTAAAGAGTTCCATTTTGCACTAGAGTTGAATGTGAATTGCATGGGTGACTAATGCTACAACTATGACGTGGAGGATGGAGATCAAATTCGTTTTGTGATCTTTAGCCTGTCACTCAACCAATTAATCAAGTTGTAAGTGTTGCCACACCAAATTACTGTACCATTTGATAAGTTTTATTTTTGTTTGTGTTTACTGTAATGCAAATTGTTTCAATTGTGTTTTAACAACAGTTATCCATTTATGCAGACTAGATGGCCATTGTCATTGTAATATGGCTGCAACTTTTAATTGTATAAGGTAGAGAAAAGTTTTTTTCATGTCAAACTCTTGGATTTCGGTATATGAAATTTATTCATTTTTATTTTGTTATAACTAATTAATGGTCGTTTCTATGTGTTACTATAGAATTTAACATTAGATTGCTATCAATTTGATAAGAAAATTCATAACAACTTATATAAATTATGAAGCTAAAAGTTATTTTTTACCTCATAGTCAAATGGTAACGTAAGATGATGGAATTGAATGTAGAATGCAGTTAAATATGAAGACCATAGTTGTTCGATCCCAAACCTTATAATAGTATTCTAAATACTTAAAAGTTGCCCAACCTAATGAGGAACTAGGAAATGTCCCTAAGAACATATCAAATAATGTTTGTGATTGATGAAAATGATAGAATTAGGGAGCTTTAATAATACCAGATTATGTAATCCTTATTCACGACTCTTCAGTATGTAGAAGACTTATTTATCCTCAATGTTCAAAAACATTATTATGTTATTTTTTATATATAGTAAAATCACTATATTTTGTAATTTTGGATAAATTAATGGAAAATCTCCAATAAAATCTCAATATTTTGGGTCAGTTCATAGTTTAATATAAAATTATTATAATAATTATTATTATTTTTATAAAAAATGACAGATGACTGATTAAAACTTCGGAAAAAGTTTTTTTCTCCAGTTACGCAGATTTAGTCGGCCTCTTGTCTTTTTTATTTTTTATTATTATTATTTTTTTTAATTTGATCAAAATATTGGGACTTTCTAAAACGTTATTTTACTAACGATCAAAATATTGAAACTTTTTTTAAAATCAACCTTGAACTAATGTATATTTCTATTAACAAATCATTTATAAATATTAAAAGTTTTTTTTTTTTAATTTTGGAAAATAGAAAAAAAAAATTATTGGAAAATAATTAGAAAATATGTCATACATATGCGTTTCCAAAATAGATTGTGTAAGGGCACACGATTGATATGTAAAAGTTTTCAAGCACAATGACATTGATACTGAAATAGTTGTTAGTCAACATGATGGAAAAAAGAATGTTTTTTTTCAAGTATTCCTCATTGTTCCTCCGAAGATGACATGTTCTTATTCAAGTTGAAAAGAGAATAATTTCCAAATTGGTTATGTTTCGCGGTGACAATCAATAAACCTCATGGAAAAATAATTCCAAATATTGGTATTTATCTTTATGAATTGATTTTCTCACATTGTCAACTTTATGTGTCATTATCTTGAGGGATATCATGTGTCAATACAAAAGTATTAGTGAATCCTGACGAACAATTCAAAAAAAGTGAAGTCTATACATCAAATGTGGTATATAAAGAAGTGTTTCACGATTAATAATGAATAATCAATCATATGTTCGTACACATTTTTAACAACCCTAACTCATATTTTTTATTCTTTCTGATTTCGTATATGGTAACATGATTCTTATAGATAATTGTTTAGATGTAGTAACCTATTTGCACAAAAGACTTAATCGCCTCTAGATACCAATTTCTGAAAAAAAAATATTTGCAGGCGCGGGTAAACGGCTAGTATATATATATATATATATATATATATATATATATATATATATATATATATATATATATATATATATATATATATATATATATATATATATATATATATATATGAATTTGAATAAAATGTAAAACACACAAACAATCATGCAAATGACATTGATATACGAAAAATTAAATATAACAGAAATGTAATAAAGATAAATAAACATAAAACAATAAATTACAAATTAAAAACTAACTTTTTTATAATTTTCTAAAAATTTCTTTATACACAGTATTTGAAATTTTGTTTGTAAGCACCATCCTTATCTAAAATTAAAACCTTAATTCTTAGATAATCTTAAAAAAAGTATAGAGGGAAAAAAGGTGTAAACAGTTTTAATTGCTATTTCAAAAAATTAACCACCACATTCCAACAACAACAACTAAGAAATACGGTAATCAGTGGAGCATAAATTCGACTAACTTTCATAATAAAAGGAAAAGTAGGAGAAATTGTGAAGCTCTCACCACAAAAACTTCATCCATGTTCTCTAATAATTTCGTTATCAAAACCCTTTGAGCAAATCTACATAAAGATTCGATTAGAGGCTTAAGATCAACAAAAAAAAAATGCACTTAATAATCATTGTGTTGAAGAAAAAAGCTTGCTTGTACAGTGAAAGGACAACCCTACCTTCAATATATATATATATATATATATATATATATATATATATATATATATATATATATATATATATATATATATATACTGCCTAAACCCAATTACAAGTGGAAAAAAAAAAGTAAATTAATCTTGCTTGATGCCTTGAATGCATCCTGCATTCCGACTTGATTAAGAAACTTCAACATTGTTCATTGCACTTCTTAATAGTATATTCTCTCATTTACAGAAATATACGTAAGGGTACTATTTTCTTTAAAAATAATATATAAATAGTTCGATTAATACTGCCTAAACCCAATTACAAGTGGGAAAAAAAAAAAGTAAATTAATCTTGCTTGATGCCTTGAATGCATCCCGCATTCCGACTTGATTAAGAAGCTTCAACATTGTTCATTGCACTTCTTAATAGTATATTCTCTCATTTAAGTCGAATAAATTAGATATTGATGTTTGTTTATAAATACTTGGTTATAAAACTAAAGTTCTCACTTGGGACTTTTAGCAAACACCTGGTTTGCAAGTTGACAGGAACATCTTATCAGTATCTAAGCATTAGGAGAAACAAATAACAAATCAAACATAAAGGCTGACAAATTCAAAACTTTAAGAAATAAATGTGATATAAAAAAACAACAACACCTCCAAAAATAGAGACACTAAGGGACACAAAAAGAACTCCAAATATCACAAAACATTCCACTGACAATCTACTTAGAACTACATAAGAATTATTGTAATTCATTTTCAAAACACACCAGAAACCTAAAAAAGTTGTTCACTATAGATTAAAAACCAAAAAGAATTGAATGATAGTAATTTCATATTACCAAAAAAAATCCTTAAAAAAACCAAAGAGACAGTACAAACGTGTCATTACAGCCAACTGTAGGTATTTGAGTCTATTGTATGCTTTGTCTTGTTCTCATCACATTTGTATTTTTTTTGTAAACCTGCCTTCAAATATGAACTTTAGTATCTAAAACCTGTTGCGGAGAAAGAAAGGAATTGAGGGGAAAAATATTTAATAACATGCATATGAGTAGGGGGATCATTAGTTGTTTACCTGCAAACAACCTTCTTGCGAAGCTGGGACCTACACAATTCCAAACTCAAAATAGTTCAAATTGTTCTCCTAATTGATGAATATATGACAAAAACTCACGTTATTTCTTACACAAACAAAAGTTAGACCCATTGTGTGAGAGTGGAAAGAGTTGGGTTTCTTTTACAGGGAAGGTTTAGAGGCGTTGAAAGCAAAAATTTATAAACACCAGAAGGAATTTTGATTTTAAACCAATAGAAGGGATACATAGGAGTTTAAAGGAGAGGGGTAAAATAGACAATTCACTTTGTAAAATTCTAGCGACAATTAACTTTAATTTTTTTTTTTTAAAATTCTGCCGCATACATTTTATTTTTTTATTTATATTTTTTAAAAATTTTATTTGGATATATTTTTAATGTTTTTTGTTTATATTTTTTGACATTTCAAATAATTTTTGTAGATCAGTTTTTTTTTTGTTGATATTTTACTCCAATATATCTTTTAATGTTTTCTTGATCTTTTGTTTTTTTTTTTTTATATATATTTGTAAAGCATTTTATAAATACTTTTTGTATAAAAAATATAAAAAGGTTAGTTAAATGAGAATATGATTAACACATATTTGTATATAATTTTTTTTTAATAGGGTTATTGTATATGCTTACCGAAATTCAAAACAAGTGTCAATAACTTTGAATTCATTTTTTTTATAATTTTTTTTTACATTTCGTTCCAAGTGGAAAATGCTAATTATAATTCATATAACTCAAACATATATGTCAATGTTTTCTAGTTCTTTTTTTTTTAGAAATTTTGTTCGTTTTTGAGTTATATGGTTTTCCAATTAGTTTTTTATAAACTGAAACCCATTTTTGTAATTCAGTGAGTTATCTATTAATTTTATTAAAAATATAATTTTATACCTAATCTAAGTTAATAATATTCACATTTAACAAACTTTTTTTTTTATACTTTTTACAAAAAGTATAAACAAAAAAACGTCAAAAAAATTAAAGTGTATTCAAACAACATTCCTAAAAACTAAAAAAAAAAATTATTCAAAAAAACATCGTAAAAACATAAATGAAAAAAATATAAAAAACATTAAACAGTATATTCAAACACCATACCAAAAAAAAATGTTTTTAAAATTTTTCTCGTTTATATTTTTATGATATTTTTTTGAATAATTTTTTTTAGTTTATTGGCATGTTGTTTGAATATGTTTTTTTAACGTTTTATTTGTTTATACTTTTTTGTAAGAAATGTAATAAAAAGTTTGTTAAATGTGAATATTATTAAATTAGATTAGATATAAAATTATATTTTTAATAAGATTAATAGATAGACTCACTGAAATACGAAAAATGGTTTCAGTTTATATAAAAGGTGATTGGAAAACCATATAACTCAAAAACGAATAAATTTTTTAAAAATAAAAAATGAATTGAAAAACATTAACATATGTGTTTAAGTTATATGAATTTTGATGAGCATTTTTCATTCGGAACGAAATGTAAAAAAAATTTATAAAACTAAAAAAATTGAATTCAAAGCCATTAACACTCGTTTTGAATTCCGATTAGGCTATACAATAACCCTATTAAAATAAATAATTATATATCTAATATGTGAATCATATTCTCATTTAACTAACATTTTTTATATTTTTTAAACAAAAAATATTTATAAAAAGCTTTACAAATATATAAAAAAACAAAAGACCAAAAAAAACATTAAATGATATATTCGAGCAAAACATAAAAAAAAAAAATTCAAATAAAATGTCAAAAAAATATAAACGAACAAAATATAAAAAAATTAAAAATATGTTTGAATAAAATTTTAAAAATATATATAAATTATAAAAAGTATAAATAAATAAAATAAAATGTAAGCGGCAAAATATAAAAAAATTAAACAATTATATATATATATAATAATAATAATAATAATAATAATAATAATAAGAAGAAGAAGAAATATATAAAAGTAATGGTAAAATAGTCTTTTTAAGTGGATTAATGATGTCCAGTGTAATTTCTTTAAACCATAGAGATGCATATTATCAAATTTACAAAGGTTGGACTGAACGTGTGAATTTGACCAAATCATATAGACCAAAACTGTAATTTACTCTAAAAATTATTTTTTGCTTAAAAAAAAAGTAAAACGATGTTAAATTGTGCTAGCCATTCTTGTTTTCATTTTTCTTTTCATGTAGCCTATACATAGGGTTGGCAATCTCCGATCCAACTCGTAACCCGACACTGATCCAACACGAAAATAAACGGGTTTGGGTTGAGATTTTTGACCCGCCAACCAATTTATTTCATGGGTTGAGTTGGGTTATCTGTTTGGGTTTTCGGGTCAACCCGCCAACCTGATTATATATATATATATATATATATATATATATATATATATATATATATATATATATATATAATGTTTAAAATATATATTTAATTATTTATCAGTTTTGAATATTTGATTATCGTTTAATCGTTTTTCGAATTCCAAAACTGCAAAACATCTTCGAGTCGAATTAAAGTGCTTAGCCCCTAAGAATCCCCTAATCAAAAAGAAATTCAGTCTTCAATCTCCAAACTCACGACTTCCTGTCTCCCATCTCCTCGATTGAGGCATCAAGTCACTGACTGTCAGAGTGTCGCATGTCACTTGTCATCTCGTCCTCCGGCTGTCGCACACCACTTGTTGTTATCACTCCTATTTATGGTTTTATATTGAATATTTAAGACTTTTTTACTTCATTTGATTTGTAATTTTTAATTTCATTTTAAAATGTGTTGCTTATTAAATGGGTTATACGGGTTGGGTTCGACCCATTGACCCACGAACCCATGAACCCATATACTTATAGAGTTATATGGGTTGGGTTGATGTTTTCAACCCGTCAACCCGTGACCCGCCAACCCACCAACCCATATATTGTATGGGTTAGGTTGGACCAATGTATTCTGACCCACCAATCCACCAACTCGTGACTCACCAACCCGAACTCAACCCAATTGTCAGGCCTACCTATACATGATTCAAAAGATGTTAATATTAAAATGTCATCAGGGGGGGAGCCAGTAGGGGAACTAGTGGGTGTTTTGCCCCCCTTAACTCCATTGGTATTAGTGTATTATCAGTTAAAATCTCACCTCTATATTTTTACGATATATATCTTAGCCCCCACTAATCTAAAATTCTAGCTCCGCCCCTGAATGTCATGTAACAATTAATAAGAGTTCTTTATCATTGTAAAGGACATCGTTTTTAACACGTGTTATATTTGATTTGCAAAGATTAATATTACTATATTTGTCATGCAACCGTTACATATTTCATATTAAAGAACATTGCTTAAGACGAAAGACCTCCACTTCTTATTTGTGACGATCAATGTAAACCCTATTTAAGATAAATGTGTTGATAATCGTGGGTTTATAATCGACTAAAATGGTTGGCAAATTTCTACAACTAGAAATCTACTAAATTGGGATAGAGAGGATTTTCCTACTTTGAATATATTGGATTTTCCTACTTTAAATATATTTTTGTGTTATTTTGGTGATTCAACTACTTCAGTAAAACTCAATAACCCCCCAACCCTTAGATTTGAGTGGTCTAGTAGGTTTGTATATCGGTGTTTATCATGTTTTAGCCTTAATCCTAGTGGGAAATGAGAGGGTGTTGTTGCAAAAATGAATGTCACCTGCATGAAACCTAGATGCCCAAATTGATGTGACAATAATTCATACGTGTAACCTCTATTTTTACGGTCATTTAAAAAAAATTATTTATGCTTGTTTAAAACAGAGGTTATTTATAAATGCGGACTTGGTCCCGTAAAAGTATTTCCAAATAAACATTTTTCATTGATTTATTAAAACTTAAGATGTCATAACTGATACAATAAACATCAACATAAACAAACCTTATAATATCTAATGGCCTACAGTTCATTTATTCTCTCATTAGATCCAAACATCAAATACGTTTGTATCGATACTTGTGATACAAAGAAACTGAGTGAGTCAGGTTGGGAAACTTGGTGAGTATATAGGGTTTTCAACCCACAATAATATAGTTAATATGTTTAATTATCAAACAATTAACCCAATTACCCGTCCTCATTTTCTTATTTATTTTTCCCTAAAGATATATTCTAAGGGTCATCTTAGTCATCGTTGACGACGGTATTGTTTCGGGGATTTCTCCGCAATACATGTTAGTAGGTTTCTTTCTATTTTCATTCTTAAGGATCTGTCCTAAGGATTATTTTAATCATCGTTGTTGACGTATTGTTATAAGGATTTCTGTGACAACCCCATATTCATGGTCATTTTAAAAAATTTATTTATGTTTATTTGAAAATCAGAGTATTCATTTTTAAAGAATAATTTTACGTAATTTGTTTCCAGAAAAACATAATAAATACATTATCAAAGCATTCCCGAATAAATGTATTTTATTTATTTTAAAACATTAGGATATCATCATCAATATAGAGACATAAACATAAACAGACATTATATTCATTTACACTAGTTATTTACATTTCTTTTAATCTCTCAGTGCAATGTGTCTTCATATCGATACTTATGATACAAATAGACTGAGTGAGTCAGATTGGGAAACCTGGTGAGTACATAGAGATTTCAATCCCACAATGTTATATCATATATATGTTAGAACTCAAAAATATATACAATTTCACAATATATAAGAAAATTTACCCCACCACGTTTATCCTCACAACGATATGATATATACTTTTGGATCTAAAACTAACATCTTTTCCTAATCCATACTCCCAGATTAAGTATGTCTGATCCATACTCCCGGATCAATAATTGTGCCCATTCCATACTCTTGGACTAGGGAAAATTAACTATGTCTTAATCCATACTCCCAGATTAATAACAAATATCCATACCCTCAGACTAAGGACAACTAATAAGTCTAATCCATACTCTCGGATCAATGTCAAGTTTTAAAGTTGTTCCCTCCATGTATATCTCACTCGTACTTACAAGTAGATACTACCCAATATCCCTCTTAATTTATTTAGGTCTACCATATATCCTAAATCATCATATATTTATCATATATGCTCTTAACCCATATTTCAGGCAATATCAAATATTTCACACATAAACCTATAATTTAATATTTTAATCAATACTTGTATTAAAATCATGTTCATGAAAGGGACTATGCACTCACATTAGTAGCGTGATTGGATAGAATCTAACTAGAATCGGTCAGCGGTTCGTGATCGTCGGGCTCGGAACGCGGAACGCCTTCAGCAAACGAGAGAGAGAGAGAGAAAAGAATTTGGTGTAAGTAGCTTAGGGTCGAACTTGCTACTTATAGGGTGCCAAATACATGTCCACGTCGTGGAGTCTTATGACCACGTCGTGGAGCATGGTTGAATCACTTCGTAGGCTTGCCATCTACGTTCTAGCTTCGAAAGGTGTTCGGATGACATTTCCACGTCATGACCTTTATTTCTACGTCGTGGAATCTTAACACATCACTCCCGTAGACTTATCACATGTTTTTATAGCCTCTATTAGTGTTCTTGACCAATTCCATGGTGTGGACCTTATTTCCACGTCGTGGAATTGAGGCTGATTAGGGTTTCTGCCACGTGTCATGCCCTTAGACTGCTACATCTTCGGAAGGTCATAACTTTTGCATACGAACTCCGTTTTTGACATTCTTTATATTCACGCATAGGTGGAGATGTACTCTACAACTTTTATTTATAAATATAAGGCTAAAAGTAATTTATCATAAACTCACTTTTTACGATTCTCGGTGTCGTGCCGGTTTTGTCGCGAAACTTCGACAGGTCATAACTTCTTCGTTATAACTCGGATTTCAGCGTTCTTTACAAGTACAGAAACTTTGTGACGTATACTAAAACTTAGTTAAGATTATTTATTCTAAATAATCCTCTATCAAAAATTCAATTTTTACGCTTATCGTCTCTAAATTTACTAGTTCGAATCTGCGAGCGCTACAATTTCTCCACAATACATGTCATTAGGTTTCTTTCTATTTCCACTCCTAAGGATCTGTCCTAAGGATTATTTTTATCATCATTAATGACGGTATTGTTACATGGATTTTTCTGCAATACATGTCAATAGGTTTCTTTATATTCATTCTTATGGATTATGTTAATCATCGTTGCTGATAGTATTATTACAAGGATTTTTCCACAATACATGTCAGTAGAAAGTAGAGTACATCAAATGGGCACGAAGTCCATCATTGTCTGTCTTCCACAGGACTGTCATCAAATAGTCTGGTGGTTGTCATTTATACTTTGTTAGATGACTACACTGCCTAGTACAGTAGTACTAGTAAGTTAAAGCCTTTAATTATTGTTTCGTCTTCCATCATCCATCTCCCTCTTTATTTTATTCATCTCTCATTACTCATTATTACCCAATATATTATAGGTAAGAAAATACATATACAATAAATCGTATAAAAATCATCTTATAATATTTTATCTACCACAAAATGTTTTTGCACATAAGCACGTATAAAAATTAATTATCTAAATACTTCATATCTATATGTAAGATTAAAGCTACTATGCACTCACCTGATAAAAGTAAATGCCTCATAATTTGGATAGAACTTTGCCTTGGTATTTTATCTTTTATTCTGACGTGACCTAGGTACGAATATCAGTAAGTCTTAGTCTTAAATTCATGGGGACTAACGATAGTCTATATTCCTCACTAACCCCAATGAATACTGAAAGTTCTATCAAATAAGGACTAGTCAGGCCGTACAGTTAGGAGACAAGACCATTTCGGATAGCCTTTCTGAAATCTAACAACCAAGCCAACGTGAACATTCTAGACACCTCTCCCATGGTAGATCAATCACTATTATAAGTGGAATTACTTATAAATATTATTTATAGGTTTATAATAATGACTATGAACATAAATATAAGTTACACTGAAAGAAATATGAGTGTAGCTTAACTTACAAAGATTTTCCTGTCAAAAGTCCGGAAATTGCGTTGGAAGAACTCCGACCTAATGGCTACTTGTGACATCCCCATTTTCACGGCCAGAAAAGACTGATTTTGTTTATGCTTTATAAAAATCAGAGTTCTTCTTTTAATAAAAAGTTGCGGAATTCGTTCCCAGAAAAACACGATAAATACATTATTAAAACATTTTCGAAGAAACGTATTTTATTCATTTTAAAACGTTTGGGATGTCATCGTCAATACAAGAACATAAGCATAAACAGAACTTACATTTATTTACACTAGTGATCTACATCTCTTTAATTTCTCAGTGTAATGGGACTTCATATCAACACCTGTGATATAAATAAACTGAGTGGGTCAGGTTGGGAAACCTGGTGAGTACATAGGGTTTTCAACCCACAATAATATAATTATTATGTTTAAACAATCAAACAATCAACCCAATTACCCATCCCCATTATCTTCTTTACTCTTAAGGATTTATCCTAAGAATCATCTATTCTGCATTCGTTTATTCCGAAGTCCCTTACTTCCAGGGTTATAGGACTGGCACTAAATCTATAGTTGCCAATGTTCGTTCATAAAGCACTAATTCCATAGCTGCTATAGTCTATTCATCGGGTACTAAATCCATAGCTACCGGTGTTTATCTAATATGTACTAAGTCCATAGCTACCAATTCCTTAACAGGTACTAAATCCATAGCTACCGGTGTTTGTCCAATAGGCACTAAGTCCATAGTTGCCGATGTTTATTAGTTAGGCACTAAGTCTATAGCTGCCAATGTTTACTCACATCATCTTTTATCTCTCATCATTCATCTACCCGTATCATACCCAACATATTCGTGTATATAAAATACGTATACGGTTTAAATCATCTAAAACATGTATAAAAACGTTCATCCAACATAGACAGCAAGTATATAGAAAATATGCACACATAGCACGTATTTTATATAAAATACTTTATATCTATGTGTAAGATGAAAGTACCTATGCACTCACTTGAAAAGGTGGTGATTCCAAACTCAGACAGCGCTTCACTTCTTGAAAAATAATAATTTCCTTCGACGAAACCTAGTATTATTACCACTAGAGTTTAGTCTATTATTCACCGAGACTAATTAATAGTCTAGCTATTAAGACTATTATATAACCGTTAAATAATACTTATATAACCCATAATAATAGCCCAATTACTTATTATATGTTCTTAATAACGTTAATATAATTAAATAAAAACTATATTAAAAATAGCGTAGGCGTAGCTCACTTACAACGGGTTTTATAGAAAATCAGGCTTTGCTTGGAGCAGCATTCCCATGCAGAAAAGCTCTTCTTCTAGGAGTCGTTGAGCACTCAAGGGCTTCCGCCTTGTGCTAGGGAGGTTCCCTAGGCTTTCCGGGGGGTTTCGGGGCTAAAGAGAGGTTCTAGAGAGAGAGTAAAGATAAGAAAAAATGAGAAAGGTGTGAAGAAAATGAGGGTGGGAGAGGTTCTATTTATAGGGTGAAAATGGTTGAACTTGGTGCCACATGTCACCATCTAGTGGCAAGACTTGGGGAGAAAGCAATGGCCAAGATTGTGCCACATCACCCATTTTCGCACAACACACTTCCGACTTCTAAAATCCGTAACTTTCACATAAGACCTCCGTTTTTGATGTTATTTATATCCATGCGTAGGTAAAAATAATATCTACAACTTTCATTTTGACTCCGTCGGCTAATTCTCGACCGATCTTAAATTTAATAGTACGAGGCGTTTAGACTGTTAAATGACCGCGAAGAATTCGTAACTCCTTCATACGGACTCTGTTTTCGTCTGTTTTTTTATTGTTAAGTTCCTAATAATGAGATCTGGAACTCTCATTTAAGTCACGTAAGCCAAAAACTGCTCGAACTAAAATTCGAGTTTCGGGTCGTGCACTGCTAAACCGAATCTTAGAAAAATCATAACTTCTTCATACGAAGTCAGATTTGGGCGTTCTTTTTATGGATTTTCTCGGTTTAACATATTATACGACTTTCGTTTAGACCACTAAGGCTAAAAATTCCTGCATCGTAAAATCACTATTTACGCTTCCCGGTGCCGTGTCGGTTCCGTCGCGAAACTTCGACGGGTTATAACTTCTTCGTTATAACTCCGATTTCGACGCTCTTTATATGTACGGAAACCTTGTGACATATTCTACAACTTGGTTAAGATTATTTATTCTAAATAATCTTTTGTCGAAAAGTCATTTTCGACCCCTATTACCTCTAAATTGACTAGCCCGGATCTACGGGCGTTACACTACTAGATTTTGGACTCTCAGGGGCCTTAAGGATTCGCCATGGACACAAAACTATGGGAAAATGGGGCTAAGGTTGAGAGAAACTCGAGAGAGAAGTTTTGGACGGTGTAGAGATAAAATGGAGGGTTGAAGCTCTATTTGTACCAAAAATATCTGAAGGTGTGCCACACACCCTGTCTGTGCGTTAACTGCACTTTTTCGAATGGGTGACGTGGCTCCATGCAGAGTGTGACATATTTCAGAAATCTAATGGAGTTTTAGTGCACTCTGCGCTTCTTGTCATGGTGGGCCGCGCACACGCGTATTTTTATTGGGTTTTTTTGTCCAAGAAGCTTGACCTTTGGGATATGGACATCCCAAGTGAGTGAACAATCATATATGGAATCATGGAGGGATTTCATGGCATAAAGGTGCAAACTTTATGGCCATTGAAGCCCCATGCAAGCCATAGGATGTCATTTTGGCCTTTTAAGCTCCAAAAGGCCATGCATGGAATGAAATGTGGAAGCTTTACGTGTTCATGTAGTGGTTAAGGTCTAGATCTCTGTTTATATGCTTTATTTTGGAGCATGGATGGCCGTTGGACCAATATCTAGGTCCTAAAGAGTTAAGGTTTGAGCTAAACCCATTAAGTAAATGTATTAACGGGTAAATTTGGAAACTTTACCGTTAAAATGACATTTTAGTGTTTATGAGAATATGAAGCTTAGATCTGGAGAGTAGGGGCTTAATCCATTAAGATGGCCCAAACAAACTGAGGAACTCGTCGAGTTCCTCTATGGACCTAGATCTTGGTCGACGAGTTAAGTCGATTTGTCCCGAGTCCGTACTAGGTAGAAGTCGACGAGTTTGAGGAAGGACTCGACGAATTGACTCGCTTTATCACGTCTATGAGTAGCAAGGGAACTCAGCGAGTCAGAGGGATGACTCAACGAGTTGGATCGCGATTTCAGGGTTCCTGATTCATAGAACTCGACGAGTTAATGGGTCAACTCGGCGAGTTGAGTTAAACTAGAATGTTGACTTTGACCAGAATGTTGACTTGGACCAGGGGTAAAGTGGTCATTTTACTCTAAGAAGGATTATTGAATTTTGACTGAATGATTTTATGATAATGATAGTTGGAGAGTCATTGGAGCAGCTGTTAGAGATTCCTCACACGAGATTTCACAATTCTCTTTGTAAGGTGAGTTTTCTCCTAGTTTGAACGGGTCGAAGGCACCAATGAATCTTGTTATGCATTCCTCCCGATGGGATTACCTAAGGAACTATTAAAATTAGACCACCATTGATGGAAAAACATCAAGCTGGAAAACCACATAACAACCCTCAGATACTATCACAAGGAGATGAGCGAAAACAAAAACATGTAGCTGATGCAACCAAAAAAATGACATATTGGACTAAATTTTTAGTCTTTATTACCTGTTGATATATCAAAATATGTTTATTAAAAATAAGGATTTGGGTAGCCAAACATCGGGTTATTGTCCTAAGTTTAACTTAAATAATAAATTCAAGTTTGCAATACTAATTTGTAGTTTAACGTAAATATAATTAACTAATTGTTTACCATAAATACACCAAGGAGGAACGTGTTATATAATGCAACCTAGATTAATAATATCACATAATTTTAAACTCAATGTGAATGACATAAGTTTAAGGTACATTGAAATTGTTGAAGTACTTGTCTAGCTCCCACATACCAACATCATGGTATGACGATTAAATAGTTCAATGAAACTTCAAATTAAGTCCATGACATGTCTCGTTAATGTAATTCACACCTCTAGTGTTGGAGGTGGCACACATATGATTTCAATTTGGTTAGTTGAAGTCATAAACTCTCTTAGATTGCTTAGACATACACCTGATGGCTGGTTGTCGCAAGTCCTTAACTTATGAGGCCAGTAATGGAATCTCAAAGGTACGCAAGCGACTTAAAAAATGTTTAAAGCATAAAATGAAGTCCAATACCATATTGCGTTGCCTAGCCTCCAAACTTGTCACTTCATCAATAAGTTCATAATAATATATTTCCACATTATCTAGTCTGTTTTCAAATTCTAATAAGTTTCAATCAATATCATATTCCCAAGTTTTTTTTTTTTTCACTTCACATACCGATTTGCAAACCAGTGACTTATAAATATCAAATATTAACTTTGTTATTTTCAATAACAAAATGCATATATATATATATATATATATATATATATATATATATATATATATATATATATATATATATATATATATATATGA
Source organism: Lactuca saligna (assembly GCF_052625555.1). Lineage (NCBI taxonomy): Eukaryota > Viridiplantae > Streptophyta > Magnoliopsida > Asterales > Asteraceae > Lactuca > Lactuca saligna. The sequence continues at coordinate 51,743,568 of NC_136420.1, read as the reverse complement.
AATCTCTCACTGTATATGAACATATAGATATGCCATTTGTTATAAACACACACACACACACACACACACACACACACATATATATATATATATATATATATATATATATATATATATATATATATAGAGGTTTATGTTATTCTATTTAAAGTAATTATTGTGTTATTGTTTGCATAAATGTGGACCAATCAAATTTACTTATTTTAAGAAAATGATTAATATATACTATTGAATTAAATATAATTGAAAAATATGATCTTAATTAATTACAAGGGTAATTTAGTCAATTAATATAGATTTAATAAAGGAAAATTGCATTTTTTAAGGGATCATAGATTCTATTAATTTTAAAAATCTGATTTTACGAATTACAATTCTTTTAATTCGGACATTCTCATAGAATATGTTTATGAGTATATTCAAAAATAAAAATATTCTTGAACCATAAATAATAAAAATATTCTTGAACTTATTTCTTGATCATGAATTTAAAAACTTCTTGTAGAATAACAAATTCTTGAACAATCAATTGAAGAATAAAAAAAAATACATTATTTCTTATAGAATATGAGTAACAATTGTTAAGAATTACATTTACTGTTAAAGAATAAAACTAAAAAACAATCAAAACGGGAAAGAAAATATCAAAATTTAACAACGACTAATACATTCTAAAAGAATAATGTGGTCCCTTTCAATTTCGTGGTCCGTTCTTCAAGCATCAACTTCTGTGATTCCAACAGAATTAGAATTCGTCATTCCATTCCAACAGAATTCGTCATTCCATTCCAACAGAATTGGTTCTAGTCACAGTTTTAGCCTTTGCATTCTTTCACTTTTTGAACCTTCACCACGTTTAAAATCGTGCTCTTTTTGCTGTCCCTGTGAGAAATATGGAATATGTTAAGATTATGTCCATGAATAGATTTGCAATTGTAGGTAAAAAGAGAATAACTGTAGTGATAACTACCTGTTTGTGTGATAAAATAGTTCTAATAAGCTTCATCATACCCTACATACAGGAAAAAAATAAACAAAAGATCCAATCAGTTTATGATGATTTAGGCATATGCACAATGATTAACAATCTTAAACATAACTGGAATTCAATCACAATAAAGTGGAATAGATTCAAAGACAAGTAAGATCTTACAGTAATTTCCTTTTCTAATTCAATTGAATGGTTGCTTGAAAGGGGCATTTACATTTTCAACATCTATCAAATCCTACTAGACCACAACGGCTACTAAACTGTAACACCTTTCAACCTCCAACACTATACGAGTTATATTCATAAGCATAAATGGAAACAAATCACAAGATAAAGTAAACAAACCTGGGTAAATTGAGGCAGAGAAACGGGTTTTTGGAGCCGAGATCTTTGTGATCGCCGATCTTGCCACCAGAAATCGGAGAAATTAAACCTGTAAAGAAAACCAATTCTTCCGGGTAGATTCCTCAGTACATCTGCACCGTGGTGTTTAATCACTCTCTTAGAGGGGTTCAGAGCCAACGACGAAGCTATCGCCGAAGCTTTAGATGGTAAGTTCTTTGAAATTGCAACAATTCACACATTCTTGAAGTTTTTGAGTGACATGGTATGATCAGAACAACAAGTGGGGAAGAAACAACTTACAAACAGGTTATGTAAACATCTTCAAATCTTCTTCGGAATCTAAATTGCAATCAAATCAAATACCTTTTTGATGTTTGGGATTTTTCAAATGATGGCGATCAATAATAGGAGTCGGGGGATAGATACTTGCCGTCACAAACTTGTGATAGGGTTTTCGCAGACAGAGGAGGGGTCAGAGGTGCGCGACATTGGTGGATGAAGGCGACGAGTGGTGGAGGACCGTCAGTGATGACGGTAATTATGGTTGTGTTGTGCCCGTCAACCTCGGCAGTAACGGTGTAGGCGGTGGTTTTAAAAAGCGGACGATGAATGGAGAAAACCTAGGTAGCTGAAGTTAATAGTTACCATAACTATAGAATATTATTTGTGGAAATTAATTATCAAATTACCTATTTACCCTTATTTTTTTATTTATTTAATTATTTATTTTTATTTTAAATTTTGATTGACTTACATCTATGCATACAATAAATCAATAATTATTTTAAACACCTAAACCTAGCTCTCTGTGTGTGTGTGTGTGTGTGTGTATATATATATATATATATATATATATATATATATATATATATAGGTTCTGGTTCATTTGAGACCATTCTAATTTTGTGAGACCGTGAGACCAAATCTAAAAATAATTTTAAAATGCAAAATAAATAAAAAAATCCAAAAAAAAAATTTTAATATTATTTTCGGAACTTGAATTAACTAAAAAAAATAAAAAAAATGCGTCTTACGGTCTCACAAAATATAGGTGGTCTCAAATGAACCTAACCCTATATATATATATATATATATATATATATATATATATATATATATATATATATATATATATATATATATATATATATATATATATATCAATTGTGGTATGAAATAAACTACAAGACATATTCAAGCAAATAATGATAAGACAAAAAATACTAACTTTATTTGCATAATCATCATCATCAACATCACAATCACTAATCGACATTCAACAATCATTTCTTTATTTGATCTTCAACAACTATTTATGATTTCATCAAATGGCAAAATTACATGATGCAAAATAAACAATTGTAAAGCTACCATAATATTTACGCATTCTTTCTGCATCAAGAACGTATAGAATTTATACCCGTTTTGCCAAATACCCACAACCTCCTCCAATCTCCATCACCCACCACACCACCACAACTGTCGTACCATACCACCAAGACAGTGTCACTTAGATCTTCCGGTCATCAATCTTGCCCACCGACCCGTTGCCTTCATGCACATGTACAAATACGTCAAAAACCAAAAGATCCAAGGAGAGCCGATAAGTAGTAAAGCGGCCACTGCGAACAATGGGTGGGTAGCATGTGGCTCGCAAAAATATAATATAAGAAAAACACCACCAATAAGTACAAGAAAACATAATAAAGAAGTGATTAAAGATATTATGAAGTCATCATCCTTTCCATCTCCCATTTTTAACTACTTTTTTGTGTTTGTATCTCTCATTCAGAATTCTTCCCTTTTCTACATGTTCTTCTCTTTCTTACATTCCTTCCTTTAAGGCATTGTTTTATATGTCCAAACATCGTAATAGACCTTTTCAATCTCCGATTCATTTTTCGTGCATGTGTTAGAAACTATCATGAGACCAGGTCTTGCTATTCAGATTTTTTTCATAATTTATTTAAGATTTTTGGACATTTGTGTGGCTAACATTACGTTTCACCTATTTGTGTGGTTTTTGCTATGTTAGATCTTCAAATGCAATTAAGGTTCATAAGTGATCATGTTACTTAAAAAAGAAATTAGATCCTTATTAACCGGGTATCTTATTTTATTATAAATAAATAAATTTACACCATATGCACTTAAGCATTGATCTTAAAAGTACAAGTTTGTGTTAACTCTGAACGAATAATATCGACTATTGTTCTAATAACCTAACATTTTTTAGGAATAGGAATTAGTTGAAGATTGTTACTTATTTTATTATGGAACAAACGTGAGGCAACCATGATTCATATTTTTCGTAATCTATATACATCAAAATAATTTCGATGAAATATACGATCACGTTTCATTCCATTATTTCCAAAACTATAAATATGCAATAAAATGATTTAGATGAAATATACGTTTCATTCCATCATTTCCAAAACTATAAATATGCAATAAAATGATTTAGATGAAATATACGATCACGTTAACATTCCACATGATATTGAATACATATATCTTACAAAATCACAAAACCCATCATCCAACTTTAGGATTATTGATAATACCTTATATACATAACCTTAACACCACCCAAATCAACACCATACATGAATTTTCAATACTAATTTACTCATTAGCTTTTTGGATCATCATAACTCCCAAAGTGATAAGACTTGCGTATATTGAAGTGGGTAGCTTTTGAACCACCTTTCCAATGCCTGGAACACCTTCGGTTGACCTCTTTGTGGCTATAGCAACGGTTGGTGCTATTGCTAGAGTGATGAGGAGTCCTTGAGTCACATACACAAACGTATCCGCTGTTAGCCTTTTCACAAACTCTTCAAATTCTTCACGATTGAGTCCCCCATCAAGATCCATATCACATTCCTAAGTCAAATAAACAAAAAAAAAAAAAAATTAAAGAAAATACCATCGCTATGGGACCCACAAAGTAAAATTTGTATATGAACACGTGTGCTAATACAATTTTTAACACACCTGCATCAAGGTTTTGATTTCGTCCTTCTTTGGGGGATCAAAATGAGGCCCTGGCAAATTCTTGTTGAGATCGCTACAATCGAATAGAATCAATTGCATAAGTTCAAGATCAAGGTTTTTAAGGAATAATATAACATTTTGTATATACAGTAAGGGCATTTACGTCTTTTGCAAAAACAATTACAACTTGTGATGTTGTGTCATGTAATGAATGGGGATAAATGATCTTACTTGAACACAAGTAACACGGCGATGTATAAGTCTTCAAATGACATAGTTGCCCTTCCGTCATCATTCTTGAAACGATCGAAAACTTTGTCACTTATCTTTCGTATTTGCTTTTCTCTCCATTGCTTGCCTGTACAAAGTGTCAAAATTAAAACCATTGGAAATAGTACAAACTAATACCCCATCAGTCGTGTGAGAATTGCAAGAAATTGAAAAGCATGGAACGATTTATACAATTTGTTAGGATCATATGGAATCAATTTAATCTTTAAATTTAACAAACCCCAAATCCATAATGAAAAACAAGAACTGGAATTGGGAACAGTCAGGGAAAGGGGTTCGAATTTAAATTTATACACATTTATTATACCATAAAAACATGAATAAATTGATCAATGTTTAAATCAAACAAAACCAAAATCCACCCCGATAGATTACAACAGAACCACAGGAGAGCAAAAGCAGGATCCGGGATTAATCGAAGAAAGTGATTCAATTTACATGAAAAAAGGTGTAGATATTTATCAGCAAAAATATCATAAAATCAATCAATCTTCAAAGTAAACAAAACCCTAATCGAAATTGATGGAAATTAGCAGCAACAGACGCGAGATTTGAAGGTGAAAAGCAAGAAACAGGTATATGAAGAAAATCACCTTGAAGTTTTTCCAGGATTTGTCCCATGTTGCAGTAAACGAAGAGATTAAGAAAAAGAAGGAAAAAGGAGACTATATTCGTGTTGATTAGTTGGGGAAATGTAGACGTCTACGTAAGATCCGGATCAAATATAATTTGTATTTATGGAGGCGGGTCAACTTCGCTTGGGGATCAAAGACGATTCTTTGTGACCGTATATCAGCCTCGATAGAAGATAGCTTCCACTTGGACCGCTAGTTATGTTTTGAGGTTTGAGGCTTTGAGAATTGCGATAGAGGAAGTTAAGATTTTATTTATTTATCAATCGTTGTATTTTTAAATATATATTTCTTAAAACATGATAATGTTAATTATTTTAAGTCATACAATTTCATTCATATGATTCAATATGTAACATCAAAACATTAAAATAAACTTGTTAGAAATCCAATCTATTCAGATTGGTTGATGATACGGATTCGAAATCAGTTGAATCCACTAATTATATTAACAGATTACAATTACAATTAAACCATGAAAAATAGATAATATTATAAAACGACAATCATCCAATAAAAACAAAACTTAATCAATAAAATCAAATCAATTTTATATATATAAAAAAAAAAGACCAATTTTATAAAATACTCATTCCGTCCCAATATTATTGTCCACAGACAAAAAAAACATATAGATTAAGAAAAATATTAATTACCATTAACTTTATATAATAAAATAACAATTTTGTCTTTACTTTGCATTTAATGTTCCATTAAATGCTTAGTTTGTTAAGTAATAATGAGGGGGTATTTTGGTAAACATGTTATTTATTTTTAGAAATGGACTATTATTTTGGAACAAATCAAAAAGGAAAGATGGACTATAATTTTGGGACGGGGGGAGTAAATGATACTTTCATCGGGGGCGTTGAGAGAGAGAGAGAGAGAGAGAGAGAGAGAGAGAGAGAGAGAGAGGGGGGAGTGGGCAGCTGTATAAGGCCTAAATTTTATTATTATGTCTTTTTATTTTAAAATAACAACTTATAATAACGACAAGAGACTTTTTTTCTTGTTCGTCCGGGATCTTTGAGGATATTTAACTCCTCAGGACCCTGCTTTTGATGGGTTGAGTCGAAGTAAAAAGGCAAAACTAAGGTGGATCCCACATCCCCCCCCCCCCCCCTCTCCCACTGTGAGTGTGATACTATATGTACCTCTTGATTTGACAAGTTATGTGAATGATAGGATACCATATACTAGTATCATTTTGAAAATCATGCAATGAAAATATATAACTTTGTGACATACCTAAAAGTGAGAATGTCCATACGTACTCCATCTCAGGAAGTTAGCCTAACTAACTTCTTCCTCAATCTCACAACTTTGTTCCTTTAATTAAAACATTTTTATCTATGTCAATGTTTCATTTCATCTAAGACAAATATCTTCCATACTTTCAATTACTTAACTAGTTTACTTGTCAAAGGAATACTTACCAAATTTTGTATACCATTGTATAATTACATCTTTCTAATTCTACCTTCGATCTTAATCCTATTCTTAATATAATTCCAATGTAATGCCACTTTTAGATTGTGTCAAAATTCAATTCCTTATATTATTACTTTGTACAAACTTCATATAACATACAAGTATTTATCAGTACAAAATTTATCATTTCCTTGCATAATTACCAAGTTTTAAATTTTAGTTAAACATTTCAATCCCTTGTACATTTTACATCCATACAAAACATTTTACACACCCTAATTGGTCTTAAATCGATACTTGTACCTTTATAATTCGAGTCCATTTCATGTTATCCATATTAGCCTAAATATCCTTCAAAATTATATGTTTTGACTCTAACAAATATTGAATCGAAGTAAAAAGACAAAGTCAAGGTGGAGATGGTCATACTTTGTCCCGAGGCAGACTCATAATCACATAATATAGTCACATAATAGACTAAATCGAAATTATTTAAATTAATGTTATTGAATGTTTACAATATATTTTGTAAACAAACCACTATTTGATCTTATTTAAACCAATAAAACATCCTAAATATGTTCAAAATTTCAACGGTTAAATCAATAAAATTATAGATATGTATGTGTAAAAAAATTCTAACTATATATGCGTAAATAAACACTTAAAAGTAATTTATGCTTATTAATGCCAAAATTAGGAGATTTAATGTTTGAATGCGTATAGCCGACTCATTTTGATTATCTGATCGTCAAATCAAAATCCAAGTGGATCAATAGTACACAAAGATACATGCGTGCTCCACCGAATCTACTAAATCGAACCAAAAGAGAATATCTATAATTTTCACTCTTAGAATGAAACGAGGAAATGCATGCTAGATGTTGGGTTATTGAAAGGTGTATCTAATTATATTCCATGATATATTTTTATATATACCTTGTGTTTGATATGCCTTGGATTGTGTGTTAAATAGATGTAGTATGCCATGGATTAATATTATTAATTCACCTGCATGATTACCTAATTATATTGGTGAGTTGTGTGTTATGCCCATATAAGAGAATGTTACTTAAATAAATTAAAGGGTAAATACATGTAGTGTGATTAAAGGGTAGAAACCTAACTTAGGTACGTGCCCCTGATGAGTTGTTGCGATGTAAGATTATCGATCGAGGAAAAGAGCCTAAGCCAAGTCGACGTCGAATGTTTTTCTAGATGACTATATCGAGACATGGTACTGGTACAATCGTGTACCACAATTGGAGTGATGTTGGCCATTGATGAGGTTGGATCAAGCATCACGTTTTGGGTGTAGGCATGCAATCGATGTTCTACTAAAGCCCCCTTGAACGACAACACATTGTCTTATACGCGCAAGGTCAGAGTAGTGAAGAGGGACAATGTTACATGTGGGAGTCATTCCTCATTTAGTGCACTAGGTCGCCAAGTCACGCTAGTAAGGAACAAAGTCTTTATTTGGGGAGTGTTAGCGATGAATAGAACTTAGTTAGTAAGTGGAATTAATAGTAATTAAATGGAAGCAAATAAATAAATAATTATTGTGATGAAAGAATGTCCAGGTTAATGTATATTCGTATATGTTAATGTTTATCGATGAACAATGCATGGATCAATGTCTTACATGACTTGACATGATGTATATGTATGTTTTGTTTCCATGCTTATGTGCTTGAGATTGACTCACTGTGTTGATGTCGACAATTGTTTCTTGCCTATTATTGTCGCTTGCATTGGTACATGTAGCTTGATTTTTGATGGCCTGGTGAGGTTGGGTTCTTAGGGGTAGTTATAGTCCTTTTGAATAATAGAGATGATACAAGTTTGAGACTTTATGTGATGTTTCATTTACATTGGGTTTTTGGTGTTTGTTTTGGTTAGATTTTACAACTATGGATTTTGATTGGTTGATTTTGAAAGATTTTCTAAATAACTATTGATGATGTTTTTTATAAGACTTCTGCTAATGTTTTTCTAATAATAATTGGTTAAAATAAAAGAAAAATTTTTGGGTGAAAATCACAATGTTACTAGTTGGTATCACAACCATGTTGTGAGTGAACTGAATACAGAGGCTTGTGTTCATACTCACAGTGTAGATGGGCTTAATTAGGTGATTTAGGTTCTTAATTGGGGGGAGGGTGTGTGATGCGTGTGTTAGAGCTTGTTTGATAATGATGCTAACTAAGTCAGAAAGGATGACTCGGTCCTCAATCAGAAGTTGTTGCGTTTGATTTGGGTTTTTTATCCACAAACTCGGTCCAAAGAAATTTGAGGATTCGGTCCTCATCTCAAAACCTCCTGACCGAGACCAACATCATATTTTCCCTCATTGCCCTTCTCCTTTTGTAGGCGCCTTCTTCTCCATCGCATCGCCTCCACTCCACCGGCGGAATTACGTTCTTCAGACTTCAATACTCGATCGAATGAAATAAAGAAGCTTACTGAAAAATTGACGCCTTTTGCCCTTGCCCTGGACGCAGCTCTCCAGAAACTTCAATCGATCCAAGGAACGTTTCCTTACTTCCACCATTGGTCCTCTCCAGAAACTTCAATACTCGTCCTCGCTATCGCTTTTATCAATCATCTTCATCCTCGTTGGAAACCTCCATCGTCGCCATCCTCTTCACAGTCGACCACCTCCTTCATTATGGCCCAACCCCCTGAAGTATCTTAAATGGGTCGATTTCTTTTCAATTGCAGTTGAACCCTTATGATTCTATCAATTTCGACTTTCCAAAGCTTCATGTGAAACTGCACATATTTGTTGGTTTACTCATTTTCAACAGATACAAACCGCAAGGGAAACAGGTGCACTCCAAAAATCAAAGGATATGCTTCAAGGGCAAATGGAAGACCTCAATTTGCATTTACAGTTACAGAAATAGTTGAAGGCAATGTAAACTAAACTAAACTCCATTTGAGTGATTAAATATTTGTAGTGTTAAATATTGTGATGAATATGAGAAGGGGCTAATGATGCAGAGTCAGCTGGAAGAAGCAAAGGGTCTGGAATGATGTATATGGATTGGATGAAGAACAATATTAAACAGGTGCATTACTCATTGTGTGCATGTTGTTAGAAATTTGGATAGCATCTTTGAATTGCATAATTAGGTGTCTTACGGTTGTGACAACCTTTGTCCCTGAGTTTAAGTTTTTTTCTTTTATAGGTGTATGATTTGTTTTTATAAATTGTAACAAGGATCATTGTATTTCATATTTTATAGCAACCATATATGATAATGGTTCAATCCAAGTACATATGAATGCAACACATGTGTTCCTTTTTATAGTTTTCAATTGGTAACAAGGTGAAGACAATCAAGAGATATGTTGATTTTTTTGTTTTAATCTTCATGTTCCTAAGATTATTGCATAAATGGAGTTAATTAATAATATATTGTGATTTGAGATTATTGAATAAAAGTATTATTATAAAAAATATTAATATTGTTTGAGGGTAATATGGTCATTTTGCACAGTCAGTCAGATGTAAAATCAAACAGCAAGTCTCAGTCAGAAGTTAACACAATCAGAATTTCAAACCCAATAAGCTTCTAACCCGATCAGTTCTAACTCAGTCAACAACTATCAAACGACCCCTTAGGATAGTGGTTGTAATTTTAAGAACTCTCTTTCCTAAAAATATATGCGAAAAGCTAAAACTTCTTAATTATTTAGGAACATGTCACGCGCTGATGAGTGTAACGCCCCGTTCCTGGTAGGTATTTATTTTGATTAAATGTTTCTTTTTGGAAGAGCTACTCGGTGAGTTGTATCCCTAAATCGCCGAGTAGATGTCGAGTTGGATGCGGGATTTAAGTGATCTACTCGGCAAGTCCATGCCTGGACTCGGCGAGTAGGCCAGTCAGGAGGAAACCCTAATCCTTAGGGTTTGCACCCTATTTAAACATCCTTATAGCCCCATCTCAGCCTCCATCACCCTCAGAGCATTCCTTATCGAAACCCTAGCCTCTATTGGTAAGTTTGAGTGATTGTTGCCTTGTGAAGGGACTTTCGGTGCATATTGGAGCAAGTGGAAGAAGAGAGAGGTTGAAGAGGTCAAGGAAGGGGACTTAGATCCAGAACACATTCATTTGTGGTCATCCATTCTGGTAATAAAGTTTCCATCTTGATTATTGATCTATTAGATCTTGTTTGTCCCTAAATTGTTGCTTTTAAGCCCTAAAACCCCAAATCCTTTGTAGAGAAACCTTATGGTTGGGTTATACTTCAGATCTGGACTCTCATTACCTTCTAGAAGTGTTAAGTTTCAGTCAGATTTGTGATTAAGGTCCCTCTTGAGCTTAGAACCCCATTAGGAGCTTATTTTGGACATTTGAAGCCCCTAAAACTATGCATGCACGTAAAGTTTGCAACTTTACGTGATAAGCATGCCCTAGAAGCCTAGATATGTGGTTTGGAGCCGCTGCATGGCTCAAATCAGGTTTGTATGGAAAAAGAACTGAATGAACTCGGCGAGTAGAACGTTGGACTCGGCGAGTCCTATGAAGATAGCCGTGAACTCGGCGAGTTGGATGAGAAACTCGGCGAGTCCAATGAAGATTGCCTTAGACTCGATGAGTTGTTCTTCAACTCGGCGAGTCGGATGAACTTGGACTTAGTATGTGTGCATCGAAGAAGAACGCGTCGAGTCTTCGCTAAGCTCAACGAGTAGAAACGGGTATAAAACTAGAACAGATAGAAGGGACTCAGCGAGTTAGCGAGCCAACTCGGCGAGTCCGGTCAATCAGGAAGTTGACTTTGACTAGGAAGTTGACTTTCAGCAACTACTTCAAGGTGAGTTACCTTCTAGTAGCAGTGGGTCTAAGGCCATAATGCCAGCCCAATAGTAGGAATTGTATGATTAGATGATTGTCTCTGTGATATTCATCTAGGGTTGCTACTACCTATGTTATGTTTATGTGTTTGTAGGATATGATGTTATGTGCTAGTGATAGTAGGGGAGATAGTCCCCAGGTTACCGGTCGATAGGGCCAAAGGGGCAGTCATGCCCAGCCATGCTAAATAGATTATGTGATATGTGTTATGTGGTAGTGGTAGGGGGTGAAATAGTCCCCAACATCCAGTTGAAAGGACCGAAGGGGAGACCAACACCCAGATATGCTAGTCAGTATCCGGTCGAAAGGACCGAAGGGGAGACCAACACCCAGATATGCTAGTCAGTATCCGGTCAAGAGGACCGAAGGGGAGACCAGCACCCAGATATGCTAGTCAGTATTCGGTCGAGAGGACCGAAGGGGTAGGTCGGGCACCCAGATATGCCTGATAATATTTGTATGTGGTTATTTGGTATGCGGTACAATGGGGGAACTCACTAAGCTTCGTGCTTACAGTTTTTAGTTGTTGTTTCAGGTACCTCTTCAGCCAAGGGGAAGGAGCTGGCGTGGTAGCAGCATATCACACACACGCTCTTGTTTTTCTGCACTATGAGACATTCTGGGATTTCTACTCTAACATTATTATGATTTACGTTCTGGTTTACAAATGCGAGGCATGTTTTATTAAATGATATGGTCGAATGATATTTTGTTACAAACGTTTTGCAAATCACTTAATTAAAAATGAAAATTTTGGCCCATAATTTTTGGGATGTTACAATGAGGATGGCACTGTTAGGGGTACTCACGGAGATCAGGTCAACCATACCCTAGAGGTACCTTTTGTTTGTCTTTCAAACCCCACCTGCTGGTCGTCGACCACCAACCCAACCAACATGTAGTGGGCGCAACACTATGAGTGTTGCTATCATTGTCGATCTCTAGGAGTAGCTGGAGGCACGAGATGCTGAGTTACTGAGAGGTGATCGGGCTATGGAGTGGATGAAACAGGCTATACAAGATGTTGGTCTCTTACCCCTGGAGGATGAAGAATATGAGAATGAGGAGCCACACGAGGTGATAATTGAGAGTCGCTTAGTTACCTAAGAGCGGAGCAGGGAGCCCACTAGAGATTGTGACAATAGGCGAGGTAGTTCCTTCAAAGCATTCATGGATCGCAAACCCCTTGTCTTTTCGAGGAGGAGATGACCCAAAATTGTACATGCAATGGTTGCGCAAGATGAGGCAAAATTTCCATTCAGGCGACTTCACTAAGTCACAGAAAGTCAGTTATGCAACAGTGAAGCTGGATGGTGATGCCCTTCAGTGGTGGGAGGCATTGGATTTTGTTAGTTTTTCAAAATCTCATGATTATAAAAAGTTTTGATATATTAAAATACTAGTTGTGACACTCATGTAGTACATGAGTTTTAAAAAAAAATATATAAACAAACATGAAGATCTAACAATTTAGAAAATTTAAATTTATAAGAGAAAAACATAAAGTATTAATTATTAAAATTGAAATGTTTATTTACATTTTAAATTTAAAGTAATAATTTAAATAAACAACTAAAATAATTAAATTCAATTTATAAATTAAAAAATTATAAGGAAAGTTACATTAATGAATTGGATATACATTTATTATTACATTTATTACATTTAAGTATTATATTATATGAATTAATAAAATGGAAAAAAACCACAATATGACACATGTATATAATTTAATCTAAATTTACCATAAAATGACATGTGATATAATGTATAAGAGGATGACAAGTGACAAAATTATTTCATTTATTATGGAGAACATTATTTTCGAAATAAACTTGTAAAAATGTCACAACCCCTAGTTATTGCAAATCGATGCCCAACCGAAAGGAAACAAACGCATTACCTCAGTTCCCTTTGTCTTTCACCCTCAACGCCTCGTCGACTCGCCGCCCTGTTCCGCCTTGCCATAAATTCCACCATGCAGCCCTTGTTCCGACAATGCAATCTGCTTACTTTTGATCGCCTTTGAGTTTTATTGAAGTATTTTTGTATTTTTTCTTAAAAATTTTAATAATTATTTTTATATTTTAATGGTTACTAATTACTTATTTATTTGTTGATTTGTTGTTTGTTTATTGTTACATCTTAGGGATTGTTAATTAGCAAAATGTTAATTTAACCTAGATTTTGTTGAAAATAAATTTCTCTTCTGTTAATCGATACTTGTTAGGGTTTTGTTAATTATTAGGGAGAATTTCAATTTAAATTAGGTATCATTTTCAAAACAGAAGAAAATTGCATACGTTATTGTTTTTGAATCAAAAGATAACAAAAAAAAACCTTTTATCAGCCATTTTTCTCCGTCACTTGCAAGCCCGAAAAGAAATCGATGAATGTGTCCCGACCAAGCAACGAAGCTCGATTAGTTTCTGCTAGACAAGAAATAAAGAACATAACCAATACAGGGAACAAGGGAATACCGGATGGCTACATCTATACACTTAGGCTTATATAATTTAATGGCCATTATATGAATTGTGAAATGATTTATAGATTATTTTGTGTTATAAGATGTAGCCTATATTAGGTGATATATGCAAATATTTCTTGATGATATTAAATTTTGTTTTGCATAAAGTTAGAAAGAGTGGTGTCATGTTTGTTACACTAAAAATGCTGTTACGTAGAAGCCACCTCATTTTTGTTATAACTCTAAAACATCTTGCCATTTAGGAGGGATGAACATTATTGCCATGCATCATTTTTTTTAAACAATTTTTTTTATATATAAAAAGTAATAGAAAACTAAAAATTTCAATAAAATACCAAAACCAAATATATTTTAAAGTAAAAGACAATGAACTTAAAGTTAAAAACACATAAGACACTAGAAATTAAAACATGCAAAACATTGAAAAACACATGAGACACTATAAATTAAAACATGTAAAACTTTAAAAGCACAACACTAGTTCATTCGAAATGTTGACACCATTTGTCGCATCGCCCACAACTTGTCAAAACTCATCAAACCGGAAATGTTTGTTAATTTTTTCATAGAAAGCCTCAAAAGATGCGAGATTCCAGGCATCCACGAACACAAGCAATTTCATGTAATTATGTGTTTGAGACACCGACTCCAAAGATGTGAGATTTGAGAGAGTTCACTTTTAATCCAGATGATGCGTATTAGCATTTAAAAATGTGGGACATATTCCTAATGCTTGTATAATCCCATTCCCCATCAAAAGTTATGTCGTCGGCATATAATAAATGTGAGATAGAAGGTCCATCTCTTGGTAATTTGACTACATGCATTAGGATTTTGTCACAAGCACTCTTGATTGTAGTGTTTAGCCCCTATATGGAGACTATAGATATAAATAGGGATAGTGGGTCTCCTTGTCTCACACCTGTCGATATTGCAAATTCCTCGGTAGGTGAGCTGTTTACAAGTACCGATGAGGAGGCTATTAGAATCAAAACTGATTTCGTTCAAAGGGCAACATATCTGTTGGTCCAAGATAATTCCTATAAAAGTTAGATGCTTCATTTGGAGAGCTGCAATGGGTAGGATCTCGATGATGGATACTCTTGCGATAAGGGGTCATCACACCTAATAGTACATGCTCATTATGCAACAAAGAGACAGAAACAATTAAGCATACACTCGTTACTTGTGAATATTCTTGAGTGGTGTAAGATTGGATCCTTAAGTGGTTTGGGATTACAATTAAAAGATTCACATCTGTAAGGGATTTCATTGATTTCACGGCTGCTTGGGGGAATTGGCCGAAAAAGAAATATATATTAAGTATGGTGTTTTACTATCTCATTTGCAACATATGATTGGTCAAAAATGAAAAAACCTTCAAGATGAATGGTACACCCTAACAAAAACGGTTGATAACATATCTCCTTGTTATATATATGAATAAACACAAAAGCAACTTTGACTGTGACACTTACGCATTGTTCCCCAGTTTTTTTGTAGATTCATTAAAGGAAAGGGAAGAAAAATTTTGACCGAAAGAAAGAGAGGGGAAGGAAAATATTCATTATATCGTGTTCCCTAGTTCGAAGGAAATGAAAAGAAATGAGAGAAAAATTTTAAGTTTTTGTGTTCCCGAGTTAGGAGGAAAAAGAAAATAAAATTTGAAAATTTCTTTTCCCTCACTTTCTTCTCAAATCCGTCCAATTTGGAAGGAAATTTTGGAAAGAAAATATGACTCCAAAATCCTTCCCCTCCCTTCACTTTCCTTCCAGTAATGAAACTTGGGAACACAATTTTCCTTCGACATCCCTCACTTTCCCTCCGTATCCTCTCATTTCCCTCCTTAAGTAGAACTTGGAAACAAGTGGTTAGGTAGACCGGAATATCTTACCATTTAATCAACTCTTCTCTTAGTTTCACATTCTTATTTCCCTATTTAGTTTTCAATTTGCATCTTATGTTATTTGCTGTGTTTAGAAAAAAAAAAAAAAGAAAAGAAAAAAAGAAAAATCTGAACCAATCAGATGTAAAACGGTATTTAAAAAAAAAGACGCTTCCAAAATTGCCCTAACCTAATCGACGCCCTCTTCTCTCTCAAACTTCCGACACTCCACTCCTCCACATCCGCTCTCCAGTTTCGCATCTCCGGCGCCACCCTCTCACACCTCCGGCGCCATCGTCGCACAGCAGAGGTCGCTTCAGGTATGTACCGTTCTTCAAGTTTTCCTTTTTTCTCTCCCCCAGATACGCTGAAATCGCCAATTTCTCGCTGAAATTGGGTTATTATTTGCTGAAATCGATTATTATCTGATTTTTGCTGAAATTATTTGATCGAATTATGTTCTGATATTAAGGAATCTGTGCTGATTTTGCTGTTTTTTTTCCGAGTCGAATTATGTTCTGATACAAAATTTCTGAAATTATTCTCCACATTTTCATGAAATTATTTGTTGATTTTGCTGAAAAGTTTATGAGGTTTGAATTGGATAATCCCCTGGCTGTATTGAGTATACTATTGAACATATTATAGGTGCAAAAATCTCTTCATTTCTTTGCAAGATAGTTAAATACTTAAATATCATACTTGCAATGATTAGAATTCATTATGTGCATGTTTATGGATTTGAATTGGTTTAATCAGTCAATTTCCGGTTGTTGTGTGTGCGTTTTTTCTTTAGATTAGCAACATTTTTTTCATTCACATGTTCAAGAACAGATCTGAAAACACCACAACAGTTAACAGTAGTAACAACAACAATTACTAAAATAGACCACAATAATATGATCTAATGCTTGATTGAAATGAACAAAAAACTAAGCAACAAAGGTAGCTATTCGAGATGCTACAATCTCTTAAGAGGAACCAAATAGTTATAGTTCTTTTCATACCATGCTTACTAGAGAGCTCTATTACTTATATGGGATCAATAATTATAATATACTATTTTCCAAAATAACCTTCCTCTATTCTATTGACTTTTGAGATGAGGTTTTCTTGGGATTTTGAGTACATTTACTTGTTTTAGACATTTCAACAAACACTTGGTGGGCAAATGTCGAAAGGGCTTATCTGGGCAACTGCAGATGATCTGGCAAGAAACAGGGGAAAGGTTCTTTCTCTGTATAGGCAAATACTCAGAAGCTTAAATTCACCTGATTTGCCATTAAATTTAGCAGCAAGATTGCACAGGAAAGCACAGGCACGTGCCATTTTCATGTTGGCTGCTGAAGAACGATCCATACACAACATTAAAGATCTGTTTGATATAGCTGAATATTCTTTATCTCTCTTGAGAAAAGGAGAAATCCCTAAATATATTCAGTGACAAATTTATAAATCATAATAAAAAAGTATGTAGGAAGGGATAGTATTGTAATTTTAACAAGGCATTTGGTTTCTTCTCTTAACTAAAAACCATCAACTTTAGTAGAAAAGTGATACGAGGCGAGTAATGATTTAAGGGGGGTTTCTTTTTATAAATTTGTCAAGACATTAATTTATATGAAATCTTATCAAACTCCTTGCTACTTTCCTGTCTTTTTTTTTTTTTTTTTTTTTTTTTAAGAAGTTTATTCCAGTGTTGTTTGCAGATTGCCATATTTGAAAAACAAATGATTAAATAGTTGAATTAAAGAACTTTGGGTATCAAGTATCACAAATTCACAATAGGAAATAGAAAGGGCTAATGTCATAAAAACCCTCAAGTTTTCAGGGTTTTATTGGTTTTGCCCAAAGTTGAATTTTATGTCCGTTTTTACCCTAACATTTTCCAAAAAATGTTCGGTTTTACCCTTTTACCGGTGATAATAGGTTACCATTATATTAGCTTCGCAAAAAAAAAAAACCCCTTAAGTTTATAGTTTTTTATGTTTTTACCCTTAAATTTATATTTTTTTTTACACTTTTACCCTTTGTATTTTTTTTCATATTATATGTATTCATGCAGAAAATTTATATTTATATACAAATTTTTTTTAATTAAGTATTGTATTTACATTTTTTTAATGTTATTATATATATATATATATATATATATATATATATATATATATATATATATATATATATATATATATATATATCTGTGTGTGTGTGTGTGGGGGGGGGGGGGGGGGGGGGGGGTTCTTGGATAAACCATTTAAGATGTAAAAAATGCAAATTAATATGTTTTTAGAACTACAAGTGTATATTTTTATGCATTTAAAAATATACATATCAATAAAAAAACTTGTTGAATCATAAACATGTTTATATAAGTATATACATATAATCTTAGAAGTGTAAATATGTATTTTGATATATGTTTTTTTTAAGTATAAATATATTTTTAGAAGTATATACATATTTATATATAATAATGTAAAAATATGTATTTATACTTCTAAAAACTATATCTATAAAACACGTATTCATAATTCTAAAAATATTATTTATCTTTTTAAATGGTATAACCTTGCAAACACAAACAAACATATATATATATATATATATATATATATATATATATATATATATATATATATATATATATATATATATAACATTAAAAAATATAAATACAATATTTAATTAAACATTTTTTCGTATTTAAATATGATTTTTCTACATGAATACGTATATTCTGAAAAAAATACTTAAGGTAAAAGTGTAAATTTTTTTTATAAATTTAAGGGTAAAAACGCAAAAAAGGGTAAACTTAAGGGTTTTTTTGCGAATTTAATATAATGGTAACCTGAAAAACTTGTTATTACCGGTAAAGGGTAAAACCGAACATTTTTTCGAAAATGTTAGGGTAAAAACGGACATAAAATTCAACTTTGGGCAAAACCAACAAAACCCTGTAAATTTGAGGGTTTTTATGACATTAACCCAAATAGAAACCACTAACTAAATGATCATAGTTTTTGATGATATTATATAGATCTTAACACAAACATAAGGCAAGCTAAAAAGTTAAGAATGGGAATGGAAGACGATCACAAATCGAAAGCAAATAGAGAACAATAGTTGGGAGTATGATTTCGTTTAGCATAAGAATGTTTCACACACAACTAGGGTTTAGTTGATATACGTCTCACATATCTAAATCAATAAAGACATACAATGAGGAACATTTACCAACAGATTTTCATTTAAATATTAATACATAAAAATAATTTGAAGTTATTGTACCTTGAACACATATACTAATATGGTAAATGTTCATGTTACATCCTACAATTTATCCTTCATATTATCCCTTTTGGAGACTGTCAAAGGCAACTAACTATATGTACGTTTCCATACTTATAATCCATGTATTCTTTGTAGCTTATACTTCTCCACCTCAAGTAGGATACAATACATCGTAGGGATTTGAACAAATAATATATATGGAATACATCCCATTAAGACATTTTGTGTTTTCAAAATTATACATATGAGAATGTTTGTTTTTGTTCTGTTTTTTTTTTAACTCAGGCTAATGTGAAAATTTGGGTTGATTTATTTCGCACAACCACCACCCTAATGGCGAGATGAATAAAAATTCCTGATCAGATGTTCCATTTCTGCAACAAAGAAGTTGAATAAGTGAATCATCTTTTTATTCGGTGCGAGTTTGCCAGACTGTACACTCTTGGAATTTCAAATGGTTTTGATTGGGAAATAGAAGGTGTTCGAGTGTCATGGAATTCCTTGACTCGTGAAGGATGGCACAACCGTCAAACAAAGGAAGCAATTTGCAGTACTGTCTTTTACTGTATGATCTGGAGCATCTGGAACGCCAGAAATGAGTGGGCCTTCAAGAATATTCGGGTCTCTCCAACAAAGATAGTAGATGCCATTATTGCTAGCTCATACTCATGGTGCACATGTAACGTCCCTTTTTCACAGCAAAAAAAATTTCATTTTATTACGGAAAAACTTCCCAATTATAAATCCATTATTAAGAAAATCGTTTATTCCAAAATACATTTATTGAAAATCAGAGTAATATAAGAAACACAGGATCTTCATTCTGCTGATGAGTGTGTATAGTCTCGCCTTTGCCTTCCCACGATCACCGATAAAACCTAAAAAACATAAACAACTGCGTAAACACAAAGCTTAGTGAGTTCCCCCAAAATACCATATACGATAAACATACAAGCATACATAATGACCCATAATCATTGGATTAGAATGCCCAGGCCCAATCAGTCCTCAGAATGGAATGCTAACATGCAACGGGTCAAATCAGCCATCGGGCTGGAATACTAGGGTTTGCTGGCATACCGCCTCAACACAACCACTATTCCCGAGCCTTTGTGCCTACGACTTACAGCCAACCCGCACCTGGTATCTTGGTCTATAGCACAAATAGGACCTCCTCAACTCACTACCACTATATGTCGACATATAAACAATCAATGATCAAGTAGGCACATAATACATGCAAAAATAAATCATAAAAATCTAGGGATGAGCATATGGACCAGGGAACCGACCGGAACCGGTACCACAATCGGAACCCCATGGAGTTGATCGGGTCGGGACCAGGATGATATTTTTGTGAATTTTTGGAACCAGGAACCAGTAGGAACTAAAACCGGTAGAACTGGCAAAAACCGGTAGAACTGGCAAAAACCTGAACCGTATGTTACTATTTTTCGAGGACCGGTTCCAACATTTAACACTTTTCCAATAAGCTCCTTCTTCTCCAAGATGCACCAAGAACACTCCAAAGAACTCAAAAACACCTTCTTTAGCTCGCAAGGCTCAAACTAGGGTTAGGGTTTCAAGAGAGGACATTGGAGAGGTGGAGGTCGAGAATGATAAGGGTTTTGGGGAGTTAAGGAGCTTAAATAGTGCTCAAAACCCCGAAATTAGGGTTTGGGTTCTGATCGCGTATGCCCAGCAGCAAGCGTATCAGGTTGATCCTTCGCAATTAGCCTTACTTAGTACGCCCAACGTACACTCCGTACATCCAGTGTACTCGACTTAACCCAAAACCTTGCTAACTTCTAACAGTCATAACTTCATTGTTCCAACTCCATTTTCGACAATCTTTATATCCATGGACATGTATTGAAGAGCCCCACAATATTTCTAGATATCTTAGACTAAAAACTTCTTGAACGAAAATCCATATTTCATGCAAGACCCTGACCCGTGACTTTTTTTTTTTTTTTTTTTTCTACCCTTCAATCCAATCCACAATTTAAATGTTAAGATCTTGCATCCATCATCGCCTCCATCCAAAGGTCTAAGCATTACCTCCTTAAGGCCCAAAGCCTTTACACAGTTGACTTTCGGCCCACGAACCTGAAAAAAATGACAAAAAAAAACAGGATGTTACAACACATATGAGTAAAAATGGTTGTGGTGACTAGGCAAAATGAATTTGCTCACCTTTCACTCATTTATCCTTGTAACTGTTTTGCTTCTTTTTTTTTGTTTAACACTTCTGTACTGTTTAACACTTCTTTGCTATTTTTTGGCGCGATTTAGTCACATGCTAATTGTCGGCCTTTAATGATATTTTTTGTTTCAAAAAAAATAAAAAAACACCCACTTATCGAACGAATAAGTCTGAAATGAAACCTTAAAAATGTATATACATTTCATTAGTAGAAATGATCATTAAATATGATCATACATACAAAATTACTTATATTCAAAAATTTTAAACTAAAATAATGGAAAGTCATACAAGAGTTTTGTTTTCTCTCCATCAACCTACGTTTTTACTCCATTTTAACTACAATATCCAAAACATCAAACTTTATAACCCCTGTCTTACTCTCATATTTTTTTTTACACTCATATTTTTTACCCGTGTCTTACACTCATATTTTTTATCCATTGTTCAAAGTCATGGATTCCATTTTTGGTTTCTATTATCCATTTTTTTGTTCAGTAGCTCTTATAATATCCTTCTTTGTTGACCGACTCACCTAGAAATGAATTTCATATTTTCATATTCTGCTTCTTTGGTAAATACAACGTTCTTGATCGCTCCATGCATCATCCATGTCCTAAGCTCATTGGATCTTGAAGGTTAGTTAGATTTGGGGGTGAATTGCGATTAGTCGAAAGATATTTTGTGAGAAAAAAAAAGTGACGCTTCTGATTTAATTAGGAGAATGAATGATTTGATGTGGCTTTGGTGTGAATCTTGTTATTGTTTTAACATGATTTTATCATGTTAATTCGTAAAGAGTTATGTGAGTGTTAACGTATTTATAAAATGATACATGAGTATAAGGTGGTTAGAAGGGAGTGAAAATTTGAAATGTAAATGACCTCCTTTCAACTATTTTAAGCCAAAACAACATAGAAGTTAACGATTGGATTTGTATGATAATATTAAAAGAACGGTCTTAATCATTTAGAACACAAAATGAAAATTTTGCTGATTCAAATCATAAAAGGTGATAAGTTTGGAATCTGAAATGTGTCAAAAATTGTCTATCACCAAACCAATTGTCAATTTTGTAAATGGTGAAAAAGATGGTGTGATGGAGATATCCAGTCATTTCTAGTAAACATTTTTGTGAATATCCCAGTAAATGTCATGTTTTCAAACAAAACGTTCATCTGACACCTAAAATGGTTATCATTTTATAAGTTTTAATTTGTTTATCGTTATAAACGATAGAAAAACAAAATATATTGTTATTATTGATAAAAGTATAAATGGTTTGTATTAATAATTAAACTCAAATACATTGCTATTTCATACAATTAATCACATTAAATCTAAAAATCGAGATATAGGAAACACTTAGCGTCCAAAGGCTTTGAAAACATATAATTCATAGTTGAAGGAAAATAACACACATGAAGATGTTGCTTCCCAAGAACCATCTAATTTGATGCCTATAAAACCGAGTTAGTTCCATTATTGGCAACTTTTCAACAAGTATCCATTAAAGAGATGTGTCGTAACTCGTAACATAGATCTCTATGGTATTGGAGATCAACAATTGTTTCCTTATTGTTAATCTTAATAAACTCCTTTAGAAATTTGATTATACAATAATCAAATAAAGAATATTTTGGATCATGTTTGAGATTCATAGCCTCAAAATTTATATTCCTATTTTTAAAAATATGACAATGTTATAGTATTTTAGAAGTAAAATGAAAAAGATCATACGTGTGAGATTACACAAGAATATTTCGAAAATGTCGTTAACAAAGAAAGAATAAATCGGTACGTAAAGCATTTCTATTTAAACGAACTATAAAGAAAGAGAGATATTTGTCCATAAATTTAGCATTATGTTTCTTGTCATGTTATCAAAAGAATTTGTACCTATTATCCTATTTAAACTTTGTAATAACTAAGTGCAACCTTGGAGAAAGGGGAAAAATAGACAACAATTTTAAAGACTATATAACATAATTTACCCTAAATTCGGGTGAAAATATTCTAAATTACTTTTGCTCACAATAAAAATAAATTAATAAATAAAGGATATATATATATATATATATATATATATATATATATATATATATATATATATATATATATATATATATATATATATATATATATATATATACTAGGTTACAACCCGTGAAAACCACGGATAAAAGATTAAACTTTTTTTTATTAAATTAATAAGATTTAAATTCTGTTTAACAACGAAAAGTCATGGAAATCTTGATCTATTGTTCTTCCATTTCTACAAAGTATTTGTGAGACTTTGTGAAAATTATGAAATATCTTGCGATGCATGTCCTGATTTAATGGGATTGCTATTAACAAATTTGTTAGAGATACAATTGTTTTTAATTTTACTCAATTGGTATGGATTCAAATTATAGTTTCCTTTTAAATGTATTTAATGGTTTCCGTCTTTTTCATTTTAAGGCCTTTGAAACTTGAAAAAAATAAATGAAATATAACATTACCAAAATGAGTAAAAATTTGCATCACATTGATCATGAATAAACTCGGGTTTAAATAGACTATATGGTGCATTGAAAATTTCTTTTATAGGATTTACTCTGGCATTAAACTTTCAATTTAGAAGTTTTCCATATTGTTTTTGGGCTTTAAGTTTAATTTGTGGTTATTAAATGGTGAAATAAATCAAAATATATATTTCTTAATGAAGCCGCTATGAAATTTCATTTTTATGTGAAATATATGGTCGACATATATATATATATATATTTTTATAAATGAATTTAATTATTTACATAATCATCAAAAATGATTTTATATTATTCTAAAAACATGTATAGTAGTTAGTTTCCCAAAAATACAAAAGTTTCTTAATCATCATTTACTATTTAATTCCTACTTTAAATAATATACATTAAAAAAAATTAAAAAAAGATGTTTTCAAATAAATATTATAATAAAATTTAGTTTATATATGTTTTTATCATAAAAGTTAATTTGACAGCTTCAAAAGACTTCAATTTTTAATTTTTATTTTCACTGGGTAAAACCATTCATCATTTTGACTTTGACTTCTATTTATTTTGCTAATCAAAAGATCATACTACCATATCACTTAACTCCATTCTCCTTTTGTTGTCTTTGTGTTTGAGAATAGACCCCATCAAACCACCTACAATAACCCCATTCTTTATAACTTATCCCGAAAAAGACTATACGGCCATTTTCCTCTATTTTTACACCAAATCTATTTTTACACCTAGTCTTCCATATTGTAATCTTTATTTTTTCCATCACAAATACATCTAATTAATAAAAAGATTGCAATGTGAAGTGAAAGTAATATGTTTGTTGTTATGATCTAGATGCATCTAATAATAAATGGTTATACAAATATACTAAGTTTTAATACTAATATAAATGGAAGTTTTCATTTAAATTTTAAAAAAAAATGACCCCTCTGAATTGTATTGATGCTCCTAGTAAATGTCCTTCCAAGCTTGTTATGTGTCTTGCCTTCTTTTTTATAATTCTTCTGTCTTTTTTAAACACCTTGTAATGTGGGGATGTCACCAAGTAAAGATGCACATAATACATTTTCCAAATCATATAGTCACCATAGTGGATGCGACATCACCTTTCAAGTTGATCAAACACTTTTTCTTGATCTTGACATCAAGACCAGAAACCATAATATTATAAGCAACCAATATATTGCAAAAATTACATTAGAAACCAATATACGAAGAGTCTAACTCTTTAAAAATGACATTAGAAACCATAATAAGTTACCAATATATTGCAAAAGTTAAAATATTATTATAGAAAATGAAAATAAAACTCCCTCAAAAAATAAGGGTAAAATGGTCATTTACCTTAACTTTGGCTGCAAACAAGAAACTCACTTTTTTTATACTTACTTCACACATACATCATTTTAGAAATGAAAATGACCGTATAGTCTACCAAAGATTGAAGATAAGCAACATTTATACTTGAAGACAAGCTTATTTGAACCTCTTAGTAAATTTGGTCTACAAAATCTAATGGTTTCAAAAAGGCTTAGTCCTAAACTTGCGTATAAACCACAAATAAACCTATAAATACATTAAAAATAAATAAGTAAATAGATAAATAAGAGATCCTTTTTAACATATGCATCCCACTTAGCCACTCAATAATCTTGGATCTTGAAAAGAAAATGTATTGGATAATGTAGGTGAAGGATATGGAATGGCTTTTCCAGCATCCATTATTGTGAACGCATTATGCACCTCTACCTAGCAGTAACATCACAAAGTTGAAATAAATGAGCAATTCTTATAGTTTTCACTTTGTGTATAAAAGACACCTGCAATCAAAGGATCATTGAAAAGTTGAAAAAGAAATAAATCGAATAATTAGTGAACTAATAAAGTAATATTTGATAAAAAAAAGTACATAAAATTTCCATTTTAAAACTATTATCTCTGTTGCTACTTCATTATACTTGAAGTTTATGAAGTTATGTATATGATAATCAACACAAACTACAAAAACCAGGGTATTGAAGTCTCTTTAGATATTTATGATCCATTGAAATGACTCATCGGATCTCTGTGAGGGGAACACAAATGAAAAGAAAAAGTAAAGACAGGTCTTGTGGAACAAAAACTGGTTGTGACAGACTCTACCTTGATTAAGATTAGGCTTTCATGCTTCACAAAATTTAAAAGGAATTTCATTGAACATTTGGTAGGCAACTCAAACGAGTTTTAGATGTAACCTAATCTGATTAGAATGTAATAGAATATGAGTAAATAATAACATTAAACTCAAGATCAACAGTTTTTTCAACTTAACAAAATCAAAGTTGTAAATTCGATAACAAATGTGGACTCTAGAAGTTTGGGTATAAGAGAGATGCAGAGCAGTATCCGTATCTTCATCTGGTTTAATGATTTATCGTCAATTGGTTTAACGATTTTGTAGCAGAGAGAGAAAGACCGGGAGCATACAACGTCTTCATTGCAACCTACAAAAACAAAGACAAGCATAAGTGTTTGATCGACAAAATGAAGACATCAGGTTTCCATTGTAAAACTGAGAAAGAAATAGAACAATTAAAAAGATAAGCAAATCAATTCATATATCTCGTCGATGTCGGTGCGTAAATTACTGCTTGAATTTGGGAGGATTTGAATTTTGATTTTGATTTTATGGAGAGATGAACGTCTTTCCTAATTTATTGGGATAACGAAAGAAGGAAAAGAATTGATCGGGTTCTAGTCTTCTAGTGAGATGGATGCAGATTATTATAAAGATGAAGGACAAAACAGTAATTCAACTTAGAGAAGAATTGGGTGGAGGACATGACACGTGTAACTAAGGGATTCTTTTATTAAGAAGGGAGATATGTTCAGGTTCATTTGAGAGCATTTAATTTTTTGAGACCGTGAGATCAAATCTAAAAATAATTTTAAAATGCAAAATAAATGGAAAAATTCAAAAAAAAATTTTAAATATTATTTTCGGAACTTGAATTAACTAAAAAAAATATAAAAAAATAAAAAAAAATCCCGTTTTTTTTTTAAAATACGTGAAATATTCTAAATAGAATATTACACTGACATATTCTAAAAAATAATTTTAAAATGCAAAATAAATGGAAAAATCTAAAAAAAAAATTTAAATATTATTTTCGGAACTTCAATTAACTAAAAAAAAAAAAAAAATCTATTTTTTTTAAAAAATACGTGAAATATTCTAAATAGAATATTACACTGTACATATTCTAAAAATAATTTTAAAATGCAAAATAAATGGAAAAATCAAAAAAATTCTTTTTTTAAATATTATTTTCGGAACTTGAACTAACTAAAAAAAATTAAAAAAAAAAAATACATCTCACGGTCTCACAAAATTAGGCCGTCTCACATGAACATAACCCTATATATATATATAAAAGATATACTTTTACTTACACAACATACATTTGAAATCTGTATGACTTTTCAATTTTTTCTAATAATTATTTTAAAATAGACGAATTCTCGTTGAATATATTGTTAAGATATTAAAAAAATGTATGTTTAAAATGATTATATTATTAATATTAACTTTGACATAATATTTTTGCACTAATTTATATTATTCATCGGCATCATCTCATATTCCTCATTAATATAATTAAATATAATTATCTATTATTCATTATTTTAACAATTGTTATGATTAATTAATTTAAATTTTTTACTTATGCAACTATTTTCTAATCTCAATAATGATGTTCATTTGAAATACAATTTATTTGTAGCTTAGATTATGTAATTTATAATTTGATGTTACTATCATTTAAAATTAATGTTCGTTAATTTTAAACCACTTGTTATTATTAATAAGTTAAAGAAGACTTTTAAGAAATACTTAATATTATTCTTAGAATGTGAAACATACACTAAATAATAAAGTGATAAGATAGACTATTTGAATTTCGAAAGAGAGTTGGATGGATAATATGACATATTCATGATTGTTATAATTTGATTTTATTATTTATAATTATTGTTAAGGTTGTAGAACTCGTTACTCGGTACGTGTTCGGCCGATTATAGAGTAGCGAGTACTCGAGAGTACTCGAATTTGGTAATTCATGTAACAATATTTTTAGGGAAATTATATATGTCAAAATCATAAATTGATTCAAATATCTAACAAAATTAGATACATGTGAATACAAAACCTGAAAAACACATAATGGTCTCATTTCATGAATAATTATCGAATATTTAAGATATATGTAATAATAATCACATGTATGTATTAAATAATACATCATTAGCTATATTATATATATATATATATATATATATATATATATATATATATATATATTAATCATAGAACTGACCGATTTTCAAAACACTGCTCAGTTCAGTAATGAGCTGATCGGGGAGTACTCGAGATATTGTAACTCGTATCGGTAATGGGCCGAATAACAAGTAATCGGAGGAGTAATCGGCCAATTCGGTGAGTCTTACAACAATGATTATTGCTCATGTAATTTTAAAACCACTTATTATTATTAACAAGTAAAAGAAAACTTTAAAAAAACACTTATTATTATAATTAAAATGTTAAACATATACTAAAATATAAAGTGATAAGATAGACAATTTGCATTTAAAAAGAAATAATGCTTGCTGTTTTAAATAATTATAATAAAAGAAATTAATAATATTCATCAAATAAATTTAAAAAAGTTAAATTTCAAGTACCAAATTAAAATAATTAAGAGTTTTCAAATTGGTTATTTTAAATAACTTACAACATCAATAGTTAATAGTAAAATTATTTAAGAGCTAATAATAATCTCATGGATATATTTGAAAAACATATGTTTGTAAAGATTTCAAATATATTGTTGTATTATGCACAACCCCCACGAATTCGTCTAGTTACTATCATACAAGACTGTATATATTTATTGAGTCATAATTTTCATTAGTTAACTGATTAAAGTTAATTAGGAAATTAAGTTTAGAAGTGTTATTGTAGGCTATATTACAAGAGTTATTATGTTGGGGACTTTCAAAGAAAGAATACAAGGTATGTAACTTAACTTGTTGTCTTGTTATCTATTTGGACCAAAAGTGAATTAATATAGTAGGATATGGTTAATAAGGTAAGTATGAGACTCTAATATATACATTGTCCCAAGTTAGGGTAGGCTTGGAGTAAAACCTAAGTAGAGTGGTTAAATATGTTAAAATGAGAAACTTGAGAGAGACTTTGTAACAGCCCGAAATCCAGGTATTCTTCTTTTGGCCTTGCATCTTGGTTAAGTTGTTAATTTAGGGTTTCATGGTAGGCGAGTACGCTGGGCGTACAAGGTGTACGCTGCGCGTACTCGTGCGCCTCATTTTGGACGCGTTCACCCTCAGGTACGCGGGGCGTACCCAAGGTTACGCCCGACGTAACTTATCTAGATCTAAAACCCTAATTTCCTTTGGAGGGCTATAAAAGGAATGTGTGGCTGGACTTCTCAGCCACCATCCCTCAGAGTGAAACCCTAAAACGTGTGTGCATTCGTTCTTTAGCCTTTGTGTGTGTATTCTAAGCTTGGTGGTGTCGTTCCAAGGTTGCAAAGGAGAAGAAGAGCTCATTGGAAAGGCTAGAAGTAGTGCTCAATTGTAGATCTGAGCTTTGCAACGGTTAAAGCTTCATTATCAGGTAAACAGTTCGAATCTTGTCGCTTGGTTCATGTTATATGCTTAAGGTATCATTTTCTAGGGTTTAAGTCCCAAAGGTGGAGACTTTTTGTGCAAATGGCCTCCATAAGCTTAGATACTTAATATTTCTGATCTATTGGAGTTGTAGACTCATAAATATGGCATCTTGGACGTAGATATTGCACCATGCATGAGATCTAGGTCCTTGAGTTGGAATAGAATGTTGTTATGTGATGTTGGAGCCTTTACAGCCACGCCAAGGCTTAAAGTTCCCGACTTTATGGGTTTAGACACACTAAAAGAGTCGGATCTAGAAGTTTGAGTAATGGCTTAACTGATTAAGACCAAAAATGAAGAGTGTTGGATCCTGATGGTTACGCTGGGCGTAACTTCCAGTATGCGCAGCGTACTGGGCGGAGACCCCGATCCAGGGGATTGGCGATGTACGCCCCGTGTACATCTAGTAGTACGCCCCGCGTACTCTCAGGGTTGACTTTTGTTGACTTTTAGGGTTTTGGTCAACATGAGGACTTTAGGTCAAGGAAGGGTAAAATGGTCTTTTACCCTCTGAGGAATGATGATAAGGGGTAAAGTTTTAGTGGTGGAAGTCTTTGAGTATTAAATGATATTTTTATGTTTAGGCGAGGTAGAGTCGTCGTTGGGATTCGGTGATTACGAGGACGCGAGATCTTAGACTTACCACGAGGTGAGTTTTCTCACTACACTGTACCCGGAAAGGTTTGACTGTGTGACCGGAAGGTCGGATATGTTATGAGATATATGTATTATGTGTGATAAGTTATTCGTTATATGTGCCATGTATGATATGCTTGATATGGGCCGGAAGGCATTATGTTATGGGCCGGAAGGCGAATATGTTATGGGCCAGAAGGCATTGTGATGTGGACCGTAAGGTTGACGTGGGTAGGACCGGAAGGTTTACCTAGTCGGGACGGAAGTCCCCTGAGACACATGGACCGGAAGGTCAGGGCCTGGAAAGGCGTATGTGCGTAAGTTTTATTTTGGGGAACTCACTAAGCATTTATGCTTACAGTTGTTGTGTTATGTGTTTCAGGTACTAGCGAGGACCGTGGGAAGGCGCCGGCGTGATCGTACACATTGTCGGGGAAAAACTATTTTATGATCATTGAGATGTATTTTGTTATGATAATATTGTTCACGTTTGAATTTGAAATATTAATCGATGTTTTTGATGTTTACAAAAATGAAAAATTGGTTTTAAAATTTACATCATTACAGACTTACATCTAGTGCTCGAAAGAAGATAAAATGATAAATTAAAGGTTATCCCATTAGTTTTATTTAAGGAGTCATATACGATGCAATTCTATCTATTTTGAAGTTAAAAAATTGAAGCCCCTTCAACGGAAGATTCAAGTTAGGGCTTGCTCACTTGGCTAACATTGTGGTTCTAAACTAATAACTAACTAGGAGTTCCTTTGGAGAAAAAATAATTAATGGCCGTTCCAAAAAAATCAACGGAAGATCATTCATTAGATTAAATATACATGAAACTCATAGAGTATTAGATGATGAAATGATATTTAGATATAATTTTGTAAAGTTAATACTTCTTGGATTGATGAAACCTAAAGCAATTTCTCGATTTGACGAGTTAGGGTATTATTTAGTTGTTAATGGAGTGTGAACATCTTAATCATAAATTAAATCCAAAATAGATGATAATTAAAAATGATTATTATTTAGAACTTGTTTCCAATGTATTTAGTTTATATTGGATCATTAAAATTTGATTCATAAGTGATAAATTAGATTTTGATGAAGTAGTGGACTGATTTTGATGTTTTGGCATGAAGATGTGGCTTGCAACTGTAACGATTGTTTTTTTGGGTATGTTATTTATTTATTTTAAGGATAATAAGAAATAGGGTTTTGGGAAGGAGTTGAATTCAACAACACGACCAGGTGCTAGACGTGGCACATGCCAGCATGATAAGTCGTGGCACGACCGTAAGTGGGCCGTGACACATTGCTGCTACATCTCAAAACCTTAGGTCTCGGGTATTGGATCCTATTTAGAAGTACTAACTTTTATGGTCTCCTTTCATATCAACTTCCATCCTTTATAAACCCTAGCATCCTTCCATCAATTCTTGAGTTCTTGGTGGTTTGGTGTGTTATTTGATGAAGAAAGTTGTATTTTTAGTGCAAAAGAAGCTAGACCTAGAGAATATCAACCTTCTTATCCTCTCATTTTACTTTGTAAGCATTTAAGTTTGCATCTTTATTACTCTTTGGTTCTAAATCTATTGTTTTATGCATTTGTAGTCATGTTTGGTCCCTTTTTGCTTTGGAGTTTGGGAAATTTCAAGTTAGTATGTTGATTAGCAGACTCTTTTAGACTAGGTAAGGTAAAAAGAGTTCATAAATTAACTCTCGTTGACCCCTTGCAAGAGATCCCTAGCCTTTTTGGCATTATTTTGGATGTAGGGTTAGTGCTTGAGATGTTAGTAGCTTACATGGTGATAAAGTATAGATTTTATCCATTAGACACCTCCAAGACCGTGTATGGAAAGTTACAACTACAACGACCCGAAATTTCCCCATAAAATATTATGGGTTTTTAGTAGAGTTTTTCTATAACATTCAAAAACCAAAGTTTTAAAATCATTTTACATCCCATAATACATTCGGGTTTATAACACATCTTAACCATAATTTAAAGAAACAAGGATATACCAAAAGAAATCAATATCTAGTCCATGTCCTTGGTGCTATTGTCCCCTTTTGTACTATAAATATTACCTGAACCTGCAAGACATGTCAAACTACAAACATTAGACACCAAATCTGGTGAGTTATATAAAATTTTATTCACATCTTCTCATACCCTACTATCTTCCTTTCTCATTAAAATCCAAGTGGTATAGTCACATAAAATAACTACATCTATTACGTAAAGTGATATCATAACTCTGACCTTACCGATGTACTATCATTTGGACTTAGGCCCCTTTACTTTGATCCCTTGTGGATCATTTACTGACATTTCTTTTTCTTAAATCCCTTGAGAATTTCGATAATCCATTATGGATCCACTATGTATAATCCCTCGCAGATTATAATGATCCTTTACAGATCCATTACTCTTTCTACCCATTCTCTTCATCTCTTTATATGCATCATCTCTTTCCGTATCTCTATACTTCTCATTCTCTCTAGGTCTAACTCTTCTCATTATTTCTATCTATTCTCATTATCTTTCTATCTTTATCCTTTCTCATTCTTTCCATATCTTCTTATCCTATTTATCTCTTCTTATTCTCTCTATCTCTGTCTGTTCTCATTCGCTATATCTTTTCTCGTCATCTCTCTATCTCTACTCATTCTATCTATCTCTATCTCTTCTCATTCTTTATATCTTTATTTCTTTTCATCATCTCTTTATCTCTTCTCATTATCTTTCTCTCTATATATTCTCAATTTCTTTATCTCTAGCTAACTCTTATCATTCTCTCTCTCTCTCTCACACATCATCTTTCTATCTCTTCTTTCTATTTATCTCTTCTTTTTTCATTATCTCTCTTTCTATTCGCATTCTATTTATCTATTCTCTTTGTTGGAGATTTATTACATCAAGTACACTATCTAAAGTGTGACAACTGAAGAAAATACGTCACCGACCGTTGATAAAAATAATGGAAATAGGCAATTGTAATAGGCTAAAAGTGTAATATTTATTTAATTATAATGAAAACATACTATCTCGTCTTCTCATGTTCGTGCAGATACGCTTAGATTAATCGAAAACTAAAAATTAGACATGCAAAATTTTGTAATATTATATATATAAATAATAATATATTTGGAAAGTACACGACAATGCAATTTCAAAAATATAAATTTCGTAAAAATATGACTTCGTATGGAGAAGTTATGAATTTTTTAAGATTCAAAATCAACCGCGTACATAAATGTATGCCATAATTATTGAAATAAAAATCGTTTGAGTTTTAGCTAAAGTGATAAAAAAGAAAGTTGTAGTACTCCTCGTTTTAATACCAACGAGATGAAGTACACAAAAAACGGAGTCCGTATGAGAAAGTTAGGATTTTTTTAAAATCATTTAGGGTCCCCCCCCATGAAAATGAGCTAAAAATAAAGTTGGAATTAGCTAAAACAACCTAAAGGTAAGTTGTAGTTGTAACACTCGCAAATTCAAGTTTGATAAATAAGTTATTATAAGCCATAATGATTTTTAAAGTGGAGATTATTTAAGACAAATAATCTTAACAAAAGTTATTATATATGTGACAAGAATTTCGTACATATAAAGAACACTGAAATCTGACTTTGTATGAAGAAGTTATGTTTTTTCAAAGTTTCGCGATTAAACTAGCATGGTTCTGCATATCGTAAAAAAAGTGAATTTTAGTGAATTTTTGATAAATTGCTATTTAGCCTAAGAGGTCTAAACAAAAATCGTAGTAGTCATTAAACCGAGAGCATGCATATGTAGAATGTCAAAAATTGACTTCGTAAGAGGAAGTTAGGATTTTTAGAAGTTTCAGCGTAACAGTATACGACTAAGAAACTAAAGTAGAGATCGGTTGATTATTAGGAAAAAAAATCAATCTAAACAAGAGTTGAAGATCTCGTCCACATGATTATGTCGATATTAAGACAATCGAGAACAAATATTGTACGAGAAAGTTATGAATTTTTAATAAACTTTAATAGTCAAATTCTGTTACAAAATATAATTTTAAATATAAAGTCAAAAATTACTGACGGAATCTAAATGAAAGTTATAGATCCCATCGTTAGCTATGTGTGGATATAAATATTGTCGAAAACGGATCTCGTATGAAGAAAATATGATTTTTTTTGAAAAATCAGAAATTCACACGCGTGTGCACGAGGGGTACAATGCGTAGCAGGTTGCCGACGTAGGGACGCAGATGAATCTGGACCTAACACGTGTCGCAAAATGAGAGGATTGGTGTAGCTAGAGTCCGCGCCTGATATACGGAATGCATATGGTTTATAAATAGATGTGCTCAGCCTCATTCTCCTTCACACCACCCACAATTTCTCTCTCGATTTCCTTCGATTTTAGTCCCATTTTCCCTTAGTTTTAGGCTTTGGTGAATCCCTGCGATCCCTAGAGTAGTAGTAGCTGTCAAGTAGATACCCTGCGGTGCCAGATAGCCGGTGAATAGAAGCTCTCAGATCAGAATTTTTCCTAGATGATTCCTAACTTTTCGCTAAATCCTCTGTAAGTTAAGCTACACTCTATTTTTTAGTGTAACTTATATTTATAATCATAAATCGTTATTATGAACCTGTAAATAAGATTTAGCAGTGATTCCAAGTCATTATACTAATTGATCTACTTATGGGGATGATATCTAGGTTGGATTTAATGAGGTATTTAAAGTGGGATTTCTAAACAGTATATTCTGAATACCAAACGGACCCTATCTCCAATATGATCCTACCTGATTATGCCTAATCAACTATAGATCAAGAGACAATGGGATTATTGCAAAATGTAGACTATAATTATTATAGTCGCCAGGATCATGAAACTAGGCTAAGACTTAACATTATATACATCTAGGTCTTTTGGAAAAGTGTTAAGGCGAAGCGCTGCCCTAATCTCGAGCCATATATAGTTATTAGGTGAGTGCATAGTCCATTTCATAAACATGATTTTAATATAAGTATTAATTGAAGTATCAAATATATGTTAGAAAGTTTATGTGCGAGCTATATGCTTATTGCTAGGTTTATGTGTTAGAAATGTATTTAAGAATATATGGCATGCGAACTAGATATGGTTCTATATGTGATAAAAAGGTATATGTCGATTTTCGTATGATAACAATAATAGACATATCATTAGGGAAATAGACAAAAGTATATTAATACTTAAATTACTCTACGCTAAATATATATACACTAAGATAGGTTAGTGTTATCTAGACAAAGGTTTGGTAGCTATGCCCGTTAATAATATAAGATTAATTAAATTAAGTTTGATATCGTGTAGTCTTATTTAGGAAGTGTCTGTGTAAGTAAGGAACAAAGAGTAGAATTTTGTTCCTTGATACTTTCAGGTGTTGATGTATGGTAGCTCCGTAAGGGAGTATAATATAGTGTTCCACTTGGGATGACCAGATATGGTAGATCCCGGTCAGAAAAACTGTAATGGTATGTCTGCATATTCTTGGATAACCAAAAATGATAGGTCCTGAGCACACACCTATAAATGTATGTCCGCATATTCTTGGATAACCAGAAATGGTAGGTCATGATCAGACAATTGTAATTGTATGTCTGCATATTTCTAAACGGTTCATCGGTCAAGATAATCCCTCCTAATAGTCGTAGACAGGGATCTATGAGGATCGATTAGGTGCGGGTAGGTTTAGGTATCAGGGTATGTAGATATCCAAATCAGATGGACATCTATATTGTTTGGTAATAATTGGTTTTACAATATTACTGATATATATATATATATAATAATAATAATAATAATAACATTATGGGATTGAAATCCCTATGTACTCACCAGGTTTCCCAACCTGACCCACTCAGTTAATTTGTATCACAAGTATCAATGGGAAGATACATTACATTGAGAGATTAAAGGAGATGTAAATAATTAGTTTAAACTAATGTAAGGTCTGTTTATGCTTATGTTTTGTATCCGTTATGATATCCCAAGTTTTGAAAGAATATCAATATCGAACATTCCTTCGGAAATGTTTAATGTTAATATTATCTCACATTGAAATAATATTTTTTGGACCAATTTCGCAACAATATAAATACTCTATTTTAAAATAAGCATAAATAAACTTTTTAAAATGACCAAAATTTGCGGATGTCACAATAGTACTCATAGATAACTAAGCTTGGATATAAAGAACATTGAAAACGGGGCTCGTATGCGAAAGATATGATTTTTCAATGATCCAGTATTTGACTTGCTAAAGAGCCTACGTGGTACGCTCACAGTGCGCCATGTGGCCCCACACGACAACAAATTCAGTTGGATTCAGGTGAGGTGGGTGTGCGAGAGAGAAACACATGGCTGTGTCCGGGTGGAGCCAATGTGTGAACGCACATCGCGTACGTGAAAGATAACGCGACACACTCTCCAAAAATTCCTATATGTTATTCTACCCTGAGCAGCAACTCTCACTTCCCTCTCCCACCTCTTGATGTTTTCTCGATTTCTCGGCGCCTCCTGACGCGACACCCTAAGCAGTCAAGCACACTTCGAGGGTGAGCTTATGGCCCCACTATTATGTTTTTCAAAGTTTTTTTTTTTTTTTTTTTTTTTTTTTTTTTTTGGGGGGGGGGGGGGGGGGGGGAGGGAGGGGGGATACACATTAATAAACTATTGATTATATAATTATCGTTCATTATTATACTTCAAATCAGTATTTTATTGTACGTCATTACTATGCTTAAATATTGTGGATAATATTATGCCTATTCGTTACTCTATCTAACTTTTATGGATAACAATGTACTTAGTCATTACTCTGCCCAAATCTAAAAGATAGCATTGTACCTAGTCGTTACTCTGCCCGTTTATCCTTTTAGAGTAACTAAACTATTATATATATATATATATATATATATATATATATATATATATATAAAATAGTTTAGTTACTCTAAAAGGATAAACGAGCAGAGTAATGGCTAAGTACATTGCTATCCATAAAAGTTAGATAGAGTAACGAATAGGCATAATATTATCCACAATATAGAAAACAAGGAAACATTGAAATTCTATTTTCTTACCGGAAGGCTAAACCACACAAGTGTTAAATGGGACAACTATTCATCACCTTAGCTAATTAATATTTAGCTAAAATCATGGCCTATAATCGTTAAATCTTAAGTGAGCATGAGAGTTATGTATAGATCTATACGAGGTTGACACCCCCAGAGGTGGTTGTTAGCTACAACCTTGGCGGTTGAGTCACAACAGGGATAACTGTCTAAACTTTTATGATGTTCGATGAAGTGTAGTGCGAAGGATTATTCTACATATCATAAACTAGATTATAAGAACTCATTGTAACATTATTCCCGTAGCCTTTAAAAAGGGTAAAAGAATATACAAAAGTTTAATAAGGGGCACGCCTTAAATAATAAAATATATACTAATTATGATATGAACGATATGAAAAATGAGCGTAAAAGTACCTATAAATATTAGAATGCTACTTTAAAAATAAAGGTACCATAAAAATGTAAAGAAAAATGCATACACAACTAATGAAGTTATGTATAAAAGTATTTTCAAGATATAATACTAAAAAATGTGAACTCACCAACATTATTTTGACCTTTCAAAATCACATGTATTCTCAGGGGAGTGAAAAACACTCGTGGCGCCATTTGGGAAGTCATGCAGAGATATTTTGGAAGTGTTATTTGTTCGACTATTGTTAAGACATTATGTGGTATTTGAGTTTCTTATGTCTGTAAT
Source organism: Lactuca saligna (assembly GCF_052625555.1). Lineage (NCBI taxonomy): Eukaryota > Viridiplantae > Streptophyta > Magnoliopsida > Asterales > Asteraceae > Lactuca > Lactuca saligna. Next base: position 51,705,424 of record NC_136420.1, on the reverse strand, counting down.
ACGAATAATCTATAATCATTAATAAAAGTAATGTTTGTGTTATAATTTATGTGCATTATTCATTATAATCAATATATGAAGTCTGTGAAGATGTCTCACAACCCGTAATTTCCGCCATTGTTCGGGGGTGCAACATAAAGGTAGCAGAATAATCAAAGATTTACCTAAGTGCACATGCATCCTAGAATCTAGGTTTTACTAGTTTTAGAAATATATTTTAAACAATACTAAAAGAAGGATAAAATACTTACCTATTGATCCTTAGAAGAATGGACATCTCTTGCAAAGGATGAGGAGCCGAAAGGAGAACTCCTCTAATGTAGTCAGAACCAAAACTCCAAAAGCACAACAAGAAAAATAAACCCTAATTAGGGTTAATTCAAAAATTCAATAACCCTAGATAGGGGTTATAATTTTCGTCCATGGAGAGAAATGAGAGAGGGGAGAACAAATTTGTGAAGGAAAAAGCATCTAAGGTTTGATCCCAAGCTCCCTATTTATAGGCAGTTGATTAATCCTTAAACAATTCAAATTCCCAAGGGGGCATTTGGTTGGGCACAATGCATGTTGGAATGGAATGAATTATTAAGAAGGAATGAAAAAAATATGAGTTTTGTTTTTTTTAAGGAAAACAATCATCCATTCAAGATGAAATTCTATTCCTAGAGAACATGGTGTTTTCATTCATGAGGCTACCCCCATTTTTTTCATTCCATTCCCTCATATGAGAACATCTTCCAATTTTCCCTCAATCTCCATCAAGGTCGGAAGATATGGTATTGTGTATCGCTCAAAATAAACATACATAATCTCCACTTTATCAAAATCTTTTATCAATTTAATCATTATCGCACCAAAGACACTAGATCATCAAGAACAAATACAATTGTTCTCTGTATAGGAAGTTGCCGAGTATCTTTACCTATATCCGGAAGCTTTTTTTTTCATATGCAATTGTTGAAGCTACTCATAAAGAAACGAACTTTAAAGGCTAGCATCCATTTCCCTTTTAATTTTGTTAATCATAATTTTTGTACTCGTGGTTTTTTTGGTGTTCAGTTTTATGTAACGATAAAGTAGAGCCATAGTTGTGTTTTTGGGGTATTTTTGTCATTTTTAAGTATTTTTGTTCCATTCCTTTCTTTTTTATACATACCAAAGGACATGTATGAATGACACATTCCATTCCTTTATAGTAACCAAACGTGACAATGGAGTGGTAATGAACCATTCGATTATCTTGTCTTTTCCATTACTTGGTCCATTCCATTCTTTTTCTATTCCATTACATCCAACCAAACGTACCTTAAAGGATAATGCTTACCTTATTCAAAACTCACCTTATCCTTATTAGGATAAGCAGAAATCCGTCCACCTCCTTCTCTAGAGAGTTCTAGAATATTGCAATTAATCCCAATGATTTAACTAATATTCAACTCCTTTAATTAATTAAAAAACAAGTTAATTAATCACCAAAATAATTTCTAATTAATTTATTAATTCCTTAACAAATTAGCAACTTATTTTCTCTATTTCCTTAATGTTATTTGTATCATTAGGCCAAACCAAAAGAATCCTACTAAAATTTAGAAATATTAGCAACTAGTTAATGACCTAGAACACTATTTTCAATAGTCTTCTCTTTATCTCTTTATCTCTCTATCTTTAACTTTAATCTCTATATCTCTATATCTTCTCCTCATTTGTTTATATATATCACTTCTCATCATCTTTCTATCTTTATTTCTTCTCATTATACACATATTCTCTTTCCTGAAGGAATTACTTATCTCTATTCCCGAAGGAACCACATATCTCTATTCCCGAAGGGATCACATATCTCTATTTCCGAAGGAATCACATATCTCTATTCCCGAAGGAATTATTTATCTCTATTCCCCGAGGAATGACATATCTCTATTTCCTAAGGAATCTCGTATCTCTCTTCCCGAATGAATTACATATCTTTATTCCCGAAGGAATTACATCTTTACATTTTCATACTCTTCCAGTTCACTCTGCGCATAACCATTATGTAATGTCAATTCAGTAAGAAATCTTCTACTATCAAGCAAGCACTTAATTCACTAAAATTACTTAAAATAAACATTCATCTATTAGTTTGTAGGCATTTAACATAATACTACTAATATCTAACCATGCATACATACTCATTCATTAGATTATAACACAAATAATTATACTCTAATGGAAGTTATAACTCACCTTGTTAGGTAGTGAAAACTAACTACCATTGGCTTCAAATCTCCACTTGATGCTTTTAATCCATCTTCTTTGCCCAATGATTATTTAAACAACATACCAACTTCCTTAGGACTTATCTTAACTCATTAAGAGCTTAATTGTTATCTATAAAAAAATGAACACTCATTTGATCATAATTTTCCATGTCAATTTTTTATCTCAAAATCAATCATTATTTATAGATTAAGCTTCTATACAACTTAATTTATTAAGCTCTAAAGTCAATTATATCCTATCATCTCTTTTACTAGTTAGGATTTAGAACCCTAACGATCTATAAATGGATTTCACGAAGGAAATCTCATACAAATCATGTATAAAGCTTCTAAAAACTCTCAATAACATACTAAGAACTATAGGTCAATTAACTCGGGCATTCTAGTTAATCTAACATTTTCACCATTGAAGCTCAAAGCTCCATCAAAGAGAAAAATCGTTACCTTTAGAGGGAAAGGATGACAACCCTTGCAATCCTCTATCTTTATCTCATATTGACACCTTCTTGGCATCAAAATCTCCCTATCTCATATCTCCATCAAAATTAGTGAGAAATGGTTCGTTAATGAACCCTTAAGTGCACAATCTCTTGCCTTTTTTTTTATTGGACCCACTTATCTCATAAAATCAACTTAAACTTATCTCGGTTAATTTCACGAACTACATCTTCACAATTTCATGAAATTCATCTAAATAACAAAATTACCCTTTTGGTCAGAAAGTCTCTCAACGTCAATTATTTTCTAAACTTTGGATTTTTACAAAAACCTCTAACTTAATGTATTAATCACTTAATTAGAAGTGTTTATTCCTCCTAGAAAGCACGACGCAAAGCTTGGTCTACTTCATAACTATTTTGGACTATAGTGGTCACGACACGACTAGAGACTGGTCACGACGTGTTAACCATTAACAATTGACTTTTTTTTTTTTACCAATTTGGCTTTTGTTCAAACTTTGATCGACATAGTGTTTTGGGCTAAGGTTTGATCTCTCATTGATAATGATTAATGAGATGCATCTAATGGTGGATTTAGGTGGCTTGTGCTAGTTGGTTCATTTGAGGAGTCTTGCCTGTGAGACTTAGACTTCTAGCTTTATGTGAGTTTTCTCAGTATATGATGTGTGACATTATATGTCCTTTTTGTGGTATGGTGCTTGTGTTACTAGTGTTCAAAATCGGATATCCAAAAATTTCGGATAGTAAATTTTGATATTTGAATCTGTATATGGGATTTCAATGTAGACTTATTTGGACTAATATGAATGTATTTGTAATTTCTTTAGGGAAACCCTTATCTCCATCAAGACAAAAAAAATAATAAGCTTGCTATTTAGTGAGGGGATAAAATGGAATTTAGAAATTCTTCTTATAAAAAATAAACTAAAATGTAGCTATATCATAGAGTATTGGGTAATACTCAAGAAACAACCATTAGGTATATTAAATATTAGGAACAAAATATTAAGAATTGTTGACTTCCTCTTAATATCGGTAAATATTCAAGAAACAACCATTAAGTATATTAAATAGTAGGCATATACACGCGCGTTGCTCATGATTAAAATACAATGATAGAAAACATTTGTAGATTATATATGAACCTATGAATTTTCGATATAATTTTAATACAAAACTAATTATAATTGGTCATCACAATGCACATTATTTAAGTCTTATTTTAATAATTCATTTTGTAAACGGACCTGGGCTTGTCCACTCGTTATTTAGTAGGGTTAGAGTATTTAAGGTGCATGCATGCACTGTGTTTCAAAAACTTTATGCAATATTCTTGTAACCCTAATCACGCCTCTACAGTAGCAATTCTTAATCGAGGTCTTCTGAGGCGGTGACTATTAATCATTTAGCATATTTTGATCCATTGTTGTGTTTTTGTTCTCATTCTGTTTTGAATCTAATCAATCTTTTAAGGATTAATATCCTAACAATTGGTATCAGAGTAGGAGACTGTGTAATCTATACGTATCTCTTTTGTGTAAAGAGTTATTAGGGTTTCCGTTAATATTGAATCTAGTTTAGCTGTCATCACTTATTCTTGACGTGATTCAGTGATCTCAATATTACCCTAAAACTACTACAATTTTACATGTCTAAATCTCAACATGTTTTAAAGATCTTATCATCATGCAGCACGACGATTCTCACATCAACTCCATCAATCTGTCTAGCGGCATTGGATCAACCACAAGGATTCCTATCCTATTTCCTAATGAATATGAAGTCTGGGTGCTTCACTTTGAAGATTATGTTTTTGGTTTGGAGGAAAATGATTATCTTATATGGGAAGCTATCACTTTGGGTGCTTTTGTTCACACTGGAACCATAAGAGTCAATAAGACTCAAACTGATTACAACAGACTTCTTCTCGAAGTAAAGGATTTCCTTCAATATGAGAAGAAGAAGCTGATCAGTAATGTCAAGGCAATGAGCATCATTCGATTTGTCTTGCGCCTCGATACTTTTTCGCCTGGTTTGTTCTTGTGCCACAGCAAAAGCAATCTGGGATAGGCTTAAGGAACTCTACTCTATAGATGCAGATCTTGAGCATTCTATGCAAACACTCTTGCGTTCTGAGTTTAGTGCCTTTGTACAGAAGTTTTAAGAGAGTTTAAGTCAATCCTTCAATCGCTACAATCATTTTCTCAGCAGAATGATGAAACATGGCATTGGATGTGAAATAAACGAACAAAAAGGTCACGTTTATGAATGGATTTCGATCACAGTGGAAAGCAGTGGTGTCTATAGTTAAGGCACATTAGCAGTTCAAGAACTATACACTGGCCAAAATTGTTGTCATCCTGAAGTCACATGAGGATGAAGTGACTAAAGAAGCAAAAGTAGTCTCAAGGATGGGATCATTGGCCCTTATCTCAAAGGGTAAGAAGGTTGTTGAAGATGATGATTTAGATTTTGATCTCTCTGATTGTGAACTATCTAAAGAAGACTTTGCAATGATGGTGTCGAATCCAACGCGATTCGCAAAGAAAAACTTCAACCGAAACAAGAACATAAACTGGCAGGGCAGTTACAGCTCTGAAAAGTGAAAGAGGAAAATGTGAACGGTTCACATAAGGATGAAGAAAAGAAAGATGTTTTGTGGTGACAAATGATGTATCATAGATGCAAGCATACACCACTAACAGTGGATGCAAGAGTGATAGTTGTTTCGCTACAAAGCCGGTGTATAAGCAAATCAGCAAATGTGATCAAATGATTAGCAAGGTAAACTCCATTCTCGAATGTCTTAATATACCCGTGTCCAAATATTAAACTGAACTAAATGAGTTAAAACTCACATTTTCTAGTATCAATAACAGTTTGAAACAAACTTGCTTGTGAAATTCTGACTTAACCGATCAAATTAGCAATGTTTCGTCGAAGAGTGAGGAACGACGCATTTGGATTGAAAAGTTGGAGACGGATATTTCTAATTCTAGGGATGAACTTATTTATTTGCAACGAGACAATTTAATGTTTTTGAAACAACATAATATTTTTTGTTTAATTGCAAAAAGGCTTTATTTTAATATTACTTAATTGGATCTTGATTGTGAGATTGGTAAGAAAATTCATAAAATGATCTTACCGTTACTTAAATTAAAGGAAGATGAAATCGACGCTGATTGCTACAAATGTGAGTCCATCGTCTCATCTGATGAAGTTTTGGATGGCTACGGGGTACGACTAGACAAAATTGAAACATACATTAAGTCCAAAGAACATGTTAAAGCAACTTTTGGATGAAAATGATAAGTTGAAAATCAAAACCGACACAAGATAGAAATTTGTTTCATTGAGTTCAAAGTTGAGTTTAGATAATAAACTTAATGTTGAAAACACATTTGAATTCGATGATGATAGTGATATGAGTGAAATTTATGTAGAAGATGAGGTTGATTGTTCAGCGTTTGTTGAAAACGAACCTGAACCTGTGAAAGTACGAATATCTGAAAATTCAGTAGAATTCGCACGTCTTTCAGTAAATAAACCAAAAACTTTGAAATAAAAAGTTGTTGTTTTTCAAAAGGTTCAAACTGTTCCAAATCAAGTTTTTGCAACCACATGATTGGATAAAAACCAAACTGCTGAATTAACATCCCTTGTCAATGAAGATAACAAATACAGATGTGATGAGTATTTCTCGTCTTCTCCAATCAATAATGCAGACGAAACCGTGGGTCTATTAGAAAAAGACTTCCTGGAGAGTGAAAGGAAGATACGTACCTGAACCACTCAACATTCCATGAGGCAACGAAAATGGATGTCCAAGTGGAACCAACGATGTTTCATGCGAAACCACATCTCTGGAGAATGAAACTCGTATAAGAAAGCCAAAACCTAGGGCAAACATTCACAAGTCATTTGAGCAATTTGCAGCTCAGAAACGCCAAAGGAATGCGAGTTATAACAAAAATATTAAGGAAAGAAAGTAATTCAGGAAATCCAGAAATCCCAATTATGTTCATAAAGAAAAATCCATTCGTTCCAATCCAAATGTGAAAGTCTCTCAAGCTGTGAAACCTAAAGGGTTTTAACAAGGTCGGTCTCAAACTCCAAAGGCTGCAAAACCCAAGTTTCAAAATCAAACGAAGCCTATAGAGAAGGTAAAAACTTATGAGAATGTTTCAAACTCAGCTAATGCATCCAAAGATGTTAAAGGCAAAGGAAAAATAGTTTCGGAGCCTAAAATTCATATCAAGAAAACCGAAACTAGGTCTAAGAGAGAAGAGAAGATATCCTTAAAGGATACGAATCTAAAAGACAAAAGAATAACTGTATTTCAAATTACAAGGAAAGATAGTACAACCTTAATAAAATGAACATATTTGCTAGATCCATCTATTGCTTTTCCTGCTTCTATGAAAACCTCACAAGGACCCAAACAACTTTGGGTTTCTAAATCTGCTTGATTTTTGCAGGTGATACGTGCTGAGCAGTTTGACTCTAAATTGTATATCGATAGTGGTTGTTCGCGTCACATGACAGGTAGAAGGGAGGAACTATGAGAGTACAGAGCATTGAAGGATGGAGGAAGAGTAAAGTATAGAAACAATTCTCTAGGCGTAATAAAAGACTATGGAATGATCACAAATGGAGAATTCTCTCTTCACAAAGTGCCTTATGTGGAAGGCTTGTAACACAACCTGATTAGTGTTTCGCAGCTAGTGTTCGGAACAAGACTGAAAGTTTCATTTGATGATGAAGGATATGAAATTATTGAAAAAAAAATGAAGAACGTTCTCATAAGATCAAAACAAAAAGGCGAGATCTTTCGTCTTTATTTAAAACCCATTAAAGGAAAGCCAACTATTTGTCTATTTGAGAAAGCTTCATCAAAAAATAATTGGCTGTGAGATGACGAAACAGAGCAGGAAGAGTCATCCCATAGTCACCACTACGAAAGTTATTGAACCACTTGAACTTTTGCATATCAATCTTTGTGGTCCTTCTGCAATCGAAAGTGTTGCTGGTTATAAATACATTTTTGTAATAGTGTATGATTTTTCCAGAGTCACTTGGGTTTATTTTCTTTGACATAAATTTGAAGCCACTCCCAAGCTCAAAGACTTCATAAGGCAGATAGAGCTTCAACTGCAAAAGCTAGTTCGCAACGACAATGGGTTGTAATTCAAAAACCAGGTGTTTGAAAATTTTCTGACTACGAAAGGAGTTTCGCATAACTTTTTAGCCCCTTATACTCCACATCAGAATGGATTTATTGAAAGGCAAAACTGGTCCTTATGTGAAGTTGCGAGAACCATGCTCTCATTTGCAAATCCGCCACTCTACTTTTGGGCTGATGCAATTGGAACTGCTTATTTCACACAAAATCGCTCCGTTCTCAACAAGCAATTCTCAGTCACTCCTTATGAAATCTTGAATAAAACGTAAACCCAATGTTAACTTGTTCCATGTTTTTGGTTCTCATTGCTTCGTTTTTAATTCTAAGGAGTAGAGAAACAAATTCGATGCGAATGATGATGAGGGTATTTACTTGGGATATTTGCTGACCTCCAAGGAATATATGGTAGGGCTGGCAATTCTCGACACGACACACGACACGAAATAAATGGGTTTGGGTTGAGTTTTTGAACCCGCCAACCCGCTAACCCGTCAACCCGCCAACCTGTTTATTAAACGGGTCATATATGGGTTTCTCAAAAAATAAACGGGTTGACCCGCCAACCCGTTTATATTCTTAATAAAAAATTTATTTTATTTTTAAATGTATTTATGTATCAAGTATGAATATTTAATAAGTATTATATAATATATACCATTGATTCATAGACAATTTGACTGTTTTGACATTTTGAGTCGTGGTAAATGGTCTAAGATCGTAAGTCGTAACCTATAAGGCTAAGTCTGTAACATGTTTCTATGAATGTTTATAATTTTCATTTGGATGTTTAAGACTTAAATGTCTAAAATTCGGACCCACGAACCCAAATTTGACCCACAAACCAGCCAACCTGTGAACCCGTATAAATAAATGGGTTGGCGGGTCATATATGAGTTTATGTTCCAAACCCGCCAACACGTGACCCACCAACCTGTGACCTGTATATTTAAATGGGTCGTGTTTGGGTTGACATATTTTCACCCGCCAACCCGCCAACCCGCGACACGCCAACCCGAACACGACACGATTGCCAGGCCTAATATATGGTTCTTAATAAGAAGTCCAAAAAGATAGAAGAAACTTATTATGTTACATTTGATGATAATTATATGAAGAGGTATCAGCACACTGCGAATCAATCATAGGAGATCTTCCACAAGCGAATCAATCAACCACTCCATTGCCCAATCTCTACAAAGAATTCATGCTATTATTTGACGAGCCAGCGAAGGCAATATCATCAGAATCCAACGTAGCAGACAACAAAGAGGATGAATTAATATAGTTATTTGATGACACTACGAATGATATGCACAAAGCAACCAAGTGCAAATGTCCCTATGACACGAACACTACATTCGAGGAGGAGAATTTTGAATCACCTTCCAATGCAACTTTTCAGGGGGAGCACTCTACTCCACAAGAGACTCGTCCACCCCAGGGGGAGAATTCAACACCTGAAGACGAGACATTCACATAATTCGACGGGGAAAAGATTATACGAATGATGATTCAGATGCACAATCAGAATTTGAAGAGGTGAATGTTGAACTGGATCCATCTTATGATCTAAATTATCCTCCACTAACTAAATGAACCAAAGATCATCTGAAAACACAAGTCATTGGTGAATCATCTGCAGGAGTTCTTACTAGATCTCAACAAAAATCGAAACAGACTGCACTATTCTCTAAAATAGAATTTTGCATGTTTAATTTGTTCATATTCGAAATTGAACCCAAAATCGTGGACGTTGCTCTAGAGCACTCTGATTGGGTGCAAGCAATGCAAGATGAGCTCAATGAGTTCCAAAGGAACAAGGTATGGAGATTAATTCCCACTCCATCGGATGGATCTGTTGTTGGTCTTAAATGGGTATTTCACAACAAGTTGGACAAAGAAGGGAATGTGACCAGAAACAAAGCGAGACTTTTTGTCACGGGATATTATCAGGAAGAGGGCATCGACTATGAGGAGACCTTCGCACCCGTTGCAAGGTTGGAATATGTTTGCATCTTCTTGGCATATGTAGCACACAAAAACTTCGAAGTATTTCAAATGGATGTTAAATCTACATTCTTGAATGACGAACATGAAGAGATAGTGTATGCAGAGCAACCACTTGGCTTCATAAACGAGAAGTATCATCATCATTGTTGCATCGTAGATAAAGCATTTTTTGGTCTGAAGCAAGCTCCAAGATCCTGGTATGAAACTCTCATACGTTTCTTAAAAATGTCTAAATTTAAAAAACGTTTGGTTAACCCAAACTTCTTTCGTAAGAAAGAGGGTGACCACTTGATGATCGTCCAATTTTACATTTGATGAAATTATCTTCAGATCAACTAACTCCAGCTTAACAGCTGAATTCCAAAAGCTAATAGAAACAAAATTTGAGATGAGTTCATGTGTCCAATTAAAATTTTCCTTGGATTGAACATAAGACAGAGCCAGGAAGGTATTTTTATAAATCAGGATGCATATACGAAGACCTTGCTCACTAAGTTTGGGATGGTAGGAGACTCAAGGGTGAAAGTTCCAATGGCATCCTGAATGAAACTAACTCCATCTCTAGATAAACCGGCTGTAGACACGACACTCTATCGTCAAATGATAGGTTCTTTAGTGTACCTAACTACGAGTCGACCAAATATTATGTTTTCCATTTGTTATTGTGTTAGGTTTTAAGTGAATCCTTGAGAACCACACATGATCGCGATCAAAAACATATTACGGTATTTAAAATGAACATCTTCACTTGGAATATGGTACTTGTCGAAGTCTGGCTTCTTCGTACACGCATTTTCAGATGCTGGTCGTGGAGGGTGTGGGTTGGATAGAAAGATTACAACTGGAGGATGCTAATTTCTTGATGGCAAACTTGTCAGTTGGAAATCCAAAAAGCAAACATGTGTCTCTTTGTCAACAACTGAAGCTGAGTATATTTCCGTTGCCTCATGCACATGCCAGGTCATATGAATTCAAAGTCAACTTCGTGACTATAGCCTAAACATGAAACGAATCCCACTATATTGTGACTCTGAAAGTGCCATTCACATTTTTCACAACCCAGTGCAACACTCAAAGACGAAACACATAGCACTGAGGTATCACTTTATAAAGATCATGTGGAAGATGGCAATGTTGAGATACATTTTGTACGGTCCGCTGATCAGTTAGCTGACATATTCATTAAAGCCTTACCTGAAACGACCTTCAATAGAATACTTCAATGCCTAGGAATGATGGAAGCTGAATTAGTTCTGAAACCACTTTTCATTCATAATGTTATCACTGCGAATCAATGTGAACGCTCGTAGTAATTCACAGTCTACTTTGACACTGCGACTCGGTGCGAACGCTCACAGTGACTCGCAGTCAATTGTTCATTCGTGGTTTGGATCTTCCTGTATCCTTTTATGTATTATGTTTATTCTTGTTTATTATAGTATCGTTTAAATATCTCTTCTATTTTTATTTGTTTTTCAAAAAAAAAAAAAATCCAAAAATATATATTTTTTTTATTTTCATAAATACATAAAATATCAAAAATGTCAGATAACCATGAAGCACTTCAAGGAACACATTCGTAGTCACTCTCAATTCACATGATGGGGGCAGGTATAAATCTTTTTACCTCTGTACTAGCTAAGTGTCCCTAGAAGCATGCGACTACATGTCGGCTGAATCCTCGATGGCTCTATGTTGAAGCCTTATGAATCGATTCTACCAATCGTTATCTGCTTGGTCACTTTCGCATAGCAGAGGTACATTCACTTATATGGAACCACCTTCATATTTCTTCATCACTTTCGTTTTCATAAATGTAACCCTTGAGACTCTCAACAAGTACCACTGAGGTTTATGGTTACACAACATCTGTGTTAATGATCTTAGTTTTGTTCAACCACGAACTGAGTGAAACCCAAAATCCAACACACTTTAATGAATTGACGGTGAAGGGGACGAGCACACACAACACGAAGATACTGCAACAACTTCCCAACCAGAGGTTTCAGCTCCAATATCATCAAACCCCTGAGGTAACTCCAAATTATAATGATTTCTTCCAATATCCACCTCATTCACCTGAAACCACCACCACACCCATAACTATCGCACCCTGTCCTCCACCAGTTTCTTCCCACTTACAGGGCAATATTCCTCTCTCTACTCCTATATTTTCTTAGTCTACTACCCACAAACAACATCAGCTGAACCTTCTGTTACTATCGACATATCTGATGCGGGGGTAGGAGCTTCAGGTTTAACTACAAGTCATTCAACACCACCAATTTCTCCTATGAGGCAAGATGATTTAGACACCTTTTTCAAAGGAGATGGTTTTGATTTAAAATCTTTTCAGTTCAGTCCATTCAGAGTACAGGAGGATAGTGATGATGATGCCCCTGTTACTCAAAGGTAGTTCAAAGTTATCACTGAGAAGCTAGATTTTTTGATCAATTCTTCTCAACCTTCTTCAAGTGATGCTTATTCTAAGGCAGCAATTGAGGCCTTTTTACAGTCAATGACAAAAGAACATCAGGCTAATTTGGATAAAGTGAATCAAGCGGTCTCTGATTCGACTGCAATCTGCAAAGGGGTGGTTGACAAGGTTGAAAAGCTAGTCTTTGATGCTCATACTTTTATGTCGACTCTACAAATGGCTGCTGAGACAAATACCTCTAAGGAAAATGATGCAATAGTGGGTCTTTGAACTTGACTTCATAATGAAAAAGAAGTGCTTATGCAGATTCGTACTACTCTGCAAACGGATAACGGTGACCTTCAGACACCAATTTCCTCAACCATTGAAAAGCTTCATGTAGATCTAGTAATGGAAAGTGGTATTATGGACAAACTTGTTGCCAAAACAACAAAAGTCCAAGTTCAAGCTGCCCAACTTGCTCAAGAAAACACAGAGATCAAGGACCTTAAGTCCGAATGAGTTGTTGTTAAAAGCGTTGTGGAGATATTAACGCTTTGCTCTCTAACATTCTTGATGCTCATGATTCTATTCTTTCCAACTCTATTCGAAGGCATTTAGCTAACAAATTTCATCATCCTCTAACCATGCTCAATTCAATACAGGGTGTTTCAGAGTCCTCTATCCTTCCAAAACAAGGGGAGAACTGTCAAACGAATCTCAGCAACCTCTAAAGACTGATGAGCAAATACCAAAAATCTCCAATGAACCGAAGATTAATGTAGCTTCAGGTTCCAAAGGCAAAGAAAAACTGAAGGATAGCGAAGAAGAAGATCCTGATGAGAACAATCTCAAAAGACGAAAGGATCGTGAGGCTGAATTGGATGAACATCAAAGAATCATCCGCGAAGCAGAGGCGAAGGAGCGAGCAGAACGCGAAGCTCAGGTCACTTTGGAAATTCGAAAGACTTTGTTTCCACCGTGGACATTGGAGCAAATTCTTAATGAGGTGATTGATAATCCAAGCACAAATTGGTTGGAGCCTGTAACTTCATTTGACCTGGAGAACTTGCAAGATTCTTAATTTGATATGCCGATAACTCCACATGCATTCTTATTTTGCAGTTTTGACATTATTGTGAATGCTCCTACCTCAGATGAGGAAGTTGATAACTCTCTAATGGAGTTTTATGTTTCTCATGCCAAGCCTCAATAAGTGCACAAAAGATTACAGTCATGAAGGTTATAGGGCATATTGAAACAGGGAGCTTTGTGAACATCAAGTTCAAAACAACACGAGGATCCGCAAGCATTGTTCACAAGTTTTCCCTAGCTGATCTGCGATGTCTTAATCCATATGATTGGATCGTTTTATTGCACTTCCTTTTGAAGGATGAATAGAAGTACGAACCTGTTCTGGGGCATATCAAGTGAATGTTGATTTCGTACATTTTTGAAGTGGCAAAATTTGACATTGAAATTGCTTCAGTTCTGAAAAGGAAACCTACTTCTCCCCTTACTGGCAAGACAAAAGACATCAACATGATGCATATGGGGAAGATTGAAAAAGAGAACTGGATCGTAATGTTTCATCGTGGTTCAGGATCTAATTTGCAGAAGTGCCTCTTTGCATTGCCTAATAAGCACATGTTCTCTACAGTTTGCTTGGAACTTATTTTGGATATCACAGGCCAATGTAAACAGAGTGATGATGATGTGAAGAAGATTTACTCTGATATGATAAGGTGGTATGTTGCCATTCGCATGCATCTTCTCACAGTTATTCTCAGGTTTTTCAAGACTACAAAGAAGACTTAGAAGTGACGGGCCTCTCACCTCAATGGACACAAAGGGGGAGATTGTTGGGAATTAGGGTTGTGTCATTAAGTCTTATTTTAATAATTCGTTTATCTAAACGGGCATGGGCTTGTGCACCCGTCATTTATAAGGGTTAGAGTATTTAAGGTGCATGCATGCATAGTGTTTCAAAAACTTTTGGCAATATTCTTGTAATCATAATCACGCCTCTACAGCAACAATTCTTAATCAAGTTCTTCTGAGGCGGTGACTATTAATCATTCAGCATATTTTGATCCATTGTTGTGTTTTTGTTCTCAATCTGTTTTGAATCTAATCGATATTTTAAGGATTAATATCCTAACACCATTAAAAAACTCAAATATAAAACTTAATCAAATGCTCAACCTGTTAACATAACCAACACCAAGAATACAGTTAGTAATATCTATAAATTATTACAACAAAAATAAAACATATTGATAATAATACAAAATCACTTGTTTGTATTATATTATTGTCGATCATTTTTTTCGTGAATTTCATATGTTGTAAAAAATACAGTGTAGAGGATTCCACGCGCTATATTCGTGTACTTATATATCTTAAGATAAATAAATCATAAATCATATAGAATAGAAAAAAATAACCATAAACTTCACTTCATATTATCTTCAAACAATATAAACAAAATCCAAAAGATACTCTTTAAGAAATGAAAATAATATGAATTTGGATCTATACGATTATTAATGATATTACGTATTCAAAGTGTCATACGAAAATTAGTATATGTGTTGAAGATGAATTTCTTTAATCAACAACAATTTTTTTGCCATAACTTTATAATCAAGAATTTTTTTTAAATAAACATGTTTAACCAGATTCTTCTTTATTATGACATGTGTTTCAACCTTGCGTAAATTTCGCGTAAATTTCGATATTCTTTTTATACCTATTGGGAAGGGGAACTGATTCGTACACAACATTTTTTTTCCGTACACAACAATTTGTGTTTTAAAAAGTTGTATTGTACAACTTTATAATACATAAATTGTTGTGTATGGCAAAAAACTGTTGTGTACGAATCACTTCCCATTGGGAAGCTATCGATGTGAAAATATGGTTGGTTTCATATATATATATATATATATATATATATATATATATATATATATATATATATATATATATATATATATATATATATATATATTTTCTTTATATGAGAATATTCATGGCATTGAAATTCTTGTTTATCATGATTTTTTTTGAGATAAATCATGTTTCTATGCGATGAGTCTTAAAAATGATATATATATATATATATATATATATATATATATATATATATATATATATATATATATATATATATATATATATATATATATATATATATATAATAATAATAATAATAATAATAATAATAATAATAATAATTCATTTGAAACAACACTTTTATTATAAATTTTATTTTAATTATTAATAGCTTGTAAGAGGCAAATTTCTTGTACATGTAACCAATGCTTTTATTTGCAATATATATATATATATATATATATATATATATATATATATATATATATATATATATATATATATATATATATATATATATATATATATATATATATATATATATATAAAATAACTAAATACATGTAACCAATGCTTTTCTTTGTACTCTCTTTATTGTTTTAGTTTGACTAACTTTTCATTATTTATTTTAAAACACCTTGTCATGAATTTAGTTATTATATATATATATATATATATATATATATATATATATATATATATATATATATATATATATATATATATATATATATATATATATTGTTTTAGTTTGACTAACTTTTCATTATTTATTTTAAAACACCTTGTCATGAATTTAGTTATTATATACATACATACATACATACATATATATATATATATATATATATATATATATATATATATATATATATATATATATATATATATATATATATAACTAAATTCATGACAAGGTGTTTTAAAACAAATAATGAAAAGTTAGTCAAACTAAAACAATAAAGAGAGTACAAAGAATCGAAAAAATATACATAAGATTTAGACTATTGTTCAAAATAAGCACATGATATTTATTTATCTAATGATCTAATCATAATATCTATTTTAAAAGTCATACCATCCTTTTTCTCTTATATAGTTACACGCTACAACAAAATTCAATTTTTGCAAAAGCATGAAATTAAAAAGTCACATCTTTAAATATTATCAAAAGAGAAACCTTATGACATCATCTAAAACAATCTGAACCGTTAATTGCGTTTTCTGTATAGGTTTTACACCCTTAGATCAATTTGCTTACGTCACCTTGATCAAACAAGAAGTCAACCCGTTATATTAGGAAATTAAATGTCAGAATTGAATGAAAATGATACTTGAATTCTTTCCAAACTTACAACTACAAAATTGGTTCCTTATTAATGTAAACCTTAAATTTAGGCTCTATTGTCATTCAAAATTGCTTTCCAAATTATATTATATGTTGAAATCTCGGAAACTATTAATTTCAAATTTCAAAAGTTTCGGATGTATTTATGAACCAATACACTTTCAAGAATGATATCTTCTATTTTAAGTTTAAATGAGATTTCAATTGATTACCTGCTAATTTTCATCATATTGACTTGTATATATATTTCAAACATTTTTAATAATCGATTTACACAAACATTATGTCATAATTCCCACGTAGAAAAAAAATCTCTAAATATTATTAAAAAAGAAATCTTATGACAACATCTAAAACAATCTAGATCGTTGATTGTGTTTTCTTTATAGGTTTTACACACTTAGATCAATTTGCTTACGTCACCTTGATCAAACAAGAAGTCAATCCGTTATATTAGGAAATTAAATGTAGGAATTGAATGAAAATCATACTTAAATTCTTTCTAAACTTACAACTACAAAATTGGTTCCTTATTAATGTAAACCTTAAATTTAGGCTCTATTTCCATTCAAATTGCTTTCCAAATACATTATATGTTGAAATATCAGAAACTATTAATTTCAAATTTCAAAAGTTTCAGATATTTTATGAACCAATTGAAATCTCATTTCAAAAGTTAATTTCAAAACTATTAACAAAATTGTAATTAATTAATTTCTCATTGAAGTTAATAAATGATAAATTTATCTCACTTCCTGCTCATCCAAGTTTTCTCATTGTTATAGCATCACGAAGTTGATCATATCGCATATTTTTCTAAATAAGAAACACCAACAAAAGAAGCTATTTAATTTCATAATAAAATTGAATTAAAAAATAAGTAAATAAATAAATAAGAAATAGAAGAACCTTGTATTAGCACCATATTTTATATTTGACATCATCACCATATTTAAATCCTCCCATAATTTGAGGCATTGTGATTAACCAAAATGCAACAATGCTTGGATCTTTCATGCTATCAATAATATGCGGAAACACAAAAGTAGATGTTTTGAAGTGAGATAATTGTTACAAGAGGAAAATGGGTAGAATCGTAATTGGCATTTACATCATAAGGGTTTTTTGTTTTTTTCATTATGTTGTAAGCTTTGCATGGAGGCTCAATAATTTGCAAAGTAAATAAAACTAAAGGGGTGTTTCTTTTTTCCTTCATTAAACTTTATAGTGAATGACTATGGATAAAGTGTTCTATACATAAAGATTGTAGATAAAGATGGAAAATAAAATGCAATGGATTATGAGAAAACACAAAAAATAAGAACCAAACCTAGGAACCAACATCGAACAAAAACCCTACTTTCTTTACTTCAAAAAAAAATCAACATACCTGCACATACTCAAAACCGTAGAAAGAATTTCACACAAAAAAAATGTTATTTCATAAAAAAAGGAGCCTGAAAAAAAAAGATGGTGGTAAACCGAAGAAGGCATATCAAAATCAACAAAAAAAAAAAAACGAAGATATAAACATAAATAATGGACCTGATAAATGATTTATGTCATATTATCCCTAAAAAAACCATCAATGAATCTTAACATTGTCGATGATAATGACAATAACTTAGATTAAGGGAAAAAAGATCTGGTATTAAAGATGATGTGGAGGGAGATGATTAGCTTCGTTGTAGATTTATTGGTTATAGTTTCTTTATATTTAATATTGTGGGGGGTTTTATGTGGTTCATTTTGAAGGAACATAAATAAGTTGCTATTTTTTGAAATAAACAGCTATATTTCGCAATATAGCCAGAAAATATTTTGAAAGTACATTGTTAAATGTTGGATTATACTTATGTAGATCCATTTTCACGCATGGTTGGCTATATATCGTTGTTTTCCGTGTCACAAGTAAAAAATGTTTGAAGGTACTTATATGTGACAAACAAGGTCATTGAATTTATAAAACAAAAAATATTGTCTATAAAGAGGTCCTTTAACGCTATATATATTTACTTATTTTAGTGTAATTTCTAAACATTTCAATAATACCAATAACCCTATTTTTTTTATAATTATTTTGTAATATCTATATAAATTTGCATTTTATTTATGTGTTCCCCGCGTTCAACGCGGGTCATAATCTAGTACATTATAAAAAAAAAATCAACTTTTAATATGAAAATACAACAATTGAGACTATTGTTTAGATTTTTTTTCTCAATTAATCATAACTTTTAAGAAAATGAATATGAAGGATGTCAAGTTGATATCGGTTATATCTTTTTTAATAAGTGAAGGTTTTTTTTTACCACTTGTCACACTCTTGTTCATTTTGCCACATGTCATTTTGTGGTTATTTTGAATTAATTTTTATTCCATATGTAATTTTGTAGTTTTCCTATTTTATTAAATTCCATATGGTATTTAAATTTAATAATAAATACATATCAATTTCATTAATTGACTTTCCTTATAATTTCAAAATTTTAAAATAAAATCTCATTAATTTGCTTTGATTATTTTATCTAAATGATTTGTTTAAATTTAAAAGAAAAAAAACACTTTAATTTTAGTAATTCAATATTTTTCTCATTTTTCTTATAAATTTAAAATTTTCAAATGTTTATACATGTATAATTGTTTTAAATACACTCATGTAATACATGAGGCTCATACGTAGTAAAATTATATATTCCTCTTCCTCATTAAATAATAATGCATTCACCATAAATGTAGAGTTTTGAGTATTCTTAAATTATTTTTTCTCCATCTTATTACCAAATTATAGAAATCTCATCGATATATGTGAACTATTTATATCCTTATAATAACCAATTCAATATAATAACTACCACCTACTATCCATAAGTTAATTTTTTTCGCTCGATTTATTATTTTAATTTTGTAATCATAAGTACTCATAACTAATCATATATACACATAAGTTATACAACTCTTGAGTTATATTGACTATATATTTACTAGTTAAAAAGATTTTTCATTAGACATTTTGTGGATAGACCCCTATTTATGTTGTCGTTTAAATGTAAATTATATCGTAAATAAATAATAAATGAGAAGTTTTTCTTATGTGCTATTTGTTTTCGGAGTGTTCTTCATATATACTATACTAGATGAATTCACGCGCGTTGCCCGACGCGGGTTAAAAATACATTGTTAGAATATTGAAAAATATATGTTTATAATGGTTATGCTATTGAAATTAACTTTGACAAAACAGTTTTACACTAATTTATATATATATATATATATACACACACACACACACAAACACACACACACACACACATATATATATATTAGTGTAAAAATGTTATATATAATCTCAACTATTTTGAACAATAATATTCATTGACATTAACCCACCTTCATCATTAATAAAATTAAATATAATTATATATTTAGTGTTATTTTTAACAATCGTTATGATTAATTAATTTAAATATTTACTTATGCAATTATTTTCTAATTTCATTAACGATATTCATTTAAAATATAATTCATTTGTAGCTAACTGATGTAATTTATAACTTGATGTTATTATCATTTAAAATTATTGTTCAGTAATTTTAAACAACTTACTATTATTAATTATTATTATTAATAAGTTAAAGAAGACTTTTAAGAAACACTTAATATTATAATTCTAATATGAACCATATATACTAAATAATAAAGTGATAAGATTGATAATTTGTATTTGAAAAGAGACTTGTATGGATAATATGACATGTCCACGATTTTTATAATTTTATTATTTATACATATTGTTCATTAATTTTAAAACCATTTATTATTATTAATAAGTAAAAGAAAACTTTTAAAAAGCATTTATTATTATACTTAAAATGTTAAACATATACTTAAATATAAATTGATAAGATAGACAATTTACATTTTAAAAGAGATTTACATGTATAATATGAATAATATGACGTATCCATGATTTTTAATTAACTATTGCTTTGAAACAACACAAACATACAAACATATATTCAATATTTAATTAAATATTATTTATATCACATTCCATAACATATAACATATGATCTATAACATGAATATAATCTAATTTACATTAAAAGTTCAACCTCAACTGAAACAACCCAAAAATACGACCCAAAAATTTTTGTTTTTAATATAATCAAAACTGTAATCAGAGTATCATATAATAAAACCATGCGTGATGTATTCCAAAACATGATAAGATACTGTGCGGAAAACTGTATCATACTACATCAAATCAAACAACTAAATCAATCTCAGGCTAAAGCTGAGGCGGTGGTGTGTGCGATGCCGTCATCCCGAGCTCTTCCCTTTGCTTGCGGAAGTACCTGAAACCAAAACTGAAACTGTAAGCACGAAGCTTAGTGAGCTCCCCCAAACTACCACATACCATACAATAACACATAAACACATATTGGGCCTTGCCCACTGCATCGGGCCGAAGCCCGGAACTGCATCGGACCGAAGTCCGGAACTGCATCGGACCGAAGTCCGGAACTGTCTGGGACCTTGTACCCTGCATCGGACCGAAGTCCGGAACTAACTGCATCGGACCGAAGTCCGGAACTGACTGGGACCTTGTCCCCTGCATCGGACCGAAGTCCGGAACTAACTGCATCGGACCAAAGTCCGGAACTGACCGGGACCTTGTCCCCTGCATCGGACCGAAGTCCGGAACTGACTGACTGAGCATAGCATAGCATAACACATCAACTAGCGTAACACATATACGACATGCTACATCGAGCCGTGGCCCGGAACACATAATACTTAACACATAAAACATAGCACACAAATCCTGTTCGAACCACGAAGGCATCGAACATACTAACTACTGCATCGGACCTAAATCCGGAAACTACTGCTAACTGAACGGGCCGACATTGTGGCCTTAGACCCGTTCCTACTGGAAGGAAACTCACCTCGTAAACTGGCGGCTGAGTGTGTGTCTCTGAAAGCTAACGGATGCTGCTCCTGAATCTCCTCGGCTACAAGTCCATGAACACACTCAATCAAATACTAAACACTGCACTTGGGGTAAAATGACTCTTTTACCCTCGGTCAAAGTCAATTATCTTTTGGGCTGACTCGCCGAGTTGGGCCACCCAACTCGCCGAGTCCCACTCTTACTTTTCACTCTTACTCACTGCTACTCGTCGAGTGTGGCATCGACTCGACGAGTACCCTCTTGATCCAAGAACTCAGACAATCTTCATCCGACTCGCCGAGTCGTATGAACAGACTCGACGAGTTGTTCTTGATCCTAAGGAGATTGCCTTGGACTCGCCGAGTTGTATGAACAACTCGTCGAGTCCCTCCATCACTGAGTCTACCCTCAACTCGCTGAGTCCACTCTCTAACTCACTGGGTGCACTCGGCACTGCTAAAAACGAAGGAATCGGGGACTCGCGACCCGACTCGCCGAGTCGCTGCCATGCAGCTAGTTTTTACTCGATTTCTCTTGAATCCAACACATGCAAATGATAGATCTGGGTCCAATAAGCTGTTTTACCTCGTAAAGTTTCCAACTTTACGTGCACAACCTCAAGAATAAGGGAAATAAGGCTAAAAGATGCACAAAATGAGTAGATCCATGGCTAATATGCAATGTAACTCCAAAAAGACAGTAGATCTGGGCTCTACAACACCCCAACATTCAGATCCAAAGGTATTTCGACTTATTAAGACATTCATGCAACCATAAGGCTTGGGACAAACATCAAATAGCTCTTAGAAGAGCTCTAATGGAAGTTTAAAGCATATAACAAGAAGGGAACTCCGAAAATACCTCAATAAACTCAGATTTGCCCTTGGATCTTTGCACTACAACTCGTTTCCTTGCTTCTTTCTTCTTCTCCTTCTTCACACCTTCACAAAATGGCACCAAATCACTTATAAGCTCTCAAGGGAGGATTAGGGTTCTCTCACTGTGTTCTCAGAGTGAAAGTGGCGAGAATGAGGCTATAATGTGGTTTAAATAGTGGGCAAACCCGGGGATTTAGGGTTTCACCCAGACGGACGGACTCGCCGAGTCCGGGATATGGACTCGCCGAGTCCCCGGCTCCCGCGTGCCCAAAATACGCGACCCAACTCGGCGAGTCAGGCTAGAACTCGCCGAGTCCCTCTTGAAAACTTAGACAATTAACAATTAATTAACATACCGGGAACGGGTCGTTACAAATCTCCCCCACTTGTCTCAGACTTCGTCCTCGAAGTTTGCTACGGCTGGATCTGCGAATAACTCCGGGTAGTGCGTTCTCATCTCTTCCTCAGCCGCCCACGTCCATTCAGATCCCTTCCGGTGCTGCCACTGCACCTTCACTAGCTGAATGACCTTGTTCCTCAAGGTCTTGATCTTCCGATCCAGAATCGCGACCGGTCTCTCAATATAATTCAGGCTGCTATCAACCTGAATATCCTCTAGGGGAACGACTGCTGACTAATCCACCAAACACTTTCTCAACTGCGACACGTGGAAAGTGTTGTGGATCTGACTAAGCTCCTCAGGAAGATCTAACCGATAAGCAACCCGACCCACCCGGGCCATAACCCTGAAAGGACCAATAAATCTGGGGCCCAGCTTGCCCCTCTTCCGGAACCTGATGACACCTTTCCAAGGTGAGACTTTCAGAAGAACCATATCTCCTACCTGGAACTCCAAGTCCGAACGCCTCCTGTCAGCGTAGCTCTTCTGCCGACTCTGCGCAGTCTGCAGCCTACTACGGACCTGCTGGATCAACTCAGTCGTCTTGAGCACCACTTCAGTGCTCCCGATGACTCGCTGACCGACCTCGCCCCAGCAAATCGGGGTCCTACACTTCCTACCATACAACATCTCAAAAGGAGGTCGATCAATACTCGCATGGTAACTGTTGTTATACGAGAATTCCGCTAACGGAAGATACATATCCCAACTGCCCCCAAAATCTAGAACACATGCCCTAAGCATGTCCTCAAGAGTCTGAATCGTCCTCTCGCTCTGCCCGTCAGTCTGAGGGTGGAAAGCGGTGCTAAAATGAAGACGAGTACCCATCTCGTCGTGGAACCGCTTCCAGAATCTGGAGGTGAAACGAACATCTCGGTCTGACACCATCGATACCGGCACTCCATGACGTGCCACTATCTCTCGCACATAGATATCGGCTAACTTTTCCGCCGATATACTCTCCTGGATCGGGATAAAATGAGCACTCTTCGTCAACCGATCCACCACTACCCATATCGAATCCACTCCACGTGCGGTCCTGGGAAGTTTGGTGATAAAATCCATGGTGATATCCTCCCATTTCCACACGGGAATGTCCAACGGCTGCATCTTGCCGTGAGGTCTCTGGTGCTCCGCCTTGACCTTTCGGCAGGTCAAGCATCTCTCAACGTACCAAGCGACGTCCCGCTTCATGCGGGGCCACCAATAATCAGGTCGAAGATCTTGATACATCTTCGTCGCCCCTGGGTGGATAGAAAATCGAGACTTATGAGCCTCGTCTATCAATACCTGCCGTACTCCACCCCAGTACGGTACCCACATCCTACCATGAAGCGTCAACAAACCCCGACTATCGTAATCAAACGATGCTACTCGACCCACTATCCTCTCACATTTCTGCCTCTCCTCCTTGAGGCCCTCCACCCGAGCCTCCTTGATCCGCTCCAACAGCGGAGTGATCACTGTCATCCTCATGCACAGATCCTTGATAGGGGCCGCCGACACTTTGCGGCTTAGGGCGTCGGCCACCACGTTGGCCTTCCCTGGATGATAAAGGATCTCACAATCATAATCCTTTAGCACGTCTAACCATCTCCTCTGCCTCATGTTCAAACTCGGCTGATCCATGAGATATCTCAAACTCTTGTGATCCGTGTAAATAGTACAGCGGACCCCATAAAGGTAATGTCTCCAAATCTTGAGGGCAAACACAATTGCCCCCAGCTCCAAATCGTGGGTAGGATAGTTAGCCTCGTGAGGCTTCAACTGTCTCGAGGCATAGGCTACCACATGGCCTCGCTGCATCAATACTGCTCCCATACCTGTGATCGAAGCATCACAGTAGACTACGAAGTCCTCTACTCCTTCCGGCAAGGTAAGGATCGGTGCCTCGCACAATTTTTGTCTGAGAGTCTCGAACGCCGCCTGCTGCTCAGGCCCCCAACGGAATACCACCGACTTCTTGGTTAGTCGGGTGAGTGGCACTGCTATCTTGGAGAAGTCCTGAATAAATCTCCGATAATACCCTGCCAACCCTAGGAAGCTCCGAATCTCAGATGGAGACCTCAGGACCTCCCACTGCATCACGGCCTCAATCTTGGCCGGATCTACCAGAATACCCTTCTGGTTGACGAGATGGCCAAGAAACTGCACCTCGCGCAACCAGAACTCACACTTGGAGAACTTTGCGAAAAGTCTCTCCCTCCTCAAAGTCTCCAACACCTCCTGCAGGTGCTCCTCGTGCTGCCCCTGAGTCTTGGAATATACCAAGATGTCATCTATGAATACTATCACCGACCGATCCAGCATCGGTCTGCACACGCGGTTCATGAGATCCATGAACGCGGCTGGGGCATTGGTGAGCCCAAAAGGCATCACCACGAACTCATAATGACCATACCGGGTCCTGAAAGCAGTCTTCTGTACATCCTCATCTCTAACCCTCATCTGATGATAACCGGAGCGTAGATCGATCTTGGAGAACCAAGACGCTCCCTGAAGCTGATCAAACAAGTCATCTATCCTCGGAAGTGGGTAACGGTTCTTCACCGTTACTTTATTCAACTCCCGATAATCAATGCACATACAATGCGACCCATCCTTCTTCCTCACAAATAAGATCGGCGCTCCCCAAGGCGAATTGCTCGGCCGAATGAAACCCTTGTCTAACAGCTCCTGAAGCTGCGTAGACAACTCCTGCATCTCAGGGGGAGCTAGCCGATATGGTGCTTTGGCTATCGGAGCCGCACCAGGAACTAGATCGATCCTGAACTCAACCTGTCTCTCTGGAGGTATCCCCGGCAAATCCTCGGGAAACACATCCGGGTAGTTACGAACAATAGGAACATCATCAATCGCCATCTTGCCCTTCTCCCGGGCATCCAAGACGTAAGCTACAAAACCGGCGCAACCCTGGTGAACATAGCGCCTCGCCCTTGCGGCGGAACAAAAGATCGGTCCTCGCTGGGGCCTCTCGCCCTGAATCACTATCTCTCCCCCACTGGGGGTGCGAACCCTCACTAGCTGTAGCTCACAATCAATCACCGCCCCATTGGGGCTCAGCCAATCCATGCCCACAATAACTTTATTCCCACGCAGGGGAATAGGAACCAGGTCCACTGGAAACTGCTCATCAAATATCTGAAGGGAACACCCTCTATGTACTCTGTCGACCCTCACGGTCCTATCATCTGCTATCTCAACCTCTAGTGGGCAATCCAGCTCCTCGGGAGCTCTGCTAAGTCTCTTGCTAAGCGCAAGCGATACAAATGATCGGGTAGCCCCCGAATCGAACAATACCAAAGCAGGGATGCCGTTCACCGAGAACGACCCTAAATAAAACATATCATCAAGTAATATTCAAGCAATATAATAACAAGAGATGAAGGAAAGATTCATACCCGTCACCACATCAGGAGTCGCTCGCGCCTCCTCTGCTGTCATCTGAAATGCCCTGCTCTTCGCCACCGGCGCATCAGCTCGGCCCTGCCGGCCATCCGTAATCCTCAGGGTGGCAGGGGCAGGTGCAACCACCTTCCCTGCTGCAGCTAAACTGGGACACTGGGACCTTTTGTGTCCCCTCTGATTGCACTGAAAGCAAATCAGATCTGATGCTGAAACCGCAGTAGCAGGGGCCGTACAATCCCTGCTCATATGCCCAATCCGACCGCACTTGTAGCAGCTGGAACTCCCTGCCTTGCACGCCCCCTCGTGCATCCTTCCACACTTGCCACACCGACCGTGGCTCTGCTGACTCCTGGACCTGTGATCTGAAACCTTAGGCTTTTTGCCCGCACTACCTGAACCCGAAACCGCCTCCGGTTTCCTCTTCCTCTCCATCTCGAGATCAATCTCCCTGGCTCTAGCAATCATGTCGTCCAGCGTTTTACAACTGGACCGGCTCACAAACATGCGGATATCACTCCGCAACATCTCATGATAACGGGCCTTCTTCATCTCCTCATCGGCTGCATACTGAGGAACAAGAAGAGCCCTCTCCCTGAACTTGGCGGTGATCTCCGCCATTGACTCGGTAGTCTGAGTAAGATCCTGGAATTCCCTGGCTAGCTGCTGCACCTCAATGACCGCTGCAAACTCCGCCCTGAACCTGGTAGAGAAATCAGTCCAGGTCATAGCATCCAACGCCGCATCATCCCCGATGGCGTGTCCGACCTCCTCCCACCAATCCCGTGCCCTGTCCTTCAGTAGACAGGACGCCAATCTGACCTTGTCCCCCTCGGGACACCTGCTAGTGCGGAAGGCGTTGGCCACATCCGCCAACCATCTAGTACTCGCTATGGGGTCCCGCGCCCCATGATAGTCTGGAGCTCCGCACGCCCTGAACTCCCTGAATGTAAGAGTGCGCGACCCCATCACGGCCGCCATCTCAGCCCGAAAAGTACTCAATCGCTCATCCATCAGCTCTAAAATACCCTCCTTGATCGAACCGAAGATCACAGGAGTCTGCTCTGGTATGATGCGGGTAACCTCAGAAGAAAGGAACTCCCTAGTCTGCTCATCCATCTGTCCGACCTCCGGGTCTGATCTCGATCCTGATCCCCCTCCGGCATCTGAACTGCCGGCTGCTGGCCTCGGACGCAAAACTACCATTCTGAAACATATCATAACAACATCAGAACACTAAAATATTTCAAGGGATCATGATACGACTACTAGCTTCCTGGTCTTGTCTTGGCCTTCCTTGATTCGAGTACGGATCCTCTGCTTTCAGTAGTATGGGCCCCTACTACCTTCCACATCTATCCGTACTTTCCTCAAGAACTGCCTTGACTTCCCCAAGTCACCTCTACTACTGCCATTCTCTGCTATTCTCATCCTAGGCTTGCCCTAGGGAAACTTCAAGCTCGACACAACTGGTCCTCAGCTGCTGAAGGTTTCCTCATAACGCCAATTAGCCATTACCTAAACACCATCACATGTGATGAGGATCAGATAATCCTTCGAGTAAAGGACCCGTCCCTATAACGGTTGGACTCAAACAAGAGCTGCGCAATAGGGCCAGTTCCAGTACTCTGAGATTATTCAATCCTAGTCACATGTGGTGTGACGTGTTCACCTAATGGCTAACTCCCATCACTCGGAACCCCACTAAGCACAAAGCAAGCAGCATTCGGACACGGAAAACAGACTCAAGCAAACTATTCTCATAACAAGAAACTGCACTAGCATAAGATGCTAAGCTCCTGCTATCGGGCATAACCTAATCAGGCTATCCTACTACTGTCTACTCAGTACTAGCATGCAATACTCATAAAGCTGTAACACATAAGCAGGCACATAAGGCATTCTCCTAAATCCTTAGTCCTATACTAGCATGTTGTTCTACTAAAACTGAAATTGAACAAATAACTTGTATGGGTAATTTGGGAGTACTTACTTGAGCTCGGCTGACCGCATGCACACACCTCTATCTTGTTTAAAAAAAATTCTTCCTTTCTAAGTACTTTCAAAATTCTTTTTATAAAACGTTTTTATTTTAATAAAATCTTTCATTTCCCTTAGTTTGAGTTCAGATACACCCGGAAGTGTATCCGAATCCCTCAAACCAGGGCTCTGATACCAACTTGAAACAACCCAAAAATACGACCCAAAAATTTTTGTTTTTAATATAATCAAAACTGTAATCAGAGTATCATATAATAAAACCATGCGTGATGTATTCCAAAACATGATAAGATACTGTGCGGAAAACTGTATCATACTACATCAAATCAAACAACTAAATCAATCCCAGGCTAAAGCTGAGGCGGTGGTGTGTGCGATGCCGTCATCCCGAGCTCTTCCCTTTGCTTGCGGAAGTACCTGAAACCAAAACTGAAACTGTAAGCACGAAGCTTAGTGAGCTCCCCCAAACTACCACATACCATACAATAACACATAAACACATATTGGGCCTTGCCCACTGCATCGGGCCGAAGCCCGGAACTGCATCGGACCGAAGTCCGGAACTGTCTGGGACCTTGTCCCCTGCATCGGACCGAAGTCCGGAACTAACTGCATCGGACCGAAGTCCGGAACTGACTGCATCGGACCGAAGTCCGGAACTGACTAGGACCTTGTCCCCTGCATTGGACCGAAGTCCGGAACTAACTGCATCGGACCAAAGTCCGGAACTGACCGGGACCTTGTCCCCTGCATCGGACCGAAGTCCGGAACTGACTGACTGAGCATAGCATAGCATAACACATCAACTAGCGTAACACATATACGACATGCTACATCGAGCCGTGGCCCAGAACACATAATACTTAACACATAAAACATAGCACACAAATCCTGTTCGAACCACGAAGGCATCGAACATACTAACTACTGCATCGGACCTAAATCCGGAAACTACTGCTAACTGAACGGGCCGGCATTGTGGCCTTAGACCCGTTCCTACTGGAAGGAAACTCACCTCGTAAACTGGCGGCTGAGTGTGTGTCTCTGAAAGCTAACGGATGCTGCTCCTGAATCTCCTCGGCTACAAGTCCATGAACACACTCAATCAAATACTAAACACTGCACTTGGGGTAAAATGACTCTTTTACCCTCGGTCAAAGTCAATTATCTTTTGGGCTGACTCGCCGAGTTGGGCCACCCAACTCGCCGAGTCCCACTCTTACTTTTCACTCTTACTCACTGCTACTCGTCGAGTGTGGCATCGACTCGACGAGTACCCTCTTGATCCAAGAACTCAGACAATCTTCATCCGACTCGCCGAGTCGTATGAACAGACTCGACGAGTTGTTCTTGATCCTAAGGAGATTGCCTTGGACTCGCCGAGTTGTATGAACAACTCGTCGAGTCCCTCCATCACTGAGTCTACCCTCAACTCGCTGAGTCCACTCTCTAACTCACTGGGTGCACTCGGCACTGCTAAAAACGAAGGAATCGGGGACTCGCGACCCGACTCGCCGAGTCGCTGCCATGCAGCTAGTTTTTACTCGATTTCTCTTGAATCCAACACATGCAAATGATAGATCTGGGTCCAATAAGCTGTTTTACCTCGTAAAGTTTCCAACTTTACGTGCACAACCTCAAGAATAAGGGAAATAAGGCTAAAAGATGCACAAAATGAGTAGATCCATGGCTAATATGCAATGTAACTCCAAAAAGACAGTAGATCTGGGCTCTACAACACCCCAACATTCAGATCCAAAGGTATTTCGACTTATTAAGACATTCATGCAACCATAAGGCTTGGGACAAACATCAAATAGCTCTTAGAAGAGCTCTAATGGAAGTTTAAAGCATATAACAAGAAGGGAACTCCGAAAATACCTCAATAAACTCAGATTTGCCCTTGGATCTTTGCACTACAACTCATTTCCTTGCTTCTTTCTTCTTCTCCTTCTTCACACCTTCACAAAATGTCACCAAATCACTTATAAGCTCTCAAGGGAGGATTAGGGTTCTCTCACTGTGTTCTCAGAGTGAAAGTGGCGAGAATGAGGCTATAATGTGGTTTAAATAGTGGGCAAACCCGGGGATTTAGGGTTTCACCCAGACGGACGGACTCGCCGAGTCCGGGATATGGACTCGCCGAGTCCCCGGCTCCCGCGTGCCCAAAATACGCGACCCAACTCGGCGAGTCAGGCTAGAACTCGCCGAGTCCCTCTTGAAAACTTAGACAATTAACAATTAATTAACATACCGGGAACGGGTCGTTACAAATCTCCCCCACTTGTCTCAGACTTCGTCCTCGAAGTTTGCTACGGCTGGATCTGCGAATAACTCCGGGTAGTGCGTTCTCATCTCTTCCTCAGCCGCCCACGTCCATTCAGATCCCTTCCGGTGCTGCCACTGCACCTTCACTAGCTGAATGACCTTGTTCCTCAAGGTCTTGATCTTCCGATCCAGAATCGCGACCGGTCTCTCAATATAATTCAGGCTGCTATCAACCTGAATATCCTCTAGGGGAACGACTGCTGACTAATCCACCAAACACTTTCTCAACTGCGACACGTGGAAAGTGTTGTGGATCTGACTAAGCTCCTCAGGAAGATCTAACCGATAAGCAACCCGACCCACCCGGGCCATAACCCTGAAAGGACCAATAAATCTGGGGCCCAGCTTGCCCCTCTTCCGGAACCTGATGACACCTTTCCAAGGTGAGACTTTCAGAAGAACCATATCTCCTACCTGGAACTCCAAGTCCGAACGCCTCCTGTCAGCGTAGCTCTTCTGCCGACTCTGCGCAGTCTGCAGCCTACTACGGACCTGCTGGATCAACTCAGTCGTCTTGAGCACCACTTCAGTGCTCCCGATGACTCGCTGACCGACCTCGCCCCAGCAAATCGGGGTCCTACACTTCCTACCATACAACATCTCAAAAGGAGGTCGATCAATACTCGCATGGTAACTGTTGTTATACGAGAATTCCGCTAACGGAAGATACATATCCCAACTGCCCCCAAAATCTAGAACACATGCCCTAAGCATGTCCTCAAGAGTCTGAATCGTCCTCTCGCTCTGCCCGTCAGTCTGAGGGTGGAAAGCGGTGCTAAAATGAAGACGAGTACCCATCTCGTCGTGGAACCGCTTCCAGAATCTGGAGGTGAAACGAACATCTCGGTCTGACACCATCGATACCGGCACTCCATGACGTGCCACTATCTCTCGCACATAGATATCGGCTAACTTTTCCGCCGATATACTCTCCTGGATCGGGATAAAATGAGCACTCTTCGTCAACCGATCCACCACTACCCATATCGAATCCACTCCACGTGCGGTCCTGGGAAGTTTGGTGATAAAATCCATGGTGATATCCTCCCATTTCCACACGGGAATGTCCAACGGCTGCATCTTGCCGTGAGGTCTCTGGTGCTCCGCCTTGACCTTTCGGCAGGTCAAGCATCTCTCAACGTACCAAGCGACGTCCCGCTTCATGCGGGGCCACCAATAATCAGGTCGAAGATCTTGATACATCTTCGTCGCCCCTGGGTGGATAGAAAATCGAGACTTATGAGCCTCGTCCATCAATACCTGCCGTACTCCACCCCAGTACGGTACCCACATCCTACCATGAAGCGTCAACAAACCCCGACTATCGTAATCAAACGATGCTACTCGACCCACTATCCTCTCACATTTCTGCCTCTCCTCCTTGAGGCCCTCCACCCGAGCCTCCTTGATCCGCTCCAACAGCGGAGTGATCACTGTCATCCTCATGCACAGATCCTTGATAGGGGCCGCCGACACTTTGCGGCTTAGGGCGTCGGCCACCACGTTGGCCTTCCCTGGATGATAAAGGATCTCACAATCATAATCCTTTAGCACGTCTAACCATCTCCTCTGCCTCATGTTCAAACTCGGCTGATCCATGAGATATCTCAAACTCTTGTGATCCGTGTAAATAGTACAGCGGACCCCATAAAGGTAATGTCTCCAAATCTTGAGGGCAAACACAATTGCCCCCAGCTCCAAATCGTGGGTAGGATAGTTAGCCTCGTGAGGCTTCAACTGTCTCGAGGCATAGGCTACCACATGGCCTCGCTGCATCAATACTGCTCCCATACCTGTGATCGAAGCATCACAGTAGACTACGAAGTCCTCTACTCCTTCCGGCAAGGTAAGGATCGGTGCCTCGCACAATTTTTGTCTGAGAGTCTCGAACGCCGCCTGCTGCTCAGGCCCCCAACGGAATACCACCGACTTCTTGGTTAGTCGGGTGAGTGGCACTGCTATCTTGGAGAAGTCCTGAATAAATCTCCGATAATACCCTGCCAACCCTAGGAAGCTCCGAATCTCAGATGGAGACCTCAGGACCTCCCACTGCATCACGGCCTCAATCTTGGCCGGATCTACCAGAATACCCTTCTGGTTGACGAGATGGCCAAGAAACTGCACCTCGCGCAACCAGAACTCACACTTGGAGAACTTTGCGAAAAGTCTCTCCCTCCTCAAAGTCTCCAACACCTCCTGCAGGTGCTCCTCGTGCTGCCCCTGAGTCTTGGAATATACCAAGATGTCATCTATGAATACTATCACCGACCGATCCAGCATCGGTCTGCACACGCGGTTCATGAGATCCATGAACGCGGCTGGGGCATTGGTGAGCCCAAAAGGCATCACCACGAACTCATAATGACCATACCGGGTCCTGAAAGCAGTCTTCTGTACATCCTCATCTCTAACCCTCATCTGATGATAACCGGAGCGTAGATCGATCTTGGAGAACCAAGACGCTCCCTGAAGCTGATCAAACAAGTCATCTATCCTCGGAAGTGGGTAACGGTTCTTCACCGTTACTTTATTCAACTCCCGATAATCAATGCACATACAATGCGACCCATCCTTCTTCCTCACAAATAAGATCGGCGCTCCCCAAGGCGAATTGCTCGGCCGAATGAAACCCTTGTCTAACAGCTCCTGAAGCTGCGTAGACAACTCCTGCATCTCAGGGGG
This sequence comes from Lactuca saligna, assembly GCF_052625555.1. Lineage (NCBI taxonomy): Eukaryota > Viridiplantae > Streptophyta > Magnoliopsida > Asterales > Asteraceae > Lactuca > Lactuca saligna. The sequence goes on along the minus strand of NC_136420.1, from coordinate 51,672,194 downwards.
AGCTAGCCGATATGGTGCTTTGGCTATCGGAGCCGCACCAGGAACTAGATCGATCCTGAACTCAACCTGTCTCTCTGGAGGTATCCCCGGCAAATCCTCGGGAAACACATCCGGGTAGTTACGAACAATAGGAACATCATCAATCGCCATCTTGCCCTTCTCCCGGGCATCCAAGACGTAAGCTACAAAACCGGCGCAACCCTGGTGAACATAGCGCCTCGCCCTTGCGGCGGAACAAAAGATCGGTCCTCGCTGGGGCCTCTCGCCCTGAATCACTATCTCTCCCCCACTGGGGGTGCGAACCCTCACTAGCTGTAGCTCACAATCAATCACCGCCCCATTGGGGCTCAGCCAATCCATGCCCACAATAACTTTATTCCCACGCAGGGGAATAGGAACCAGGTCCACTGGAAACTGCTCATCAAATATCTGAAGGGAACACCCTCTATGTACTCTGTCGACCCTCACGGTCCTATCATCTGCTATCTCAACCTCTAGTGGGCAATCCAGCTCCTCGGGAGCTCTGCTAAGTCTCTTGCTAAGCGCAAGCGATACAAATGATCGGGTAGCCCCCGAATCGAACAATACCAAAGCAGGGATGCCGTTCACCGAGAACGACCCTAAATAAAACATATCATCAAGTAATATTCAAGCAATATAATAACAAGAGATGAAGGAAAGATTCATACCCGTCACCACATCAGGAGTCGCTCGCGCCTCCTCTGCTGTCATCTGAAATGCCCTGCTCTTCGCCACCGGCGCATCAGCTCGGCCCTGCCGGCCATCCGTAATCCTCAGGGTGGCAGGGGCAGGTGCAACCACCTTCCCTGCTGCAGCTAAACTGGGACACTGGGACCTTTTGTGTCCCCTCTGATTGCACTGAAAGCAAATCAGATCTGATGCTGAAACCGCAGTAGCAGGGGCCGTACAATCCCTGCTCATATGCCCAATCCGACCGCACTTGTAGCAGCCGGAACTCCCTGCCTTGCACGCCCCCTCGTGCATCCTTCCACACTTGCCACACCGACCGTGGCTCTGCTGACTCCTGGACCTGTGATCTGAAACCTTAGGCTTTTTGCCCGCACTACCTGAACCCGAAACCGCCTCCGGTTTCCTCTTCCTCTCCATCTCGAGATCAATCTCCCTGGCTCTAGCAATCATGTCGTCTAGCGTTTTACAACTGGACCGGCTCACAAACATGCGGATATCACTCCGCAACATCTCATGATAACGGGCCTTCTTCATCTCCTCATCGGCTGCATACTGAGGAACAAGAAGAGCCCTCTCCCTGAACTTGGCGGTGATCTCCGCCATTGACTCGGTAGTCTGAGTAAGATCCTGGAATTCCCTGGCTAGCTGCTGCACCTCAATGACCGCTGCAAACTCCGCCCTGAACCTGGTAGAGAAATCAGTCCAGGTCATAGCATCCAACGCCGCATCATCCCCGATGGCGTGTCCGACCTCCTCCCACCAATCCCGTGCCCTGTCCTTCAGTAGACAGGACGCCAATCTGACCTTGTCCCCCTCGGGACACCTGCTAGTGCGGAAGGCGTTGGCCACATCCGCCAACCATCTAGTACTCGCTATGGGGTCCCGCGCCCCATGATAGTCTGGAGCTCCGCACGCCCTGAACTCCATGAATGTAAGAGTGCGCGACCCCATCACGGCCGCCATCTCAGCCCGAAAAGTACTCAATCGCTCATCCATCAGCTCTAAAATACCCTCCTTGATCGAACCGAAGATCACAGGAGTCTGCTCTGGTATGATGCGGGTAACCTCAGAAGAAAGGAACTCCCTAGTCTGCTCATCCATCTGTCCGACCTCCGGGTCTGATCTCGATCCTGATCCCCCTCCGGCATCTGAACTGCCGGCTGCTGGCCTCGGACGCAAAACTACCATTCTGAAACATATCATAACAACATCAGAACACTAAAATATTTCAAGGGATCATGATACGACTACTAGCTTCCTGGTCTTGTCTTGGCCTTCCTTGATTCGAGTACGGATCCTCTGCTTTCAGTAGTATGGGCCCCTACTACCTTCCACATCTATCCGTACTTTCCTCAAGAACTGCCTTGACTTCCCCAAGTCACCTCTACTACTGCCATTCTCTGCTATTCTCATCCTAGGCTTGCCCTAGGGAAACTTCAAGCTCGACACAACTGGTCCTCAGCTGCTGAAGGTTTCCTCATAACGCCAATTAGCCATTACCTAAACACCATCACATGTGATGAGGATCAGATAATCCTTCGAGTAAAGGACCCGTCCCTATAACGGTTGGACTCAAACAAGAGCTGCGCAATAGGGCCAGTTCCAGTACTCTGAGATTATTCAATCCTAGTCACATGTGGTGTGACGTGTTCACCTAATGGCTAACTCCCATCACTCGGAACCCCACTAAGCACAAAGCAAGCAGCATTCGGACACGGAAAACAGACTCAAGCAAACTATTCTCATAACAAGAAACTGCACTAGCATAAGATGCTAAGCTCCTGCTATCGGGCATAACCTAATCAGGTTATCCTACTGCTGTCTACTCAGTACTAGCATGCAATACTCATAAAGCTGTAACACATAAGCAGGCACATAAGGCATTCTCCTAAATCCTTAGTCCTATACTAGCATGTTGTTCTACTAAAACTGAAATTGAACAAATAACTTGTATGGGTAATTTGGGAGTACTTACTTGAGCTCGGCTGACCGCATGCACACACCTCTATCTTGTTTAAAAAAAATTCTTCCTTTCTAAGTACTTTCAAAATTCTTTTTATAAAACGTTTTTATTTTAATAAAATCTTTCATTTCCCTTAGTTTGAGTTCAGATACACCCGGAAGTGTATCCGAATCCCTCAAACCAGGGCTCTGATACCAACTTGAAACAACCCAAAAATACGACCCAAAAATTTTTGTTTTTAATATAATCAAAACTGTAATCAGAGTATCATATAATAAAACCATGCGTGATGTATTCCAAAACATGATAAGATACTGTGCGGAAAACTGTATCATACTACATCAAATCAAACAACTAAATCAATCCCAGGCTAAAGCTGAGGCGGTGGTGTGTGCGATGCCGTCATCCCGAGCTCTTCCCTTTGCTTGTGGAAGTACCTGAAACCAAAACTGAAACTGTAAGCACGAAGCTTAGTGAGCTCCCCCAAACTACCACATACCATACAATAACACATAAACACATATTGGGCCTTGCCCACTGCATCGGGCCGAAGCCCGGAACTGCATCGGACCGAAGTCCGGAACTGCATCGGACCGAAGTCCGGAACTGTCTGGGACCTTGTCCCCTGCATCGGACCGAAGTCCGGAACTAACTGCATCGGACCGAAGTCCGGAACTGACTGCATCGGACCGAAGTCCGGAACTGTCTGGGACCTTGTCCCCTGCATCGGACCGAAGTCCGGAACTAACTGCATCGGACCAAAGTCCGGAACTGACCGGGACCTTGTCCCCTGCATCGGACCGAAGTCCGGAACTGACTGACTGAGCATAGCATAGCATAACACATCAACTAGCGTAACACATATACGACATGCTACATCGAGCCGTGGCCCGGAACACATAATACTTAACACATAAAACATAGCACACAAATCCTGTTCGAACCACGAAGGCATCGAACATACTAACTACTGCATCGGACCTAAATCCGGAAACTACTGCTAACTGAACGGGCCGGCATTGTGTCCTTAGACCCGTTCCTACTGGAAGGAAACTCACCTCGTAAACTGGCGGCTGAGTGTGTGTCTCTGAAAGCTAACGGCTGCTGCTCCTGAATCTCCTCGGCTACAAGTCCATGAACACACTCAGTCAAATACTAAACACTGCACTTGGGGTAAAATGACTCTTTTACCCTCGGTCAAAGTCAATTATCTTTTGGGCTGACTCGCCGAGTTGGGCCACCCAACTCGCCGAGTCCCACTCTTACTTTTCACTCTTACTCACTGCTACTCGTTGAGTGTGGCATCGACTCGACGAGTACCCTCTTGATCCAAGAACTCAGACAATCTTCATCCGACTCGCCGAGTCGTATGAACAGACTCGACGAGTTGTTCTTGATCCTAAGGAGATTGCCTTGGACTCGCTGAGTTGTATGAACAACTCGTCGAGTCCCTCCATCACTGAGTCTACCCTCAACTCGCTGAGTCCACTCTCTAACTCAGTGGGTGCACTCGGCACTGCTAAAAACGAAGGAATCGGGGACTCGCGACCCGACTCGCCGAGTCGCTGCCATGCAGCTAGTTTTTACTCGATTTCTCTTGAATCCAACACATGCAACTGATAGATCTGGGTCCAATAAGCTGTTTTACCTCGTAAAGTTTCCAACTTTACGTGCACAACCTCAAGAATAAGGGAAATAAGGCTAAAAGATGCACAAAATGAGTAGATCCATGGCTAATATGCAATGTAACTCCAAAAAGACAGTAGATCTGGGCTCTACAACACCCCAACATTCAGATCCAAAGGTATTTCGACTTATTAAGACATTCATGCAACCATAAGGCTTGGGACAAACATCAAATAGCTCTTAGAAGAGCTCTAATGGAAGTTTAAAGCATATAACAAGAAGGGAACTCCGAAAATACCTCAATAAACTCAGATTTGCCCTTGGATCTTTGCACTACAACTCGTTTCCTTGCTTCTTTCTTCTTCTCCTTCTTCACACCTTCACAAAATGGCACCAAATCACTTATAAGCTCTCAAGGGAGGATTAGGGTTCTCTCACCGTGTTCTCAGGGTGAAAGTGGCGAGAATGAGGCTACAATGTGGTTTAAATAGTGGGCAAACCCGGGGATTTAGGGTTTCACCCAGACGGACGGACTCGCCGAGTCCGGGATATGGACTCGCCGAGTCCCCGGCTCCCGCGTGCCCAAAATACGCGACCCAACTCGGCGAGTCAGGCTAGAACTCGCCGAGTCCCTCTTGAAAACTTAGATAATTAACAATTAATTAACATACCGGGAACGGGTCGTTATATCAACATACAAAGATTCTCTTAAAAGAATACTTAAACCAATAAAAATAAAATAAAAAAAGAATTAGTACATAACAAACTTACAAATTTAAAGCTTTAACATAATAACATGACTCGATAAATGGTCCAAAGACCTCAAACCAACACAAATACTTTTAGACTTGTTTTCTTTGTGAAATTTGTATATGATTGGTATTTGTGTGTCTACTCAAAGAGATTGACCTTTTATAGTAGACTATCCATTAATTGCTTATTAAACATATTATATAAGTTATAAAACCTTTGAATGGTTAATCATTATTAATAGACTTCTGAGTGATATTCATTCAAATAAAAGGTTTCAAATGAATATGGTTTGAGTAAAATGCATCATTTGAGTTGCATCATTTGAGTTTCAAATGACTGTGGTGAAAGAAAAATATTTCCGTTATAAATATAGTAGGTGAATCCATGTGCGTTACGTTTGAATACAATTATATGGTTAAAATAATAAGTTTTACCAAATTATTATTTAATATTTCTACTTTGAAACAAAATGTTAGTACTAAAGCAAACATATAGTTAACATATTAGTTTTATTAAACATTATAGTTTTAATTTTTAAGTCATTGTGATATATACAATTATTTGATAATTTTATAAACAGTTTAAAATTGTGTAAATTATATATCAAATGTATGATAATCTATATATAACGGGTAACAAAATGTATGGACAAAAATATGAACTACAACTTTTAGTAACATAAAAATACAAAAACATCTATTATAATATTTGTATTAAATATATATATATATATATATATACATAACAAAAAATATGAAAAATAAACACTACAATTTTTAATAACATAAAAACACCAAAACATCTATTGTAACATTTATATTAATTTTTCATATTTAAATCACAAATCTCTTCAAATATATTAATGTTTTTAATGAGCAAAACTTTACAACCTTTAAAAAAAGGGAAATAAAAAATTATTAGTAATTACTAATTAATAATCATAAGTTAAGAACTCTTGAGTTGTGACTAATAAATATACAAAAATTAGAAAACTCTTGAATTGTTGTGTGAGTTTCAAAGGAATGTTGTTGTTGTTGTCGTCGTTGTTGTTGTTGTTGTTGTTGTTGTCGTTGTTGTTTTTGTTGTTGTTGTTTTTGTTGTTGTTATTGTCGTCGTTGTTGTTGATGCATCATTTTAATCCCTTTAATTATTAAACATAAGGATACTTAATTATAAATTTATAACATATATAGGTGCATATACATGTTAAACAAATCACATATAATATATATTTTCGTAAATGTCATATGTAATTCTTGTTGTAGTAATATGGATAAATTACTTTCGTATGAAGAACATATAATGATAAGTCAATCATAATTACATATCAAATGTTAAAAATTATGTTATCTTTTAAATATTGTCTTGTAAGTATGTTGTGTAGGATAACCCAATAAACAATAATAAAAAATAAACATAATCAAAATAGAAAAACTACAATCAAATAAATAAGAACATCGGGTGGTTGAATATATAAATAAAAATGTTACATAAATATACATTTAAATCAAAAGAAAAAACTAACATTCGTCTGCTTTGCTCAAACAAAAAATCTATATCAGTTTTCTGATTTTTTTTCTTCATTTAACATTATTCAACCATAGAAACTTAAGGACAATTCTTCACTAACCTCCAATCAAAATGTTTTTCTTGAAAAGGAAGAATAAAAAAGATATTCCAAGCAAAACATTGATGTTTGGAGAGTCACATTCAATATTGAGTAATACACACAAATCACATATAAAGATCAAACGAGAAACTGAATATAAAGAAAGAGTAAAAAAGCTTCATTTGTTTTGGTTGAAAAAAAATCATATTACAATTACCATCGATGCGACATAATCCATTTCTTCAAATCATCATATTTGGATCATGAATGCTTCAACTATATGAAAAGTTTTGAATCTCAATATCTTCAACCAAATGATGACTTTTTGTAAGAAAAATGTTCTAATATAACTACATATATAATAAGAAAATGTGAAAAATTATTGGAAATTTATAAATATTATAAATGCATATCCATGATTTTTAATAATTATTGCTTTGAAGAAACACAAACATACAAACATATATCCAATAATTAATTAAATATTATCTATATCATTTTCCATAACATATGATCGACAACATAAATCTAATCTAATTTACATGAAAATTTCAACCACAACATACAATGATTGTCTTAAAAGAATACTTAAACCAAGAAAAATATAAAAAAAGAAATAGTATATAATAAACTTACAAATTAAAAACTTTAACATATCTAATTAAATATTATCCACATCACGGCATATAACATATAATCGATAACATCTATATGATCTAATATATATTAACGATTAAATCACAACATACAACAATTGTATTAAAAGAATCCAAAACCAAGAAAAAACATAAAAAAAAATTAGTATATAACAAACTTACAAATTAAAAGCTATAACATAATAATATATCTCAAAAAGTAGTCATAAGACCACAAACCAACTCAAAAACCTATAAGCTTGTTTTCTTTATGACGTTTGTATGTGACTTGTATGAATCGCTAACCAAAAGATTGATCTTTTTATAGTAAACGGTTCATTAAGTGCTTATTAAATATAATATAAGTTATAAAACCTTTGAGTGATAAATCATTATTAAGAAAACTTTTGAGTTGTATTAGTTAAAAGATGGGGGTTTCAAATGAATGTGGTTTGAGAAAAAAATGCTTCTATATAGTCTTGGGAGTTTCAAATGCATGAGGTTCAAGAAAAAATGTTAGCTTTATAAGATACTAGACGAATTCTCGCGCGTTGCGCAATGAAGATTAAAAATATATTGTTAAAATATTAAAAAATATATGTTTAAAATGGTTATGTTATTGATATTAACTTTGAGATAATATTGTTACACTAATATATATATATATATATATATATATATATATATATATATATATATATAATCTCTATTATTTTTAACAATAATATTCATTAACATCAACCCACATTCCTCATTAATAGAATTAAATATAATTATCTATTTAGTATTACTTTTAACAATTGTTATTATTGATTAATTATATTTTTACTTATGCGATCACTTTCTAATTTCAATAATGATGTTCATATAAAATACAATTTATTTATAGCTAAATGTAATTTATAAATTGATGTTATTATCATTTATAATTGTTATTCATTAGTTTTAAACAACTTATTATTAATAATAAGTTAAATAATACTTTTAAGAAACACTTAATATTATTATTAAAATGTGAAACATACACTAAATAATAAAATGATAAGATAGACAATTTCCATTTCAAAAGAGACTTGCATGGATAATATGACATATCCATGTAATTTGATTTTATTATTTATAATTATTGCTTATTAATAAGTGAAAGAAACTTTTAAAAAACACTTATTGTTATAATTAAAATGTTAAACATATACTAAAATATAAAGTGATAAGATAGACTATTTGCATTTTAAAAAAGGCTTACATGGATAATATGGATAATATGACGTATAAATGAATTTTAATTAATTATTGTTTTGAAGTAACATGAACATACAAACATGTATACAATAGTTAATTAAATATTATATATATATATATATATATATATATATATATATATCATCTTCCATAACATATGATCGATAACATGAATATAATCTAATTTACATTAAAATTTCAACCACAACATACAATAATATTCTTAAAATAATACTTAAATCAAGAAATTACAAAAAAGAATTAGTATATAACAAACTTACAAATTAAAAACTTCAACATAATAACATGGCTCGAAAAAATGTTCAAGGCACTCAAATCAACGCAAAAAAACTTTAAACTTGTTTTCTTTGTGAATTTTGTATGTGATTTGTAATGGTGTGTCTACTCAAAAAGATTAACATTTTTATAGTAGTGTATCCATTAATTGTTTATTGGATAGATTTGATAATTTATAAAACCTTTGAATTGTTAATCATTATTATGAGACTTTTGAGTGGTATTTATTAAAATAGGATGTTTCAAATGCATGAGGTGTTTGCAAATTTTTATCGGGGTTTCAAATGCATGAGGTTTAAGGAAAAATGCTAGCTTTATACCTATGTATGATAATGTATGATAAGATAAGATAAAGATAAAGATGTATTGATATTATACAAAGAAATATTATAACAAAATAATATTTGTATAAAAATATGAAAAAACGAGACGGCATGCTAAAAATATGAATTAAAAATAAACAAAAATTAGCCGACGAAGTATAAACAAAAGTCGTAGTGTTCGTCAATATCTATGCATGCATATAAGAAACGACCAAATATGACTTTGTATGAGGAAATTATTATTTTTCAAGGCTTCAAGTACAACACAGTACAACAGTGTGTGACATATAAATTGAAATGAAATTCGGTTGATTTTTAGCCGAAACAATATAAATGAAACTTGTAGTACTCTTCACTAGGAGACCAAAAATAGAAAGAATATCAAAAAATAGAGTCCGTATGAATAAGTTACGAATTTCACAACGTTATTTACAGTCTAAGACTTCTCGAGACGTAAAACGAAAAATAAAATGAAAACTAGCCGACAACGTCTAAGGGGCTGATTGTTTTTTCAGAAAACACATTATTGGTTATGTTGCGCCACACAATGTATGTGCTAACACTTGATCTTTCACACATGTTTGTTTTTTAGAAAACTTGTTACTTAAAAAATGTTGCGCTTGAGCAGCGTGACGCATCACTGGATCACCCTCTTCAAACAACTTCTCGCTTTACTTTAAGTTATATTATTCAACATAGATTTATTTTAATCTTTTTCAAAAACATGTTTATTATTTTTATGATATTATGAAAGATATTATAAACAATTCGAGTATATTTTACATAATTTCAAAATTGTTTGGTAAATTTCATATAAATTTTTTTTTGTGTTACATTGTCTATAACCAAATATTAATAAATTATAAATACCAAATATTAATAAATTATAAAGTTAATCACCAAATTTATTTAAGCTAACTGAAAAAATAATCATCTTCATCGAAAATCTAACAAAAATGAACATGCTTTTTTTGCTAAATTAACTATTTTATTTATTGTTATCTAGCAAATATTTTGTTTAATTATTTTATATAAACGTTTTTGAAAATCATATCATAAAAATGATCTTTATACTTGATTTGCATATGATTAAACTAAATATTTTTATGATTTAGAATTAGTTTTAACTATTATTTAGTTAGTTTCAGTTTATTGCAGTAGTCTGTAGACGTCAAAAAACAAACCTTTTTATTATATGTTGTAGCCGTTTGATCCACCTCTTCTTCAGTATAGGGTTGCAGACGTGGTTCGCAAACTTCATGCATTTTCGATTAAAAAAACAAACAACACCTAAATGAAAGTCGTAGTGCACGTTGATAGCTACGTATGGATATAAAGACCGTTGAAAATGGAGCTCGTGTACAAAAGTTACGAATTTTAGAAAATAATTAATTTCCAAAGAATGAGGAATTGGCATGTGGCATAGCAAGAGTGTGATAAGTGTCGCAATATGGCACACCCATTCCTCCCAATGGATTTGAACGGATGAGTTACACATGGCCACAGGTGCGATGCATCAAGGCGCAGCGTGCCCTTCCTGGCTGGCTATAAATTGATGCAACTTCTTACATAAAAGTTTGCCAATTCACTTCCAGTCACTCCAAATCTCTCCCAAATCCTTGAGGTTTAGTTCTAGTACCTCTTAGGCATTAATAATGAAGCTTTGAGTGTTGGAGACCCCAGAGAATTAGAGTTTTCAGTTTTAAAGTTCTATCCGCACAAAGTCTAGTTTTTTGCTAAATAACCTGTAAGTTAAGTTATGCTTAATGTGCTTTAAGTAGAGTTTATATTTATGTTTATAATCATTATTATGAACTTATAAAGAAGATTTATCAATAATGTCAATCGTTATTCTGATCGATCTACTTACGTAAATGATGATAATGTAAGAACAATGATGTGTTTAAAGTGGATTTTCCAAACAATATATATCCTTATATACAAACAGATCCTACCTCCAACACGATCTTACCTGGTTTTTTCTTATCAACTATAAGTTGGTATTTTTCTTGGGATTATTGATAAATCTAAGAAACAAAAATTATAACTACGAATAATATAAACAAAAAGTATACACAGTAATATTTTACCTAGGTACTTTTTAAAAGAAAAAACTGAAGCGTATCCGGAGCGCAAATTTAACTTAAAGTCTTTCACTTTTAACCAAGTGAGTGTAGTTATTTTCAAGTGCATAATTATACTAAAATTAATTATCGCAAGTATTTATCATTCGTAGGATTGTTTATATGTTAACTGTTTAATATATGTAACTGTGTGATGATATTATTTACTAAGTTATAACATTATTATAAAATCAGGAAACTTATTTAATGTTGATTTTCTTTTATTAATCTCTTGATAAATTTGATTTAAGACTTATAAAGGATATTATATTGAAGTAAGTTGAAAATGTGAATATTCTCATAGTTGGGTAATCTGTGTGAGACTTAAAGAGGACAATAATAGTCCTCCTCTTTTTGGATAGTCAGTATTGGCAGGTCCATATCAGACATCTGGAGGGTATGTATGGAGCATCTTTCAGTGTGAGATGACAAAACTTGATTATTCTAGACGGTCTTGTGAATTACGTTAATAGTGTGGTGTTATAGACCACTAACATAGATAAAGTGGGATGCCATGTTTATCAAATACTCTTAACAATGGTGGCCTTTAAAAAGACTTACACTGGCAAAGGACTCCCCTAGCTGTATAGTCAAATAATTACTCAAATGATTTATCATGTTAGGTGATTCTTCCAGATAATCGTTGAACTAGGATTTGTGGCAATTGATTAGGCTAGGTATATTCGGGTAGAATGTCTTAAAGATATTTACATTGGATTTATATATCTATATTGTTTGGAAATGTTTGTGTGCTGGGTTATTATTATAATTTAATATCACTAAGTTATTATGGGCTTGAAAACCATATGTATCTCACAAGTAGTGGTACCAAGGCTGGTGAAAACCATATGTATCTTACAAGTAATGGTACTAAGGCTGTTGGAATCTAAGTTAGGATGCCGAGTTAATAAGAGATGAGCCTGCTATAGTATTATAGACCTTTAAATATTTATGTTGTAACCTATGTTGGATATTTAATTATGACATCCTTGGTATTGTAATATTTTGAAATAATGTTTGTTATCTCAATAAAAATGTTTTATTAAACTAGGATTTTCCACAACAAAAAACCCACAATTTTAAAGCATAAAGAAAAAGTTTTTATTGGTTCTGAAAAATGGGGGATGTTAGAGTTGGTATTAAAGCATTAGTTTAAGTGAAGCTAAGCGTAAATGGCGATATGTGTGATAGCATACTTTAGGATAGACACCTAAGTTGCTATAATCTAGACACAAACACTAGCATATTATAGGAAGATGCCTTAATTGTTATTGTGATTTGAAAATATATGTGCTTAGTAAGTAAATTACTATCATTCTAAACTACTCATATCTACAGTTATAGAATAAAATGACGATCGAGAGGAGAGGTAGAGTCTTCAATAACGATGGAGGTCCAACACCTCAAAACGTCAGAGCTGGAGCCGCTCTTTTCACCATAGAAGTTGTTCGGTTGATGACGCAAACCATGCTACATCAACAACGACGTAAGATTAAGGAACTTGTGAATCAGGAACTAGAAAATGTTAGAGGCAGAATACTGTTGATTAATGAACTAGTAATCAATGAGCCAATACTCAATGATCTAGTTAATGACGGAGCGATTCCTACTCATGCAACAATGGGTTAGGAAGGAAATAATGACTCTGAAAGTAATCAATGGCCACCTCCTCCAGAAGGACAAGAAGTCATAAACAATAATGGTGTTAAAAACATATGAAGGTTTTAGGACTTTATGACTTGAAAACCAACAACCTTTAACTAGAAATAGAATCCAATTACGGTTATGGACTAGATTTATGAAATGGAGCTTGCCTTCCTAACATGTGGTTGCATGGGTAAAATACAAACCACTTACGTTGTACGTCAATTCAGAAGCAGAGTGGTTTGTTGGTGGAACACCTTAGGAAAGACGATCAACCCTAACAAGCCACTACAACTAACATGGGAAGACTTTATGGTGAAATTTAAGTGCAAGTTTTGCTCAACTCAAAACATGATGGAGTTAGAGAACCAATTCCTGACACTAAAGATGGTTAGCATGTCCATTGATGAATACACCAATACTTTCACAGACAAAATGGAGTTCACATTGCACATTTTTTCCGATGAGCTAGCAAAGATTGATAAGTATGAAAAATGGAATGTTATGGGAGTACTCTGTGCCAGTACATCAGACACTCACTCTTGAGGTAGCTATCTGGGTTGCGAAGTCTATTGAAAACATGATCACAGTAAGGACAGCCGACAAAGATGAAGTTGGCAAGAAGAGAAAAACTGAAGGTTTCTTAGGACACAACAACAAGAAATTTTTTAATCAAACAACAACAACAAATATGAGAGCAACCAAGTACGAAAATGGTGAGACTAGTGCAAGAAAAATCACTTTGGTGACTGTGTCGTCTACTACAAGTGCACGAAACCAGGACGTGTTTCTACAAATTGACCATTAAAAGGAAGAGTTTGCTTTAACTGCGGAGAAGAGGGGCACATGAAAGTTGAGTGCCCAAAAGCTGAAAAACCAACCTAGAAGATCCTACCAACAAAACCCAAGGGCTGAAGCTACCAAATGACCCTCAATAAAGCCAACGGTGAAGCTGACTTCGCTTCAGGTACATTCCTAATAAATCAAATTCTTGCCAATATTGTATTTGATTTAGCAGCATATCACTCCTTTATTTTGCATGGATTTTGTAGAAAAAAATAGTTTATCACCACATATATTAGATTCTCTATTCATGGTAGAAGTAGTTGGTGGTAGGAATGTATCTGTAAGTAATAAGTTAGAAAGAGTAACTATCGACTTAAACGAAAAAAATTCCACAAAGAGTTATTACCCTTTGAGTTAAATAAGTTTGATGTCAATTTGGGCATGGACTGGTTGGGAGAAAATCTTACAGACATCTTATTTGGAAGAAAGATGGTGCATATCAATCCCACTGGGAGAGAATCATTCGTAGTATACGATGACAAGAGTAGAGTAAGGTATGGAGTTATTACAATGAGGCCAGCCAGAAGATGTATTAATAAAGGATGTACAACATTCTTGGCCTATATAATTGACTTAAAGAAAGAAAAGAAGATAATAACTGAAATACCAGTGGTGTGTGAATTTCGAGAGGTATTTCCATATGATCTACCAGGATTACCACCAGAGAACATGTAGAGTACATAATTAACTAAATGCCATGAATGATTCTTATTGCGAAAGCACCGTACCATTTAGCACCCTTAGATATGAAAGAATTAATGACACAACTCCAGGAGTTATTGGACAAAGGTTTTATCAGACCTAGTTCATCACCTTGGGGAGCTTCAATATTGTTTGTAGAGAAGAAAGACAGTGTGATGAAGATATGTATTGATTCTCTCCCAGTGGGATTTTTTGTAGTCAAGATGATGGTAAAGACCTTCAAGAGGTATTAAAAGTCCTAAAGAAGGAGAAGTTTTACGAAAAATTATCCAAGTTTGAATTTTTGGATTCAAGAAATACAATTCTTGGGTCATGTGGTCAGCCAAAATTGTATCATGGTCGGCCCAACAAAGATTTAACTACGCAAAGACTACGATTCTGAAATACTTTATCGCCCTGGTAAAGAAAATATCAAAGCTAATGCCTTCATTAGAAAAGTAAATCCATAACGCAAAAGAGCTAGATCAATGAAGATTGAGGTGATTTCAACAATTTTAGAATAGATCAAAGAAGCTCAAATGTAACATCCTAAAAAGACATAAAAAAAACTTTTGTTTTTAATTTATCAATCACATAGTATTTTTTTTCAAAAACACATCATAGTATCAAATGTATCATAATCATTAAAGTACAATAATTGTCATCAATGCGGAAAATCATCAGGGGGATAATGTTGTGCAGTCAACTCGGGCCCTTCCATTTTAAAATAGAAGTACCTGAAAACATTCAAACCACAAAACTGTAAGCACAAAGCTTAGTGATTTCCCGAAATATCACATAACATACATACATTGTCATGCGATACCCCATGGTTTTACATACAACTGTCATGGGTTACCCCCATGGTCTTTGACCACCAAAACCTATATCTATAAGATAAGATGCTCAAGGGGATTAGAGAAACCATAAAGTTACAAACTTCATCTCTTCAAAACATACTAACCACATCAAAGGGGCCAAATCATGACATAAAACCTAGATCTAAAGAGGAAAGCATAAAAATATAGAACCTTCAGCACTTACAAAGAGTCTAGAAGATGCACACAAATGAGGGGTAAGACTGCTTAGGGAAACAAGACACCACATGTATTTTATAAGATGGGCATATTATGGGATCTTCTCATGGAAGAATCTCATAAAACAATGTATTTTATATACCTAGGCATTACCAAAATGTATTTGGACCTTAAACCCTGTTACCGGTGGCCAACAATGAAGATCTATGTAATAACATACGTGTTTGAATGTGTGACTTGTTCAAGAGTGAAAGTACAACATCAGAAGTTATATATAGAGTTGGAACCTTTACCAATACCCATGGGTAAGTAGGATGACATTAGCATGGACTTCATCACCAAGTTACCAGAGAGAGACAAGTAAAGGCCACAACATGATTTGGGTTATAGCAGACTTGTTAACAAAAAGTGAGCACTTCTTAGCCGCACGAGAGACCTAGTCTATAGAAAAATTGGCAGAAACGTATGTGAAGGAGATTTTCAATATTCATGGTATACCCCTGTTAATTGTATTAGCCAGAGATAGTCTATTCACTTCCATGTTTTGGAGGTGTATGCAAGAAGAAATGGGTACAAAGTTGTGTTTGAGTACTGCTTACCATCCACAAGCGAACATACATAGTGAAAGAACTATCCAAAATTGGAAGATACCTTACGGGCATGCATTTTAGAATTTGCTAAAGGTATTCAAAAATCGTATTTGTTTGCCAAAGATAGGCAAAGTACGGGATCTTCTCATGGAAGAATATCATAAAACAATGTATTTTATAAACATAGGTAGCACCAAAATGTATTTGGAGCTTAACTTATTACTGGTGTCCAATAATGAAGATCGATGTGAAAACATATGTGGTTGAATGTGTGACTTATTCAAGAGTGAAGGCACTACATTTGAAGTCACATATAGACTTGGAACCTTTACCAATACCCATGGGTAAGTGGGATGGCATTACCATGTATTTTATAACCATGTTACCAAAAACAAGTATAAGCCATGAAATGATCTGGGTTATAATGAACTGGTTGACAAAAAGTATGCACTTCTTAGCTGCACGAGAGAACTAGTCTATAGAAAAGTTGGTAGAAACCTATCTGAAGGAGATTGTCAGGATTCATGGTATACCCATGTCGATTGTATCAGCCAGAGATAGTCGATTCACTTCCAGGTTTTGGAGGTGTATGCAATAAGCAATGGGTACAAAGTTGTGTTTGAGTACTCCTTACCATCCACAAACGAACATACATAGTGAAAGAACTATCCAAACACTGGAAAATATGTTTCGGGCATGCACTTTAAAATTTGCTGGTAAATGGGATGATCACCTACCGCTAGTGGAATTTTCCTACAACAATAGTTATCACTAAAGTATCAAATTCCTCCTTATGAAGTATTATACGGAAGAAAGTGACGTACAACATCTTGTTGGTTAAAAGCCGGAGAAAAACACTTTTTGGGACTAGAAATCGTTCAACTAATCGCTGATAAAGTGAAAATCATTCGAGAAATAATACTAGCTGCTCAAAGTCGTCAGAAGAGTGACGCTGATAATAAGCAACGACCTGTAACTTTTGAGGTCACTGATCAAGTGCTAATCAAACTCTCTCCGTGGAAGGGACTTATCAGATTCATAAAATGTGGATAGTTAAGTCCTCGTTTTATTGGACTTTTTAAAGTACTTTAGAAAGTAAGGAAACATGCATACAAGCTGGAATTGTCAATTGAACTGGAAGGTATTCATAACACCTTTCTTGTGTGTTTGACACATCCCCAATTTTATTACCAATTAAAAAAATTTCTTCATGCTTATTAAACTCATAGTATTATTTTATTGTGGAATATGTTCTCAAAACATTTGGAATGTGATATAATATTAATATCAAAGCATTGTTGAAGAAATGCTTTTCATTGATATTTAGAACTTAGGATACCATAATGAATACAAAACATAAGCATAAACTTACCTTGACAGGTCTTACAACATCTTATTATACTAATGGCCTACATCTCCGCAAATATCTCAAAACATCACTATTCATGTACCTTCGTACCGCTACCTGTGATACAAAGAAACTAAGTGAGTAAGGCTGGGAGGCTTGGTGAGTACATAGGGTTTTCAAACTATAATAGTATAATTAATTTGTTTAGTTACATATTTTACATCAAACAATTGACCCATTAACCGTATTTCTTATATATTCATCTCTTAGGACATGTCTTAAGGATCATCACAAGAAATAGGTAGACAATAATGCTTTGGAGATTTCGTATCACTAAGGCAACCCTGGGGTAAAATAGAGTACATCGTATGAACACATGCTTCGTCCCTTACATGTTGTGAACCTGTGTAACACTCACATATTTGTGCTAGTTAATTAAGATATAATTAGCATTAAAAATGAGTTTTTGATAGATATCATTTAGGATAAATAATATTAACCAAATTTATAGTATATATGACAAGGATTCTGCACATATAAAGAACACCAAAATCCGACTTCGTGGGAAGAAGTTATGTTTCTTCGAAGTTTCTCGATTAAACCGACACAATTTTGCATATTGTAAAAAGTGAAACTTTGATAAATAAAATTTTAGCCTAAGTGATCTAAACAAAAGTCATATTAGTCATTAAACCGAGAGCATGCATATAGAGAATGTCCAAATCTAAGTTCGTGAGAGGAAGTTTTGATTTTTCGAAGTTGCAGTGTAGCAGTGCGGGCATAGAAATCGAAATTCAAATCGGTTGATTTTTAGAAAAAAATCCAAACGAAAGTTGAATATTTCATATTATGAACCCGTAGATATAATAAATATCAAGAATGGAATTCATATGAAGGAGTTATGAATTTTGCACAGACTTTAACAGTGTAAGCCTTCTAAAAATGATAAATAAAAAATAAATTGAGAATTACCCGACAGAGTCTAAACAAATGTTGTAGATCTCATCAATAGCTATGCATGGATATAAAAAAATCAAAAACAAAGCTCGTAAAAAGAAGATATGATTTTTTGAAAAACAACTGAAACTACGCTTGTGCGTGGCGCGCCCCTACAAGAGGTGCGGCACGCTCTCACAAACCACCAGCTTTCTGACATGTGTCACCACCCAGACAACACCATGTGGCACCCTCTGGTACTACCTAAAAACGTATTGCACCTACCCAAAAATTTCCTATAAATCCTGATTCCAAGCCCATTCCTCTCAACACTACTTTCTAAACCTTATCTCCAGTTTTAGGGGGACGAAAATACGTTCTTCCTTTAGGATTTTTTAGTATTTTAGTTTAGCGAACCTTTGGGTATTCGGGCTCGACTAATAGAATCTCTGAGGTTGGGATTCTGCCCGCGTATATTTCCCGATATTCACTAAAACCTCTATAAGTTAAGCTACACTCGTTTGATTTCAGTGTAACTTATATTTATTGTCATAAGTAGTTAATATAAACTATAAATAAGATTTATCAGTATTTCCAAGTCATTATACTGAATGATATAGACTATCATTAGTCACCAGGAATATTAGAATAAGACTTTGTATGAATCATACTTAGGTCACGTTAAGGGAAAAATTAAGGTGTTAGGCGAAGTTCTACCTAAATCACTAGTCACCCACCTAAGTCAAGTGAGTGCATAGTCCTTTTCATGAACATGATTTTAATACAAGAATTAATTAACATATTAAATATCTTTTAGAATGTTTATATGCTAGATATATGCTTATTGTCTGGTTTATATGTTAGAAATGTATATGAGGATGTACTATATGTGAACCAGATATGGTTATATATATATATATATATATATATATATATATATATATATATATATATATATATATATATATATATAAGCACATGATAACAATACAAAGAGTTATTATTAGTGAATAGAATAAAATTGTATTAATGCCTAAATACTCTATGCTAAATATTTACACCAAGATAGAATAATGTTGTCTAAACAGAGTTGGTATTGGAAGTTTAGTAGTTATGCCAATTAATAAAGATAAATATTAATGATACCTAGTTAAATGAAGTTTGATATCGGATAGTCTTATTCAACATATATGTGTGTAAGCTAGGAATGGAGAGTAGAGTTCTGTTCCTTGACACTTTCAGATGTTGATGGTAAGAAATACGTACTGGAGTAAAAGTTGTATTCCTTTTTGGATGGCCAGAAATCGTAGTTCCAAATCATAAAATTGTAATAATATGTCTGCATAATCTTTTGGATGAATGGAAATGGTGGGTCCTGATCAGAATATTATATTTGTATGTCTGCATAATCTTTTGGATTACCAAAATAGTGGGTCCAAATCAGGAAACTATAAAGGTATGTCTGGTCATTCTAAACAATTCATCAGGCAGGATAATGCTTCCTGATAAACGTCAACTAGGATATATGAGGATCGATTGGGGTGGGTATGTTTAGGTATGATGGGTTATAGATATCCAAGACGACATAGACCTGGAAATCCAGGTACGCATGTTGTGTATTTGTGTCAGACATGAATTTATTAAACACAAACACGACACGAATTATTAAACATGTTTGGGGTATCAAAAATGAGCACGACACGTAAAAAATTCATGTGACACATGACACGACACAAATAGATACATTTTTTATTGTGTTACATGAAAAAACACGAATATACACGTTTTTAATGACTTTTTTAAACTAGGGCTATAAAAAATTATTGAATTTACAAAATTGGTCGATAATAAAATATAACGATAAAATTTAACCATAAAGTATATGTGTATATATACGTGTTTGTACGTGTCACGTGTCAACACGAATTTGTATCGTGTCTTATACATGTCTACACAAGTAAATTCATGTTTGACTCGTGTAAGACATGAAACACAAATTTCTAAACCACATACATTGAAAACTCATATCGTGTTCATGTCGTGTTAATCGTGTTGTGTATCAAATTGTCAGGTCTACATGTTAGAAACACATCTATATATTGTTTGGTAATAGTTGGTGTGCAGGATTGATATATATATATATATATATATATATATATATATATATACACATATATATATATATATAATAACATTATGGGATTAAAATCACATATATGTATATGTGTGTGTGTATATATATATATATATATAATAACATTGTAGGATTAAAATCACTATGTACTCATCGAGTTTCCCAACTAGACCCACTTAGTTTTTTTGTATCATAGGTAGCGATACAAAGGTACTGATAGATAATATAATTATCTGTTAAGAAATTTAAGAAGCCCATAGGATGCTAAAATATTGATGTTAGGCCTATTTATCCTTATGTTTTTGTATCAGTTATGGCACTCCAAGTTTTAACAACTAGTTATAAAAATTTCTTTAGAAATACTTTTTATGGGAAAAATTCCGCATTTACAAATATCAGCCTGATTTAAAATAAGCATAAAGTAAAAGTTTTTAAAATTCCATAAATTTGGGGATGTCACAATTGGTATCAAAGCATTAGTTTAAGCGAACTAGGAATTTAGAGGATTTGTAGACTTAAACTTTGAATGCTAAGTGATAAACGTGTGATGTATGTTTATTATATGTTAGGTAATACACCTGAATTGACACAAGCACTATCTTACATTAGGATAAGATGTATAATATTCTTTTATATGCTAAATGGTTTGTATTATAGCTTGCCTTAGGTTGCCTATCTACATTTCTATTATTAGATTTAAGGTCTGTTGTCGGCCTAGAATTAGTAAATTTTATGTGTTCATGTTCCTAAATGTTTAATTACAGTATTAGAACTAGCATATAACTTTTTGGAGTAATAAGGAAGATTGCGCGCCTAAGACTTCCCTATATGTATTATCGTCTCAGTACACTAAACACATGCTTCGGTGTATAGAACAGTATCACAATCAAGATGAGCGTCAAAGTCATCAATAACGAGGGAGGTCCAGCACTTAAGAACGTCAGAGCAGGAGCCGCTCAATCACCATTCACGATGTTGAAGCGATGATGCAAGATATTCTTGATTAGCATCAATGCAAGTGTAGGGATCTCCTGGCTCAAGAGCTAGCTAACAGTAGAGGTGGAGCATCAGTAGTAGGGAAACGAGTCAACAATGGACCGATTCCTTCTCATGTAACAATAATCCAGGAAGGAAACAATGACTCAGAAAGTTATTAAGGACCAGAAGAACCATAGGTATGAAGGGATGATGAACCCAAAGGCCACTGCAAGTGTAAAATTTTTATGACTTACAAGCTATCATCTTTTAACAAAAAAGATGATCCGGTAGGAGTAATGGATTGGATCTCGTAAATAGAGTTAGCTTTTGTCACATGTGGTTGCACTGGCAAAATTCAAACCACCTATGATGTAAGACAATTCAAGGGTGCATCAATCCGTTGGTGGAATACGTTGGGGAAAATGTTGAGGTCTAACAAACTGTTGCAACTGACATGGGAGGAGTTTTTAACCTACTTTAAGCACAAATTTTGCGATGCTGAAGACATATTAGAGTTGGAGAACCAACTCCCAACACTGAAAAAGGGAAGCATGACATTTGAAGAATATACCAATGATTTCATGGATAAAATGAAATTTTCACTGTGTGTGGTCCCCGAAAAATTGGAAAAGATTGATAGATACTCCAAATGATTGCCACGGGAGTACTTTGTGCCAATTAAGCAGGCACTGACTACTGAGGCAGCTGTCTAGGCTGCGACATCTATAGAAAATATGATTAAGAAAAGGACTGTCAACAAGGTTGAATTCGGTGAGAAGAGGAAAGTTGTTCGATTCTCGGTAAATAATGACAGGAAGAAAAAAGTATTCGAATTCAAAAACTAGTCAAGGAGAAACCAAGAAGGGATGGTGCGACCAGTGTAAGAGGAAGCATTTTGGCGACTGTGTCGTCAATATCTTTCATTTAGACTCCATCGACGAATTCTGAATCTCACTCAAATTTACAAATTTGTATTGAATTCATCGCGTTCGAAGAGTAGGGACCAAGTTTTGTCCATATCTTTCACATATGATCTCCAATCTTGATGTTCTCTATATTGAAGGATTTGTAATTTCATAGACATCAACTTTCGTATAGACTTCGTCGGCTAATTTTCACTTATTTTTTATGATTTGGTTCGAGGAGGCTTAGACTATAACTAACGCTGCGAAATTCATAAATTCTTAATACAAATTCCATTTTCGACTGTCTTTATATCCTTAGCTTTGCATCAATGAGTAATAAAACTTTCATTTAGACTCTGCCGGCTAATTCTCATTCATTTTCAAATCAGAACAAATTTCACCTATGTTTCGAAACTTAGGGACCAAGTTTCGCTTATATCCTTCGCATTTGAGCTTCATTATCGGTTATCTTTATACAGACATATTTGTATTTACGATATCTTTAACTCTCATTTACATTATTTTGGCTAACAATCTACTGATTTTGATTTTGATTTCTATGTAGCATACTGTTGTACTATGTCGCAATCAAAACTTTCAAAAATAATAACTTCCTCATATGAAGTCAGATTTTGGCATTCCTTATATCGACGAGTTCTTATTGAAGAGCACTATGATTTTCATTTACATCACTTCGGGGAAAAAGAAACCCATATCCGGATCACTTTTTATGACGCATCTTTTTGTATCGTTTTGAATGTGAAACTTAGATAAATTATAACTTCTTCATACGAAGTCAGATTTTTGTGTTCTTTATATCCATGACATCACCATCACAGCTACTACAACTTTTGTTAAGATTATTTATCCTAAATAATATTTTAATTGTAATCTTTATTTGATCTCTTAATGATAAATTTTATATTAAGGTTTTGTACAAATATTCAATACTCTTAATATTTGTCCACTTAATGTATACACAGTAATTATTTATTATCCCATAACACATGAAGAACAATTATTTTAATTGTTCGATAAAATGTATAATTAATACTATTAAACTCTAGATGGCTAGCCCAAAGTTGTGAGTGTTATAATTATCTCCCTCTTAGGATGATTACGTCCCAGAATCATTAGCAAAATAGCATTGGATAATGATCCCACAAGTCACTTTTCCATTTTAACCTATAATCATGACTCCTATGTCTTCCTCATCAAGCTTTTGGACTTCTTAGTTGTTTTTGGTGCTCAATTTTGCATCCGATATTCATTCTCCGTTGGACCTTCAATTCTAAATTTTGAGTTACAAACTTGACCTTCATCAGAGAGCCTCATTCCTTCATAAATAGACTCAATCCATGATAAGGGATTTACCTTAGTTACCGTAATGAATCGATTGGTCAAACTCTAATAACCTTATATTGCATGATGCAATGGCTAGACTCAAGTTTCTATGACTCAAACTCTAGCACATAAGATACATTTCTTCATGTTCTAATGTGGAATAACCACTTCATAACACATAGCATTTCTAGCTACTATCTTTTTAATCCTAACAACGACTGCAATTCTTTTGTTGATCACTTCGATAATCGCCTTCTCCAATCTTTTGACTAAAGTCGAACAATATAACAAACATGGTTCTCTGAAGCGGGTAACTTACTTCACATATTTATCTTAATCGGAATCGAATCTTTATGAGCACTAGGGTTTGAATGAAAACATCATCTTCTTATTCATCACCAAAATAAGAGTAATGAGAAAATTTGGAAAAATGAACTCACCTACTAGTGCCTTAGTAACATTGTGACTCTCACTAATCCAAGTATGAATCATGTGCCTATACTACCATTCACACCTATGTATCCCGTCCTAAGAATAGCCTCGCAGTTCCCAAGTTACAACATATGGGTGTGTTGCAACTTTAGCTACCTTCCACTTAGTTCTTTGTCATCTCCTGACATTAACATTTCTCCTTGTGCAACACTATGGGTGTATCGCCACTTCAGCTAAATGTTCTAACTTTACTTACACAAGTAAGCTCGTTAGCACTTCACAAGCCAATGACTAATTTCACCTTCCCGGTCTTGTATGTTAAATTCGATTTAACATACTAAGGAATTCTCATAAGGATGTGATAGGTGTCAATTATGATCCAATATTAGTAAATATTGAGTCAGAATATCGTGTATATGGTACATATCATATTTTAACGCACCATTCTAATTACATACTACATCGTAAAGATACACAAGTTCTTGGCCTAATGAGTCTGAAAACTTTGTTTTCCTTTCCTTTTGTCTTTCTCCAATTCTAAGAATAACTCCAACTTTGATGTCGTTAAAGTATTTATCACCTTTTATCACTTTAAACATACGATTCCTTTCCGAAGATACTATAACTTTTCCAAATGCACTCTAAAGGTACGATACCATTCTATTGGTATTTATATACTAATGACAAAGTTACCAATTTCAACAATTGTAAGTCTTCTTATCTTTTAAAAAAAATACATGCCAATTCTAATAAGATAATTAAATGTTAAAAACCCGAACATATAAAATGTTATCCTTTGAACCGAGGTTGACATTAGACCTTAAATCCTTTCAATTATTAGCATTCTAGGTAGGCAACCTAAAGCATGTTATAACACATATCATTTAGCACAAAATAACAAATAAGGTATATACCATAAAGTATTCAAGTAATTGTGCTAAGTTAGGTATACATCTTAAAATATAATAGACACACATCTCATGATCATCACTTAGCATTCTAAGTTTAAGTCTAGAATTTACTACAATTCCTAGTTCGCTTAAACTATCTGATACCGACTCAGACATCCTCAATTTTACAGCGAATTAAAACCTTTTCTATATGCTTATTAAATTCATAGCATTCTTTTAATTCGGAATTTGTTCCCAAAAAAAAATTGTAGTGTGATATAATATTAATATTAAATCATTTCCAAGGAAATGTTTTTCATTAATATTTAAAACTTGGGATGTCATAACTGATACAATACATAAGTATAAACTTGTCTTAACAGGCCTTACAACATTATATTATACTAACGACCTACATCTCCTCAAGTCTCTCAAACATCACTATCCGTGTACCTTCGTAACGCTATCTGTGATACAAAGAAACTGTGTAGGTCAGGCTGAGAGGTTGGTGAGTACATACGATTTTCAACCCACAATAATATAATTAATTCGTTTAATTACATATTTTACATCAAACAATTAACCTGATTAACCATCCCAGTTTTCTTATATATTCATCTCTAAGGACTTGTCCAAAGGATCATTGCAAGCAATAGGTAGACACTACTACTTTGGGATTCCATAGCAATAAGGCAACCATTGGTGGAAATAGAGTACACCTCATGTGTTGGGTTATGAACATATCTATAATCTTATGTGATCATGCAATTCTAATTGCTTTGGATCTAAGTTTTTCACTAATTGAACATGCAAATAGAACACCAAAGCAATAACCCTGGATCTAGCATACAATTTTCAAAATTCATGTGAAATTAGGGTAAGAAGATTACCTCACTTGTTATGTAGCAAAAACAAGACAATCTTGATGATCCTTGACTCTTGAAATCTTAGTGTCCCAAATGTTGCGCCTCTAATGGTTCACAATCACCCAATGCAACAAGATGAGAGGAGAGACACTAGAAAAATCGGCTAGGGTTCTTCAAGGAAGCATAGGGCCGAAATTCTAATGACTGGAGGGTTTATATATGGCTAAGGGCTGCTAAGGTTTCTGGAGGAAACCTAATTTCCTGCTTAAGGCTTAAGCAGCCCATGGACCTCTTACCAGTAGGCCTTGGACAAAATCTATAAGGCCTCCCTATGGGATTTCGTCCACTCCTAATTAAGCAGTCTCATAGCCCGGTTTCACAACTATCAATGATTTTCAAAAGAGCCCCTCCATTATTAATAAGTTCCTTTAATCCCAAAATTAATATCAAGCTAAATTCTGATTAAATACTAATTAATAATATGATTTCTAAATAATATATTATTCTTATAATATATTAATAAAATCATTTTGAGTGCCAATTTAGTATTTCATATAATAAATCCTACTCTCTCTCCATCAATCATCCTGTCAAGTTCCATGAGTAAAGGCAACCCAAAAGGAACATGCTAATATCAAATCCAGTGCATACCAATAATAGTTATGGGCTTAGACACCTAATCCAACAGTCTCCCACTTGGATAAGTCTAAAACTACAATTATAAGTATGACCTTCAAATCCGACTAACAATCGTAGATTTCAAAAGCCTCTGTTGAACTTTGAATTAGTCAATGATGTGTCCTTTAGATAAGTGATCAAATATCCCACAATTCTACAAGATATCGTATGGCATGAGATATGGATTATAATCATTCTCTTTGTCCAAGGTTAGTTTCCTGATTTTCGATTTATGACGACTGACTAATTGAACAAATCAGATCAGTCCAGGCTTGGCCAAGCGCTTGAGATGTCATCACTAAATCATCGAGGGGCCCACATATATCGCTTTTATCCAATTTAGGGTAAAAGGAACGGATAAACTTCGACTATATACTTGTAATATTCACTTATGAAATCATACACAACCATATGTTTTATAACATCAAGTTACTGATGCATTTACGTATTATCAATGCACAACGGACTCGTAAACAACAACTCATATATCCCCTTTTGAAGAATATAAGATATTATCATCTCAAAATTACTCGTGATAAAATCAATGAAATAATTCTTTGAGTGTGGGTTTATCCAATACTCAAATTCTTATTTTAGGAGTATTCATGAATAATGCAGCAAACATTTGCTATGTTTAAGCACTTAGACAATCTACAGTCAAATTCATGACAGTCTTAATTCAAAACTTATTTCCAAAAGTATGATCGACTGTGGATGTTTGAATAACCTAGTTATTTGGGAAGTAAAACATGAGAAATGAAACACAAGAATAACCTAATTAACTATGGTCTCAAACGATTGAATATAAATAAAACACTTATTATTTAATCACAATATTAATAAGACTTTATTCATTGTATAATGTTTCGAGTAATCAACTTAATACTTGAATTAAAACAACGGTTATGCCATGCTCCAGGAACACACATACACTATGTTTATCTATGGTCCTTTCTTTGTGAAACAAGTCAATTGAACACATTTCCAATGATGCTCATTTCACAATTCCAAATCCTTATCACAAGTGTAAGAATACCAAATTCTTGTCACTGCTAGAATTCGTTAGAGACTTAACTTACATGCAATGATCCTTTTGTAATGTCGAGGCTCCAAAGTCATAGATACTTGGCACTGATGTTACAAAGCATTCCATTGGAGATTTGTTACAAAACCAATTCCATGGAAATGAAGTCTCACATTCAAGGATCATTCCTTTAACATCCTTCTTGCAATAAAGTTACTAATCTCACACACAAATCTTAAGAACCAACTTCCACTATGGAAACATTTCCATATTCCCATATGACTATCAATTCTGAACAAGAGTTACCTCCACTCAAAACATGTCAATATGGTCCTTGCAAATTTATACTATACTTCCAACTATTCACAAGCAACCAATATTTAGTAAACCTCAGATTGTCCTTGACAACTGTTTAACAACTTTAGTCATGTTCGGTTCTAGTCCTTTTCCCTCTTAATGCCCTAGGCATTTGGAAAATCAGAACAAGTGAATATTATAGCATATGTAATTGATCATATATTTGAATCATATAGGATTTGATACATAATGTCTTACATAAAGACATGATACTTGATCAGTATAAAGACATGATACTTGATCAGTCTTTTGCTATAATATTTCCCTATATAGAATTTTCGATGTTAAATCACTACAACATGATATTCATGTAAGTTCATGACTAAGTTCCATTAAAAACTTCAATCTAAACTTTTAGATTTCAAATGAAGTATAAGTTCTCTCTCCCCTATAAATTTCTATAGCAAAACAACTTGCAAATTTGTAACCTTTATTTCCTACAACAGGCATTTCCTACTTGCAACACTTAGTATAACGATTATTCTCCCACTAGAAGAATAACTATACTCTAGCTAGCATAAAAATTATGCTCCCACTAGCTTTAACATGTACCCAGAAATCAGTTGGACTTCTAGAAATCAATACCAAGTGACTTTCTTACCAAAGTTCAGATTTCTGATATGTGGTGCTTCGATAAGTCTACATCTAGATTTCTCAAGCACATATACCTTTTATTAGATAGCTTATGTGTGTGTCAAAACCTTTTCATAACTTATAACAATAAGTCCCGAATGCTCAAACTATTTTCCATTTCTCACAATTCGAACTATGAAAAGGGATGTCGTAATCATACTCGAATTTGAGAACGCGATTTAGCACAACTTCTAACTCTAATGATATTAATAAATCCTTTAAAATCTACTAGTGAAAGTGTTTCCTCGCAATCATTTTCATGAATTAGAGCGAAACCTCTTGCCACTTAGATTTTATGGTTTATATGTTCCTATCCATGTGAATTTGTCATTTCCACCACTATCATAAGACAAAGTTTATGACAAATTCAAACTCATATGGATTGAAGTTGCTTAATCTTAATTTCTTGCCATCCAGTACCACAAGCGCCTACCAGTGCTTCCAAGTTATTGAGCAACTCACCCATATTGATCAATGTACTTTCACTAATCAAGGTGATTTGCCTTATGCATCCAAATGAAAACCATGAAACTCGTAAGCATTGCCAACTCAACTGGAATGGGCCCTGAAAAAAGAATGTGTCAACACGATAGGTTATCAAACTCAAGTCGTGTGCTAGTGATTACTAAAAGGTTTATTCTCGATTGTCTCCTCAACCTTTTGAAGATCAACAAGACTCCCACTGGCTTCTTGACATATAAGATTCTATGTCAAGGAACATTCCTCGACAAACAAATATTCAAGAGTTAGTGTGGGTTCTTATCAAGTAGATACTTCGTATAATTGGTCTTAGTTGTTCTTTTTAACCAAAACACCACAACTACCGATTTCAAATGTGCTAGATCAAGAAAACATTTCTTCTCCACATTTCATGAGGTGTTATAAACCTAATTAGAACATGTTACTCAAGGTACAACTTGGAGTAACTAGAGTATAACTCTATAACTCAATTTTGGAACAAAGTATGACTCATCTTCTTGATTTAACAATTTCAACAATACCAGATTCCTCTTCTTAGTCATATAAATACACTAAGGTGTCCCGAGAGGATTAGTTTTTGACATTGTTCCTAAATCATTAAGATGATCATAAACATGATATTAAAGTACTCTTATTTCCTTTCAGATTGAAGAAACTTTTATCATTCTACCCAATGGATTCTTCTTATTCCTTTTGCTATAATTTAAAAAATTTCAAGGTATCAGAATTATACTTAATCTTAGAAGCATAACCATATTTACTGAACTAACTGTAAATCATGATAAATAGACTTTGCCATCCTTTTATGGTAGATCTGACCAGTTCACATTAATGTGTACTAGATCATTTAGCCCTTCACTTGACTCATATATATATATATATATATATATATGTGTGTGTGTGTGTGTGTGTGTGTATGAACAAGAAATTAGTCCTAATTTCCCAAGGATCAAGATTCTCATACATCAAACAATTGTAACGCCCGGGTTTTCAGGGCTAAGCATTTTTGTCAATGTAATAGTCTAGGTCAACTATTGTAACTCTTTTTGAAGTAATAAATATAAAATATTTGAGTATTATGTGAATTATGTGTGTTTATGTGTTTATTATTTAATTATAAATGTATAATTAATAAAGAATAAAAATGAGCGTCAAAATTAAAGTGTGAGATAATCCCGATATCTCTACATAAAGTTGTAGAATACGTCTCAAGGTTTCCGTACATATAAAGAATGCCGAAATCCGAGCTATAACGAAGAAGTTATGGCCCGCCGAAGTTTTACGGCAAAACCGGCACGGCACCGGGAGACGTAAATAGTGAATTTACGATAGAAGACTTTTTAGCCTTATCAATCTAAACAAAAGTCGTAGAATATGTTAAACTAAGAACATCGATAAAAAGAACGCCCAAATCTGACTTCGTATGAAGAAGTTATGATTTTTCTAAGATTCGGCTTAGCAGTGCACAGCCTGAAACTCGAATTTTAGTTCGAGCGGTTTTTGGCTTACGCAACGTAAATGAGAGTTGAAGATCTCATTAATAGGAAATCAACGGTAAAAAGACAGACAAAAACAGAGTCCGTATGTAGAAGTTATTAATTTTACGCAGACGTTTAACAGTATAATCTCCTTGTACTGTTAAATTTAAGATCGGTCGAGAATTAGCCGACGGTGTCAAAATGAAAGTTGTAGATCTTATTATTACCTTCGCGTGGATATAAAGAACGTCAAAAACGGAGGTCGTATGTGAAAGTTACGGATTTTAGAAGTCGGAAGTGTGCTGTGCGAAAATGGGTGATGTGGCACAATCTTGGCCATTGCTTTCTCCCCAAGGCTTGCCACCAGATGGTGACATGTGGCACCAAGTTCAGCCACATTTCACCCTATAAATACCACCTCTCCCACCCTCATTTTCTTCACACCTTTCCCATTCTTTCTTCTCTTTACTCTCTCTCTCTCTAGAACCTCTCTCTAGCCCCGAAATCCCCCGAAAAGCCTAGGGAACCTCCCTAGCACGAGGCGGAAGCCCCGGAGTGCTCGAAGGCTCCGAGAAGAAGAGCTTTTCGGCTCGGGAACGCTGCTCCAAGCAAAGCCCAGTTTTCTATAAAACCCGCTGTAAGTGAGCTAAGCCTACGCTATTTTTAATATAGCTTTTATTTAATTATAGTAACGTTATTAGGAACTTATAATAAATACTTGGGCTATTATTATGGGTTATATAAGTATTTTTTTTGACGCTTATATAATAATAATAATAATAATAACTAGACTATTAATTAGTCTCGACGAATAATAAACTAAACTCTAGTGGTAATAATACTAGGTTTCGTCGAAGAAAATTCTTTTTAAGAAGCGAAGCGCTGTCTGAGTTCGGAATCACCACCTTTTCAGGTGAGTGCATATTTACTTTCAACTTACACATAGATATGAAGTATTTAATATAAATTACGTGCTATTTGTGCATATTATCTGAATACTTGCTATCTATGCTGGATGAACGTTTTATACATGTTTTCAAAGATTTAAACTATATATGTATTTTATATCTACAAAATGTGTTGGGTAAAACATGGGTAGATGTAATAGTTTCTGTGTGACAAAATAAAATAATGAGAGGCCTCGTTATAGATGTTATTGATGATCCAGTCATCTAGCGGAGTATAGATGACGACCACGGACTATTCTAGACAGTCCAGTGGAACACTAGCAGGCTCGCAACCTGTAGGTGTTTATTTGAACTGTGTGTTTATTTGAACTGTGTGCTCACCAGATGTACTCATCCCCCACATGGTTGCCTATTAGGACATTTATTGCTGAGGAATCCCCTTAGTAGCAGTGTCCGTCCCGATGATGATCCTTAGGCTAGGTCCCTTATGATAGGTGTTTAGGGACGTAAAGTGAGGATAACGGGAACGGGTAATCGGGTTATTGTTGATTGATGAAATTAATAAACTATTTATTGTGGGTTGAAAACCCTATGTGCTCACCAGGCTCCCAAGCTTGACCCACTCAGTTTTATGTATTACAGGTAGTGGCGCTTGAGCATATATATGATGTTTGGACGAGGGATTACGGATATAGGCCTGTAGATATGAAATAATGTAGTAAGGCTTGTATTGTACTGTTTATGCTTTTGATATGTACGAACATGACATCCCGAGTCTTTTAATGAAATACATTTCTATGGAAATGCTTTTGATAAATCTTTATCATATTATTGTTTTGGGACAAATTCAGCAACACTTTTATTTAAAATGTTACTCTGATTTTTAAACAAAGCATAAACAAACCGGTCTTTTCTGGCCGTGATTTTGGGGATGTCACAGTTGGTATCAGAGCATTAGTTTAAGCGAACTAGGAATTTATAGGATTTCTAGACTTAAACTTAGAATGATAAGCGATGATTGTGAGGTGTGAGCACTAGCTTATTTTAGGAATTGTGCCTAAAATGCTTTTATGTGCTAAATGCTTTATGCATGTTATGCTGTTATTTTGTTCGGATCTATGGTCTGTTGCCGACCGGATCTGGAAACCTTATGTGTTTAGGATTCTAAACGTACGACTACGCTATTAGAACTAGCATGTAAACGTTTCGGAGTGATAAGGACGATTTAAAACGTCTCTCCTAAATAAAGATCTGAATTCACCTTATTCGGTGTATAGATCAAGATGGTAAGGACCCGTAGCGGAAACGTAAACGCAAATGGAAACAGACACCAACCCCCCGTGATCGAGCAAATACCAGTTGTGGAAGCCGCTGCCGGACCAATAACGATGGCCAGAGTGCAAGTGATGATCCAGGCAATGTTGGATCGTCAAATGGAGGAAACCAGGCGTTTGCTCCAGCAAAATCGAGAGGAAGCGACTATTCAAATCGAACAGCCCGAGTTGAACGAAGGGCAGACTGAGGAAGGAGACTACAGTGGAACCGTTGGTCAAGCCAACCCACCAATAATTCAACAAAACAACCAAGGTGACGAAGTCGAGAGGAATGGATGCAAGTACAAGGATTTTCTGACTTGCAAGCCATCAACTTTCACGGGAAAAGAGGATCCAATCGGGGTCATGGATTGGATCTCGGAGATGGAGTTAGCTTTCATGACGTGCGGTTGCAGAGGAAAGCTACAAACCACATTTGCAGTACGTCAGTTTCGAGGAGGCGTTGTACGTTGGTGGAATACCTTGGGGAAGACTTTAAGCCCCAACAAGCCCCTGCAACTGACATGGGCAGAATTTCTGGTGCAATTCAAAAGAAAATATTGCTCGGCTCAAAACCTGCTAGAGTTAGAGAACCAGTTTCTAACCCTGAAGAAGGGAAGCATGTCAATCGATGAATACACGAACAACTTCACAGAAAAGATGGAGTTTGCCTTGCGTCTTGTTCCGGATGAGCTGACGAAAATTGATAAGTACGCAAAGGGACTTCCATGGGAATACGCGGTGCCAGTACGTCAGGCACCTCCTTTGGAGGCAGCTATCTGGGCTGCCAAGTCTGTGGAGGACATGATTAAGGGAAGAGCTGCCAGCAAAATCGAGGTTGGCGAGAAGAGGAAATTTGAAGGGTCTGCTAAACCCAACAAAAAGAAGAGCAAGTTCGGTTCAAAAAAAATTCGGGGGAGGAAACGAATTTAAATGGTGCGAGAAGTGCAAGAAGAAGCACCCGGGAAAATGTGGCGATGAAGTAACCTGCTACAAGTGTGGGAAAACAGGGCACTATGCCAATGAGTGCACCACCAACAAGAAGGTGTGCTACGAGTGTCGTGAAGAAGGGCATATTGCTAAGGATTGCCCAAGGAAGAAAGATGCGGGAAGGCCCAACATACCACCAAAGGCGAGAGCCTTTCAGATGACGCTCGAGGCTGCGAAGGAGGCAGCAGACGTCGCTTCAGGTACCTTTCTTGTAAATGGTTTGCCTGCAAATATACTATTTGATTCCGGAGCCAATTACTCCTTTGTGTCGCATAAATTTAGTGCGAAATTAGCATTACCTGTAGAAAAACTAGATAATGCCCTGATTGTAGAAGTTGCCAGTGGCAAATTCGTACCTGTTAGTAATCGTATTAGGAACATCGTCATTGACCTAAATGGAAACGAATTCCATGAGGAACTATTACCCATAGAGTTAAACGGTTTCGACATCGTTTTGGGAATGGATTGGCTTAGCACCAACGATGCCGAGATATTATGCCGAAAGAAGATAGTTAGGATAAACCCACCCGGAAAGGAATCATTTATGGTGTACGGGGACAAACGCAGAGTAAATTCTGGAATCATCTCCCTGATGAAAGCCAGGAAATGTTTGTCCAAAGGATGTGCATCATACTTGGCATTCGTAATCGATGCTAAGAAGGAAAAGAAAGAGGTGCAGAATATACCGGTTGTGTGCGATTATCCGGAAGTCTTTCCCGAAGATCTTCCCGGATTACCACCTGATAGGCAAGTAGAGTTTCGTACAGACTTATTACCAGGAACAACACCGACAGCAAAGGCACCTTACCGATTAGCACCGACGGAGATGAAGGAGCTCATGACGCAACTTCAGGAGCTGTTGGACAGCGGTTTCATTCGACCTAGTTCATCACCCTGGGGAGCTCCAGTGTTATTCGTGAAGAAGAAGGACGGAAGCATGAGGATGTGCATAGACTACCGAGAGCTGAATAAGGCAACGGTGAAGAACAAGTATCCATTGCCAAGGATTGATGATCTATTCGATCAACTGCAAGGTTCGAGCTACTTCTCAAAGATCGATCTTAGGTCAGGATATCATCAGCTGAAGGTGAGAGAGAAGGATATTGAGAAGACTGCATTCAGAACAAGATATGGACACTACGAGTTCTTGGTTATGTCATTCGGACTAACCAATGCTCCCGCAGCATTCATGGATTTGATGAATAGGGTTTGTAAACCATTCCTCGATAAATCTGTGATAGTGTTCATCGACGACATTCTCATTTACTCGAAAAGCCAGGAGGAGCATGGCAAGCATCTACGAGAAGTGTTGGAGGTGTTAAAGAAGGAGAAGCTTTTTGCAAAGTTCTCCAAATGCGACTTTTGGATACGGGAAGTCCAATTCTTGGGTCATGTTGTTAACCAGGAAGGAATAATGGTTGACCCCGCCAAGATCGAGGCTGTAATGAAGTGGGAACGTCCGAAGAATCCCACGGAGATTCGAAGCTTTCTAGGATTAGCCGGATATTACCGACGATTTATCCAAGGCTTTTCTTCGATAGCTGCTCCATTAACAGCTTTGACCCATAAAGGAGCTACGTATACATGGAGTGAGAAACACGATGAGGCGTTCGAGAAGCTAAAGAAGAAGTTATGTGAAGCACCGATACTTTCTCTACCCGATGGAGT
This sequence comes from Lactuca saligna, assembly GCF_052625555.1. Lineage (NCBI taxonomy): Eukaryota > Viridiplantae > Streptophyta > Magnoliopsida > Asterales > Asteraceae > Lactuca > Lactuca saligna. The sequence goes on along the minus strand of NC_136420.1, from coordinate 51,636,752 downwards.
CGAAGATTTCGCAGTTTATAGTGATGCATCTTGAGTCGGATTAGGTTGTGTTCTGACCCAAAGAGAAAAGGTGATAGCATACGCATCTCGACAATTGAAAGAGCACGAAAAGAACTACCCCACTCATGATCTGGAGTTGGCAGCGGTAGTATTCGCCTTAAAGATATGGAGGCATTACCTCTACGACACGAAGTGCAAGCTCTTCACTGATCATAAGAGTCTCCAGTATCTCTTTAATCAGAAGGAGTTGAACATGAGGCAACGACGCTGGCTAGAACTTCTCAAGGACTACGACTGTGAGATACTTTACCACCCAGGTAAAGCAAATATTGTTGCTGATGCTCTCAGTCGGAAAGTCAATCTTGAAAGAAAAAGGCCAAGAGCGTTAAGAATTGAAGTCGTCTCGACGATTGTGGAAAGTATCAGGAAAGCTCAAGAAGAAGCCTTAGAAAAGAATGACCGAAAGGAAGAACGTTTGGGAAAAACGTTAGTGTTCGGTACGAACAGTCGAGGACTGAAGGTATTCCAAGATCGAATTTGGGTACCTAAGATGGGAGGAATAAGAGATCTTCTAATGGAAGAAGCACACAAGACCATGTACTCGATTCATCCCATATGAAGAAGCACACATATGAAGAACAATTATTTTAATTAATGATTTTTATTGTTCGATAAAAAGTATAATTACTACGATTAGACTCTAAACGTCTAGGCCAAAGTTGTGGGCGTTATAATGTTATCTAAGGAAGTGCTTGGGAGAAGAACCCAACATGATTCTACTCTCGAAATTAAGAATTGATTAGAATAAGAGGTTAGTTTAGAAACTTGAAGTAATTATCGATTGTAAAACAAAAAAGTTAGAGCATAAGATATGATCAATTTGGTATTTATGCATTGGAAGCATAGTGTTGGGCCGAACCTGAATTGGGAGACAGAAGGCGACATGAAGAGTCACTATCTACAACTGTTTGTTACTGCATAATTTCGGGAAGGAATCATCCTAAATGGGTGATAATTATAATGCTCACACTTTTCTGTCAAACGTTTTCGCAGATAGGCTCTTATTTACGTTGTCTTTTAAATGTAAATTATATCGCAAATAAATAATAAATGAAAAGTTTTCTTATGTACTATGTGCTTTTCGGAGTGTTCTTTGTATATAATATGTATTGATATTATACGAATAAATATTATAACAAAATAATATTTGTATAAAATACGATTAAAAACGAGACAAAAGGCTAAAAATATGAATTAAAAATAAAAAGAAAATTAGCCGATGAAGTCTAGACGAAATTTGTAGTGCTCGTCAATATTTAAAAGTGCATATAAAGAATGCCTAAATCTAATTTCGACGAACGAGGAAGCGACATGTGGCACCGCAGGAGTGCAGCACGTGTCACGATCTCGTACACCCATTCCTCTCCATAGTTTTGAACGGATGAACGACACATGTCCATAGGCACGATGCGCCCTTCTTGGATGGCTATAAATAGATGATATTTGTTGCTTAGAAAGTTGCCAATTCACTCAAAAATCTCCTAATCTATTCTGAATCCTCGAGGCTCGGTTATAGTACTTCTTAGGTCTTAGTAACAAAGCTATGTAGTGTTGAAGAACTCATAGAATTAGAGTTTTCAATTTTGAAGTTATGCCCATGCAAATTCCGTTTTTTCGCTAAACGACATGTAAGTTGAGTTATGCTTATCATGCTTTTAAGTATAACTTATATTTATGTTTATAATCATTATTATGAACTTATAAATAAGATGTATGAGTAATACTAATCGTTATAGTGATCAATCTTCTTATAGAATTGATGACAAGGTAAGAACAACGATGTGTTTAAAGTGGTTTTTCCAAACGATATATCTTTATATATCAAATGGATCCTACCTCCAATACGGTCTTACCTGGTTGTTTCTTATCATCTATAAGTTAGTATTTCGTTTTGGATTATTGATAAATCTAAAAAAGAACAATTATAACTACAAATAATATAAACGATAACTAAACATAGTAATAATTTATCTAAGTTCTTTTTAAAAGAAAAAGCTTCAGCGTATGTGGAGTGCAGATTTAATTTAAAGTCTTTCGCCTTTAACCAGGTGAGTACATAGTTATTTTCAAGTGCATAATTATACTAAAATTATTTATTGCAAGCATGACAGTTTATATTTCAATTATTTAATATATGTACTTTTGTGATGATTTTATTTACTAAGTTATAATAATATTGTAAAATCAGGAAACTTATTTAAAGTCAATTCTCTTTTATTGTAGTCGTTGTTAAATTTAATTCAAGACTTATAAAGGATATTATATCAAAGTAAGTTGAAAATCTGAATAATCTTATAGTCTGGTAACGTGTGTGAGACTTAAAGCGGAGTGTAGTAGTCCTCATCTTTTTGGATAGTCAGTATTGGCAGATCCAGATCAGACAGTCGCATGATATGTCCGAAGAATCTTCTAGAGTGAGATGACAATACTTGATTATTCTAAACGGTCCTATGAATTATGTTGATAGCGTGGCGTTATAAACCACATACGTAGATAAAGTAGGATACCATATTTATCAAATACTCTGAACATTGGTTGTTTTTAAAAAGATTTACACTGACCAAGGATCCCTTAACCGTGTAGTTAAACAATTGCTCAAACGATTTATTGAGTTAGGTGATTCTTCCAAGGGCGTAGCTATGTTTATACAAGGTAGGTCCTAGGACCTACCTTTTTTTTAATGCAACAAATGTATATAGAAAAAATGTAATTTTTTTTAAAAAAACCTACCTATTTTTGCTAAAAAACCCCTACCTATTTGAGTTTTATTTACATAAGGAACCATGTGGTTTTTGGTTCTAGATTCGCTACTGCTTCCAGATAATCGTTGAACTAGGATTTGTGAAAATCGATTGGGCTGGGTATGTCTGGGTAAAAATGTCTTATAGATATTTACGCTGGATTTATATACCTATATTGTTTGGGAATGTTTGTTTACAAGGTTATTAATATAATTTAATATCACTAAATTCTTGTGAGCTTGAAGACCCTATGTATCTTATCAGGTTTCCCAAATCTGATCCACTCAATTTTTATGTGTCACAGGTAACAGTACTAAAGCTACTGAAATCATCTGAGTTAGGATGTCGAGTGAATAAGAGATGAGTCTCCTATAGTATTCAAGACCTTTAAATATTGATGTTGTAACCTATGTTGGCTATTTAATTATGATATCCTTGGTATTGTAATATTTTGAAACAATGTTTGTTATCTCACTAAAAATGTTTTATTAAACTGAGATTTTCCGCAACAAAACATAGCTATGCCCCTGGAAGAAAATGTTTTAATTGGTTCTGTAAAATGGAGAATGTCGCAACAAAGAACTTGTAAGTTTTTCTAGAAGTAAATCTTAATTTTCTTAAATATATGTTTTTTATTTTTTGATTTGGAAAATAAAATGGCTTCTTTAGAATATACATATACAATTGAAATTTAATTTGAAAAAAACCCAACATATAACTTTTTATATAACTAATCCTAAATTAAAATATCAAATCAAAAAAAATAAAATAAATGTAAGTGTTTTTTTCTTTTTAAATAAAATAAAATATAAATTTAATATATGAGATCTTTTATATAGGTAACGGTTGTATTAAGTCATTACATTCTAAGTTCTAACAGCTTAAACCATTTTTTTATCGATTCAACCTACAAATAAGATTTATAATACCTTAGAAAATCACATAGAAAATACTTTATTTTATAAGACAATATCTAACTCAATAATCGATATAAAGTATTATCAAATTAAAATAAAAATCGAAAATGGTGGTTGCTTGAGTTAGTTAGAGTGGGCAATTTGCATGAAAAGGAAAACAATGGGACCCAGTAAGTATAAGAATGAAACTAATTACAAATATAACCAAATTGCAACTCCCCAACTAACATACTTTGGTGAATGGTTGCAAATTGTGTGATCCAATATAATGTAGAAAAATAATTAAAAGCATGTTATAATTAATATCAACTTTTCAAATTGATTTCCATTTTTCACAAATTATTTTTTAATTTAATTTCAGGTAATTTGTGAAATGATATCTACGATACGTCGTTATTTTATATAAAATGATAAAAAGTACATGCTTAAAATTGGCAAAAAATAAAATAAAATAAAATAATAAAGCAATTCCATTAAAGGGTTTTGCAAGACTTAAGTTATTATTATTTGTACAACCAATTCTTAAAGCTTATTACCATTGAAATATATGTTTTTTTTTAATTTACAAAATATAGCTCCATCAATTATTATTCCAAAATAAATAGTTATTGAGTTTTTTATTCAATCCATTATCTCAAAATAAGAAGATATTATATCAAATATACAAAATAAAAACTAATCTCTTATTTAATTTATCCTCCTTAACCATATTATTTTAGACCTATTATTTCAAGTATCGTGTATTATTATGTTTTCAGTTATGTTTTTTATATTTACATAAAATTGATTTTTTTTATTTGAAACATATGACGTGTGGTTAAAAATAATAGATAAGATTAGTAGATTTTTATGTTATTTAAAACAATTTAGTTTATAGCTAAAAAAACTAGTTAGAAAAGTATAAAATAGTTAGTAAAATAATGAATTATTAATAAAAATGTATATTTTTTTTGTCGGCCATTGATAACAATTTAAAATTTTCAACCCAATATAGGACTAGCCCACTTGGTAGAAACTTTGTCTCTTACATTGAAGGTCTCGAGTTCTATTACAGATGTTAACGGTTTCGTGATACTAACGGCTAACAATTTAAATTAATGAATTATTAATAAAAATTGTAGAATAATGAATTATTAATAAAAATGTATATTTTTTTGTTTGTTGTTGATAACAATTTAAAAAATTTCAAGCCAATGTGGTCTAGCCTACTTAGTAAAGACCTTGCCTCTTATATTAAAGGTCTCACCGCTAACCGTTAACCGGCTATAAAAAAAATTAAAAAATAAATTAGTTGCGACATACTAAACATTAAAATATTTCAAATAATGATACTCTTAGAAAAATGCTTTTGAACAAGTTTATGCATGTGTAAAAGTTTGGAATGATATTCACCAATGACCAAAATTTATTAACAGTTATTAGAACTTGACAAGCTTTTTAACAAATAACCTTAACACCTAGTATTTTTCTTTTTTTCTCTTTATTTTTTATTTTTTATTTTCGAACTGAAATTAAACTTTTCTTTGAGTTTTCTTCTATCCGTCACATCTTTTTCTCTATCAATTCTCACCGTCGTTCTTACTTATTTTTCTTTAAAATAGTTATTTTGTAACGAAGATTTTTTTTCTTATCTCTCATCTCTATTATAAATATAAATAGATATCTGAAATAAAATATAATTTCGGAACACTCGGACATTGGGTATTAAATCACACAATCTTATCGTGTTTTGTGTGACATAACATGAAAAGATAAGTTTTTGTATAACACAACCCGACACGATGTCTAGTTTTATTTACTTATGAAAATGGCAGAATTAAAACACGCACGACATGGCTAGGTTTACCTAAAATAACTATTGGTTTATTTAATTCATATTTAATCATGATGTTGTGTTTTTTCACACTAGATATGAACGCAATTTTAAATTTCAATTTTGTCTCAATTTCGTTTCTTGACGTGTATTTTTATCGTGTCGTGTCATTGCATGTTACTATAAATTATACAAACAGAAAAAAAGTTCAAAACTCAAAAAAGAAAAATGAAATTTCAAACTATAATATTTTAACTATATATGGATTTTTTGTGGAAAAAAACATTTTACAAACTTTTTTTTTTCTTTAGAAAGAATGAATTTGAAAATCTATATCTAGTTTGAAAATTCTAAATTTTCGCATTTGAAAGTGATTTACGTTACTTGTTAAAAAGCTAGTTATTCTTTAATATATATCATTTCGATGAATATCTCATGTATAAAGATTAATGAAAAACTGTTAGTAGCAAAAATGGTCTTTCTATAGGTTAAGTAGGTTATATGTATGTTTAGGGGTGACAAATCGGGCTATCGTGTTGTGTTTTTGTCCGACACGACGCGACAAAACTTTTTGTAACATGAACACGACACGACACACTGTCGTGTTTTTTTCAACTAACACGAAAACGAACAAATTAAAAAACAACAAACACGACATGACACGAAAAAGATGACATAATATAACAATTAATTTATTTAATTAATATTTAATCATACGTAACACGACAAACACGAATAACACGACCGAAAAATAGTAAATCGTGTTAATTTCGTGTCGAATTTTGAACACGAACACGACACGACACGAAACGAAGTCGTGTTTTTTATATTTGACACGAACACGTATTCGAATTTCAGTTTCGTCTCAATTTCGTTGTGTGTCGTGTATTTTTGTCGTATCGTATCATCAATTGTCACCCCTATATATCCTCTTGATATATGTTCTTATGTGGATCCTAACCATTATAAAAAAAATACTTGATAATTAGTTAAATATCCAAAATTTATACAATAAGAAAGATTTCTGTAAATTTATCGATTAAAATAAAAGCTAAAGTATGAAACATTTAATTGGTGAAAAGATTAAGGCTACTTTTTAAGGGCTAGATGCAAAAATAAAATGTAATAGTTTAATTTTGTATTATAAAATTTTATTTTTTGTTTTTATTGATTGCTTTGTATTTGTATAACATTTTCATAGCTTGATAGATCGTTTAAAAGACAAAGCTATACTAAAAATAACTTGTTTTCTATAAGAAGTATTTTCGTTTAGAACAAACAAGTCAATCTCTCAGCAAGTAAGCGATTTGGTGAAAATACATAAACGTCTTTGCTTCCCAAATTTGCTAACGAAATTGAGTTACCTTTTCTGGCATGATTGAAGCTCCCGAGACATAAGTGCTTACTAAGTCTTACCAGATAAACCACCAATCGATTGTAATAACAATAAAATAAAACTAAAAAAAGAATTAAATATCCTTCTACTTTTCTTCCTACTTGTCCTCCTACCAATTTGAAATGATGACAAATGTATTAAAATATAATTAATATTATTCAAATATGACACTTGCGATTATTTCACATGTGTAAGAATATAAGTAGGAGGAAATGGTAGAAGGATATTTAATTTCTCAAAATAAAAATATATGTATATTAGTATATACTATTATAAAAGGATCCATATATCCTACCAAAAAAAAGTGATATTTTTGAAAATGTTAGAAGTTAATAGCTATTTTTTTTTAATTATTTGCAAATGACCATCTTTTTCAGAAATTTAAAAATTTCTAGCTATTTTTCTTCTTCTTCACAAATCTTCAATTTTTCAATAAATAATACAATTTTTTTCTCTTCTCCCATCTCTATTATATCATTTCAATAAATATTTAACACAAGAAAACCAACTTGATACTAATGAACAAGCTCAAAATTTATAAACAGGTTCTGAACAAAACCCAAAAACATGAAGACCCAATACAAAAATCATGAACAAATTCGAAATTTTCTATTTAGATTGTGAATTTTCGTACTAGACATCGTTTTGAACCTTCTTGAAAAAACTAAAAAGAGTTCGAAATTGTTATTCGACAAGAACAAATAGTTTGAACTTCTTGGTCATTTTGCCAAAGAGGAAGACAAATTTTGTTATTACCATCTAACACTTATTAAAATTTGATCATCGGATGAATACCCCAAATATAACTAATATGGGAAAAAGAATCCATGATATCCATATGAAACTAGAGCTACCATCAATAGACTAGACCAAAATGAAACGAATGTAAAAGCCCAAAAAACTAATAATTGGCATTAGAGACACACATGCCTATTAACGTGAGAGAGATTTGCAAAGAAATATCTTAAATATTTGTTTAAATATTTTTTTGGATTGCCAATCTTTTTAGAGTCTTGATTATGTACTAATTGTACGATATATACAAAACGGTACATATTCATATTCTCCATTTCAAATGTCGGTACAATAACTAACAAGACACGAAAAACGGAAAAAGTACTAGAATTTTTTTTTTTTTTTTTTTTTTTTTTACATATGAGAAAACTCATATAAATAGTTCATAAAGTATCTTAAAATAAATATAATTTGTAAATCCATCATAGTTTAATATAATCGATATAAAAACCAGATTAAATCTTTGTTTCTAATATTTTTGTAAAGAAACATCTTCGTCTTTCCAAAAAGGAAATACTTGTCCTACTTATATATGAAAAAAAAAAAAAAAAAAAAAAAAAGTAAATTACTATATATTCCTGATAAAAATATCTAAACCGTCGATTGTACTATACAAAGAAAATAACATAGAAGTGTAACGAAAAGAAAAGGTAAAGAAAATGAAACAAAGTACAAAATCAAATCAAATAATTCTGGTGGGTCCCACCCAGAATCTCCCACCAACGAACTGGAAGTTGTTAAACTTTATTTCTTTTTCTTTCCGTTTCTTGACCCTTAAATACGGATTATATTAAATTTTTCAAAACTACAAATAAAATACGGATTATATTAAAAATTATTAAACTTTTCAAAACTAAAAATGAAAATAATAATAGTCATACAATCACGGGCATTATTTTACGGTTTATTTACTACAAGAATTATGAGTTTGTTTGTCTATAAACTAGAGTAGACAATGGCTATAACTTTTTTTTTTTAAATTAAATATCTTTCTCTTTTATTTATTTTTATTTATCTTCCTTATGAGATGATGATGAAAAATGTCATATTTTAATAAAATTAATTACGTTTTAGACACTTTGTCATCATTTTTTTTTTTCAAAATGAAACTTAACAATATATATATATATATATATATATATATATATATATATATATATATATATATATATATATATATATATATATATAAAAGAAATCTTACTATTTTTATAAATATAATCAATATAATAATAATATTTTTTTAAGACGTTTAAGTTTTTAAGCTTAAAGTACAACTAACTATTAATATAATAATATTATAATATATATCTTACAAATGATAATGTTATGGATACAAGCTTTAAAAACACATTTAAATTAGTATTTCTTTATTTTTAGGGATGGAATTAGTATTTTCATCAATTTTGACCCAACTTGTACTCCTAAAATATCTCTTCTCTGGTATCTGGTGCATTCGAAATCTGAAACACTTCTTTTCGATAAATCGTTTGAAATTTAAAAACTCATTCAAATTGGAGTTCCCTAATTTTTTTGCATAAAATATAGTTGTCTGGAGACTAATAAAAATCTTCATCTCCTTTGCCTCCATCGAATCCACTACCACAATATTTTTTGGTTTTGGCATTGTAATATTCGCCGCCGTCGCTTTGCGCGGACAAACGGCTAGTGTGTGTATATATATAGGGATATGGAATATACATTACAGTCCCACCTAAGCTTAGGTACTAAACCTCTAAAAAATATCGTTTTAACAATGCTAAATATGTCCGGTTTGGTTTCACTTGGTAAATATATCATCCTTCATAACATTTCTTTCTTTCATTATTGTTTTACCATCTTTGTTTTCTTTCCTCAATTATCGTTTATTACTTCACCCAAGTGAACATTACTAAACCCTAAACCTAAACCCTAAACCCTAAACCCTAAACCTAAACCATAATCCCTAAATCTAAACCCTAAACCCTAAACCTTAAACCGTAAACCCTAAACCTTAAAATTAAACCCTAAACCCTAAACCCTAAACCCTAAACCTTATTGTGTCGATCTTGAATTTACGTCTTGAAGTATTAACCGTAATCTTTATATAGGAAAATAATGTATTTTCAAGAGGTTTAGTACCTAAGTTTAGGTGGGGCTGTAATGTATATTCTCTTTTCCCTATATATATATATATATATATATATATATATATATATATATATATATATATATGTGTGTGTGTGTGTGTGTTTGTGTGTGTAAATTGTTTTCTTATTACAAAATATTGATGATTTAAAAGTGATTAAATGAATATTTTCGATAATGGATGAACAGAATTTTTGAATAAGGTTCAATTTGCGGATTTTATAAATAACATATATAATTATATATGATTAAAAGTTATATTAATTGATTTTCTAGAACGACTAATATATGCACCAGTAAACATAATTATTTAAAAATATATATTATAAGAATGTACACGACTGAAACTTTTGTGTTCACAAAATATATTATTATAATTGTATTATGTTCATTAAATTAGTATTTTTTGTGAAACATTTAACAAAGAAAAGTTATAACTTTCAACTACATTATTTTGGCCAAACATATTCGAAATGTTTTATTAGTTAATTAGTAAGAACATAATCTAATATGTATATTTGTTCCTTAACCATTAGGTTAAGATATTGATGGGGATTGATATTTCTTCATAGCCACTACTCAACAAAAAGAAATGATAGCTGATGAAAATATTTGTAAGTTTCCAAAAAGTTTACTGAATTTTGTTAAAATGATTTTCAAAAAGATACAATGTATTTGATTTTTTTATTATAATATATATGAAATAAATAATTTTGTGAAGTTCATAATTTGTATTTTAACATGAAATTGGAGTCATTTTGTGGCAAATATAATCTAGTCTAATATTCTAATAAATGAAACCTAAAAAATGATACGTGTCAGTTTATTAGAATATCTTTGTGACACATGGTATTTTTCTATGATTTTTATTATTTTCTTTTCTTTGTAACAAATCAAATTCAATTCAAAATTTGAAAATACAAAATTATATTCTAATAATATTATTATGTTTATTTTTACTTAACAAATTAATTCATAATTAATTACAATCAACAATATCTTAGTTTTTTTTTTATCTATGTAAAAATTCTAAATATAGGGACCCAGTTATAACCTATTTTGAGTGATATAAATACGTTTATATCTTCACTTCCAGTCCCCTACTCTCAACCTACCTTCCTCCCTCTCTAAATAGCAATTCCTTTTTGGTTACTTGGTGATATCTGCTTCTGTGTCTCCTCAAATTCTCATTCTATCGCCAGATTGTGAATTCATCTTCGTGTTGTTACGATCAATACTTCAAGTTTTCAATCTTTTCGAACACACAAAGCTTAGAAGTTTTCCAAATTCCCTCTCTCTCTACAACTTGCAGAGAAAATGCTGGAGAATTCAGATATGTTTGAAGCAAGTGGTTGCTTCGATCCCAATTCTGTAGCTCACCATCAACAAGTGCTTATTGATCATCAAGGTGACAGTTTCCCACAACCCCATGTCTCCAACTTCCACCAAATTTCCAATTTCTCCGCCATTGAAGCACCTGCAGATCAGCTTCATCACCAACATCTCATGAACATGGACATGGATCACCAGAACCACCAACAAATCAACTGGGCTCATAATCCTCATGATCAGATTCTTATCGGGAACGATAACAATTGTTTGCCTACACCAACACCACCAGATCTCCTCAATCTCTTCCAGTTACCCAGATGCTCTTCATCAATATGCTTTTCCAACCCGACCCATATCGATCAAACCTCGGGTCAAGTCATGTTCGATCCGCTATTACCTCACAATCTCCCTCCACAGCCTCCATTCTTCAGAGAGTTGCTGAATTCTCTCCCAAACGGGTTCAATTTGACTGGTTGTGGCTCCATTTTTGGCGAGATGGATATGGACAGAGGAGAACAGAATCAACTGTATCATGACGGAGATGCCGTTTTGGAGTTTGGTGGGGGAATAATTAATGGAAAAGGGAGAGAAAACAAAGATACAAAACATTTTGCGACTGAGAAACATAGAAGGCAACAATTGAATGGCAAGTTTGAGGCCTTGAAGGGATTAGTCCCAAATCCCACAAAGGTATGAGAATTTTGAGTCTGAGATGAATTTGATAACATTTACATTTTTTAATTCTGTTTTCTTGTTGAAGAAAAGGCTGATCGAGCATCGGTGGTCGGAGATGCCATTGAATACATCAACGAACTCAAGAGAACTGTCGAAGAACTGAAGATTTTGGTGGAGAGGAAGAGATGCAACAGAGGTAGGATGAAAAAGCACAAAACAGAAGACGATTCGACTTTAGATGTAGAGAGTATTTACACAAAGAGCAATGGTGGTGGCAGCGCCGGTGCCGGCGCCGGCGCCGGAGATCATGCTCATGATCAACAAACCTACAACGGCAATTCAACTTCTACAATGAGGAGCTCATGGCTACAGAGAAAATCCAAAAACACAGAGATCGATGTTCGAATCATTGATGATGAAGTTACAATCAAATTGGTGCAACAAAAGAGGATCAACTGTTTGTTTCTTGTTTCAAAAGTTCTTCATGAGCTTCAACTGGATCTTCATCATGTCGCTGGTGGACTCATCGGTGATTTCTACAGCTATCTGTTCAATACCAAGGTACAACTTCTTTAAGCCATCGTATGCAATGTTGAGTTGTACATTACAACCCATTTGCTCAATTTTTCTGGGTATTTCTCCAAATAACAAATTATTTGGTGGATTCATGGAAAGTTTCTTGATTTTGAATGACATGTGCAGATTTGTGAAGGGTCCTCTGTTTATGCAAGTGCTATAGCCAATAAGCTAATTGAGGTGGTGGACAAACAATATGCAACTATCCCAGTCACTTCTAGCTACTAACACAAGGTACAACTATTTTTGCAGAAAGTACAATCCACCCAACAGAAAAAGCCAATTCCTCAAAGACACTTTTCCATTGTGTTTCTGCATTTGGGCATACAAGTTTATCTACTTTTATAAAACACTCTTTCAAATTGTGTTCATTACATTACATATAACTCTTTAAATAGTTTTGTTTTAAATAATATAATGGTAATTTTTTTTTTAATTTAATTTTGCAGATTTATGGTAGACCACATGGGCTTATGCTTATTTGCTTTGATACTAACTATTGGGGGAAGACATGAAGAGGGGGTAGAGAGGAGAGATATTGGGATTTTAAATTGACACTTAACTACATGAGTAACTTACCACAAATCAATTAACTAGAATAAAAGCAGGGGTAATTCTGGTATTTGGAATTAGACTTTTGGAAATTGCATGCCTAAAGGCAACCATTGGGGTTTGATTTGTTAATTTTATATTACATGAAAATGTTTGGTTTCTCTACAATACCTTTTTAATTTTGTATTGTTGATTTTGTTATTTCGTTCAAAACTACTATTTCTTTAAATTTGATGAAAAATGAACTAGAGAAAACAGAACAAATGTGGAAAACAGCTTACACAGTCTTCGCATAAGCTTTTCAACCAACCACCTATCTATCGATTTGAGTTATGATAGAAAACCGGAAATACGACTCAATTAATATAGGAATCATCTGATTTAGGATATACTGTAAATTCTATAGGTTTTATCTAATTAGAATACATAAATGTTCATAAATTAACTCTAAGTACTTGACTAAAGATCAAATGACTCAAATAATTAACTTATTTAATCATTTTCCAGGAATTAAAATTTCACAAATTCTTACCATTGCCATACATTTTTTTAGCGGATTCACTAAAAGCATTATTCACTACGATATGTCATATGGTCCTCTATATTTTAAGAGATTATTTTCCACTTACGCACCAAGTTTATTTGTAAATTTCTTTAAACCTAAGAATTCTTATTCTCAATATAAATTCTCATTTAGCAGTACTTCATTTTGAGTGGTTTGCTGGGATACACATATTTATAACATTAGGTGTGAAAAGTTAAATATAAAGTTCAATTTGAAAACTTTGAATCTATAAGAAAATATAAAAAATAATGAATTATTATAATAAAAATGTTTTTTATCTTTTAAATTTAAATAAATAATTTTAATAAATAAAAGAAACTAATGACCTTTAATTTTAGGAATTTTGAACTGAAAATATAAGTTTATTAATATCCAATTATTATTATATTTATTGTAATTATTATATTAAAATATTATATGGAATTCAATAAAAATAGAAAAACTCATAAAATAACATGTATGAAAAAAAGTAATTCAAAATAACCACAAAATGACATTTGTCAAATTGAATAAGAATACGACGACTAAAAAAAATCTTCATTTATTTAAAGAGAATTTCATAGTGCCCACTACATTTTGAAGCGGACCCTGCTAAATGTTATGTTATATTTAGAAACTTGGTTACATTTTTGTTATTATTTGGCAAATTATTAAGAGGTGTCAGGTGTGATTATTTTTATCGGCCTAAATTAACGCCAACATCTCTAAACTACTTAGCCCAAAAAAACACTAAAATTAACCTAATCAATTGTTTTGGACACTTTGCTGGACTAAGTAACAAAGTGATGCTTTTGAATCCGTAGGTAGGCATGCACAAACCGGTTTTTTTATGAATCGGACCGGTTCAAAAAACCGGTTCGGTTCTGGTCAACTTAGTCAAAACCGATTCACCCGAAAACCGGTTCAGTTCCAAACCGGTCCAGCCCCAAAATAATCCGAACATATGTAAACCGGTTCAAAAACCGGTTCAAGAGCGGTTCTCAACCCCCCCCCCCCCCCAACATTTAGAACCGAATTCAAAGTGGCGGAACAAGTAATAATGAGAGACATTTCTTGAAAATATTTTTTTAACTTTGCTTTCATCGATTTCATCATATTAGCAAACATTGTGCTCCTCATTTCAAACTCATTTATTTCCGCGCACATTAAAAAAATTGGTTTAAAACTAAACAACTTGTAGGATAATAAACCCCCGATAAATAAGTAGTTGCTTTTTTAAAAACATCAAGAATGTCCGTGACAAGTTTGATAGTATCCCAACTTGATTCCGGATAAGCCGTAACCTTATTACGGTCCGCGAGGTTGTCATGGAATATTTTTAAAGTATCTTTTTGACGTAAGGCACATTCAAACATTTTGCAAGTGGAGTTCCATCGAGTATTATTTTCCCAATTCGGACCTAAAAAGAGGGCATTCGCATTGACACAAAATTGCATATAATTATGATATCGAGCATTACTAGAACTAAAAATATCTTTTAGCATGTCTTTGAAACCATATTTTATAGTTTTAATGCTAGTTAGTCCATCTTGCACAACCAAATTAATGATATGTGCAACACATCGACTATGAAAAAAAAAACACCATCGCAAATTGGTTTATATTTTAGTTTTAGTTGTCCAACCGCGACGGTGTTGTTTGAAGCATTATCAAAAGATATAGAAAAAATCTTTTCTTCAAGTTTATAAGTTTTGATCACACAATCTAAAATTTTAAATAAATTTCTACCGGTGTGTGGGTACTCAAACAATTCAAACGTAATCGTACGCTTCATCATTACCCAATTAGTTGGATTAATCCAATGAGCGGTAACACAAAGGTACGCATCCGGTGAACCGTGAGGAGCCGTCCAAACATCACAAGTTAAATTCACACCAGTTTCTAAAGATTGAAATCCTAATATCAATTCATTTTTTGCAAGTTTCCACATTTCAATACAATCACGTCTAATAAAAGTACGACTCACATGGCAATATCGTGGTTGGAGAGTATCTTGGATGAGTGAAGTCAATCGTTTGTTGTCGAAGTGGTCAAAAGGCAAACATTCTTGAATCACGAACTTCGACATCCTATCCCGAACTTTAGCCAAATCATAACTCCACAATGTTGCATCATTCACCATTGTTGTTTGATTATGTCCCGGCACAAATTTCACCGCGGGGCATCTTTTGGTCATATGAGTTTTCAATGTCGACTTCCCATTTTCATTAAAAAAAACACCACATTTCTTGCATCGCGCTCTTTTTGTACCGTTCGACATTACACACAAATCATAGTTGCACCAAATATCCGGATTTCTATTTGTTTATTTGATGCTAACAACGGTAGGATTGTTTGATGAATCTCCAACACCAATGGAAGCTGAATTCATTGTTTGAATTAAGAGGGTTTTTTTGAACTAAGAGAGGTTTTTTGAGGAATGGTTAAGGTAAAGTGGAGACCTAAACATCTAAGACATATATATACTATAAGGAATGGTTAATATGGTCAAAAAAGAGCCAAAATCGGGTCCTTAACAGCCTCAAACGGCTATATAGCCGTTAGGAAAAGACAAAAAAACGGTAGCTCTCGAAAACCGGTTCAGCAAACCGGATCAAAAAAACTGGTTTCAAACCGGTCTCAAGGGTAAAAAGGACGAATTGGTCGAATCCGGTGGTTCAGTTCATATACGGTTCGGTTCTTAAGTGAACCAGTTCAGGCCTAAATCGGTTTCCGGTTCAGCAACCGGTTAGGTTCCTAAACCGGTTTTTTTGCACACCTATCCGTAGGAGCATATAACGGGCCAGAATTCAAAATGGGTATAAAAATGGATGACTTGTAAAAAAAAACACTGTGTTACATAGATCATCTCCACATAATGAACTAAAACCGTACTTAAGAATAATAATCATTTTTTTTTAGTTTCAGAGTTTTGCCCTAAAAGATTTTTTGGATTTTGATAGATTTAATCCTGTAATTTTGTAATTTATAAAAAAGGTTCATATAAAGTTTCTATTTTACAAAAACAGGCCATATATTTAAGTTTGACCTATAGAAAATAAATTACAAAAAATATCTTCTTAACTACAGAAAAGGTCCTCTTTTTCTTGTTTTTTTTTCTTAACAAAAACGATCCACATGTTTAACAAAAAACAAAAATTATCCATACCTAATAGAAAATTTGAAGATTAGGTCCACATCCCACTCCCCCTTGCATGCCCCCGTAATCTACTATAATGAAGGTTTTTTTGCTACATGTCTTCTTCTCTTTTATTTTGACACATGACATTTTCTAGAATTTTTAAATTTTCTATTTTTCACTTGTCATTTTATTGTATTTTTCATTTTATTAAATTAAAGTTCCACATTTAATATATAAGATAATATATATGTAAGGTATTTATTAGAAATGGTTTATATATATAATGTATTCAATACATTAAAGACTTATTAATTTTAATAATTCAAAAAAATTCTCATTTTTCTTATTAATTCAAAATTTTCAAATTGTTAAAATTTTAAAATTGATTTTTTTTAATAAACTCATGTAATACATGGATCTCACACCTAGTGTATTGTAATATTACACTTTTTGGTTTCCGACTTTCACTTTTTGGTTTCATACTTTGCTTCCCTGTATGACTTACAAATATTTGCATGTTTACTCCCTACACTTTTGTCGTTAACCAAGTTCAATCCCCAATAACTTACTAGCTTTTAATTTAAAAAAAGACAAAACTGCAAAATTGGTCCTTATGGTATTCAAAAATCTTTGAATAGGGTCCAAAACGTTTTCAACTTGCATGGATGGTCCAAAATCAAAAATTTCCTTTGGTTTTAGTCCCAAAATTATGAATATCCTGTGAATTTGGTCCATAAAGCACTTGTAATGACCATTTTGCCCTTCTAATTCCTTTTTTGTATTTTTTCATATTTATTTTTATTATGTTAATTGAAAATAAAATCTCTCTCTCTCTCTCTCTCTCTCTCTCTCTCTCTCTCTGATTTGGTCCCAACCCCATCTCCATTCATCGCACCTTCATTTTTCCGACAACACCACAACCACCACCGATTATCACCCTTGTCAATTTCAAAGACAAATTTGGGTTTACCAACAATTCTTTCTATAACACCCCTTTAATTTCACCAACAAGGCGTAATCTCTAATTAACAGATCATTAAATTCACAGGACTTTACCAATTCTCAACATCACCAATCAAGACCTGCTTTATTCCCTACAAAAACATCAACAGACTATCAATGTTTTCAACTCAAGATAACATAGTAATAGGTGATTCCAGGGCAGAATCATCAATTTCTGAACAAATCCTAGGTGGGGAAAATGAAATTGAAACATAAATGAAAGGGTAGAGTAAGGAGAAGGGGTGTAGATCAAATAAACAAATGACCAATGATCTAGAGTTTACCGGAGCTTCAATCGATGTCAAGTAAGATTTTAACGGTAAAGAAGTCCCAGGTAAGATTTTAATGGTGACAGAGCTTAGAAATGCTTCGTGTGGATCTGATCGTTAGCCTCCATGTCTTCCTTCACCACCTTAGTGATGAAGGCTTGGTTAGGGTTACAGAGATATGGAGAAGGAAGCAAAGAAGGAGCTAAAGGGCATGGTGGTGAATAAGGGGATTCCAGAGGGTGTTTGGGTATCAACAATGGAGTCATACTTACATATAATAGGCATTTTTGGGACAAAGACAACAATGGTTGTGTTTCTTGGACTTCTAGGGAGGTCACACGTCAGTGCTGCCGTAGCAATTAGGGTGGTTCAGAGATTGGTCGGTGATTGTGTAAACGGAGAAAGAGCTAGGATTAGGAATGCTTCGTGTGGATCAGGAATAATCGTTAGCCTTCATGCCTTCCTTCACCACCTTCGTCCATATCCACAGTACCAACCAGAGATCCATCTCCACTATGGACAGCAAATTGGGGGTGAGGGTCACCATCAATGGTGGCATCATTTAAGGATTGTCGGTTGAGAGAGAGAGAGAGAGAGAGAGAGAGAGGAGTTTATTTTATTTTCTATTTTTTTTATAATTATTTAAATATTAAAACAAATAAAAAAATGTAAAACATAATATTAAGAGCAAAATAATCCTTTCAATTTTTTCAGGACCAAAACCAAAGGAAATTCTTGATTTTGGATCATCCATGCAAGTTGAAAACTTTTTTGACTCTATCCAAAGATTTTTGAATACCACAGGGATCAATTTTACAGTTTTGTCTTAAAAAAAACAAATAAACATAGTAATGAAGAAAACACATCAAAAACTTTTCTTCATTATCATCGAAAACCCTAACGAAACAAAAAGTTGTTTAATAACTCATGAAGAATAATTAAACGATTATTGTTCTAAAATGTAAATTGGATGTCCTAGGTTGCTAAATAGCCACCATAACCCAAAAAAGAAATAAATCAATATGAACAAAACTTATTTTTGTCCTTTTTTTTAACAAACAAACACGTACATCAAAACAAAACCAGATTCTATTTTTTAGACAATGGTTGAAAAGCTAGAATAAAAGCTAGTTTTGGGTTTTCTTTTACCCTTTACAACAAGAAACAAAACCACATTCTAATTTCTACATAATAACTACAATCATCACTTTCTAACCTGTATCACTGATTTTTCCCTCCTTTATAATCCAGATATGAATACTTCCAAAAACTACAACCACACCAACAAAAAAATAACAATAATAATATACATGACAAACATGTTATCATTTAACAATAGTGAACGTAATCAAGATGAAAAAATCTTACAAAATTGGCGAAAACTATGCGTATATTGTTGAAGAAAATGTAAAATTTATTGAACTGCTAATCGTTGAAGATGATCTAAAAAGATTTCAAAGCTGACATCATCTGTAAAGAGAACATCTCCACCAGGTGTAGGAGGAGCTTCCGAATTATATGTAGCTGATGGATTTAGTTTTGCTAATAGAAAACGAGCCTGCATTAAATTAATTCCCAATTATATAAAAACAAATAACAAGTTTTACAGATTTCATAATAATAATAATAAATTAGTTGAGAGATTATGTAACCTGAGATCCATGCTGATCACAAATCACTAAACGGGGTACTGGAAATCTTTCCTTTACAATAGCATCAGCATCATCAAGTGGAGCTTGCAACAACTGAGCAAAAACCTGCAATTACAAATTTACAATTATACAAGAAATGACCTTTATACCCTTTTTTTTTTTTTTTTAAAAAAGAAAAAGAAAAGAGTGTACTTTGTGTTCAGGTTCATTTTGGTAGCCAGCTTTACGCCATTGAGCAATGGTGGATCCATGAAAGACAACAACAGTGAAATAAGAATCCAAAAGAAGGATTCTATCAGCAGCAATTGAAGCCACATCTAATAAAGCAGGTTCAGCTCCAGAATTAAAAGCATAAGAAATTAAAGAAGGCTGAATCATCACAACTGAATTTGCAACATTTTCTCTGTTCATAACCATTCTAAAATACGCTGTTTCATCCGGGCTGTTGTTGAAAACCTGTATAAACACCAAAAAACCTTAATTTCCGCAAAAAAAAAAAAAAAATAATGTTCCTGAAAAGTAAACGAAGAAAGAAAGTGACACCTGTACGAATTGAGACCTTCTCAAATTGAAGACAAATTGAGGAATGATTGATAAACGAGGAGAAAGGACAAAAGAAGATGGATTGTCTTTTTGATAGTCACCAAAACGTGAACATAAATGTATCAGTGTTTTATCCAGCCACCTTATGGGGTCAAACTCAGCCTATATATATAGTCAACACAAATATAAAAAATAAAATAAGTTAAATCAATTAAGACCTTTAGATATAATAAAGATTGTTACCTCTGTTTCCATTTTGAAAGAAACTAGACGCCCCATGACTACTGCAGCTGCTTCTTGGTCAAACCCAGCAACCAAATCCTACAAATGCAAAAAGTCAAGTTTGACTTTTCTTAATCAATAATAATAATAAATTAACAATTAAAGTAACTTATAGAATAAATGAATAATCATGCCTGTATATTTCCTGGACCTGTGACCCATCTTCTTGAAAGAGTGGTGGCTCTAAGTCTCATTTGTCCATTGCTATGTTGATAATAAGTCAAAAATTGGAAATAAAACTGATTATTTGCAGCTTGACTAATAACATCTGAGCTTTCTTTCTTCACAATATCAAAGATTAAACACAATGAAGTCGATTTATCAAGTCCACACATCTTCCATGCAGTAGTACCCCCTTGACCAATACTAGTATCAGAACATAAAGCACCTTTCTGCACGAAAAACAACAATCAGTCAACAAAAAGTCAACCAAAAGTCAACATTCTTTAAAACACTATATGAACCTTCTCAAGTGATGCACATGGACCAAGAATACCCTGGATTTTGATATCCTTTGAAAAGTTTACTTCAAATATACCACTGCAGAAAGTGAGAACTTTGTTACAATTTACAATTTACAAAAACAAGAAGTGATTGAGACAACATTAAGATATGAGATATCAATGTGTTAAGGATTGAAGAGATTAAATCAAACCTTACTTTGATGATAAACCCAAGTCAGTGTCACCCGATTGGAAAACACGCAATAAAGAATCTTTAAAAACTGAATGACCAAAGCTTTCTGCTAACACAACAAGTCCTCCAGTTTTTTCAACTGCAACTTTAAGCTCAGCTACTCCAACCTAGAAGAATAAACTGTTAGGTTAGGTCAACTTAGCTAGGTATTGAATCCATATGTAATCAAAGTGACAAGATTTTAGGGAAAAATGACCTGATCAAGAGCACAAGCAAAAACATCAAGAACATGTCCTTGATGTATAAGTTGCTTTGCAAGTCCTTCATATAACTTCACTGCTTTGTTGAAAAAAGGAGCAGCATCTTTATCTAGATCCTTGTGAGAACGAATAGGTTCAGATAAGGCTTTTGAAACAATCTGAAAGATAATGCAAAAGATTTTAGAATACAAAAGGCTTTTGATAGTTGATACAATCTTGAACATGTATATGCAATAATGAGTAACACAATTTGTAAGAGTCTGTGACTAGAATATACTCACAGAACCTGGCCCTTCAGTTGTGGGCCCACCCAAAAACGCCATTATTCTAGCCCCTGAACCAGGAACACATACTCCCAACAAATGAGCGGCTATGGTTAAAGCAGTGCCAGTGGACCTTGGTGCTCGTTGATCTGCAGGAACTGGCCATGGATCTTTTTGAAGCTCGTCTAATACCTGATATGGTATCAAGTTATAAGAGTATACAAAGATTAACGAGTGAACATGAAATTTACACAAAGGAGTACGGAGATGATACCGAATTTAGGGCGAATTCGCAATCTGCAGCTGGCAGTAAGAATCTGGAAATGCTTTCTTGAGAAAGTCCATCTCGAACTCCGGCAACAACTCCTGTAGCTGGTCTCGGTTTCTTTAGAAAGAAACCCATCTGCTCCAAAACCTGATCTTTAGTAATCTCTTTGGCCCCATTAAACACATAAACCTTGGGAACTCGTCCGAAAAACCCCAACTCATGAACACAAACATACCTCCCGAAAGTAATCAAACCGACAAGAGAATTCTCCGGAATCTCCCCAATCACCCTCGAAAGCCCTGATCTTAGAAACCCGATTTCCTCTTCGATCATACAAGTATCCACGACGAAGAAAAACACCTGAGGAATAGCTTGGGAAGCGGGTCTCTCGTTCTGGGGTTCGTATTCGATGGTGGTGTACTGAGGGAAGAGCTCCGCGGGGAGGTTATCATCGGAGATGGATTGGTAGTGGTGAGGAAAGTGATTGCGGTGGAGGCAGAAGGAACAGATCCAGATTTTGGTGGAGAAGTCGACGATGGAAAAAGGGTTGAGTACGGATCGGCAATTGCGGCAGCGGAGGGGGGAGTAAGGGAGGAGAGGGGTGGTGTTGGGTAAGGGTTTGATCGGAGTGTAGATGGCGGAAATTGGGATGACGCATTGAGCGGCTTCTTGTTTGGTGCCGGGAAGAACATTCCATGGCATCCGCACGGCGTCTTGGGTTTCCAAATCCAAGAACTCCGTCATCCTGTTGAATCAAAATTGGTTGATCAGTGTGAGAGAGCAGTGGACTTTGGTTTTCTCGATTTGGAAGCAGAGGTTCCTGTTAGGGGAAGAAGCGAGACCAAGGAGCCAACTTTCGGTAGATGACACTTTGTAATTAGCCAGCCATATGTTATGTTTATTTTACTTTTTTGAAATAACTGTAAATTTATTATAAGGACATTGAGTAATCTAAACAAATGAGTCGGTATTTTGAATAAAATAATTGTCTTTTAAAAATAATCATTTATTTTGGAATGGATCATTGTGGATTAAAGTTATTCGGTCCGGCCCATTCGGTATTGGGTTTCGGAGAAAATGACAGTGCATACATAAGACATTTCGGAATGCATACAAGAATATCTTAATATTTCAAACTTAATGGGCAAAGAGGAAATGTCATCTGATTCCAATGACAATGAGTTAAAGGTTTTACGTCATTATGTGAAAGTTCTCCGCTCCTTTACTTGTACTTGTTAAAATTTGTAATTATAACTACCAAAACTAGAGTTCGGAACGCAAAGAACGTTCCAAGAATAGTTCTGGAATGTTGTATTAATCGATAACATATGCCTTAGGTATGTAGTCTTTTAGTATTACTAAAGACCCAAACGATTAGAAAAGTAGTTACGTTTACAATAGCATGTGCATTAGGTAACTCCAAATTGATTTTTGTATTTCGGAATATGAAAATCATCTCCGAAAAAAGTCTGGAATACAACGATCACGTCTGAAATACAGTGAACTAGTTCAGAATGTTTAGAATCATACGTTCGGGAGCACCATGACCAATCCATGATTATCTTAAGTGTTATACTGAAAGTAATTTGTTTTTGTTTTTTGCAACATGACCACATTTTTAATGTTTCTCTTTCAATATCTTTGCAAAACTGGTAGGTGGTTAGATATTCATGTTGATGTAGAAGATGATCATTTTCTTCTAGATTACATATTCTGCAAATAAGTTGTCACACACCTTTAAAACCATTTAGAGGAAATGGTTTTTAGATTAAGGAGTAAGAGTTGACCTATGGGAAGAGGGAATTATGCCTTGTCACCGGCTTCCAGTTTGATGAATATCTTGTAGCCTCGGATTCTTGGCACACCTTTCGATTACGTGTGTTTCATACGGTTAAGATGACAAGTCAGTAAAATTGGAACATGTTATCTATGTATTTGACATTGATGAGTTTTCTAGGATACATTAAAAGTTAAAACAACAAAATTTGCACAACAGAAATCATAAAACTATTTTATGGGCACACGCAACTTAGAAATCTATGGCTTTTCTTATAATAGCAACACACTATGAAAACTATGAACTAACATATGTAAATCGAAAATCACAAAAGGATTATGTACATACCTTTGAGTATTATTGAATATAGTTAAGCTTCAGTCCTCAAAAGTTTCGTGGAAAACAAGCACCAATAATGTGGATGCTTCTAATAGCCCACACCTAATACTCTAAAGACCCTAAGGAACGATTTAAAGGAGAGAGAGAGAGAGAGAGAGAGAGAGAGAGAGAGAGAGAGAGAGAGGGAATTTTTTATTCTTGATCTTGAAAGGCTAGGGATGAAAATTCCTTACATAAGGGTCCTATTTATAGTTTTGGAAACCGTAATTTGAGTAATAAAATAATAATATT
Source organism: Lactuca saligna (assembly GCF_052625555.1). NCBI lineage: Eukaryota > Viridiplantae > Streptophyta > Magnoliopsida > Asterales > Asteraceae > Lactuca > Lactuca saligna. The sequence continues at coordinate 51,612,500 of NC_136420.1, read as the reverse complement.
TTAAGCCTATTCAAATCAGTTTCCTTATCAACTAAAAGAGACTTCCAGAACCCTTCTGGACCTCTCCTAAAACCGTCCACCATGAGGGTTTTAGAATGCCTTCCTTATTTAAAAATTAAACAATTATAATTTAACCCATGAACCTTTACTTAATTCTAATTAATCCAATAATAATTTCTAATTAATTTTGGTTGATTCTAAATTAATTATTAACCATTTCTAAATAATTTATTAATGTAACATCCCAAAAATTTACGATCCAAAAATTTCATTTTAATTTAATAATTATAAAACCATTTGTCTGAAAACATCATAGCACTAACTCATATCAAAACCAATGTATCCATAATCAAAACATGTCATGACAAAATAATATCAGAGTATAACTCCTATAGATCTCATTTGCGGAAATCCATAGATCTCATGTGCGGAAATCTTGGTGTAATGCGCTGCAGTCATGCCGACTCTTTTCCCTTTGAAGAGGAAGTACCTGAAACGAAAGCTAAAAACCGTAAGCACAAAGCTTAGTGAGTTCCCCCATTATACCACATACCATACGATAAACACACTATCAGGCATCTCTGGGTGTCTAGCCTACCCTGCTGAGCATATCCGGGTGCTCAACATACCCTTGTCAGGCATACCGGGGTGACCAACCTACCCTTGTCAAGCATATATGGATGCTCAACCTACCATGCCAGGCATATCTGGATGTCCGACCTACCTTCCGATTTATTTCAACCGGTTACGGGGACTATTTAAACCCTACCACTACCACATAATAACATAGCATAACATATTGTTAGGCATATCTAGGTGCCCGGCCTACCCTATAGTCTAACTCAACAGGCTATGAGGTCTAACCTACCCCTCCTACCACTATCACATAATACCATAACATACTAGCACATAAAGCATAACAGATAGTGTCATACCAGAGAATTATCACAAAGACAATCATCTCAACTATAATCAACTACCAGTGGATCGACATTGGTGCTTTCGACCCACTTCTATTGGAAGGTAACTCACCTCAATGTCGTGATGTAGTTGAACTGTCCTTGGTTCTAAATCAGCTATACTCAAACACCTACACATACAAGATTTCCTTTAATTAACCCTTTCATACTCATAACTCCCTTAAGGGTCAACTTTGGTCAAAGTCAAAGTCAAGGTCAACACCTTGGTTAAAGTCAACATTATGGTCAAAGTCAACATCCTAGGTTGACTCAACTCGCCGAGTTGGTCCATTAACTCGTCGAGTTCCATGAATCATGAACCTTGAAAATCGCGATCCAACTCATCGAGTTCTTCTTATCCTTAGAATCGATAGTTCTCCAATCAACTCGTCGAGTCATCCTTGAACTCATCGAGTTTTGCCCTTTACAGACTCGAAACACTTCGACCCAACTCGTCGAGTTCCTTTATGGACTCAACGAGTTCTTCAGTCTGTTAAGCCATCTTAATAGATTAAGCTCTTATCCTTTAGATCTAAGCCCCATACTTCATCTACATACTGAAAATGTCCTTTTAAGGGTAAAGTTTCCAACTTTACCCGTTAATAGCACTACTTAATAGGTTTAGCTCAAACCCTAATTCTATAAGACCTAGATCTTGATCTACAAGCCATAATACTCCAAACTAAAGCATAAAAATTTAGATCTAGACCCTAGACATCATATGAACATCTAAAGTCCCTGACTTTCCCTCCATGCATAGCCTTTTAGAGCTTTAAAGGCCAAAATGGCATCCTAAAGCTTGCATGTGACTTCCATGGCCATAAAGTTTGCACCTTTATGCCATGAACGTCCTTCAAGACCACATATATGAAAGAGTAATCACTTGGGACATCCAAGTCTCAAAAGCTAGCAAATCTTGGATCAAAACATGGAGAAATCACTCCAAAACTAGATCTAAACATTAAATATACAAGATAGGAGCTTTATACCTCCAATGAACCATAAATGGAGCTCAACTTTTGGATCTACTCTTCACCTTCATGTCCTTGCTCCTTCGTCAAGAACCCTCTTCTTCAAATTCACAAGAATGCACAAAATGGCTCAAATCACTCAAAAAAGAATTAGGGTTTCGTGGCTAGGGTTTGGGATGATGGAGGCTGCAAATGAGGCCAACCTTTGGAGGTTAAGGTGTTTAAATAGGGTGCTAAACCCTGAAAATTAGGGTTTCATTCTAGCAGCCCTACTCATCGAGCTGAGAGCATCAACTCGTCAAGTAGACTTTAAATCACGCGTCCAAATTCCATTCCTACTTGACGAGTTTGGGGCCTCCAACTCTTCGAGTTCCTATACAAAAATGAATAAATCGATTTAACATACATACTAGGAACCGGGCGTTACAATTAATCATATAATAATCTAAAAAATTATTTCCTTACTCCTCTAAAGATGTTCCTAGTTATTTCTAGTTATTGAAGGCATCCCAAAAAGGACTTTGATTTTATTCCATAAGATTATACCAATTTAGTTATGACCTTAAACACCTAGTCCAACAGTCTCACACTTGGATAAGTCAACAACTACAATTACAAGTATAGACCTTGAATAAACAACAAAGTGTGTTTTCCAGAGCCACTACCCAAACTCTGAATCATATTAGACATTGGCACTAAGATAAGTGATCAACCATTCCTTCGTTCTACAAGATGTCGTATGGACACAATACTTGTATATAAATCAATCTCATAGTCTAATATTATGTTTCCTGATTTCTAATTTATGATGACCTTATTAGACTACGAATTGAACACATCAATTTAGTCCAGGATGGGCCCAATATTATAATGTCAACATCAAATCACCGAGAGCCCCAAAGATATTGTTTTTTAATAGGCAAAAGGAAGAAATAAACTTTGACTACATAATTATAACCTTTGCTCATCATGTCATGCATGGAATTACATTTTATAACATCCAGTTATAGGTGCATTAATATAATACCAATGGAAAACAAACCCGTAACTTATGTATCTTTTCTTGAAGAATAGAAGATATAATCGTCTTATAATTACTCATGATAGAATCCATGAAGTAATCTATAAGCCCAAGTTTAACCAATACTTAAAATCCTTTATTTTAAGCACTCATGAGTATATCAACAATCTCTATGTTATGTCAAATTATTATGAACAATCTACTAAAACTCCATGACAGTCTTGAGTCATACTTGAATGCGGCGTTTTGGATAAATAAATACACAGGAAGTAAACATGCAAAAATGAAACACAATAATAAATAATTGAAGAAGGTAGTTAACATACTCATAAATATATCTTCATTATTTAGTCATGAAAAACGATTACAATTTATTTTCAACTAACTACTAAAATTAACATCATCTCTTAACCCAATGCTCCTAGCATGCTCGAAGTGCTTGACCTTGCTCAATCCCTTTGTAAAAGGATTTACATGAATATCCTCTGATGATACTCAATTCACCACAAGGTTGTCGTCTTTTACTCTATGTCGAACATAATGGTATTTTCTCATAATGTTCCTTGATCTCCCCAGATCCTTTGGTTCTTTAGTTAAAGCAACCGAACCCTCATAATCACATAAAATTTCTATGGGCTCTTCGATTGATGGAATAACTTTGAGATCACCAATGAAATTCTTCAGCCATGTCGCTTCCTTTGTTGCCTCGTTTTCTGCAATGTACTTTAAATCACAAGTAGAATCATCCACCATTTTCTGCTTAGAACTATTACAAGTTACCTCTCAACCATTCAGTAGGAAATACCTAGCCAGATTGAGAACAAAAGTTATTCCGATCAATTTGAAACCAAGCATCACTATAGCCACTCACTCTTAACTCGTCTTTTCCACCGAAAACTAAGAACATTTCTTTTATTCTCCATAAATACTTAAGAATGTTCTTTACTGCTGTCTAGTGGACTCCGCCAGGACTATCCTAATATCGACTAACCATGCTTAATTCACAAGACACATTAGGAAGAGTACACGTCATCGAATACATGATCGATCCAATAGCCAAAACATATTGGACTCGACTTATAATATCTGTTTCCTTATCACTAGTAGGACATTGAGTCTTACTCACTTTAACAATATGATATATGGGAAAATACCCCATACTGAAATGCTTTAATATTTTATCCAAGTATCTACCCACTTTAACCGTACGACGATCCAATAGCCGAAACACTTTATATTGAAACGCCCAGACATCCAAGTGGTTATACTCCCTCGGCTTCGATAGAATACAACTATCCAAATAGGACTCTAGAAGAGGATGATCAACATCCTCAACAAAATATATCCCCAATCACTTCCTTAACTCTACCAAACTACAGGAATGAGCAACCCCACCTAGACGGAAGGAAAATATTGAATCGTCTATCCAAATCCTAGACTCTCAATTGAATTGGGCAGTAAAAAGAAACTCTACACAGAGTTCTATGAAAATAACCTCTCGAATCCCCAAAGCATGGCACCATGCATGACTGACAAAAGTCACGAGGCCGGCCTCATCATAGAAAGACCGTGGGAGGAATGGCTCTAATAGTGTAGTCAAGCCTACATTACTAGCAACTTGCTAATCTAAGGACTACGGGATACTAATCTGCCTGGTCAGAAAATCCGAACCCCTCCTAATATAGGATGCCTGGTCAGAAAGGATATCTGGAAATGAAAAGAACAGATGTGTCGGCTAGTTATGATGAAACGGATCGACACACTATCTTCTGCTCATCATAGAACTTGAAGAAACGACAAAAAAAAGTTAGGAAAAGTTTAAATAAAAATGAAAAATGAAAAATCAGAAATATTTGTCCCTCGCGTGCAGATCAAGGAGCCTGTGTGAAAGAGTTATGATTTTTATAAAATCGTAAAAGTTATAAAATACAGGCTAAAACGAAATTCAGAATTATCCAAAATGACCAAACGGAAAGTTGTACTATACATCAAGATCTACATAAATATATAAGAGTTGTTGAAAACGGAGTTCGTATACGAGGGTTACGAATTTTCAAAGATTATAAAACATCCTTGCGTGCACCCGCGAGCAGTGCACGACATTCGCTCTGACTCCCCGATTGTGTCATCCCGATTTTTCACGGCCAGAAAAGACCGATTTTATTTATGCTTTGTAAAAATCAAAGTACTTCTTTTCATAAAAATGTTGCAGAATTTGTTCCCAGAAAAACATGTTAAATACGTTATCGTAGTTTATTCATTTTAAAACGTTTGGGATGTCATCGTCAATACAAAAACATAAGCATAAACAGAACTTACATTTATTTACACTAGTGATTTACATCTCTTTAATCTCTCAGTGTAATGTGACTTCATAACAACACCTGTGATATAAATAAAACTGAGTGGATCAGGTTGGGAAACCTGGTGAGTACATAGGGTTTTCAACCCACAATAATATAATTATTATGTTTAATCATCAAACAGTTAACCCAATTACCCATCCCCATTATCTTCTTTACTCTTAAGGGTTTTCCCTAAGAATCAGCTACTCCTCGTTAATTCATTCCTAAGGAATCAGCACGAAATCCATCGTTGCCAGGGTTTACTCAACGAACACTAAATCTATAACTGCCAGGGTCTGCTCAACATGCACTAAATCCATAGCTGCCAGGGCTATTTCGTTTATCGACAGTATCCACTTGTAATACGTGTCAATGGGCTTTTAGAGTACACTGGTAACGCATCGTTCACAACACCTACAGTTTGCGAGCATGCTAGTGTTCCACTAGACTGTCTAGAATAGTCCGTGGTTGTCATCCATACTCTGCTGAATGACGGGGCCATCATTTGGGAAAAAGGCTTCTCACATCGTCCACCTCTCACCCTCACCTCATGGTCTATTTCACCTCTCAAATTATCATCCAACTCATACTCCATCTATTACATCTACCCATGTTTTACCCAAACATTATCGTAGATATAAAATACATATACAGTTTAAATCATTTAAAACATGTATAAAATCGTTCATTCAGCATAGATAGCAATTATACAGATAATATTCACACATAGCACGTAATTTATATAAAATACTTCATATCTATGTGTAAGATGAAAGTAACTATGCACTCACTTGATAAGGTGGTGAGTCGGCACTCGGACAACACTTTGTTACTCTTAAAACAATTATCCCTTGACGTAACCTAGTATCATTACCACTAGAGTTTAGTCTAACACTTGACGAGCTAATTTAATAGTCTAGCTATTATTACTAATATATAAGCGTTAAACAATACTCATATAACCCATAATAATAGCCCAAATACTCCTTATAAGGTCCTAATAACATTACTATATTGAAACATAAGCTATACTAAAGATAGGATAGGTACAACTCACTTACAGCAGGTTTTCTTGAAAACCGGGCTTCACTAGAGCAGCGTTCCCGAGATGAAAAGCTCTTTTCTCAGGACTCTGGGAGCCTCGGGGCTTCCTTCGGGTGCTAGGGGGTTTACCTAGACTTTAGGAGGCTTAAGGGAGGTTAGAGAGAGTAACTAGAGAGAGAAAGAAGGGTTTGAAGGTGTGAGGAAGTGAGGGAACCCGACACCTCTATTTATAAGGGTGCTGACTGATGGACTCACCAAGTAGGAGGACCTACTCGCCGAGTTGGAGCATGTGGCAGCCTTCTGGTGGTGCCACGTCACCCCTTATCGCGTATCAGCCTTCAAACTTAGAAAAATCATAACTCTCGCATACAAGCTCCGTTTTCGATGTTCTTTTTTTCAAAGCGTAGGTAAAATCAAGATCTACAACTTTCATTTAGACTCTATCAGCTAATTCTCGACTGATCTCAAATTTAATAGTAGGAGGCGTTTAGACTGTTAAATAACCGCGAAGAATTCGTAACTCCTTCATACGAACTCCGTTTTCGTCTATCTTTTTACCGTTGAGTTCCTATATGAGATCTTCAACTCTCATTTAGGTTGCATAAGCCAAAAACCGCTTGAACTAAAATTCAAGTTTCGGGTCGTGCACTGCTAAGCCGAATCTTAGAAAAATCATAACTTCCTCATACGAAGTCAGATTTAGGCGTTCTTTTTATGGATGTTCTCGGTTTAACATATACTAAAAATTTGGTTTAGATTACTATGGATAAAAATTCATCTATCGTAAATTCACTATTTACGTCTCCCGGTGCCGTGCCGATTTTGCCGAAAAACTTCGACAAGCAATAACTTCTTCGTTATAACTCGGATTTCGGCGTTCTTTATATGTACGGAAACCTTGAGACATATTATAAAACTTGGTTAAGATTACTTATTCTAAATAATCTTTTGTCAGAAAGTCATTTTCGACCCCTATTATCTCTAAATTGACTAGCCCGGATCTACGGGCGTTACAATTATCTCCTTCTTAGGATGATTACGTCCCCAAATCATCAACAAAACAGGGCTCACATGATGACTCCATACACTATCTCTTCATCTTAAGTAATAACCGTAACTTTGATGTTTCTTCGAACGAGTATCTAACTCTAAGACTTCCTGACTGCAGGCAGTGCCCGATCTTGGACCCGCTCTCTATCTCATGTTAGACTTTCAGTCATGATCTTCATGTCACGATCTCGATCTTTATTGGAGAATCCTTCTTTAACAAAGTTGAGATAAGTTTCTTCCTTCGATTATCATAATAGATCGATGGGTCATGTTCCAATGACTTCTCATCGTATGATGCATTGCTTGGACTCAGGTCTTTTAGAGTCAAATTCCAAGACAAAATATGCCTTCTTTCAAGTTCTAATCACGTCTTAAAAGGTAGCATTTCTAGCAACCATCGTGATACTTCTACTGATCGCTTTGATTAATCCTTCCGGCTTAAGTCGAGTACTACATCGAACTTGGTTCTTTGAACCACGTAACATACTTATTGTAGTCGAACTCAATTCGATATGACCACTAGGATCATAATAACAATCATGTTCTTAGTCTTTACCGAAACAATGGTAACGACATATTTGAATAAAACGATATCAATTATTAGCTTCTCGGTAACCTTGTGACTTTCCCTGATCCAAGCGTGAGTCCTGTACTTCCGGTAGTATATGCATCTACTACCTTTCACAACTACTCATACTCGTCCCAAGTATTGTCTCGCAGTTTTCCAAGTCACCATATAGTAAAATCACATAACAATTTAACACATCAGATAACAAAACGAAGGCTTTATTATTTCTTGAAACTATTACATAGGTGTTCAAGTTCACCCTAGACTATGCTTCTAATAGGCTACATCATACGATACTATGGCTACTGCATAACTTGATCTTCGGATATGAAGTCTTCATCCTTGATTCCTCGTGTGATTTTCTGCTTCGTCGAGGATCATGTGAAATGCCCTTGGCCTTGGTGGCATTTCTTGTCTTGCTGCTTTATTTTTCCTCGGGCAGTCTCTTGATAAATGTCCTTCTTTGTTACATCCATAGCACACCTTACTCTTAGACGTGAACTTGCTGGCGTAATGCCCTATCCTTCCACATTTGTAGCAAGTCACCTTCTCATTGTATCCCTCATAATGCTTTAGCAGTACATTTGGCGTTGTTGCTCTCATTGGACAATCTTGCTTGAAGTGTCCCTCTGCACTACACTTAAGGCAAACTTCCCCCTTGGTTGAGCATTTATGTGCATTATGACCAATCTTCCTACATTTGAAGCAGGTCACTTCCTTAGGGCATCTCCTGTTACACCATTTTGCTTCACCTCTAGACTGTGAAAATAAGTTTTTCCTGTTAGACCTTGAAGATCCTTCAAATTTCCTCTTCTTCCCAGCTTCAACCTTGTTGGCGATCCTATCGTTGATCTTTTCTTCGACAGACTTAGCAACCCAGATGGTTGCCTCAAGAGCGGGTGCCTGGCGTACTGGCATAGTAAGTTCATCCTTACTTTGTTGAATTAAGCACCTTGTTTCTCTCATATGTTGATCCAACATCATCTGCACCATTGCCTGTACTCCTTCCATCGTGATTGGCTCGGGTGCAACTGCTACTTTTGGTGTACGCTCAATCACTTGTGGCTTAGGCTGCGGGTTACTATCTCCGAATCCACTTTGAGTGTTCATCATGTCGATATATACATCTAATTTAGATGTCCGGTGTAGAGTGACGAGAATTTAGATAGAGAAGATTTTATTTACGATCGACGTGTAATTCTCCTTATCTCTCCGAAAAATTACATGCCAGTTCTAATACCATAATTAAACGTTTAGAAACCTGAACACATAAAGTTTCCAGATCCAGTCAGCAACAGACCATAGATCCGTTCATATAATGCATATAATAAAACATTTAGCACATAAAAGCATGTTAGGCATTTTCCCTAAATAAGCTAGTGCTTGTGTCTATTTAGGTTTACTACATAAAATATATTAGACACATTCCTCACGATCATCGCTTAGCATTCTAAGTTTAAGTCTAGAAATAAATCCATATTCCTAGTTCGCTTAACTAATGCTATGATACCAACTGTGACATCCCCATTTTTCACGGCCAGAAAAGACCGATTTTGTTTATGCTTTGTAAAAATCAGAGTACTTTTTTTCATAAAAATGTTGTGGAATTTGTTCGCAGAAAAACATGTTAAATACGTTATCAATACATTTTAGAAGAAACATATTTTGTTCATTTTAAAACGTTAGGGATGTCATCGTCAATACAAAAACATAAGCATAAACAAAACTTACATTTATTTACACTAGTGATCTACATCTCTTTAATCTCTCAGTGTAATGTGACTTCATAATAACACCTGTGATATAAATAAACTGAGTGGGTCAGGTTGGGAAACCTGGTGAGTACATATGGTTTTCAACCCACAATAATATAATTATTATGTTTAATCATCAAACAGTTAACCTAATTACCCATCCCCATTATCTTCTTTAATCTTAAGGGTTTTCCCTAAGAATCAGCCACTCCTCGTTAATTCATCCCTAAGGATCATCCTAAGGAATCGACACGAAATCCATCGTTGCCAGGGTTTACTCAACGGGGACTAAATCTATAGCTGCCAGGGTCTGCTCAACAGGCACTAAATTCATAGCTGCCAAGGCTATTTCGTTTATCGACAATATCCACTCGCAATACATGTCAATGGGGTTTTAGAGTACACCGGTGAACACATCGTTCACAACACCTACATGTTGCGAGCCTGCTAGTGTTCCACTGGACTATCTAGAATAGTCCGTGGTTGTCATCCATACTCTGCTGAATGATGGAGCCATCATTTGGGAAAAAGGCTTCTCACATCGTCCACCTCTCACCCTCACCTCATGGTCTATTTCACCTCTCAACTCATCATCCAACTCATACTCCATCTATTACATCTACCCATGTTTTACCCAAACATTATTGTAGATATAAAATACATATACAATTTAAATCATTTAAAACATGTATAAAATCGTTCATTCAGCATAGATAGCAATTATACAGATAATATTCACACATAGCATGTAGTTTATATAAAATACTTCATATCTATGTGTAAGATGAAAGTAACTATGAACTCACTTGATAAGGTGGTGAGTCGGCACTTGGACAACACTTCGTTACTCTTAAAACAATTATCCCTTGACGAAACCTAGTATCATACCACTAGAGTTTAGTCTAACGCTTGACGAGACTAATTTAATAGTATAGCTGTTATTACTATTATATAAGCGTTAAACAATACTTATATAACCCATAATAATAGCCCAAATACTCCTTATAAGGTCCTAATAACATTACTATATTGAAACATAAGCTATACTAAAGATAAGATAGGTACAACTCACTTACAGCGGGTTTTCTCGAAAACCGAGCTTCGCTGGAGCAGCGTTCCCGAGCTGAAAGGCTCATTTCCCATTTACCCATGGGTACAGGTAAGGGTTCTAAATTCCCATAAGGTTTTTGATGTTGTGCCTTAACTCTCGCACATGTCACACACTCGGCCACATACTTTGCAACATCGAGCTTCATCGTTGGCTACCACTAATAGAGTTTTAAGTCCCTATACATTTTAGTGTTACGGGGATGAATCGAGTATTCCATCAGAAGGTCTCTTATTCATCTCATCTTAGGTACCCAAATCCAATCTTGGAATACCTTCAGTCCTCGACTGTTTGTATTGAACACTAACGTTTTGCCCAAACGTTCTTCCTTCCGGTCATTCTTCTTTAAAGCTTCTTCTTGGGCTTTCCTGATACTTTCCACAATTGTCGAGATGACTTCAATTCTCAACGATCTTGGCCTTTTCCTTTCAAGATTGACTTTCCGACTGAGAGCATCAGCAACAACATTTGCTTTACCTGGGTGGTAAAGTATCTCACAGTCATAGTCCTTGAGTAGTTCTAGCCAGTGTTGTTGCCTCATGTTCCACTCCTTCTGATTAAAGATATACTAGAGACTCTTATGATCAGTGAACAACTTGCACTTCGTGCCGTAGAGATAATTCCTCCATATCTTTAGAGCAAAAACTACCACTGCCAACTCCAGATCATGAGTGGGGTAGTTCTTTTCATGCTCTTTCAATTGTCGAGATGTGTATGCTATCACCTTTTCTCTTTGGGTCAGAACATAACCTAACCCGAATCCAGAAGCATCACTATAAACCGCGAAATCTTCGACTTCATCGGGTAGAGAAAGTATCGGTGCTTCACATAACTTCTTCTTTAGTTTCTCGAATGCCTCATCATGTTTCTCACTCCACGTATATGTAGCTCCTTTGTGAGTCAAAGCTTTCAATGGAGCAGCTATCGAAGAAAAGCCTTGGATAAATCGTCGGTAATATCCGGCTAATCCTAGAAAGTTTCGAATCTCCGTGGGACTCTTTGGACATTCCCACTTCATTACAACTTCGATTTTTGCTGGGTCAACCATTATCCCTTCTTGGTTAACCACATGACCCAAGAATTGGACTTCTCGGATCCAAAAATCACACTTGGAGAACTTAGCGTAAAGCTTCTCCTTCTTTAACACTTCCAACACTTCTCGTAGATGCTTTCCATGCTCCTCGTGGCTTTTCGAGTAGATCAGAATGTCGTAGATGAACACTATCACAGATTTATCGAGGAATGGTTTACAAACCCTATTCATCAAATCCATGAATGCTGCTGGAGCATTGGTTAGTCCAAACGACATAACCAAGAACTCATAGTGTCCATATCTCGTTATAAATGCAGTCTTCTCGATATCCCGATCTCTTACTTTCAGCTAATGATATCCCGACCTAAGATCGATCTTTGAGAAGTAGCTCGAACCTTGCATCTGATGGAATAGGTCATCAATCATCGACAATGGATACTTGTTCTTCACCGTTGCCTTGTTCAGCTCTCGGTAGTCTATACACATTCTCATGCTTCCGTCCTTCTTCTTCATGAATAGAACCGGAGCTCCCCATGGTGATGAACTAGTTCGAATGAAATCGTTGTCCAACAACTCCTGAAGTTGCGTCATAAGCTCCTTCATCTCCGTCGGTGCTAATCGGTAACAAATCTATACGAAACTCCACTTGCCTATCGGGTGGTAATCCGGGAAGATCTTGGGGAAAGACTTCCGGATAATCACACACAACCGGTATATTCTGCACCTCTTTCTTCTCCTTCTTAGCATCGATTACGAATGCCAAGTATGATGCACATCCCTTGGACAAACATTTCCTGGCTTTCATCAGGGAGATGATTCCAGAATTCACTCTGCATTTGTCCCCATACACCATAAATGATTCCTTTCCGGGTGGGTTTATCCTAACTATCTTCTTTCGGCATAATATCTCGGCATCATTGGTGCTAAGCCAATCCATACCCAAAACGATGTCGAAACCGTTTAACTCTATGAGTACCAGCTCCTCATGGAATTCGTTTCCGTTTAGGTCGATGACTATGTTCTTAATACGATTACTAACAGGTACAAATTTGCCACTGGCAACTTCTACAATCAGGGCATTATCAAGTTTTTCTACAGGCAATGCTAATTTCTCACCAAATTTATGCGACACAAAAGATTAGTTGGCTCCGGAATCAAATAGTATATTTGCAGGCAAACCATTTACAAGAAAGGTACCTGAAGCGACATCTGCTGCCTCCTTTGCAGCCTCGAGCGTCATCTGGAAGGCTCTCGCCTTCGGCTTCGGTGGTATGTTGGGCCTTCTCGCATCTTTCTTCTTTGGGAAATCCTTAGCAATATGCCCTTCTTCACGGCACTCGTAGCACACCCTCTTGTTGGTGGTGCACTCATTGGCATAGTGCTCCGTTTTCCCACACTTGTAGCAGGTTACTTCCTCGCCACATTTTCCAGAGTGCTTCTTCTTGCACTTCTCGCACCATTTAAATTCATTTCCTCCTCCCCCGAACTTCTTTGAACGAAACTTGCTCTTCTTTTTGTTGGGTTTAGCATACCCTTCAAATTTCCTCTTCTCACCAACCTCGACTTTGCTGGCAGCTCTTCCCTTAATCATATCATCCACAGACTTGGCAGCCCAGATAGATGCCTCCAGAGTAGGTGCCTGACGCACTGGCACCGCGTACTCCCATGGGAGTCCCTTTGCGTACTTATCGATTTTCGTCAGCTCATCCGGAATAAGACGCAAGGCAAACTCTATCTTTTCTGTGAAGTTGTTTGTGTATTCATCGATTAACATGTTTCCCTTCTTCAGGGTTAGAAACTGGTTCTCTAACTCGAGCAGGTTTTGAGTTGAGCAGTACTTTTGTTTGAATTGCACCAAAAATTCTGCCCATGTCAACTGCATGGGCTTGTTGGGGCTTAAAGTCTTCCCCAAGGTATTCCACCAACGTACAACGCCTCCTCGAAACTGACGCACTGCAAACGTGGTCTGTAGTTTTCCTTTGCAACCGTACGTCATGAAAGCTAACTCCATCTGCGAGATCCAATCCATGACCTTGATCGGATCTTCCTTTCCCGTGAAAGTTGATGATTTGCAAATCAGAAAATCCTTATACTTGCATCCATTCCTCTCAACTTCATCACGTTGGTTGTTTTGTTGAACTATTGGTGAGTTGGCTTGACCAACAGTCCCATTGTAGTTTCCCTCCTCAGTCTGCCCTTCGTTCAACTCGGGCTGTTTGATCTAAATAGTCGATTCCTCTCGATTTTGCTGAATCAAACGTCTGGTTTCCTCCATTTGACGATCTAACATCGCCTGGATCATTGCTTGCACTCCAGCCATTGTTATTGGCTCAAGAGCGACTTCCACAACCGGTATTTGCTCAATCACTGGGGGTTGATTTCTGTTCCCATTTGCATTGATGTTTCCACTACGGGTCCTTTCCATCTTGATCTATACACCGAATAAGGTGAATTTAGATCTTAATTTAGGACTGATGTTCAAATCATCCTTATCTCTCCGAAAGGTTTACATGCTAGTTCTAATATCGTAGTTGTACGTTTAGAATCCTAAACACATAAGGTTTCCAGATCCGGTCGGCAACAGACCATAGATCCGAACAATTAACAACATATCAGGCACAAAGCATTTAGCACATAAAAGCATTTTAGGCATAGTTCCTAAAATAAGCTAGTGCTCACACCTCACAATCATCGCTTAGCATTCTTAGTCTAAGTCTAGAAATCCTACAAATTCCTAGTTCGCTTAAACTAATGATTTGATACCAACTGTGACATCCCCAAAATCACGGCCAGAAAAGATCAGTTTTGTTTATACTTTATTTCAAAATCAGAGTAATCTTTTAATAAAAGAGTTGCGGAATTTATCCCAAAACAATACTATGATAAACATTTATCAAAAGCATTTCCTTAGAAATGTATTTCATTAAAAAGACTCAGGATGTCATGTTCGATACAGTACATAAGTATAAAAAATACAACGTAGGCCTTACTACATTAATTGATATCTACAGGCCTATATCCGTAATCCCTCGTCCAAAACATCAAATCTATGCTCATGCGCCACTACATGTAATACAAGAAACTGAGTGGGTCAGGCTTGGGAGCCTGCTGAGCACATAGGGTTTTCAACCCACAATAAATAAGTTTATTAACTTTATCAAACCAAACAAACCCGATTACCCATTCCCGTTATCCTCACTTTACGTCCCTAAGACATCTAACACAAGGGACCTAGTCTAAGGACAATCATCGGGATGGACACTACTGCTAAGGGGATTCCTAATCAATAAATGTCCTTAAGGCAACCATGTGGGGGGGTGGAGTACATTTGGTGAGCACACAGTTCAAATAAACACACAGTTCGAATAAACACCTATAGGTTGCGAGCCTACTAGTGTTCCACTGGACTATCTAGAATAGTCCGTGGTTGTCATCTATACTCCGCTAGATGACTAGATCATCAATAACATCTATAATGAGGCCTCTCATTATTTCATTTTATCACACAAGAACTAATACATCTACCCATGTTTTACCCCAACATTTTTGTAGATATAAAATACATATACAGTTTAAATCATTGAAAACATGTATAATAATGTTCATCCAACATAGATAGCAAGTATTCAGGTAATATGCACACATAGCACGTAATTTATATAAAATACTTCATATCTACGTGTAAGCTGAAAGTAACTATGCACTCACCTGAAAAGGTGGTGATTCTGCACTCGGACAACGCTTCGATACTCTCAAAACAATTTTCCTTCGATAAAACCTAGTAGCAATACCACTAGGGTTTAGTCTAACGATAACCACGACAATTTAATTAGTCTGACTATTATTATTATTATTATTATTATTATTATTATTATTATTATTATATAAGCGTTAATAACACTCAATATAACTCATAATAATAGCACAAATAATTATTTTAAGGACCTAATAACATTCCTATAATTATTTGAAAGCTATATTAAAAAATTGCGTAAGCGTAGCACACTTACAACGAATTTTATCGAAAACCGAAACTTAATTAGAGCAGCGTTTCAAAACCGAAAGGCTCTTTTTCTCGGGACTCCGGGAGCCTCGGGGCTTCCCTCGGGAGCTAGGGGTTTTATCTAGGGCTTACGGGTGGTTGGGGAGCTAAAGAGAGAAAATATTTTAGAGAGAGAAGGAGAATGGTGTGGAAAATGAAGGTTGCCATCGCAGCTATTTATAGGCGCGAAGCCTCGGATTTACGATGGGCGTACCGAGGGTACGCTGGGCGTACTCCTAGGATATGGATGCCAACCGAAGCCAATTGTCTTACACTCATCTCGTAAGGATCAGAACGAAGTTATGCGGGGCGTAACTTCTTCGTACACGAGGCGTAATAGCGAGGGTGACACGTCAAGATCCGAAGCGAAGCCTTGGTCAGCAAGCAACGACTGAGATTTGGCCACGTCATCTCAATTTGCAATTTTCCTTTTCGACTTCTAAAAATCATAACTTTTGCATACGAGCTCCGTTTTCGACGTTCTTTATATCCACCCGAAGGTGGGAACGTACTCTACAACTTTCGTTTAGACTCCGTCGGCTAATTTTGACTCGATTTTAAATTTTATATTATTAATGGGTCGGGACAGGATTGGTCTGTTAAATCCTCATAACTTCTTCATCTGAAATCCATTTTCACCAATCTTTTTCTTGTTACGCTACTTTTGAAGAGACCTTCGATTCTCGTTTAGGTCGTGTCGGCTAAAAACCGCTTGATCTAATATTCGAATTTTAGGCTGTACACTTCTAATCCGAAACTTCGAAAAATCATAACTTCTTCATACGAAGTCAGATTTGGGCGTTCTTTTTATTGATGTTCTTAGTTTAACATGTTCTACGACTTTCGTTTAGATCGCTAAGGCTAAATCTCGTTCTATCGTAAATTCACAATTTTACGCTTCTCGGTATCGTGCCGATTCCGTCGCGAAACTTCAACGGGTCATAACTTCTTCGTTATAACTCGGATTTCGGCGTTCTTTATATCCCCGGAATCCTTGTTTCGACCGCTGCAACTTTATATAAAGATATTGGGCTTATCTCACACTTTATTTTTGACGCTTATTTTTATCTTTTATTTATTATACATTTATAATTAAATAATAAGCACATAAATACACATAATTCACATAATACTTAAATATTTCATCTTTATTACTTCAAAAAGAGTTACAATAGTTGACTTATACTATTACATTGACAAATATGCTTAGCCCTGAAACCCGGGCGTTACATGTTGTGTGTAAAGTATACTAAGTGTTTTAATCCTAACAAACTTAAATAAAAACAAACACACATAGGCAGTGTACCTATCGATAGTAGTTTAGTTTAAGCAAGTAGGGTATCAGACATAGGGAATGGTAAAAATTTAAGATTAATACTAACATTATCTAAATAAAACAATTAATTAGAATGGGGGGTTTTCTCTAGTTTTACAAGACTAGAAACTTAAGTAACTTCCTAAATACTTTAGCAAAAAGACAATTAACAACTAAAAGAGGAATGGAAGACAACTAGATTCAATCAAATTAAAGAGACTTCTGTTTAGATTCGATTCAATTATTCCTACGGTTGATTTCGTGGCAACTGCAATGGATTAATATGTCAATGGTTACCGATTTCTAATGTGATTAGGTTCATGTTCAGTATTATTAATCCTTTAGCAAACAAGTTAATTCAAATAATGGCCAGTTGATTAAACTAACAGGTTTCTTAGTGTTCAGTTCGAATCAAGTAAGACTTGTAATATTAGTTAAATAAATTGGTCATTCAATTAACTCATATGTAATTGGTCATCACACATGCTCACACATTAACTTACTTATTTTCTAGTTAACCCTAGGTTCATGTTCACCAAATTAGGCATATAATCTTGTTTTTACAATACCATAAGATTCAAGCAATCAAGAAGATGTTCATACAACTCAATATACTTGTTTATTTACAAAAAATAATTATCATTAACACATAAGGGTCTTTTAACGAGCTAAACAAGATAAATAACCAAATCAATATAATCCAAGCCACCTAACAAACCATATTCATAAGATCCTCTACATCTAAACAGAAGTATGGAGTTTAGCCCATAACTTCA
Organism: Lactuca saligna; assembly: GCF_052625555.1. Taxonomy (NCBI): domain Eukaryota; kingdom Viridiplantae; phylum Streptophyta; class Magnoliopsida; order Asterales; family Asteraceae; genus Lactuca; species Lactuca saligna. Next base: position 51,594,514 of record NC_136420.1, on the reverse strand, counting down.
GCAAATAACATCATAAACTCGAAATCTAATGTAATAAACATGATTCAAAACAAAAATTAAGAGAAAAGTAATAGTTTAATGCCTTTAATCTCTTCAATTCCAAGCTTCTATTTGAATTTCGAAAACCACAGCTTCTAAGAACCTCTCTGGCCTCCAAAATTCGTCCAACTCCTCCAGCAAAAGTTAGGGTTTGAATGAGAAACGATATATATATATATGTATATATATATATAGCTAGATTCAAATGTGGATTAACATCTATTGTGCGGACATGTGGACAATGCTATTCTGTGAGAATGACAAAGAAAATATGTTTGATAATATGAATACGTTGAACCTTACATAACTATTGTCATTATCACACATTCTCATTAATTAAATTGTCTGTAAGGTTATTATGGATTTTTTTTTAATTATTCTCATTCTGATAAAGTGTTGTTAGAATGTTTATTGAGTCGTATTACGTAAGAATGAAAATAAGTGAAAAATGATGCATGAGAATAAAAATGAATAAAAATTTAGTGAGAATGCATGAAAATGACAATAATTATGTGATGTTGAACGTATTCACATTACTAAACAATCTATTCTCTTAGGAATTGTCATAGAATAGCATCGTCTACACGTTCGCACAATAGTTGTCCATCCATATTATAACCTAGCCCTATATATATATATATATATATATATATATATATATATATATATATATATATATATATATTCCAAAAATCAACTCCAACTCGTCGAGTTTTTCTGTTAAATCGCGTATACGACAAGTCATTCTTGTATCGGGAATCTTCTAGGCAACTCGTCGAGTTAGTTGAATAAACTCAGACGAGTTCTTCTTCAAATTTGGTTTCTTTCTTCAAAATTCAATTTCCAAACTTCCAATCGCTAGATCTACTTCCTTTTTCATCCAAGCATGTGTCACACCCCCAAACCAGAATGGCGGAAACATTCGGGGGTGGGTGACTTCATGTAGTATCATAACAGTTGAATATTGTAAAGAAAGTAAACACAACCATCATATATATAGCAAAAACTTACATTGTTGCGTAATACATGTTTCAAAAGAATATTACAAATATGATGATTTAAAATGTTTTGATAATAGACGCCTTAGCGTTCCTTCTCCAAAAGTTGATGGTTACTTGTATTACTGATTCCCTGAGAAATACAAGTAGTTTTGAAAATGTATCAACAACTAAGTGGGTGAGTTCATAAGCGTTTTTTGTACTGAAATTTGTATGTCTTTTAGTAAAAATAAATGAACGTGTTTTCCAGAAAATCCAATATTTTCTTCCCGTAGTTTGAAAAAGTTCCAAAGGCTGGAGTGCAATAGTAATTTTCGTGCTCAAATGATGAAAGTGAATTTATATTCAAAATAATGTATTTACTGAATGCATTCAAGAGTCTCATAAATCAAACTTATTTAATACTTCCGTGTGAGTTTTATAACCATGCTATTGACCCAAGCTGCCTGTAACAATGTTCTTCATGCGTTGTAGTGTTATGACGTTTGTCACTCCAGACTTGCCGGTCTAACTGTAGCTAACAGTTTAGGTGCGGGATTATCAGTCCCGTATAGATCTAGTATCACACTCTCCCTCCAAGAGATTATGGTTTATAATACAGGGCTTGAAATGCATACTTAAGAGTACGTTGAAGTTGAATGTCTCACAACACTTAGTATTAATAGATATATGAAAGAAAAGTCTATATTTCATGTAGATAAGAGTATTTCATTCTCACAATGCTTACGTAAAGATGTAATGAATAACTTGTAAACTATACCCATTATATTTTTTCCGAAAGTGTGTACCATTTGGTGATAAAAACTCAATGTAATACTAACTTTGTATATAGTTTATACATTGATAGCGATGTTTGTTCAACATTTATAAAAATGTAGGTAGTGTATTTGAATCTATATAAAACGATGAGTTTTTCTTGTATTACACTTGTATTTCTCCCCCTAAAATATGAAAAGACGTGAAAAGAAGGTAGGGGTATGAACTCACCTGGAAAGTGTGACGATTCAGAGAAAACGAGCTTTTTCTCGGGCAGCACTTCGACTGGAAAGTGGTGAGATTCTCGGGAATCTCTGGGCTTTGGACCTTCGTCGGGGCTGGGGTATGAAACCGAGGTGTCGGGGTTGTCTCGGGACGCTAAACGGGGAGTAAAAGTGAGAGAGAAGAGAGAAATGGGCAAGGAAAGTCGGAGGTCTCGCATGGTATTTATAGGTGAGGAAACACTACCCTCGTACGCTGGGCGTACACCGAAGTACGCGAGGCGTACCCTCGTACGCGGGGAGTACGTCAGCGATGACGTCAAAGTCCTCGGTCTTCGAATGGGATGGCCGTAGAGTGGTAGGGGCGACGTGGTCGATCCGAGTCCGTGCATCGCGTACACTGGGCATACTCCAAAGTACACTGGGCGTACTCCTTCGGATAAGCCTCGAGGTGTGTGCCAAAAACTTCAAAAATGTGTAACTTTCTCATACGAGCTCCGTTATTGACATTCTTTATATCCACATGAAGATGAGAATATACTCTACAACTTTCATTTAGACTTTGTCGGCTAATTTTGAATTTATTTTTAATTATATTTTATTTAATAGGCCGGGACACGATAATTCCGTAAAAAATCCATAACTTCTATATCAGATGTCCGTTTTCGTCTGTCTTTTTACCATGGTACTACTATTGTAGAGACCTTCAACTCTCGTTTAGGTTGCGTTGGCTAAAAATCGCTCGATCTTTATTTCAAGTTTTTAGCTGTCTACCGCTGTTACGAAACTTAGAAAATTCGTAACTTCTTCATACCAAGTCAGATTTGGGCGTTCTTTTTATGCACGTTCATGGATTAACGTAATCTACGACTTTCGTTTAGATACCTAAGGCTAAAAAGCATTTTATTGAAACTTCACTTTTTACGTTTAGCAATGTTTTACCGGGTGTGTCGTGGATTTTCGATTGGTCATAACTTCTTCGTTATAACTTGGATTTGAGTGTTCTTTATATTTTTGGAAACCTTGGCACAATATCTAACACTTTATGCATCCCAATTTAGATTTTAAAACACTTCATTTTTTACGCTGATTTCTTTGATTCCAAATAGTTCATTACATTTGACTTTTTGAATGTTACATTGGTTTGAAAAATATCGGGTTGTCACAACATGTATTTAAGGCTGAAAATGAAATTTAAACACAATTAAACACCTTTTGTTGATAAATTAAGACAAAAAAGCAAAATGTATTATGATAATGTATGAATTATATGACTAAATATGTACGTATCATGCACGATGTGCATCCGGAAATCCCTTATAAATAGCAAGTTCATGATGATTGTTTCTCACACCTCAAACAAACCTCACACACACACGCACACACACAAACTCTCTCTCTCTCTCTCTATCTCTCTCTCTCTCTATCTCTCTTTCTCTCTCTTTCTCTCTCTCTCTCTCTCGATATTTGTACAAATTGACTCCCGAGCACCCCTCGAGTTCTGGATTACTGAACTCTACCCTACATCAATGGTTTCACATTTACAAGTGAGTTTACGGGCCCATTTTCTAAATCTTTTCGGTGGGGGGGGGGATACATGTTAAAATACAATCTATCCAAACCTTTTAGGTAATATTATGCCTAGTTGTTATACTGAATCACACTGATAGATAATATCACACTGAAAGCACATGATTTATACCCAAGACCAGGAAGACCAAGATGAATCTAGGGAACTCGAGAGTGTGAACCTTTTCGTGTTTTTGATAATAATTTATATGGTCATGTTTTAGTATGGTGGTGACACGTCATGGAACAGGGGGTTTAGGATCTGGATCTGGTTCGGGCATGGGCTCCAAACCGATTGATGATGGATTACACGAGTTCGTTGCATCAGAGATTACTAGAGTCATCCTTGATGCGACCACAATGATGCTCGGGTTAATCAAGGAGGGTATCATGGAGCTGATGAAGGATTGCTTTCGGATCTTCAGGGTCGATTTGGCTGCTAGCCAGTTGGGGGCCCATAAACTCTCAATCAAGGATTTCAGGGGCTGTGGGGCACCATATTTCATTGGGGTGAAAGACCCCGTCGCAGCCACGTGTTGGATAGCCGACATTAAGTGTTCTCAGATGAAGAGCTTCTGCTCCACGGGGTCGAAGGTCAGGTTCACCGTAGGATGTTTGAAGGAGCGAGCCCGAGATTGGTAGGATGAGTTCGCTATTCTTTGTGAGCCCCGACCATAGAGGCCATGACTTGACCAGATTTCGTGACCCGATTTCAAGTAATGTATGCATCGGCTGTTGAGGTGCAATAGTTAGCCACATAGTTTCTTGACATGAGGTAGACAACTAAGACTGTGGTGGAGATCACCACCAAGTTCAGAGAGAGGGCATTGTTGGTACCCCCAATATGCAACTGATGAGGAGATGAGGAAGACCTAATACCATGATATGCTGAGATCTGACATCTTGGAGTTTGTTAGTTTTTATGCCTGCTCGACTTTGGATGATATGATATCCAAGGCGTGGGAGCGAGAAATTGATCTAGAGCATACATGCAAGAGAAAGGCAGAGCCTGGCCAGACAGTTGGGGTTTCAGTGAAGAAACCTAAGGGTTTCGGCTCTAGATTGAATGGCCAGTAGGGCCGGAGCCGTTGTGGAAAATGCGGTAGGTCGCATGACGGGGTTGTAGAGTGGGTGGCTGCTACAAGTGCAGCAAGACAAGGCATTTTATCAAGTATTGTACTGCTTCTATCACCACCACATAAACACAAGATATGATTTACTTTCATTGCAATTAGAGGGGCCACAAGAAGGCTAACTCCCAGAGTCTAGCATCAGGAGGACTAGTAGAAGCACCTGCTCCAATGATCCTATGGATTACAAATAGCCACCACGGCAAGGCGGATGCGCCTTTTGTAAGGAGCAGGGCCTTTCAGCTGACTGCCGAGGAGGCACGTGCTGCACCAGATGTGGTGACGGGTATGTATTTTCTTCTTAATTCTTTATTTATGCTGATTTCTCTGCTTATATTTCTGTGTTTTGTTTTAGGATCGTTCCTTGTGAATGACATCTATGCTTTGATATTATTTGATTTGGGGGCTACCCTATTTTTCGTGCCTCTTGCGCTCAACAAGTGGTTTGTTGGAGCTCTGAGTGAGCTAGATCATCCGTTAGAGCTTGATATTGCAGATGATTGATCTGTCCGGGCATCGAGGGTTCATCGGGATTGTGTTATAGAGATGTTTTAATGAGCATTATCCAATTGACTTGGTTCCTATTCCTTTGCGTGGGAACAAGGTCATAGTAGAGATGTATTAGATGAGCCCCAATGCAATGGTGATTGATTATGAGCATTAGATGGTGCGTGTTAGGACCCTAAGTGGGTGAGAATTGGTGGTTCATGGAGAGGGCACTCATTGCAGGCCAGTCCTATGCTCAGCCGCTAGGGCCAAACACTATCTTCATCAAGATTGTTTTGGTTTTGTTGCCTATGTTATGGATACCCGGTAGAAGAGTAAGGCGTCGATTGATGATGTGCCAATTATGTGGGAGTACCCAAATGTGTTTATGAAGGATTTGATAGGAGTGCCTCCGGAGAGCCAAATGGAGTTCCATATTGACTTGGTTCCTAATGCAGCTCCGATAGCCAAAGCACCATATCGATTAGCTCCACCAGAGATGCAGGAGTTATCTACATAGCTGTATGAGATTTTAGAGAAAGGATTCATCTGACCGAGTAGTTCACCTTGGGGTGCCCCGATCTTGTTTGTGAAGAAGAAAGATAGGTCGCATCGGATGTGTATTGACTACCGGTAGCTGAATAAGCTAACGGTGAAGAACAGTCATCCACTCCCGAGGATTGATGATTTGTTTGACCAACTTCAGGGTGCATCTTGGTTTTCCAAGATTGATCTTCGTTTGGGTTACCATCAAATGAGGGTCAGAGAGGATGACGTGCAGAAGAAGACATTCCTGACTCGTTATGGTCATTACGAGTTCATGGTGATGCCCTTCGGGCTTACCAATGCTCCATCCATGTTCATGGACCTCATGAACCGTGTGTGCCAACTGATGTTGGATCGGTATGTGACTGTATTCAGCGATGACATCCTGGTCTATTCCAAGACCCAGGTGTTGCATGAGGAGAAATTGCGAGAGGTGTTTAAGACCATGAGGAGGGAGATACTGTATGTGAAGTTCTCCAATTGCGAGTTCTTTTTGCACGAGGTACAATTTATGGGACACCTTGTTAACCCGAATGGTATTCTGGTTGATCCGGCCAAGGTGGAGGCCGTAATGAGTTGGGAGGTTCCGAGGTCTCCATCTAAGATTCAGAGTTTCCTCGGGTTGGTAGGATATTATCAGAGATTCATTCAGGATTTCTCCAAGATAGCGGTTCCCCTGACCCGATTGACGAAGAAGATTGCCACTTTTCACTAGGGCCTGAGCAACAGGAAACGTTTGAGACCATGAGATGGAGATTGTGCGAGGCACCAATTCTGATCCTACCAGAGGGTATTGCGGATTTTGTGGTTTACTGTGACACGCCTATAATGGGATTGGGCACAATATTGATGTAGAGGGGTCATAGTATTGCTTATGCTTCGAGGCAGCTGAAGGCTCATGAGGCGAACTATCCGACTCATGATTTGGAGCTGGGGGTTGTGGTTTTCGACCTCAAGATTTGGAAATATTACCTCTATGGGGTCCGTTGTACTATTTACATAGATCACAAGAGCCCGAGGTACTTGATGGATCAGCCGAATCCGTATATGAGGCAACATCGGTGGTTGGATGTGGTGAAAGATTATGATTGTGAGATCCTTTACCATCCGAGGAAGGCCAATGTGGTTGCCGATGCTCTTAGCCACAAGGTGGTCACGGCTCTGATCATGGATATTTATTTGAGGATGAAAGTGATTACTCCGCTTTTGTAGTAGATTTGAGAGGAACAGGTTGAGGCTATGAAGGAAGATCACGAGAAAAGTGAGCGCATGGTAGGTTAAGTAGATTCCTTTGATTATGATAACTGAGGGTTATTAACTCTTCATCGAATAGTATGGGTTCCGTATTGGGGTGGTGTGCATCAGATTATGATGAAGGAGGCGCACAAATCGAGTTTCTCATTCATCCCGGGGAGAAGAAGATGTATAAAGATCTTCATCCTGATTATTGGTGGCCCTGCATGAAGCGAGATGTAGCTTGGTACGTGGAGAGGTGCTTGACTTGAAGGAAAGTCAAGGCTGAGCATAAACAACCTCACAGAAAGATGTATCCATTAGATATTCCTGTTTGAGAATGGGAGGAAATTACCATAGACTTCATTACGAAGTTGCCTCGGACTACACGGGGAGTGGAATCGATTTTGGTTATCGTGGATCGATTAACTAAGAGCGTGCATTTTAACCCGATTTAGGAGAGTATCTCTATGGAGAAGTTGGCTGAGGTATACATCAGGGTGATCGTAGCACAGCATGGGGTGCTAGTTTCTGTGGTTTATGATAGGGACATCCGATTTACTTCCACATTTTGGAAGAGGTTACACAACGAGTTAGGTACTCGTCTTCATTTCAGTATGACTTTCCACCCACAGACTGACGGTCAGAGTGAGCAGACTATTGAGACCTTGGGGGATATACTTTGGGCATATGTTTTGGATTTCGGTGGGAGTTAGCATATGTATCTCCCTTTGGTGGAGTTTTCATATAACAACTGTTATCACGCTAACATTGATCGACCTCCTTTTGAGATGCTCTATAGGAGGAAATGCAGGACCCCGATATGCTGGGGTGAGGTCAGTCAGCAAGTCATAGGGAGTATCGAGGTGGTACTCAAGACTACCGAATTGATTAAGCAGGTTCATAGTAGACTTTAGACAGATCAGAGTCATCATAAAAGCTATGTCGACAAGCGCCAATCGGACCTAGAGTTTCAGGTTGGGGATATGGTACTTCTGAAGGTGTCACCTTGGAAAGGTGTCATTTAATTCAGGAAGCGGGGCAAGCTAGGCCCCATGTATATCAGTCCTTTCAGGGTTATAGCCCTGGTGGGTAGGGTAGCGTATCAGTTGGATCTTCTGGAGGAACTTAGTCAGCTTCACAGTACTTTTCATGAATCGCAGCTACGTATATGTTTGACTGATGATTCCACAGTGGTTCCATTGGAGGACATTCAGGTGGATGACCGCCTGAACTACATTCAGAGACCAATAGTGATCCTCGACAGGAAGATAAATACCTTGAGGAACAAGGTGTTTGAGTTGGTTAAGGTGCAATGGCAGCACCAAAAGGGTTTAGAATGGACGTGGGAGTCAGAGGATGAGATGAGGGAGAATTACCTAGATTTATTTCTGGCAGCAGAATTCGAGGATGAAGTTTAATTCAAGTAGGGGATAACTATAGCACCCGAGTCGCTAGGTATGAGTTAATGATTCATTTTATTTAAATTAAAGTAAACATGTGATGAGGGACTCGTGAGTACGCTTGGCGTACTCCTTGCATTCGCTTCATCAGGAGATCCCCGACGTACGCTGGGCATACCCATGCGTACACTAGGCATAATCAAGCCAGTGAAAACCCTAATTTTTAGGGTTTGCATCCTATTTAAAGATCTTAAGTCCCTCAAGTCCTTTACCATCTCATCCTCCACTTCCCTTTTAGTGTCAATCTTGAACCCTAGCCTTCTTGAGTGCATCTTTGAGCTTACCTTGAGTGTTTTTGTTGTTTTGAAGAAGAAGGAGGTTTGGGAAGAAGCAAACGAGAAGGAGCTTGTAGATCCACAGTTTGTGCATCATTTCTAGCTTATTGAAGGTATAAACTTTGAACCTCGATCATTACAAGCTTAGATCTAGGTTTAGGGTAGAATATGTCATCTTTTGGTCCCATAGCTTGGTTTCTTGGAGTATGCGCAACTCCAAGCCATTTGAGTTGTCCTTTTGGACTCTTGGAAGTGTTTTAAGTCATAAAAATCAAATCTTGGTGGTTAAGAGTGAACCGTGCAAGTTTTAGTAACCATCCAAGTGAGTTAATGGACTTAATTCATGGTTTGAGCCCCATCCATGCATGCAAAAGCATAAAGTTTACAACTTTATGGCTTAAGACGTTACTTTGAGCTTGGATCTAAGTTTTGGACGTACATAATGAATGGATTAAGACATGAAATAAGAATGGGCTGACTGGCCAGTACGCTGGGCGTACTCTAGAGTACGTTGCACGTACTAGGTCAATGTCCCGACTCAGATGGGCATCAGCGTACATGGGGCGTATGAGCCGTGTACGCGGCGCGTATGCATTCTGTGGGCCTAGATGATTTTGGGCTCGATTAGTGTTGGGCTTTTGGAGTTGTTTTGATTGGGCCTTAGGCTTACTTGTTCTAAGAGGGCATTTTTGGGCCTAAGGCCATGTTAGGTGTTCTTTGGCCATATTGAGCCTTATAGTTGGGCTTGGATGCCTTTTTGGACTTTGTATGGATTTGGGCCTTAGAGGGAGGGAGGCTCAATGAGTCAAAGGTAAAGAAGCCCCTTTTGCCTTAAGTCAAGAACTAGGGTTCTTGATATTCATAATTTATTGCTATCAATAGAGAAAACTTAGATCCAAATAAGTTGCATGTGAACTTAAGGGTTAAGTTATTTCGCCTCATCATTTGAATTATAACCTATAAAACTATCAGCTTTTTGACGACCATGAGACAAGCTTGTCTTTGAAAAAAATGCTTTTAATGGAATAGAAGGTATATCTATTTTATCTTTCAAATATTTGATAATATTTAGTGAGTTTAAGAGTCTTTAAAAAAACAATAGAATTTCTATAATTAACTGCCGGTAAAAAATACGTTTTGAAATTCATGAGCTAGGCTTATTAAACATGTTCCATGTCTAAATAAACACGTTTAATACAATCTCAAAGATTTAGTTTTGATTAAATTTCAATATTGTAATTTAGGCAGTGGGATATGAAATGTTATTTTTGGAAGCCAGATATCAAGATGCAAAAATGCCAATATTTTTCACAAGCATTAACAGATAATTAGTTTTATGGAATTATTCAAGTGAAGGTTATACCATTTTTAGAGGATCATCAGTGGCTACCTATCCTATGACTTAAAAATTTGTTATATATATATATATATATATATATATATATATATATATATATATATATATATATATATATATATATACACACGGTTATAACCTGTGGAAACCACGGTTGTTATTTTTATAATCATTATATAGACAAAAAGTAAAATAAAATATCAACAGAAAAATAATGCGTAATTTTAATTGTAAGCAAACATGAAATAATATGAAGTTTTATAAATTACACCAATGTATTTCAAAGTACATTGGTATAAGTTGTAAAACTGTTTTAGTTTAAAAAAAAAAAACGGGGGGGGGGGGGGGGGGGGGGGAACTAGGGCTGCAAACGAACCAAACGAACACGAAGAAGGTCTTGTTCATGTTCGTTTGTTTAAGTTAGCCGAACAACAAACGAACACGAACGGATAAACGAACGAGATTTTCTTGTTCATGTTCGTTCGTTTAACAAAATACTTTGTTCATGTTCGTTCATTTATGTTCGTGAACATGCTAAACGAACATAAACGAACAAAGATAAAAAAAACACAATTGAACATATATGAACATAAACGAACATATAATATAGAAATATAATAAAAAATAATTGAATATAGATGAATATAAATAAACTTAAAGAATGAACATAAACGAACGTAAATGAACATCATAAACGAACGTTCACGAACATAAATGAACGAACGAGACCATTATTCATGTTCGTTCATTTAACTAAACGAACGATAATTTTTGTTCATGTTCGTTCATTTATTAAATAAACGAACATAAACGAACTTCCCGCCGAACAGTTCACGAACGGTTCGCCGAACGTTCAGTTCGTTTACAGCCCTAGGGACAACAATATACATGACATTGTTGTTATTAGCCAAAATAAGTATAATTTTATTGAAACAGTGAAAGGGGTAAAATGGTCATTTACTTTCTATGTGTATAAAAAAAATAGTTTCATGGGCAAAACAGAAAGAACATTATAGTTTCATAGGCAAAACAAAAAATAGCCTTGTAGTTTCATGAACAAACCAAAAATAACATTGTACTTTCTAAGGTTAAGACGTTATTTGTAAACTGAAAGTACAATTATGAGATTGTACTTAAAAGTACAATGCGTTAATAAGAATAATGAGTAACTAATGCATAAGCACTTGTTACTTTGACAAATACATAAGTGTGCAAATAATCAAGCAAATGGTAAAAGAAGTAATTATAAAGTGCTGGTAATCAACCCAAAAGTAGCATAAATTAAATAAGATGCATAAAGTATTATGTTGTTGTATATAAAAATATAAAATATGTTTTTTTTAATGTTCTTCTAATTTTTTCTTATTAGACATTGTACTTTGAAAACTCTAAATGTTGACTAATTTTGGAATTCACAGTTATTCATCTAATTTTAAATGTGTTCCTGTAATACCTTTTTTCTTTCAATAGCAACCTAAATTAAAGCAATGTAAACGTATATGATTTTTCGCTTAATAGCATCATACTTTCTATTTATGTCATATTATGTGTATGTTTGATGTAAATAAAAAGTACGTTGGTATAAATTGACTAATTTTGGAACTCATAATAACATAAAAAGATGAAAATATAGTCATTATTCTACACATACAAAGAACATGCCTTCATATTCTTATTTCTATGGAATTATAGCAGGGGAAGAAATAGAGATATAAGTAATATATCCCATATATAGAGCGCCTTCATAGTCTTGTTTTTAGCTTCAAAAATCTGCACAATAAACCTTTCATTACAGAGATTAGTCAAAATTAGAATGAAATAGTAGGATGTTAATCTTGTATAGTCCAGTTTCTACATCCTAAGTAGGATGCTAAACTGATGCTAAATTAAAAAAAATGAACTTATAAATAATTATCGTTTCCATATTTTGATAAACAAAATATGAAAAAGGTTTATTCACCTTGGTTTCTTGTAAGATTAATTACTGTTACACACTCATTTCAAACTACTCCTCTAAAGACAGTCAAGAGTTGGTGCTCTGTAACTTGCTTACCACCTGTTACCTTTAAAACGCATTAAATTAATAAACACATGAAATAAGGATACACGCCCCATAGTGTTAATGATAATCCTAAATAATTAACTTAAATTCCAAAGAGGTTAATCTAGATATATTCATTAACCATGAGTTGCACAACCATAATCCTTTCACTCCTGGACAAACCAAACTTCGATAAACAAAAAAAAAGTCAGAAATAATAAAACTTACTTAGTGGCAGAGCACGAAGCGAAGTTCTAGAGATGCGACCGAAATGTATATGTGTTCTTTGGGCTGCATAATGAAAAAAAGAAGTTGCACATGACTAAAATTCCTCACAGATTCAAAAAAGATCAAAAAATAAAATTCATTGTATTACTTTTAAAACCATGTTTTCCTCAAAAAAATTAAAAGAAAAGCCAATAGTATTCGCAAACCTTACATAAAATCACCAATTAATAAAAATATTAACCAACAAACCTTACATCAAATCACCGGTTAATAAAAATATCAACCAACTAAATGTCATCATCTCCCAATAAAAAATATCAACCGTATCTTAAAACATGTATCAAATTGATTCAGAAGAACACTCCAAATATGCTTATCAGAAATCAAACTAATGATATGTTGGGGATAGACCTATGATGCTACTTGATCCCTGCTATTCAAACATATTAAACATCGGTGGATTGGCATATGAATTAAGAATTGTAATTTGGCTAATACATAACATAAAAAGGAGGCCTGAAGATGCAGGTCCCCTTAAAAATTGTAATTCCATGGATGTCTTGCCATAACATATTCATTAAAACCTGAATGCAGAAAATGATACTTTACGGTCTTAATACTCATCGAATGAAACTGTATCAAAAGAATTCGGGAGAGTAGAAACAAAGAATTAGGATAATTAAAGCATCAAAATATGGATTAAATCCTCATATCATTTCTTTTGGTTTTCTTTCAACAAACCAAATCAAGATTAAATAGGAAAAATAACAAAAGAAAAGAAATAGAAAAGCAAAGAGAATGAGAGACAGTACATGTAGAGTTTGAATTTTATGAGACTAAATGTATATATGAAGCCAAGATAACGTATATTTAATTTTTAATAAGATTTAATTCCTAGTTTTTTGGAATTAGGTTGAATATATAGATAATTTCAAAGTAAAATTAGGAAACCGAATGAAATTGAAATCATAAGGCAATAAAATTGGCTTATCAATTGTTTAGACGGGATGAAAGAAAATGAAAGCTTAGAATCATGATAGGTGGCAAATACAGGGTCTAGGAAGATGTCATGTGGCACCTTAGAGAGGTTTTTGTTAGGAAGAGAGATTAGGAAGAGAAATTGATAGAAAATAATAATAATAATAATAATAATAATAATAAAATAATAAAATAATAATAATAATAATAATAATAATAATAATAATAATAATAATAATAATCTATCAATTTGCACAGTGATGATTTATAACATCAATTAAAGCCCTCATATGAAATTCATTGAATTTTATTTTGAGAGCCTTCAATTCCTCAACATTTCCATACCTAAAAGTAAGACGTCTTCTTTCTTATGAAAGTATTCATGGAGTTCAAATTATAAATATCCTTGGGCATCAGCTTTATGTAGGTGGGGTAGCCAAACTATGATAAAGTTAAGTGATGACAACTCAACAACTTTATCTTGTAGTTCTGAATACTAAGTTGTAGATTTATGTGATTCCCAATTGAATTTCTAACATAAAATTTCAGAAACTGAACTTGTTCTCGAACTTATTTAGAAATGGGGACTTGCTTCCTTGGATTCCGATTCCGAATTCTTTCTAAAAGATCGAAATGGAACTTCCAAAAAATGTTGTGGATTCTTTTGAATTGCCACCATCAGATTTCTGCAGCATTTTAAATAAGTGTCCCAAAGTCACTGATTTGATTGAAATATATTAGTTAATCAACTTGTTAGAAGTAACAAATGTGAATATGAAAGAAAATGAGAAACCTTATTTGGAGGATTTCCTCTTTGTAATTTTGGCCTCCTTTTAAAGAAAATATCAACATTGTACAAACCTGAAGTCAAGCATTGTTCAATTGAGATGAGGAATTTTATTCTTTAAGGAGATATTTGATATGCGATGTTATTAGATCCTAGAGTTTTTATGAAAGCATTCTGTCAAAACCTAACTTGTAGAACATAAACACCATACCTAGTTTTGAGGTGGAACTAAGGATAAATATTTCAATCAATGTGAACTTCTTGATATTGACCTGATAAAAACTTTTAATAAATCACGCTTATGCACTCTATTAGAACCAGAACCAAATCCTTGCTCCAAAAATAATTAAAAATAAATAGACATGTGTGTATGCGTGTTTTGGGTACCGGAGACAAAGAAATAAAGGGAAGACCTGATGTTGATTCATTGAGGCATTTTATCAAGCATTTGGCATGCATTGATGAAAATGCTAATCATACGAAGAGAACGAAATGGGTTGTAGTTATTTTTAAACCATTTATTATCTGCAACCTAACAACAATAAACGCCATAGCAACAAAAAACGATTAGAAAAATAGTGATCTGAAAACATGTAAACCTTATAAACATACCTTTAAGGAAGCCGTATGTGGGGTTCAGAAATCAACAATGAAGTTAGGAATCAAATCGCATTGTCTGATTCAAACCACAGTCACGGATTAAAAAAATAAAAGAAAAAAAATCTAAAAGTTCGACCTATACAATACAAAGTAGTATTATAGAAAACAAACCTAAACAAAATCCAAGAGAAACCCCCAAGAAATCAAACCTAATAAGTGTTATATTCTCCGTTATCGTCACTCCTCGATTGATTCTGCATATGCGTTGAGAGAGAGATTGTGGTGTCTCTGGATGGCGGCGACTACTACTGGTGGTAATTTCATGGTGGTCGTGGTGAAGAATAGTGGTGTTGGATGAGATTAACACTTTTCTTAGAGATAGAAAGAATGATAGTTGTAGATGGTGGATCTATAAGCCATCAGAGGGTTGGAAAATAAAATAAATGATGTGAAGTGCCGTTTTTGGATCCTTAAACCGATTGCAAGGATGGGAAGGTGGCTACAAACTTGACTGTAATTGGCATATGGAGGCAGACCATCGAGGCGGCCAAAAACATGGAACCCTTGCATATAGGCATATGTATATGAGAGAGATAAATGCTCAGTACGATTTCAAAAATGGCAAACGGGAATTTGAATTGAAAATATTGAATCCCAAAATTCATGGAATCAGTAAGGAAAGAGAGGAAGAAATCGTATAATCATGCTATAATCACGCATAGACAGAATCAATTTCAATTTTTGAGGGACGAATCTGGATGAAAGAATAGCGGGAAAAATAAATGATAAGATACTGCAGGAATGACACGTGGAAACAATGAGATCTATAAGGAGGACATATGGCATTTAAGGAGGTTTTTATTAAGCATGAAGAGATGAATATATATATATATATATATATATATATATATATAAAACAGATAATTAGTTTTATGGAATTATTCAAGTGAAGGTTATACCATTTTTAGAGGATCTTCATGGCTACCTATCCTATGACTTAAAAATTTGTCACATATATATATATATATTAAATTTTAATTAATGTATCAAGATGCATCTAAAATGCTCTATAAAACTTCCTCATCTAATTAGTTGTTTTTTCAAACATGTATTATATCCAAAATATCATAAATAAACAACAGTATAAATACAACTATGTATAATCTTTATCTTCTATACATAAAATACAAAAAAAATAATACATCATAGTTATAAAAATAAAAATGGATTGAAAATGTTATATAACTGATGTAAGAATTATATTTAATAAATGAATTGTCATTAAGTATTTTAATAGAAATAATTAGTTAATAAATATATAAAAAATATTTAGTACTAAAATATAATTAAGGAGGTAAAATAAAATTTGGTTAAACAATAAGGGGTTAAATGTACTAAGCATCAAACTATATTAACTATTCAAAATATATGGAGAGATCAATAAAAAAAACAAAAAGCATATGTTCTCGGATGGTAAAAAATGGTCAATAAAAAAATCAAATATTAGTAACGTATAAAATAAACTCCCATCAGAGATGCTTTTAAAGATTGATCGTTAATCGTATGGAAGTTGGATTATTGAGTAAGAAAATTCAATATTATGTTCACATATATAAAAATAATCGACCTTTAAGAAAGAACTCCAAGGTGCTAGTTAGAAATTTAACCGTTTATATAGAGGTATTACTTTCTGAATTATTTTAACGGAATAATTCATTAGGATCGAAAATGGTCACGATCAAAGGCACGGATAGAAATTACTCAAGCTAGCTTCTTAAGGTGAGCACATGTGAATTTTCTCTATGGGATGCATGTCATAATAATAATTTTTGATTGAATGAACTTTTTGAACGAGTAAGTTAGTGTAATCAAATATTAAGTATTTTGGGAATATTTTGTACAACTATTTTGTGTTTGACTTGCATTTAGCTTTTTAGCTTTGTTAACCATGTATAGTCTTCGTATTTACATTGCCTTTCCCTTTCTTTGTAATTAACTTTTCCTTTCAATAATAAACCATAGCCATTTCTTTGTCTCTGATTATTAGTTTACACCAATATAGTTACATAAATACCTTTACATATTACAATATCCTCAAGAAAGAAACATAAATAGTATTTCATGTTTTAAAAGGAGAGATTAATACATTACTCTCTCCAAGTAATATCCATTTCTCCCCAGTTATCTTCGGATTCGGATACCCCTAAGGCTTTCCACACTGCTTTGGAAGCATCAACAATATTATTAGGGCAAGGTGGTTGATAGTCATGTTCATCATCGCACCCCATAGTAGAGTCACACTCATCCACAACCATTGCCTTTACACTCCTCCCATTTCCATTGATGGTAATATACTTGTGGCACCTATCCCCTCCCTTGTACCATCCAGTTGACAGTGCAACAACGGGTGTGTCATCAGAGTGGTATTGCTCATCACACTCCGATGGACCACCACCATCACCTCCCTCTTGGAAACTGTTTATCGTCAGTGTTGCTTTAGTATTACTTGTTACTGGAGGCGAGCATGTATATGTGGTGTAAAACTTACCTTGGATACAACAGTCCGAGTTGTTATCACCATCACATTCTCCTGAAGGCGGTCCTCTTCCCCACATACCACCACTTGGTGTGCAAGTCCGAGCATTCATCTCCAATGAAGTTGTTGCCAGCAGAACCAAGACTAGAAGAAAACGGAAACTCTTCATTCTCTCTTTGATTGGGTGAATCCCTGTGTTTACAGTGCTATTGGATGAATATCATTGCAATGGGATTGTGCTGATATATATAGCGTTTTGCTTAACAAAAGGCAAGATATTAGTCAAACGTTTTTTTTTTCTTTAATTTTTCTTTTTGGAACTCACAGATGTTCTTCTATGGCAATAATTTTTTTTGGACATACACTTTTCTTTTTGTGAAAATCAAGTAATTTTGAGTGCCATTTCAACTGATGTGCAAACACACTATAAAATTGTCCACTATGGTGTGTGTAATGGTTTATACAGTGTTGGACATTCACTTTTCCTTTTAAGAAAATCAAGTAAATTTGAGTGCCACTTTAACTGATGCACTAACATACTATAAAATTGTCCATTATGGTGTTGTGTGTAATGGCCTAGCTGTTGGACATTCACTTTTCCTGTTAAGAAAATCAAGTAATTTTGACTGTCATTTCTACCGATGCGCTAACATAGTAAAATACTATAAAATTGTCCACTATGGTGTTGTGTGTAATGGCTTATTGAAGATCCAAATGTTCTCCTATAATTGGATTAGAAGTAGATCTAAATGAGATAGGAATGTTGAATTAGTTGGGATTGTTGGTTTGTAGATCCAAAAACTCGTTTGTAATGATGTTTTCATGCAACTAGCAGTCTTGCTGGTTTGTGTTTTTTAATAAAATTCTTCTTGCTCCCGCCCCCCGAAAAAAAAAAAAAAAAAAACAGTTTTGTCTCTGGTATGATGGTTGATTCTTAAGTATATATAAATTTGCAGTCTTGCTGGTTTGTAGATCCAAAAACTCGTATGATGGTATGTTGGTTTGTAGATCCAAAAACTCGTTTGTAATGATGTTTTCATGCAACTAGCAGTCTTGCTGGTTTGTGTTTTTTAATAAAATTCTTCTTGCTCCCCCCCCCCCCCCCCCCCGACAAAAAAAAAAAAACAGTTTTGTCTCTGGTATGATGGTTGATTCTTAAGTATATATAAATTTGCAGTTACTATTGGATTAACAGGGAAAAATGTTTTCCACTGATTTTGTAAAAAAAGTTCGTACTTTTACCAATCTAGCACTATATTTCTCTTGTATAATAACACACGGGTACAATATTGTTAATATATTTGATATTACTGCATAAATACATTATATTAATCATCCCTCCAAATAAACATAGCTTTGACAGCGGTATTACGTCTCAACACTTTGGTTCTTGCATCAAACTAAATGTACTAAGCACCCTTTCCCTTTTAATGGCAACATTGCCACATGGGGTGTTATTAATGCGGTTATTGATGAGTTTACTTTTTACAAGATATAGGTTTTTTGCCAACTGATCTTAATGAGAAGGATCATTGGCCAATACATGGATTCTATTACATAAGAGTTTCAGACTCATGTCATTCAGTCTTTGTGAGTTTACCTTTTGAAAAAGACGATCCTTGTGCTTTGCAATGAAAAGCATCTTGTCCAATTCATTACATCATGCGGGCCCAGGGAGAATGGCATATGGAGTTACCAATGGGTTAGAAAATCATTGCTTCTTGGAAAAAAAAAAGAAGTGAGACAAATAGTGTGAGGGAAGATGATGAGTTTATGATTATCGGATGTGATGGGATTTCGGATGTGGTGTCAAATCAAGAAGGTGTGGGTGTTGCGACTTCAGACGGGTGATAATGTTACTGCTATTGTGGTTTTGATTTGGTTAAATCGGGTCGAGTCTGTTACGAGTTCGGGGTGTGTTGTCTAATAGCATAAAGGGAATTAGAATGTGAAAATACATGATTTTTTATTATTGTGTTTGTGGTAAACTCTATTTGTAGGGATGCTTCATATGAGTTCGAAAAAGTACCCTAAAATTCTGTAGTGGAGTTGATCTTTTGATGAATGAATATCTTTATATGGGTTTGAATGGATAGTGGTGTTGATAAGTTTGGTGTGAACCTCTAGTCATTAGTATATATAGTTACATCAATACCTTTACAGATTACAATATCCACAAAAAAAAGAAACAGAAATATGTTTGATTTTTTAATAGGAGAGCTAGATTAACATGCATCACTCTGTCCAAGTAATATCCAAATCTCCCCAGTTATCCTCGGATACCCCTAAGGCCTTCCACACTGCTTTGGAAGCGTCAACAATATTATTAGGGCAAGGTGGTTGATAGTCATGATCACCATCGCACCCCATAGTAGAGTCACACTCATCCACAACCATTGCCTTTACACTCCTCCCATTTCCATTGATGGTAATATACTTGTGGCACCTATCCCCTCCCTTGTACCATCCGGTTGACAGCGCCACAACTGGTGTGTCATCAGAGTGGTATTGGTTGTCACACTCCGATGGACCACCACCATCACCTCCCTTTTGGAAACTGTTTATTGTCAGTGTTGCTTTAGTATCGCCTGTCACCGGAGGCGAGCATGTATACGTGGTGTAAAACTTACCTTGGACACAACAATCCGAGTTGTTCTCACGGTTGCATTCTCCTGGAGGCGGTTTTCTTCCCCGGATACCACCACTTGGTTTGCAAGTCTGAGCATTGATCTCCAATGAAGTTGTTGCCAGGAGAACCAAGAACAGAACAAAACAGAAATTCTTCATTGCCTTTTAGAATTTAGATGTTGCTAGTTACTCTTTACAATGCTGCTGGATGAGTAGCAAGGCAAATGGGTTGTGCTAATATAGCCTTTTGCTTAACAGAAAGCCAAGTTAACAGTCAACAATGATGTAGTTTTTTTCAAGTGACAGATGTTCCTCTACGGCAATAAAACATTCTTTGGATATTAACTTTCCCTTTTAAGAAATCCAAGTAATTATGAGTGCACAGACGTACTACAGTTTTGTCCATTATGGTGCATGTTGTGTCTAATTTTGTCTCATTGTTGATTTATAAATTATATCTAAAATTACAGCCACTATTCTTTTATTTGCGGAAAATATTTTACATTGATACTGTAAAAATAATAGTTTCAAACTTGTACTAATATAGCCGCATATTTGTCTTGTATACTACACATGCAGGTAAAAGCATGTTAGTATAATTGATACTCCATATTACTTAATTAGTACGTATCATTATTCATCATTCCACATAATTAATCATGACCTTATCATATTAAGTTTTAACGCTTTGGTTATTCATCACTATATATCAAGCTGTACGTATACATTTGGTACAAATATAGTAGAACAATTGACATTAAGAATCCTTTGGCTATTATTCCGCAATTAACCACACGTAGGATTCGATGAAAGTTGATACGTGCCGTTGACATGGTCCGGTTTACTAATCAATTTACAATATTTGAAAATTTGATTCCAACGTATGTTTTAAAAACTGTTTTGAACCGTCCGGTTGAACCGGTTGGACCGAGAACCATGGGAGAGAATGGTTCAACTATCACCGATTTTATGTGAATTTCTGAACCGGATTGAACGGTTGGTTTGTAGAAAAACTCGGTTGAACCGGTTAAAACGAATAAAAATACATGGAAAAGAACCATTTGCACAATAAACGTTGGTTATTTTTTTCAAATTTATTAGTTTTCTCTAAATAAAACATATGGTAGATGTTATAAAGTTTTTGATTCGTATATATATATCTAAAACTATATTTTGTTTTGGTATTATATTTTTTTTGTTATTACGTATATGGATTGATGTAAAACACTCAAACTTATATATATATATATATATATATATATATATATATATATATATATATATATATATATATATATATATATATATATGTATGTATGTATGTATGTATGTATGTATGTATGTATGTATGTATGTATGTATATGTATATATATAATGTTTGAACTTGTAAACGTCAAATTTAGTATGTATATATGAATGTTCGAATAGAAAAATATGAAAATTATAGCAACTGGTTAACCCGGCGGTCGAACCGGTTGAATTGAAACCGAACACCGTACCGGTTCTACTACAAAACCGGTTTTTTGACATTGATTCCAACTTCTTAGTTACCTTGTAATTATCTTTCTATCTCTATCATCTATGTTTGTGCTAGTGAATTCATATATTTGAGTGTCTTTAAATATCACGGTTCGATTCTAACTTTTTATACGAAAGTAGTGTAAAAACTTGTCCTGATACTATTTCACCTTACCTTACACCATTTTTTGCACTAAAACTATATCCCATAGCAAATTCCATTTTTTGGATTTATATAGATTGTCAAAAGTATCATTTGGATTATTAGCTTTCAATATATCTATTTACATTTTTTGTGTTATATAAGCTTAATAAAATATACCCAGCTACATTATTACTTCAAATTATTTTAATCTTTTAAAATGACAATTGATAAATAAAATAATTACATTCGAAATATAAGAATAAGTTGTGGATGAGTGTGACACAAATAAATTGTATTAATTTGTTTAATAACGACATTTGATATATAGTAGAATTGTGTCGGACTGAAGAACAAAATGGTTGCCAACGGATTGTTGTGGATTGCTAGAGTGGGAGTAGAGTTGATGGTGAATCTAAAAAGAAAAAATAAATAGAAATTAGAAAAGTACAAAATAATCTATTAAGGATAATATTCTCTTTTTATGTTCCGTAGGAAACGTATAGTTTTATAATAGAATATCAAAAAGATAGTCTAGATGCAAAAGAACAAAAAACATTAAATATATGAACAAATTACAAATGTAGCAATTTTGACCAAACGAATTAATATAGTTCAACTATATATATCCATGATACACTCAAAACCGTTAACTTATATATACATAGTTACATTGATCTACATTCCCACAACAAACTCTAACTTCACTAAATTTTGTTTAATGATTCAGATCCCTAATTTCAATCAAACAAATTCTTACTTAATACACATGTCTTGTTTGTTTTGTTTTTGAATTTCAGTATCAATATCCCAACTATCCACTGTGAAATTTAGGGATACCCTTCACGACATTATGTTCCGGTGTAATTCTAGATTTATTCAGATTTCATTAAACTGATTATGTTCAAATTTCAATATCAATTCCCAACCATCCATGTGTGAAGTTTTTGAATACCCTATAATACATTAAGTTCCATTGTAAGTTTTGATTAATTCATAATAATAAGCTATATTTGATTGAATAGGGATGTGGCTTTTCTCTATTTATATGAGTATTTCATGAGTTTTGATTGGATTTAAGTTGAAGGCTTGTGTTTGAAGGTAAAGAACACTTTCATGTTATTTTCTCTATAACGAATGAACTTAAGGGTAATTCATTAAAAATAGGCAATCAAGTTTTCTATTTTAAATGTGAATGGAAGTTTATATAATCAGACAATAAAACAATTAATTTAGGTTATAGAGATCATATATATCGTTGTTAAAAGTTGTATTCAAATCTTTATGGCTCATAATGAAAGGCTTGTTGTGTAGAGCATTTGATACGTTACCGTTGAATGTTAAATAATTTTTTTGAATTGGGCCTCAACATTTCGAAACCATTAGAAATTAAGGGATCTCACTAGGTTAATTGTTTTTACAAACACAATTAATATCTTTGAAATGAGTTTACACATGCTAGTTTGGTTGTTCTTGTTGCACACCTACTATCTTGTTTAGCCTACTCGACGTGATATTTAGAGTGAATATTGCTTCATTCACATCTATCTCATGGACTAATGCATTTGTATTCATCTTTTAATACATTGTAAACTATCCAGATAGTTTCAAAACCATACTCCCCTCCCCCTCCCCCGCGACAAAAAGATTCAACCCGAACATGAAATCAAAAAGTGTCACATAGACATTGGAAGTCACATGCAAAGCAAACTAAGATGAGTGGATCATATGTCAAAATGACCACTCCAAGTTCCATTTTCCTTCTACGCTATTTTTGATGGCCATGGCGGCTCCGAAACAACATCATACTTGAAAAATCGCTCCATGGAATTATTCTTTCCAGATTACAAGCTGCCACAATCTTCATATATGAATTAACAGGGCCGACTCTATGATTTTAAGGACCCTGTGCTAAGAAGAAAAATGAAGCCCCTAAATATAATTTTTTAATATATAAGGAAAACAAATTTTAAACGGTAATTTCGTTACGGAAAACTTAAAAGTAAATTAATTAATTAAAAAGGATCATATTGAATTTTATGTAAAGCTCAATGGCTAATTATGTAACTTCTTAAAACTGATTTGTTAAACATATTATGAGAGGTTGATTATGAAATATATAGTATAAAGAAATGGTCAAAAGTGTAACTTGAATTTAAAACATCAAAAAACTTTGAAAGAGGATAGAAGAAGCATTGCTTTAGAATAAAAGACATGCCTTTTCCAATTGTGCTACCTAAACTCTATGAAATATTTTTAATAAATTCATATAAATATTTAGTTTTTAAATATATAATTTAATTAAAACTCGGGCCCTATTTTTTCGGGGTCCTGCGAGGCTGCCCCTCTTGCCCCCTACCCCCCCACCCCCCTAAAAACCAGGCGCGTGAATTAATCATTTTTAAAGGATCTAAAACATTCCCATTGAAAAGCCTTTCAAATACCTAACCAAACCCTCACTAACAAAAGTAGCATCAACAGTTACTATGGGATGGGGTGTGCAAAAAAACCGTAAAACCGAACCGATCCGGCCAATCCAAAACCAGACAAACTGAAACCGAAACCAAAGAAACCAACTATTAATGGGTCGGTTACGGTTTGGATATTTCAATATCCACGGATACCCGAACCGAATCGTGATATATATATATATATATATATATATATATATATATATATATATATTACTTAATGTAAAAGTAATTAAATTAAATAAACTTAAAAAAATAAGAAACTGGATTATATATGTTTTCTCATCTAACATGCTTGTTTATGTCTATGGTATTGTTCTATTAGAACTTAGAACTTTAGATTTTTATCGCTTATATCTGCTTTATAAATTGTGTGTCTTTATGTTTTCTTATAAACTGTATGGTATATGTTTTTTTTCTTATAAACTGTATGGTATATGTTTTCTGTGTGCATATATTGGTATCCCTAAAATTGAGAAATTATTTTTATATTCATCGTGTTTTATAGTTAATTTTATTATTATAGTTATCATATAAATTCTAGTTATAGTTATTTTTATTATTATAGTTATCATAGAAATTCTAATATATAATTTGAACTTCAACAAGTTTTCTTACTTCCAAATTGACATATTGGTAGTTTGTATTTTTTATTATATTTTCGATTGGCTATATTTAATGGGTACCCGTAAACTCACCCGTGGTTACCCACCTTCAAACGGTTCGGTCCGGTTCCAGTTTTTACACAATTCGGTTCGGTTTCGGTTAGTGCACATTAGATATCCGGTCTGTGGTTACGGTTCACAATTTTATGAATATCCGAACCGAACCACTCCGTGAACACCCTTAACTATGCGAGAACCACATTAACTGTTTAATCCTCATACAACAAATGTAAATCGTTAATACCAGTTTTCGGGATTTTAAAACCTTAGAAGACAAATTTCCCAAGCGTTTGAGTAAAGAGAAATGGCCGTTTAGCACCTCTTTCCAAGAGATAGGAGAATCGCTCACTCACTGCTTAATAAGAAAGTGGAAACACATATTACTTTAGTAAAAAAAGAATCAATCATTAGTGATGCTCTCCCAAGAATCTTTTGCGAGAACAACAAAGAAAACAGGAAATACTGTTTTTGTAAGACAAGTATGAATCGATCGTGATATTCTACGGGAGAATCACACGCTTGCCGTAAAACCATTACTGAGAGTCTTTGTAAGCATGGTCAACTAGCTTTCGTTTTGTCTCCATCAATCTAGTACAATCTTCATCATGTTTTATGGTTAATTTTATTATTATAGTTATCATATAAATTCTAATGTATAATTTGAACTTTTTCTTACTTCCAAATCAACATATTGTTAGTTTTTCTTTTTTATTATATTTTCGATTTGTTATATTTAGTGGGTACCCGTAAACTGACCCGTGGTTACCACCTTTAAACGTATCGGTCAGGTTCCAGTTTTTACACACTTCGGTTTGATTTAGGTTAGTGCACATTAGATATCCGCTCTGTGGTTACGGTTCACAATTTTATGAACATCTGAACCGAACCGCTCCGTGAACACCCTTAACTATGGGAGAACCACATTAACTGTTTAATCCTCATACAACAAATGTAAATCGTTAAAACTAGTTTTCGGGATTTTAAACCCTTAGAAGACAAATTTCACAAGCGTTTGAGTAAAGAGAAATGGCCTTTTAGCACCTATTTCCTAGAGATAGGAGAATTGCTCCCTTACTGCTTAATAAGAAAGTGGAAACACATATTGGTTAAGTAAAAAAAGCATCAATCATTAGTGATGCTCTCCCAAGAATCTCTTGCGAGAACAACAAAGAAAACATGAAATACTATTTTTGTAAAACAAGCATGAATCGATCGTGATATTCTACGGAAGAATCACACGCTTACTGGAAAACCATTACAGTGGTTCCATTGGAGGACATTAAGGTGGATGACCGCCTGAACTACATTGAGAGAACAGTAGCGATCCTCGACAGGAAGATAAAGGCCTTGAGGAACAAGGTTTTTGAGTTGGTTAAGGTGCAATGGCAGCACCACAAGGGTTTAGAATGGACGTGGGAGCTGGAGGATGAGATGAGGCAGAATTACCCAGATTTATTTCTGGCAGAAGATTTCGAGGACAAAGTCTAATTCAAGTAGGGGAGAACTGTAGCACCCGAGTCACTAGGTATGAGTTAATGATTCATTTTATTTAAATTCAAGTAACATGTGATGAGGGACTCGTGAGTACGCTGGGTGTAAATTTGGCACACACTATAATATTGTCCACTATGGTGTGTGTAATGGTTTATACCGTGTTGGACATTCACATTTCCTTTTAAGAAAATCAAGTAAATTTGAGTGCCATTTTAACCGATGCACTAACATACTATAAATTGTCCATTATGGTGTTGTGTGTAATGGCCTAGCTGTTGGACATTCAGTTTTCCTGTTAAGAAAATCAAGTAATTTTGACTGTCATTTCTACTGAAGCGATAACATAGTAAAATACTATAAAATTGTCCACTATGGTGTTGTGTGTAATGGCTTATTGAAGATCCAAATGTTCTCCTATAATTGGATTAGAAGTAGATCTAAATGAGATAGGAATGTTGAATTAGTTAGGATTGTTGGTTTGTAGATCCGAAAACACGATTCGTAATGATGTTTTCATGCAACTAGCAGTCTTACTGGTTTGTGTTGTTTAATAAAAAATTTCATGCCGGCCAAAAAAAAAAAAAAACAGTTTTGTCTCTAGTATGATGGTTGATTCTTAAGTATATATAAATTTATAGTTACTATTGGATTAATAAGGAAAAAAAAATTTCCACTGATTTTGTAAAAATAGTTTGTGCTTTTACCAATCTAATACTATATTTGTCTTCACTACTACAAAAAGGCAAATAAGACTCGTTTAATAGGACCCGGTTTCGGAAAAAACCGGGTTATATTATGCAAAAACTACATCTGATACAGAAGAGAACCATATGACCTGGTTGGAAGAAAACAAACCGGGCTCTATAGTATTCTTAAAGAACTCAGTTCCGCTTCAAACAACCAGGCCTTTTAGCTGTAGGGCTTTGTGACTCGGTTTTGAGAACACAACCGGGTTCTATCTGAATATAAAGCACGTAATTATCATATGACCCGTTTTTAAAAATAACCGGGCCCGAATATAGATGAAACAAAAACCCAATTGGCAGAGTTAAGAGCAATGCTTGCGAAGCAAGAGTCTAGGAACCAAGTCCCGAATAATGTATGCTTCGATGTTCAAAACAACAGTTCTGGCTCGACGTTGACATTGGATGCTTTAGATACGATAAAGGTAATTCTTTATTATAAGAAGGCACTATGCATAAAAAATTACAAAAAACGTACCTCTAATGTATAGAAATGCAAACTTTAACACACACACACACACACACACACACACATATATATATATATATATATATATATATATATATATATATTGTTTTAATGTGTTAGGTTTATGTTTTTTGAATTTCTTGATATCATATTACTTTGTACTTTGCTGTCAAATTATGTTTTACATCAAATTTTCTAACATATTGACAAATGAAATACACTACATGCTATATGATTGCACACTATTACTCATTGTGATTTGGTGTTATCTTATGGTGATGTGAACCAAAAGTGTATAGAAATGAAGAATTGGTCAATATGTTATACAAATGTACAATAATGGTCCATGTGTGATAGAAAATATACGAAAATAGTTCCAAACTTTTGTATTTAGCATATTTTATTGTTTTAATGTGTTCGGTTTATGTTTTTTGAATTTCTTGATATCATTTTACTTTGATCTTTGATGTCAAATTATATTTTATATCAAATTTTCTAACATGTTGACGCATGAAATACAATACATGTTATATGATTGCAGACTATTACTTGTTGTGATTTGGTGTTACCTTATGGTGATATGAACCAAAAATGTGCGAGAGGGATGGTCTTTCCTTATAATGATGGGTTAATTCACTCACTTCCTTTACGCGAAAATCACTTGAAGGTTATGATAGACAACATAGATGAAAGATATAAAGGTATTCCTGTTCCTGTGATGACAAATGAAGTTGGTACCCTAGAAGATGTAGTTGGCACTGTAATTCAATGGTCGCGGATCGCAATTGTTCTTAGTAAGGTACATCTTTATTATCCTTTAATTTTTTATCTACCATATATACATTTTCTGAAAATGAGAGAATTCCCTATATGTTCGTATTAAACATCAAAATATTATATTCAGGCCGACAAATAAAATATTTTGATGTTTAAGAATGGCATATATACGACATTCTCGCTAATTAAAATGAGTTATTAATAGGAACAACAAAGCAAGGCGTCATCACAACAACAAATTCAGACTACAAGTGCGCGACCATCAACCGCAAAGGCTGTTATGGAAAAAAAAACATGCCTAACCAAAAGATCAAGAAACCAAGGCCAATAGAATCACTGCGTGACCTTTTGAAGACCAACCTAGTGGTTCATGTGGTAGCCGATGCTCGACATCTAGAAGCTGGGGCGTTTGATTTTTCAGTTACATATGAAGATTATTAGCGTTTGTTGAAAAAACAAACAGCTGATTTGTCCATCATAACAACTTGGCAGATGTAAGTGCATTCAAATTTTACTATTATTTGTTTCCATGATATTTTCTTTTTAGGCTGCTTATAAGATATGACTTGATTGGAATTTTTTTGTAATATTGTTTGTAGCCATTTACAATTAATGCTTCAGAAACGTATGGGAAAGTGTGCTTTCCTAAACCCGTATAAGATTCTTGGGAAAGCCTGTCAGCAAACTCCGATTGATGTCGTCAATTATCTCGTTGATGCGATGCAACTTCATCATGGAAAATCGTTTCTTATCACACCATACCTGCAAAAGTATCATATGTTGTTATCTATATTAATAGTTATTTTTTTTGTGTGTTTTTATGCTAAAAATTTCAAAACATTACTAGTATGCATTGGGTCCTCTTGGTGATTTGCCCTTCATATCATATTGTATACATTTTGGATTCTCTGATGAAGCCTATGAAAAATCCGGTTGACAACTACTACCTTCTCAAACTTTTGGAAAAGTAAGAAATTTTTTAATATGACATGAAAATAACGTTCTTTCTACAAGTTTGAATACAACTCTGCTGCTTGTTTATTTTTAGGGCTTTTGAGAGGTATGAAAAGAACACATCAATTCCAATTGTATGGAAGCTCACTGAGGTAATTTATCTTATAACGTATCCACTAGTTAGATGTAGTTTCGTTTGTGATTTATGTTTACCTTCTATCACAATTTTAGTGCAACCAAGCTGGTGTATTGGAACGTGAGCTGAGTGGACATTATGTAATGAATTGGATCTTTGATTTCGTGTTGAACAGACAACATGGATTTTCGAGTAGAGTAAGTAATTCTAAAAAAAATCTTTTCTTTTAAAGCAAGAAACAAATTGTTTCATTATTTAGTAGTTTTAATTTTATTTTCATATAGTTTGGTACCCTTTGGAATGACAAAACTGCATTTGAGGAAAAGGTCTTGGTTACAACTGTTGCTACATGGGCTAGAGAATTTCTGAAAAATTTTATGAATGATGTGATTGTCTAAAAGTGCATATAAGGTTAGTTGTTAATCTTTATAACATCCTACTTTTAGTTTAATGATTGTTTGCTAAATTCAACTCTTTTAAAATGATAGACAAAAAAACTAACTATTTGTTGTGTTTTGTTTTTTCAGTAAGGATGAAGGGTAGCTGTTGTGTTTTGCTTTTAAATGAGGTTGGAGGATAGCTGCAACATTTGATTATTGGACAATACTTCTGCATGGGAAAACAATTTTATTTTTGAATTTGTTTACGTAAGTTTGATGTACTTGGAAATGACCAAATCATGGAGTTTTTAGAAACACTTATGCATGTTTTTATCCATGACTATAATGATTGGTTATTTAGCATGTTTATATTAATATAATTTGTTCATTAATTCATAATTTTTGTTTTGTTTTGAATGTGTGCTTTGGATGCAAGTATCAATTTGTGTTTTTTATATGGTTATTTGAATAAATTTGTCAAAAATTTAATCCTTATAACCATGCTTTCTGGTGGTACGGTCACTAGTGGGTTTTTGCAAGGCTGAAAAAAGACCCGGTTACATGAATGGAACCGGTCCATATTTAATCTTTATATGACCGGTTTGAGGATTGGAACCGGACTCTTTTAGCCATACATGACCCGGTTTTGTATGCTTAGACCGTGGCCTAATCTTCATATTTGTTCAAAGGTTGGGCGTTATGTTCCTCTTATATGTCCCGGTTTTATGAACAACCGGTTTCTTTTGTGTTGGATAGGAGCCGGTTTTAAAACCGGGTTCTATTCGTTTTTTCCACATAGGTCTCACTGGCTTTAGGACCCACTTCAAAACCGGGTTATTTAATTGAAATAACCGGGTCCTATAAGCTTTTTTGTAGTAGATTGTATAATAACACACGGGTACAATATTGTTAATATATTTGATATTATTGCATAAATACATCATATTAATCATCCTTCCAAATAAATATATCTTTGACAGCGGTATTAACTATTACGTCTCAACACTTTGGTTCTTGCATCAAACTAAAAGTACTAAGCTCCGTTGTTTCCCTTTTAATGGCAACATTGCCACATGGGGTGTTATTAATGCGGTTATTGATGAGTTTACTTTTTACAAGATATAGATTTTTTGCCAACTTATCTTGATAAGAAGGATCATTGGCCAATACATGGATTCTATTACATAAGAGTTTCAGACTCATGTCATTCAGTCTTTGTGAGTTTACCTTTTGAAAAAGACGATACTTGTTCTTTGCAATCAAAAGCATATTGTCCAATTCATTACGTCATGCGGGCCCAGGGAGACTGGCATATGGAGTTACGAATGGGTTAGAAAATCATCGCTTCTTGGAAAAAAAAGATGTTAGACAACTGGTGTTGATCGAAGATGATGAGTTTATGATTATCAGATGTGCTGGTATTTGGGATGTGGTATCCAATCAAGCAGCTGTCGGTGTTGCTACTTCATATGGGTGATAATTCTACTGCTATTATGGTTTTGTTTAGATAATAATCAGGTCGAGTCGATTACGGGTTCGGGTTGCCCGTGATTATGGTGCGGGGTGTTGTCTGATTGCATAAAGCGAATTAGAATGTGAAAATACATAATTTTTTTTATTATTGTTTTTGTAGTAAAGTCTATTTGTAGGCTGCTTCATATGAGTTGGAAAAAGTAGTCTAAAATTTTGTAGTGGAATTGATTCTACCATGAAAGATTATTGTTTTTGTGGTATAGCCCCTTGTCGCCGCTAATAGTGTCGCCGCTAAAGGGTTGTCACCCGAATCCGCACTTTCCCCCTCTATTGCATCTCAACCGTTCGATGAGATATCCAATCCAACGGGTGGGGTGCCTTATCCGGTCTAACCTAATACCGGCGACACAGATGTCGCCGCTAAAACTCCAAAAAAGTCGCCACTAATAGTCTGCTAAAAATGACGCGGTACCCTTCCCTCCAGTTTGTCACCGCTATTACTGATTGTCGCCGGTATTGCCCCTAGCATCGCCGCTAAAGGTGTCGCCGCTATTGGTCATCGCAGATAAAAAAAAACGCACGCAGATAACCTCCCTTCTTCATATTCCTTTCTGTTTGCTTCCAATTTCCTTCACCATATCGCCGATTTCTTCTTCAATCTGCTTCTTTCAAGCAAATTTCTCCCCTCATTGTTCCAAGCAAGTGTCTCTAGGTGTGGTTAAAGCTTTGGGATCAATTTCTACCTCCATTTCTTGAAGAAAGGTAAGTTTTATTTTGATGATTTCATTTTTATGTTGTATGAATTTCGATTTATAGCTTTATGTAGTGATTGAATGATAATAAATTGCTCATATTCTTTATTTTTGGTGGTGTTGTTTTGGATTAGAAGCATTGTTCCAAGCAAGTGGTTAAAGCTTTGGGATCAATTTCTAGGTACCTCCATTTCTTGAAGAAAGGTAAGTTTTTTTTGATGATTTCATTTTTATTTTGTATGAATTTCGATTTGTAGCTTTATGTAGTGATTGAATGATAATAAATTGTTCATATTCTTGTTTTTGGTGGTATTGTTTTGGATTAGAAGCAAGTTATTCAATTTTTTGTTTGTGGTTATTTAATTGCAATTAGTTGTATAGCTTCAAGTTGTATTTATATGTGAAATTATGTGATAATTGTCATATGTGAAAATTGGATTGTATATTTTGTATTTGTTTGAATATATGTGAATTTGGTATATATATTCCAATGTATGTGTGTTTGATGTATATGTGGTATATTAGTAGAAATTATATGTATTTGTTATAAGTAGAATGTTATTATGTGTATGTGAATGTATGTATGTTTGTTGTAAATGTGATATATGATTGTGATACTTTTGTATTTGGTATAAATAGGATGTTATTATGTATATATGTGAAATTATGTGTATTTGGTTTAAACAGGATGTTATTTTGTGTGTATTTGTATTTGGTGTATATGTGGTATATGTATGTAAAAGTATGTGAATTTCACCTTCTTATGTATTATGTAAAACTATGTGGTTTTGGTATAAGTAGGATGCTATAATTGAAATAAAAAAAAAATACATTATTTTTATAATTTGAAAAAAGAACACAAAAAAAACTATAAAATTGTTTAAAAACTTATATACAAAAACTAGAAAGCTTCTAGTTTTTACCCAAGCTAACTCCAAATTAATTAACCAATAAGTTATATAGTTAACTTATAATTGGAAAAAAAACACAAAAAAAATTATAAAATTCTTTAAAAACTTATATACATTTTAATCTCGACGGTAAAAAAAACAACACAACAACATAATACGTATGTAAAAGTATGTGGTTTTCTTATAAGTAGGATGCTATAATTGAAAAAAGAAAATAAAAATACATTATTTTTATAAATTGAAAAAAAAAACACAAAAAAAAAAACTATAAAATTGTTTAAAAACTTATATACAAAAACTAGAAAGCTTCTAGCTTTTACCCAAGCTAACTCCAAATTAATTAACCAATAAGTTATATAGTTAACTTATAATTGGAAAAAAAACACAAAAAAAATTATAAAATTCTTTAAAAACTTATATACATTTTAATCTCGACGGTAAAAAAAAACAACACAACAACATAATACGTATGTAAAAGTATGTGGTTTTCTTATAAGTAGGATGCTATAATTGAAAAAAAAAATAAAAATACATTATTTTTATAAATTGAAAAAAAAACACAAAAAAAAACTATAAAATTGTTTAAAAACTTATATACAAAAACTAGAAAGCTTCTAGTTTTTACCCAAGCTAACTCCAAATTAATTAACCAATAAGTTATATAGTTAACTTATAATTGGAAAAAAAAACACAAAAAAATTTATAAAATTCTTTAAAAACTTATATACATTTTAATCTCGACGGTAAAAAAAACAACACAACAACATAATACGTATGTAAAAGTATGTGGTTTTCTTATAAGTAGGATGCTATAATTGAAAAAAAAAATACATTATTTTTATAAATTGAAAAAAAAACACAAAAAAAAACTATAAAATTGTTTAAAAACTTATATACAAAAACTAGAAAGCTTCTAGTTTTTACCCAAGCTAACTTACAAGTAATTTTAATTAAAATTAATTAAAAAAATGCATAAATAAAAATTTTTAATTTATTTTTTTCATTTCTTTATTACTTAATTTTTGTATTATTTTAGATGTAAAAAAATGTGGATTGAAAAAAAAAACAATGCTAATTCTGTATACTAAACTCTAAACCCAAAATTATGTTTCAGCAACATCATGTCTATTGATAAAAGCTGGACTACTAATCCATATCGAAACCATCCCGAGTTCCAAGCAGGACTCAAAGCTTTTATTGAGAAGTCGAAGTTGCACCTTGATAGTAATGGTAAAATCAGATGTGCGTGTGAAAAATGTGATAACCGTCACTTCAAGTACCCGACTGTAGTTGAACGCCATATATTTATAAATGGTTTCAGATAGGCGTACAAAATTTGGATCTATCATGGTGAATCTTTTATTCCTCCCGTCGTCTTGCCAAGTAACGAAATGGCCGATTTAATCGACGATGTGATGTGGGAGTCGAGAGAAAATGATACCAACCTCGATGAAGGAACCTTGAATATAAGGGGTAGCGGTGTGGATGATGATTTTGCACAGTTGTTGGAAGAAATGGAAACTCAATTGTATACTGGTTGCATCTTTTCTTCCCTTGAGTTTCTAGCAAAGTTAATGCATATCAAGGTGAACAACAAATGGACTGATAGTTCATTTGATTAACTCCTTGAGCTCTTGCAATTAGCATTTCCCAAAGGCAACAAGGTTCCCCTTTCACATTATCTAGCCAAAAAGAAACTAAAGTCTATTGGCCTGGGGTATGAGTCGATACATGTGTGTAAAAACGATTGTTGTCTCTTTTGGAAAGAACATGATTCATTGCAAGTTTGTCCCATTTGTAAAGAGAGCCGATGGATCGATAAAAACACCAAGGGTAAGAAAGTACCTCATAAGGTGTTACGGTACTTTCCTGTGACCCCTAGACTACGACGTTTATATTGTTCGAGGCACACTGCCAAAAATATGATTTGGCATAGTACCAGACGTTCAGAAGATGGTGTGATGATTCATCCTGTTGATGGGGAACATTGGCAAGATTTTGATAAAAAATACCCTGACTTCTCGAGTGAACCCCGTAACGTACGTCTAGGTCTTTCAGCTGACGGTTTCCATCCATTTGGAAACATGTGTACTCCACATAGCACATGGACAGTCATACTCACCACATACAATCTACCACCCTGGCTTTGTATGAAAGAGTCGTCATTCATGTTGACTTTGTTGATTCCAGGACCGAAAGCTCCAGGTAAGGATATGGATGTTTTCCTTAGACCGTTGGTGGAAGAGCTTAAACATTTGTGGAACTCAGGCGTACGTATTAAAGATGCAGCGACAAACACATTCTTCACGATGAGAGCTATGTTGTTGTGGACAATAAACGATTGGCCAGCTCGTAGTAGTTTATCGGGTTGGAGTGGGCAAGGGTATAGAGCATGTGCTACTTGCAATGAAGACACTCCTTCGTATCGTGCAACAAACAAAGTCGTATATATCGGTCATCGTCGTTTCCTAGATGCTAATGATCCGTTAAGAAAGAGGTTGGACTTTAATGGGATGGAAGAGACAAGACCCGCTCCAAGACACTTTAATAATGATGACATACAAGAGCAACTAGGTCGTCTACTAACTCGTAAACCGGGTAAACATCCTGAGCATGGAGGCGGGGAGCCAAAGCGGCAAGATTATGAGTTGAACTGGTCGAAACGAAGCATTTTCTTCGAACTCGAGTATTGGTCTTCTCTACAGTTGAAACACAACATAGATGTCATGCATGTCCAGAAAAATGTGGACGAGAGTTTGTTAGGTACTCTCCTAATGAACGATAAAAGCAAAGACACATCAAATGCACGAGAGGACTTGAGAATTCTAAAGATTCAGAGAAATGAATGGTTGCAAAAAAATGGTGACAAGTTTCATAGACCCCAGGCAAGATACTCTTTCACGAAATCTAGTCGACAACTCTTTTGTCAATTTATAAAAGAGGTTAAGCTGCCGGATGGGTTTGGTTCTAACATTAGTAAGAAAGTGAATGATACCAATACTAACATTATTGGGTTGAAATCGCATGACCACCACATTCTTATTCAACGTTTGATACCGATTGGAGTAAGAGGGTTGTTAGACAAAGATACTTATACACCTATTGTAGACCTTTGTACGTTTTTCAAGCAACTTTGTTCCAGAACATTGAAGGTGGAGGATATGAGGAAAGCAAAAGTAGACATTATTGCAATCTTGTGCAAGTTAGAATTGATTTATCCTCCGGCGTTTTTTGACATTATGGTTCATTTACTTTTGCATTTACCTGATGAAGCAATTGCTGGAGGCCCGGTTTGTATGAGATGGATGTTTCCATTCGAGAGATATATGAAAAAACTAAAAAACTATGTCAGAAACAAGGCGAAGCCAGAAGGTTCTATAGCTGAGGGTTATGTTGCTGAAGAAGCTTTATCATTTTGTTCAATGTACCTTCGAGATGTAAAGAATCGTCCGGAAAGAAATGTAGATGTTGTCATTGAAAAAACAAAGTTTTGGATGTTTGAGTCTAAATGTCGACCGACCAGCACAACTCAAATCAAAACTCTTAATTTAACAGAAATGCATAACATGGAATGGTTTGTATTGAATAGCTGTGAAGAAGTCAGACAGTATATCAAGTAATTAATCTTATCTCTAACTTTCATTCTTAATTTTTTATTTTATCTTTTTAAATCTATATCTTTTGGTCATCAACATAGGAAATTCAAATCTGAGCATCCCCAAAGTGATGAAAAGAGAGAATTTCGTAATTGGTTTCGTGAAAAGGTAATATAAATTAATAAACAAATTTTTTTCATTGATCTAACGAATACATAATACATATTAATTTATAATTGTTAGGTTCATTAAATGAAAATAGAAAAATCTCCAGAATTCCACGAAGAGTTGTCGGTTCTTGCAATGGGCCCGCAAATGAATGCCTATTCTTACACCGCATGCATAGTCAATGGTGTTAGGTTTATGGTACTTAGTCGTGACACACAACGTACAACACAAAACTCTGGGGTTTTAGCGGTGGGTGAGAAAGGCGAGAAGTATTATGGCCAGTTAGAAGAGATTATAGAGTTGAGGTATACACATGATTATTCAACTGTACTATTTCGTTGCAAGTGGTTTGATACTCGAACATGAGTTATTTCTAGTGATAGTTTCACCAATATCGACACACGACGCGAAGCATACAAAGATGATCAACTCATATATGCGTCACAAGCCAAACAAGTGTTCTACATCAGAGAGCCAAACAATAACCATCAGTGTGTTGTATAGCATGTTAATCATCGAAGTATTTGGGATCTACCATCGAACGATGACCTTGTTCAAAATGTTGACAATGTCTCACACGAAAATGTAGACGATGTCGATGTACTTCAAAATATCTCTTCATCCGATGCTCCACTTTTTATCGATTTCAGCATGTACTTTCAAAACATTCCTAGAGTCATTGTTGATGTAGAAAGTGCATCTGAAGTTCCTCCGCCAACTGGTAGAGTCAATGATGTTTCTGATTGCGATACTGATTACGACGACACCGATTCTGACTATGATACCGAAGAAGACACTGAAGGATATGAGGAAGATTCTGATTAGAATAGTTCTTATGTAATATGTATTTGTAATATGTGTTTGTAATATGAACTGTATTTGGATTTCTAGTTTAAATGGAAATGTTTATTCCTATCTAAATGTTTATTCCTATCTAAATGTTTATTTCTATGTAATGTGTATCTATAATAAAAATTGTATTTGTATATCTTATAATTTTTCAGGAAATGATGAGAGTGTGGCTGTTGTTTATGTTTACCATGGCTGCTGTCATGGGTCGTGGACATGGGGGAGACGGAGCTGAGGACCCACCTTTCCCAGGTGGTAGAGGTCCTGGCCAGCACGAGCAGGACGGTAAGTCTTATCATGAATTTTTATTTACTATTTTTGTTCAATTATCATAAATTAAATGTCGTTTCTAATAATTTTTAATTACATTTGTAGTTGAGGGACGTGCCCGAAGGAAAGCTCGAGGAAAAGCAAAAAATATAAAGCTTGAAAAAGCAATCTTGCAGAACCAGGGGAAACCAATAGCCATGCAATTTGATAGGGATATCACATTTAATCCCGTAGGAGAGGCGGGAGACATGTTTTCCCGAGAAGTTGGGAAAACAATGTGGCAGATGGTCCCTTTCAATAAATGGAGTTGGAAAAGAGTTTCCCCTGATATAAAGGACACTGTATTACAACATTTAGCGGTAATTATTTATTTAAATATATTTTATAGGTTTAACTATAATTGTTTCTTACTTGGTTAACTTTTTTTTTTTATTGTAGACAAAGTTTGATCTCAATCAAATGTACCAGGATGCACAAGCTACTTTATTGACAGAGAGTTTTCAAGCAGCCTTGTTAAGAGGTTTTCGAGAGCGTAAAGCCGACGCAAAAGAATATTTCAACATGGTCGGAGGGTATGAAGATATCCCGAGAGCATTGGCAAATCCTCCGGATGGTATGCTTGTTGATAACTGGGAGAAGACAGTTGAGTATTTTCAAACTGACGAACACAAAATTGCTTCAGAAAGGAACAAAAAAATCCGTGAAAAGCAAACAATTGTGAATCGTGGGGGTTCAAGCTCGTATAGCAGTACTTGCTATAAGAAGGTACCGTACGATACATGTAATTATTTATTTAAAATATAATCTAATTTTTAAACTTAAACAGAACCTTAAGAGAGTGGAAACATTTCGCAAAGCTCATACCGATAACAATGGTGTATTTGTTACTGCTGAATCGGAACAACAATATGTAAGTATTTAATTATAATTTTATCATATATTTAAATGTTTATTTATACTTAATTGTTACTCACTTTTGGGAGTTACAGAATCGGTTAGTTGAAGAGCTGCTAGAACAAACTCAAGGTGAAAGTGAGTTTATGCCAACTCAAGAAAGAGCTACGTTCGAGAAATTATTAGGAGAGCGACGTGGCCACATTAGAGGCATTGGCCGCAAACCTTCTGGTCTCCCGACGATTCCACAGCCTTTGCAACCATCACAACCACCATCACAACCATAACAAGTAAAATAGCAATCTACTTTAGCATCGTAAAATGCATGTTGATTTGGTAGTTTTGGTTTGGTGGTGGTTATTTGCTAAAAAGTTTGGTAATTTGGTTTTTGTCCCAAGTGCAAAATATAGCAATGTACTTTGGTTTTCTATCTTACTTTAAAAATAACAATGTATTTTGATAGTTTTTGTTTATGTTTGACGATCTAACTTATAAGTTTATATATATTGTTATTAGTTATGTAGTTGGAAAATCTTCGTGCAATGCTCGCCGACCCGACATGTAGGGATGAGCTTTATTCGTTTTTTCAATCCCAAAATAATCAAGGAAACGATGGGAACGGCGATGAGGGTATGTAAGAATGGGTTTTATTTGCATATGTTGTCTCGTTTTGCTACTTAGTAGATTGTAAAAATTTTATTGTTTTGCTACTCGGATAGTATGACTTTTGATATTTAATTGTATTTTGGATGTTTGTTTGTAATAGGATGTTTGTTTGACACTATTATGTTTGATATTTAATAGGATGTTTGTTTTGTAATTAGCGTTGACACTATTGGTTTTGATATTTAATCGAATATTGTTATTACCGGCGACACTTTTACCTGCGATGTTATCACCGGCAACACTTTTACCTGCAATATTATCACCGGCAACGAAAATCATTATTTAAAAAAAAAATTGAAAACAAATTACCGGCGACAGAGCTCATTACCGGCGACACTTTTGTCGGCGACACTTTTACCGGCGACAAATGTCATTCCCGGCGACAACATTATTAGCGGCGACACTACTCATTAGCGGCGACATACTAATAGCGGCGACTATTATCATTAGCGGCGACAAACTGATCAATAGCGACGAGGCAGTAGCGGCGACTCATTACCGGCGACGAGTCGCCGCTATTATCAGTACCGGCGATTTTTGGGACTTTTACCGGCGACTTTTGTCGCCGGTAATGGCCTTTTTCCTTGTGGTGGTAGCATCAAAAGTTACTATGGGATGGGGTGTGCAAAAAAACCGCAAAACCGAACTGATCCGGCCAATCCAAAACCGGACAAACTGAAACCGACAAAAAACCAAAACCAAAGAAACCAACTATTAATGGGTCGGTTACGGTTTGGATATTTCAATATCCACGGATACCCGAACTGAACCGTGATATATATATATATATATATATATATAT
Organism: Lactuca saligna; assembly: GCF_052625555.1. Taxonomy (NCBI): domain Eukaryota; kingdom Viridiplantae; phylum Streptophyta; class Magnoliopsida; order Asterales; family Asteraceae; genus Lactuca; species Lactuca saligna. The sequence goes on along the minus strand of NC_136420.1, from coordinate 51,554,512 downwards.
ATATATATATATATATATATATATATATATATATATTAGTTAATGTAAAAGTAATTAAAATAAATAAACTTAAAAAAATAAGAAACTGGATTATATATGTTTTCTCATCTAACATGCTCGTTTATGTCTATGGTATTTTTCTATTAGAACTTACAACTTTATATTTTTATCGCTTATATCTGCTTCATAAATTGTGTATCTTTATGTTTTGTTATAAACTGTATGGTATATGTTTTCTGTGTGCATATATTGGTATCCCTAAAATTGAAAATTTGTTTTTATATTCATCATGTTTTATAGTTAATTTTATTATTATAGTTATCATGTAAATTCTAGTTATAGTTATTTTTATTATTATAGTTATCATATAAATTCTAATGTATAATTTGAACTTCAACAAATTTTCTTACTTCCGAATTGACATATTGGTAGTTTGTATTTTTTATTATATTTTCGATTGGTTATATTTAATGGGTACCCGTAAACTCACCCGTGGTTACCCACCTTCGAACGGTTCGGTCCGGTTCCAGTTTTTACACAACTCGGTTCGGTTTCGGTTAGTGCACATTAGATATCCGCTTTGTGGTTACGGTTCACAATTTTATGAATATCCGAACCGAACCACTCTGTGAACACCCTTAACTATGCGAGAACCACATTAACTGTTTAATTCTCATACAACAAATGTAAATCGTTAATAACAGTTTTCGGGATTTTAAAACCTTAGAAGACAAATTTCCCAAGCGTTTGAGTAAAGAGAAATGGCCGTTTAGCACCTCTTTCCAAGAGATAGGAGAATCGCTCACTCACTGCTTAATAAGAAAGTGGAAACACATATTGCTTTAGTAAAAAAAGAATCAATCATTAGTGATGCTCTCCCAAGAATCTCTTGGGAGAACAACAAAGAAAACAGGAAATGCTGTTTTTGTAAAACAAGCATGAATCGATCGTGACATTCTATGGGAGAATCACACGCTTGCCGGAAAACCATTACTGAGAGTCTTTGTAAGCATGGTCAACTAGCTTTGGTTTTGTCTCCATCAATCTAGTGCAGTCTTGTGTCGGAATGGAATCACAATTCCATTGTCACAAGAAGATATGTCGTGTTATTTAGATGAGAAGAAGAGAGTGAAAGAATTATGTGGGTATACAGAAGATGGGCATCACAACTATGGGTTGGCGGTCCTGCGGGCCCTACCAGGCTGGCATATGGAGTTACCAATCAGTTAGAAAATCATCCCTTCTTAGAAAACAAGAAGTGAGACAAATGGTATTGAGCAAAGATATTGAGTTTATGATTTTCGGATGTGCTGGGATTTGGGATGTGGTATCAAATCAAGAAGCTGTTGGTGTTGTGACTTCATATGGGTGATAATTTTACTGCTATATGTTGTGGTTTTGTTTTGATAACAATCAGCTCGAGTTTGTTATGCATTCGGGTCGCTTGTGATTATGGTTAGGGTGTTGTTTGATTGCATAAAGGGAATTAGAACGTGAATACACATGATTATTTATTATTGTGTTTGTGGTAAAGTCTATTTGTAGGGCTGCTTCATAAGAGTTTGAAAAAGAAGTCTAAAATTTCGTAGTGGAGTTGATTCTACCATGAAAGATTATAGCGCTAATTGGTTTTTGTGTGTCTCTTCGTGTCATATCAGCTGTTGTTTGAATCCATATACATTTAAAGGTACGTTAATATGTGTATAACATAATATATCTATATATGGGTTTTAATGGACTGGTGCCTATAAGTTTGGTGTGAACCTCTAGTCATTAGTATATATAGTTACATCAATACCTTTATAGATTACAATATCCACAAGAAAAAGAAACATAAATATGTTTGATTTTTTAATAGGAGAGCTAGATTAACATGCATCACTCTCTCCAAGTAATATCCAAATCTCCCCAGTTATCTTCGGATACCCCTAAGGCCTTCCACACTGCTTTGGAAGCAGTGGCGGAGCCAGGACCAAACTAAAGGGGTATCCCAATTTTATATTAAGGGTAATCCATTTTTTTTCGGGGTACTTGGCTTTCCCCGGTTCCGTTTTAGTTTTAAACCCAAACCTTAATCGAATTCTTAGCTAACCTCAAGTATTGTTATATAAACATGAAGTTGGAGTATATTTTGATACTTGAATCGATGTGAGATTTAAAGTAAACATCAAATGAAGTATGAGGATAGCAGGTTTATATAATAGACAAAAATGATTGAGTTTACATATTTTTGGCGATGTGGGATAGAATAGCTGAGAAAATTAAAAAAAAATAGGCAAAGGATACGTAAGAAGAAAGAATTGAACCTGAGAGCTTTATTTCAATAAACCAACACCTTAACCAGTAGCTCTCCTATTTGTTTTGTGTTATAATTGAAGGGATGCGTATATATACACTATATCGAAAAAAATTAAAAGATTCGTAAACAAAAATTACACTATCGAAATTTTTTTGAGGGGTATCCTAGGCTACCCCGGGATCCCCTTAGATCCGCCTATGTTTGGAAGCGTCAACAATATTATTAGGGCAAGGTGGTTGATAGTCATGATCACCATCGCACCCCATAGTAGAGTCACACTCATCCACAACCATTGCCTTTACACTTCTCCCATTTCCATTGATGGTAATATACTTGTGGCACCTATCCCCTCCCTTGTACCATCCGGTTGACAGGGCCACAACTGGTGTATCATCAGAGTGGTATTGGTTGTCACACTCCGACGGACCACCACCATCACCACCCTTTTGGAAACTGTTTATTGTTAGTGTTGCTTTAGTATCGCCTGTCACCGGAGGCGAGCATGTATACGTGGTGTAAAACTTACCTTGGACACAACAATCCGAGTTGTTCTCACGGTTGCATTCTCCTGGAGGCGGTTTTCTTCCCCGGATACCACCACTTGGTTTGCAAGTCTGAGCATTGATCTCCAATGAAGTTGTTGCCAGGAGAACCAAGAACAGAACAAAACGGAAATTCTTCATTGCCTTTTAGATGTTGCTAGTTACTCTTTACAATGCTGCTGGATGAGTAGAAAGGCAAATGGGTTGTGCTAATATAGCCTTTTGCTTAACAGAAAGCCAAGATGTTACTAGTTACTCTTTACAATGCTGCTGGATGAGTAGCAAGGCAAATGGGTCGGCTAATATAGGTTTTTGCTTAACAGAAAGCCAAGATAATAGTCAACTCTGTTGTATATTTTTTTTTTCAAGTGGCAGATGTTCTTCTAAGGCAATAAAAATCCTTTGGATTTTCACATTCCCTTTTAAGAAGACCAAGTAATTTTGAGTGCACGGACATACTACAATATTGTCCATTATGCTGCATGTTGTGTCTAATTTTGTTTGATCGTTGATTTATAAAGTATATCTAAAATTACAGCCATTATTCTTTTATTTGGGGAAAATATTTTACATTGATACTGTAAAAATAATAGTTACAAACATTTACTAATATAGCTGCATATTTGTCTTGTATACTACACATGCAGGTAAAAGCAAGTTAGGATAATTGATACTCCATATTACTTAATTAGTACGTAACATTATTCATCATTCCACATAATTAATCATGACCTTATCATATTACGTTTTAACCCTTTGGTTCTTGCATCAAAGTAAATGTACAATATATCAAGCTTTATGTATACATTTGGTACAAATATAGTAGAGCAATTGACATTAAGAATCCTTTGGCTATTATTCCACAGTTAACCACGTACATAGGATTCAATGCAAGTTGATACGTCCCGTTGACATGGTCCGGTTTACTAATCAATTTACAATATTTGAAAATTTGATTCCAACTAATGTTTTAAAAACTGTTTTGAACCAGTTGGACCGAAAACCGTGGTAGTGAACGGTTCAACGATCACCGATTTTATGTGAATTTCTGAAACGGATTGAACGGCCGGTTTGTAGAAAAACTCGGTTGAACCGTTTAAAATAAATCGATTGAACCTGTAAAAACGAATAAAAATACATGGATTCCATATGGGTTCTACTAAAAAACCGGTTTTTAGACATTGATTCCAACTTCTTAGTTAGCTTGTAATTATCTTTCTATCTTTATCATCTATGTTTGTGCTAGCGAATTCATATATTTGAGTGTCTTTAAATACCACGGTCCGATTCTAATTTTTATACGAAAATAGTGTAAAAACTTGTCCACATACTATTTCACCTCACCTTACACCATTTTTTGCACTAAAATTATATCCCATAGCAAATTCCGTTTTTTTGATTTATATAGATTGTGAAAAGTATCATTTGGATTATTAGCTTTCAATATATTTATTTACATTTTTTGTGTTATATAAGCTTAATAAAATATAACCAACTACATTATTACTTCGAATTATTTTAATCCTTTAAAATGACAATTGATAAATAAAATAATTACAATCGAAACATAAAATAAGTTGTGGATGAGTGTTACACAAATAAATTATATTAATTTGTTTAATAACGACATTTGATATATAGTAGAATTGTGTCAGGCTGATGAACAAAATGGTTACCAATGAATTGTTGTGGATTGCCAGACTGGGAGTACAGTTGATGACGAATCTAAAAAGAAAAACAAATAGGAATTAGAAAAATACAAAATAATCTATTAAGGGCAATATTCTCTTTTTATGTTCTGTAGGAACGTATAGTGTTATAATAGAATATAAAAAAGACAGCCTAGATGCAAAAGAACAAAAAACATTACATATATGAACAAATTACAAATGTACCAATTTTGACCAAATGAATTAATATAGTCTAACTATATATATATATATATATATATATATATATATATATATATATATATATATATTATAATGATTCATTCAAAATCTTTAACTTATATATACATAGTTGCACTTATCTACACTCCCACAACAAACTCTAACTTCATTGAATTTTGTTTAATATAATTCAGATCCCGAATTTCAATCAAACAAATTCTTACTTAGTACACATGTCTTGTTTGTTTCGTTTTTGAATTTCAATATCAATATCCCAACTATCCTTTTTGAAATTTAGGGATACCTTTCAAGACATTATGTTCTGGTGTGATTCTCAATTTATTCAGATTTCATTAAACTGATTATGTTCAAATTTAAATATCAATTCCCAACAATCCATGTGTGAAATTTTTGAATACCCTACAATACATTAAGTTCCATTGTTAGTTTTGATTATTTCATAATAATAAACTATATTTGATTAAATAGGGTTGTGGCTTTTTTTGTTAATATGAGTATTTCATTAGTTTTGATTGGATTTAAGTTGAAGACTTGTGTTTGAAGGTAAAGAAAACTTTCATGTTATTTTCTATATAACGAGTGAACTTAAGGGTAATTCATTAAAAATAGGCAATCAAGTTTTCTATGTTAAATGTGAATGGAAGTTTATATAATTAGACAATTGAACAATTAATTTAGGTTATAGAGATCATATTTATCATTGTTAAAAGTTGTATTTAAATCTTTATGGCTTATAATGAAAGGCTTGTTGTGTAGAGCATTTGATACATTACCGTTGAATGTTAGATAATGTTGTTGAATTTGGCCTTAACATTACAAAACCATTAGAAATTAAGGGACCTCACTAGGTTAACTGTTTTTACAAACACAATTAATATCTTTGAAATGAGTTTACACAAGCTAGTTTGGTTGTTCTAGTTGCACACCTACTATCTTGTTTATCCTACTAGACGTGATATGTAGAGTGAATCTTGCTTCATTTGCATCTATCTCACGGACTAATGCATTTGTGTTCACCTTTTAATACATTGTAAACTATCTAGATAGTTTTAAAAACCATACTTCCCCTCACCCTCCCCCTCTCCCCCGACAAAAAGATTTAACCTAAACATGAAATCAAAAAGTCTCAGATAGACATCGGAAGTCACATGCAAAGTGTAGCACCTGGTTCCTGGTACGTGAGTTTTGCCTTAGTATTTGTGTTTTTGGCCGTGGACTCGGCGAGTTAGAGGCCCGACTCGCCGAGTAGAGACGAGACTTTGGGGCGCGGATCAGATGGTGACTTGACGAGTCCATATTAGGGACTCGGCGAGTCTGCGCTGTTTGATGAAACCCTAATTTCCAAGGGTTTGCACCCTATTTAAACACCCATTTGCGCCCCAACTCCGCCTCATTCACCCCCAGAAGCTCTCCAAACGTTCTAGCTCTTGTTCTTGTGAGTTTGAGGCATTTTAGTGTGTGTTCTTGAAGATTTTGAGAAGGAAGTGGAGTAGATCAAGAGGAAGGGAAGGAAGCCAAGCATATTAGTGTCCTCTCAGTGATTTCCTTGAGGTAAAACTTATTTTCCCCCTTTCTATATGCTTATAACTCCATTAAAGTCTTCCCTAAGCCCTTCCCCAAGCTTGTATGTGCATCATATTTCGTAATAAGTTGATTGGCCTCTAGATCTAGGCTTGGTTGAGCTCCAGGAGCTCAGATCTACTACCTTTATGGACCCATATTGCATGAAGACCTTAGATCTACTCTTTTGGTGCATTTTGAACCCTAAAACCCTCATGGATGAATATCTACACATAAAGTTGGAAACTTTACGTGTTATTCATGCTCTAGGAACCCATATCTGTGAATGGAATGGACTAGATTCAAACAAAATCGCGTATATGGCTCTTGCATGGAGCAGACTCGGCGAGTCTAGTCGCGAGTCTTCGAGATTGTCCCCTTTTTGCTATATCGAGTTGTGTAGTGAGTCCAGGGTGGACTTAATGAGTTGGAAGCCAAAACTCACCCATAATGGAACTCGATGAGTCGATGCCCAGACTCGGCAAGTTCAAGGCAATCTCCTTAGATCAAGATCAGACTCGGCGAGTTGTTCATACAACTCGGCGAGTCACAGTATAACTTGTTCATCGGATGAAGATGAACTCGGCGAGTTGTTCATACAACTCGACGAGTAGGATGAAGGACTTGAACATCAGTTTGGAAGGAGAACTCGTCGAGTCAACGCCTAACTCGACGAGTAGAAACAAAATCCAGGTCAGTCGTTTGGACATGGACTCGGCGAGTTGGCGAGCCAACTCGGCGAGTCGGGTTAACTGGAAGTTGACTCTGACTTTGACTTAGGGCATGATCAGGGGTAAAATGGTCATTTTACCCAAAGGACAGTTAGTAGTTTTTGACTCAGTGTTTGGTGGGAATTACAGCCGGAGGATTTCCGGAGCAGCAGCAACAACAGTCAGACTATTCCCACACAGATCAGCAGCTACTCCGAGGTGAGTTACCTTCCAGTAGCGGTGGGTCTAAGGCCACAATGACGGCCCACCAGTAGGAGTTGTATGTTAGATGATTGTCTTTGTGATATCATCTAGGTTTGCTACTACCTGATATGTTATATGTTGGCATGATATGTTGTATGTGATAGTAGTAGAGTTCGGTTGTTAGGACCGAAGGGTAATCAGACACCCCAGATATGTTTGATATTATGTTTGTGTTATGATATATGTGATGGTAGTAGTAATGGGTGGGTGAAATAGTCCCCGAGGTTCGGTTGTTAGGACCGAAGGGTAGTCAGCACCCCAGAATAGCTCAACATGAGTAGGTCAGCGCCCCAGAATGGCTTGACACAGGTAGGACGCACCTCAGAATGGCCGCACGGGTAGTCGGCACCCTAGAATGGCCATACCGGGCAGTCAGGCACCGCAGAATAGCCTGGCAGTATGTATGTTATGTATTGTATGGTATGTGGTACGATGGGGGAACTCACTAAGCTTTGTGCTTACAATTTACAGTTTTGGTTTCAGGTACCTCTTCATCGAAGGGGAGGGAGCTGGCACGGTAGCGGCACATCATGCACACACACTGGTTTCCGCATCTATTAGATTTTTCTGGGATTTATACTCTGATGTTTCGATTGGTTGTATGAGTTGACTTTTGAACATGGTTTATGTTGTGATGTACTTTGATCAAACAATGTTTTTATTTATTAACGTTTTCTAAAGTAATGTTTTAATAATGAAATTTTTGGACGTGAAAATTGGGTCGTTACAAGTTGGTATCAGAGCCCTGGTTTGAGGGATTCGGAGACACCTTTGGGGGTGTTTGAACTCAAATCGAGGAGTGATGCCATATGTTCCTACTTTATGTGCTTCAGTATATAAAAGAGTTGCATGCTAGAGTTGAGTAGACAACATTAGGGTAGTCTGTTTAGGTTATTCCTGATAGTACGAGTTTAGCATTGTATGCTGGTTCAGTTCTCTCTTCGAGGATAAAGTTGCTTGAGATTGTTTTTCTTACGTCCAAATGTTGTTTGCTTTGTGCTATGTGGGCCTTGAAGTGATGGGAGTTAACTGTTAGGTGAATACGTTAAAGTCACATGTGATCAGGGTTGAATAATCTCAGAGTGTTGGATTTGACTCTATTGCGTAGCTCTTGTTTGAGTCTTAACCATTGTAGAGATGAGTCCTTTACTCAAAGGATTATCCGAGCCTTAGCACATGTGATTGTATTCAGGTAATAGTTAATTGGCATCACCAAGAGGCCTTCAGCGGCTGAGGATTGGGTTGGGGGGAGTCAGAGGTTTCCTAGGGTAAGCCTAGGATAAAGAGTAGCAGTGATCAGCGGTAGGGGAAGGACCTGGTTGAGTCGAGGCGGTCCTTGGGGAAGGTACGGATAGATGTGGAAGGTAGTATGGGCCCATACTACTGAAAGCAGAGGATCCGTACCCGAACCGAGGAAGGCTAAGATAAGACTAGGGAACTTGTAGTGGGTGGGATCCCTCCAGGGATATCAGTATCGCTAACAGTTATTATTTCTTTGTATTTTAGAATGGTGGTACTACGCCCGAGGCTAGCAGTTGGTAGTTCAGGAGAGGAATCAACTTCGGGATCAGGTTCCGAGCCAGTAGATGAGAGGCTGCGCAAGTTCATCGCGTCAGAGATCACCAAAAGTATCCTTGAGTTGACCCCCATTATCTTTGGGTCGATCAAGGAGGGGATATTGGAGATGATGGAGGATCGCCTCCTGGCATTCAGGAGTGACATGGCATCTGGCCAGTCGGGATCTCGCACGCTGTCCTTTAAGGACTTCAGGGGTAGTGGTGCGCCGGATTTCCACGGGATGAAGGATCCCATTGTTGCCAGGCGATGGATTGCGGACATCGAGTCTGCACAGTTGACTAGCTTCTGCCCCGAGGGGTCGAATGTGAGGTATGTAGCAGGGTGTTTACGAGACCGAGTTTGAGATTGGTGGGAGCCAGTGGGTGACTCTTTGGGAGCCTCAGCTATCGAGGCTATGACCTGGTCGGACTTTGTGACCAGGTTCAGGGAAAAGTTTGCACCGACTGTCGAGCTTCAGCAGCTGGCCAGGGAGTTTTTGGACATGAGACAGACGACTGAGACTGTAGCGGAGATCACCGCTAAGTTCCGGGAGAGGGCACTATTGGTGCCCCAATATGCGGGCGATGAGGACATGAGGAGGACCCGCTATCATGACATGCTCTGGGCTGATATCCGGGAGCACGTTAGTTTTTCAGCTTGCCCCACCCTGGACTCCATGATTGCCAGGGCGAGGAAGAGGGAGATAGATTTGGAGTATATCCGGAAACGGAAGTCAGAGGAGGGACAGACAGGAGGGGCTTCGGGGAAGAAGCCCAAGGGATCAGATGGTAGGCCGAAAGGCCAGTCAGGACTGAGCCACTGCAGGAAATACGGCAGGCCGCACGAGGGGGCGTGCAGGATGGGATTATCAGGCTGCTACAAGTGCGGCAAGACTGGGCACTATAGTAGGGATTGCACTACTCCGGAAGCAGTTATTCAGACATCGGAGTTGCTGTGTTTCCACTGCAACCAGAGAGGCCACAAGAAGGCCAATTGTCCCCAGTTGACAGCTTCAGTGCCGGTGAATGTGCCAGCTCCAGCGAACCTGCAGATCACAGATGGCCGGCAGGGCAAGGCAGAGGCTCCAGTGGTGAGGAGCCGGGCATTTCAGCTGACCACCGAGGAGGCATGCGCAACACTCGATGTGGTGACGGGTATGATTCTTCCCCTCTCGTTTATTTATATGATGTATTGATATTGATGTGTACTCGATATATGTATATGTGTTAGGATCGGTCCATGTGAATGGTATCCCAATTCAGGTGTTGTTTGACTCGGGTGCATCCCGATCGTTTGTGTCCCTTGCATTTAGCAAGAAGTTTCCTGAGTCTTCGGGCATGTTGGATTGCCCTTTGGAAGTAGAAATTGCTGATGATCGATCGGTGCGAGCATCGATGGTGTTTCGGGACTGCGTATTGCGTTTGTTCGAGGAGCGCTACTTGGTAGATTTGGTTCCCATTCCGTTGCCTGGGAACAAGGTGATCATAGGCATGGACTGGTTGAGCCCTAATGGGGGCAGTGATAGATTGCGCACAACATCTAGTGCGAGTCCGGACCCCAGGTGGGGAAGAGTTAGTGATTCATGGCGAGAGGCCACAATGTGGACCCTTAGTCTGTTCAGCAGTGAGGGCTAGACGATACCTTCAGCAGGGGTGCGCAGGTTATGTTGCATACGTTATGGATACCCGAGAGGCGGGTAAGGCGTCAGTGAGTGAGGTTCCAGTGGTGCGAGATTTCGCAGATGTTTTCCCAGAGGAGCTTCCTGGGATACCTCCGGAGCGATAGGTGAAGTTTATGATTGACCTCGTTCCTGGTGCGGCTCCGATAGCCAAGGCACCATATCGGCTGGCTCCTCCTGAGATGCATGAGTTGTCTACTCAGCTGCAGGAGCTACTAGACAAGGGATTCATTAGACCGAGCAGTTCACCCTGGGGAGCCCTGATTCTGTTTGTGAAGAAGGACGGGTCGCACCGGATGTGTATAGATTATCGGGAGTTGAACAAGGTAACGGTGAAGAACCGTTACCCATTCCCGAGGATTGATGATCTCTTTGACCAGCTTCAGGGAGCATCTTGGTTCTCTAAGATTGATTTGCGTTCGAGTTATCATCAGATGAGGGTCAGGGAGGAGGATATGCAGAAGACCGCGTTTCGGACGCGCTATGGCCATTATGAGTTCGTGGTGATGCCGTTTGGGCTCACCAATGCTCCTGCCGTGTTCATGGACCTCATGAACCGCGTATGCAGACCGATGCTGGATCGGTCTGTGATAGTCTTTATCGATGACATCTTGGTTTATTCCAAGACGCAAGAAGAGCATGGGGAGCATCTGATAGAGGTATTAGAGACCCTGAGGAGGGAGAGCTTGTATGCCAAGTTCTCCAAGTGTGAGTTTTGGTTGCGCGAGGTGCAATTTCTCGGACACCTTGTCAACCAGAACGGGATTCTGGTCGATCCGGCCAAGGTCGAGGCCGTGATGAGATGGGAGGTTCCGAAGTCTCCATCTGAGATTCAGAGTTTCCTAGGATTGGCAGGCTATTATCGGAGGTTCATTAAGGATTTCTCCAAGATAGTTGTACCCCTGACACGATTGACGAAGAAAGTCGTGGTCTTTCGGTGGGGACCTGAGCAGCAGGCAGCGTTTGAGACACTAAGATAGAGATTGTGTGAGGTGCCGATCTTAGCCCTACCAGAGGGCGTAGAGGATTTTGTGGTTTATTGTGACGCGTCTATTTCAGGGTTGGGCGCGGTATTGATGCAAAGGGGGCATGTCATTGCCTACGCTTCGAGGCAGCTCAAGCCTCACGAGGCGAACTACCCGACGCATGATTTGGAGTTGGGGGTGGTGGTTTTCGCCCTCAAGATTTGGCGGCATTACCTTACGGGGTTCGGTGTACCATTTACACAGACCACAAGAGTTTGAGGTACCTCATGGATCAGTCGAATCTGAACATGAGGCTGCGTTGGTGGTTGGACGTGGTGAAGGATTATGATTGTGAGATCCTTTACCACCCGGGAATGGCCAACGTGGTGGCCGATGCGCTTAGCCGCAAGGTGGCGCCGATCAGGGATATTTGCATGAGGATGACTGTAGTGACTCCCTGTTGGAGCAGATTCGGGAGGCTCAACAGGAGGCTATCAAGGAGGAATATCGGAAGAGCAAGCGTGTGGTGGGTCAGGTTTCCTCCTTCGATTATGATAGCCGATGACTATTGACACTACACCGCAGGGTGTGGATGCCATATCACGGAGGCGTGCGCCAGATCTTGATGGAGGAAGCACACAAGTCCCGATTCTCTATTCATCCCCGGGCGACGAAGATGTATAGGGATCTTCGTCTAGACTATTGGTGGCCCTGTATGAAGCGGGATGTGGCGTGGTACGTCGAGCGGTGCTTGACCTGCAAGAAGGTCAAGGGCGAACATCAGAGACTACATGGGAAGACGCAGCCGTTGGACATCTCGTTGTGGAAATGGGAAGACATCACGATGGATTTTATCACAAAGCTTCCAAGGACTGCGCGTGGAGTAGATTCGATTTGGGTCATCGTGGACCGATTGACCAAGAGCGCCCATTTTATTCCGATCCAGGAGAGCATCTCGGCCGAAAAGTTGGCCGATATCTACATCAGGGAGATAGTAGCGCGACACGGGGTGCTAGTGTCAGTGATATCAGACCGAGATGTGCGATTCACTTCCAGATTTTGGAAGAAGTTTCATGACGAGTTGGGCACTCGTTTGCATTTTAGCACCGCCTTTCACCCGCAGACGGATGGTCAGAGCGAGTGGACCATCCAAACTTTGAAGGATATGTTACGGGCATGTGTGTTAGATTTCGGTGGTAGCTGGGATACCTATCTTCCCTTGGCTGAGTTCTCATACAACAACAGCTACCAGGCGAGTATTGACCGTCCCCCATTCGAGATGTTGTACGGACGGAGGTGCAAGACCCCGATAAGCTGGAGTGAAGTTGGCCAGAGGGTCATGGGGAGCACCGAGGTGGTGCTCGAGACGACCGAGAGGATCCAGTAGGCTTCAAACTGCTCAGAGTCGGCAGAAAACTTACGCCGACAAGCGTCGATCCGAATTGGAGTTCCAAGTCGAGGATATGGTTCTCCTGAAGGTGTCGCCTTGGAAAGGCGTCATTCGATTCAAGAAGCGAGGAAAGTTGGGCCTGAGATTCATCGGACTGTTCAGGGTTGTAGCTCGGGTGGGCAGGGTGGCGAATAGATTGGATCTGCCGGTCGAGCTCAGCCGGATCCACAGCACTTTCCATGTCTCTTAGATGCGAAAGTGCTTAGTGGATGATTCAGCAGTAGTGCCGTTGGAGGATATTCAGGTTGATGACAACCTGAATTACATTGAGCGCCAAGTCGCAATCCTGGACCGAAAGTCGAAGGATTTGAGGAACAAGACGGTGGAACTAGTGAAGGTGCAATGGCAGCACCGCAAGGGTTCGGAGTGGACTTGGGAGCCGGTAGAAGAGATGATGGAGCATTACCCCGAGCTGTTTCAGGATCGAGCGGCAGACTTCGAGGACGAAGTCTAAAATAAGTGGGGGAGATTTGTAGCACCTGGTTCCTGGTACGTGAGTTTTGCCTTAGTATTTGTGTTTTTGGCCGTGGACTCAGCGAGTTGGAGGCCCGACTTACCGAGTAGAGACGAGACTTTGGGGCGCGGATAAGATGGCGACTCGACGAGTCCATATTAGGGACTCGGCGAGTCTGCGCTGTTTGATGAAACCCTAATTTCCAAGGGTTTGCACCCTATTTAAACACCCATTTGCGCCCCAACTCCGCCCCATTCACCCCCAGAAGATCTCCAAACGTTCTAGCTCTTGTTCTTGTGAGTTTGAGGCATTTTAGTGTGTGTTCTTGAAGATTTTGAGAAGGAAGTGGCGTAGATCAAGAGGAAGGGAAGGAAGCCAAGCATCTTAGTGTCCTCTCAGTGATTTCCTTGAGGTAAAACTCATTTTCCCCCTGTCTATATGCTTATAACTCCATTAAAGTCTTCCTTGAGCCCTTCCCCAAGCTTGTATGTGCATCATATTTCGTAATAAGTTGATTGGCCTCTAGATCTAGGCTTGGTTGAGCTCTAGGAGCTCAGATCTACTACCTTTATAGACCTATATTGCATGAAGACCTTAGATCTACTCTTTTGGTGCATTTTGAACCCTAAAACCCTCATGGATGAATATCTACACGTAAAGTTGGAAACTTTACGTGTTATTCATGCTCTAGGAACCTAGATCTATGAATGGAATGGACTAGATTCGAGCAAAATCGTCTATATGGCTCTTGCATGGAGCAGACTCGGCGAGTCGCTCATCTGACTCGGCGAGTCTAGTCGCGAGTCTCCGAGATTGTCCCCTTTTTGATGTGTCGAGTTGTGTAGTGAGTCCAGGGTGGACTCGGTGAGTTGAAAGCCAAAAGTCACCCATAATGGAACTCGACGAGTTCAAGGCAATCTCCTTAGATCAAGATCAGACTCGGCGAGTTGTTCATACAACTCGGCGAGTCACAGTATAACTTGTTCATCGGATGAAGATGAACTCGGCGAGTTGTTCATACAACTCGACGAGTAGGATGAAGGACTTGAACATCAGTTTGGAAGGAGAACTCGTCGAGTCAACGCCTAACTCGACGAGTAGAAACAAAATCCAGGTTAGTCGTTTGGACATGGACTCGGCGAGTTGGCGAGCCAACTCGGCGAGTCGGGTCAACTGGAAGTTGACTCTGACTTTGACTTAGGGCATGATCAGGGGTAAAATGGTCATTTTACCCAAAGGACAGTTAGCAGTTTTTGACTAAGTGTTTGGTGGGAATTACAGCCGGAGGATTTCCGGAGCAGCAGCAACAATAGTCAGACTATTCCCACACAGATCAGCAGCTACTCCGAGGTGAGTTACCTTCCAGTAGCGGTGGGTCTAAGGCCACAATGACGGCCCACCAGTAGGAGTTGTATGTTAGATGATTGTCTTTGTGATATCATCTAGGTTTGCTACTACCTGATATGTTATATGTTGGCATGATATGTTGTATGTGATAGTAGTAGAGTTCGGTTGTTAGGACCGAAGGGTAATCAGACACCCCAGATATGTTTGATATTATGTTTGTGTTATGATATATGTGATGGTAGTAGTAGGGGGTGGGTGAAATAGTCCCCGAGGTTTGGTTATTAGGACCGAAGGGTAGTCAGCACCCCAGAATAGCTCTACATGGGTAGGTTAGCGCCCCAGAATGGCTTGACACGGGTAGGACGGCACCTCAGAATGGCCGCACAGGTAGTCGGCACCCCAGAATGGCCGTACTGGGTAGTCAGGCACCGCAGAATAGCCTGGCAGTATGTATGTTATGTATTGTATGGTATGTGGTACGATGGGGGAACTCACTAAGCTTTGTGCTTACAATTTACAGTTTTGGTTTCAGGTACCTCTTCATCGAAGGGGAGGGAGCTGGCACGGTAGCGGCACATCATGCACACACACTGGTTTCCGCATCTATTAGATTTCTCTGGGATTTATACTCTGGTGTTTCGATTGGTTGTATGAGTTGACTTTTGAACATGGTTTATGTTGTGATGTACTTTCATCAAACAATGTTTTTATTTATTAACGTTTTCTAAAGTAAGGTTTTAAAAACGAAATTTTTGGACGGGAAAATTGGGTCGTTACACAAAGCAAACTAAGATGAGTGCATCATATGTCAAAATGACCACTCCAAGTTCCATTTTCCATCTACGCTATTTTTGACGGCCATGGTGGCTTCGAAACAACATCATACTTCAAAAATCACTCCATGGAATTATTCTTTCCAGATTACAAGCTCCCACAATCTTCATATATGAATTAACAGGGCCGACTCTATTATTTTAAGGGCCATGTGCTAAGAAGAAAAATAGAGCTCCTAAATACAATTTTTTAATATATAAGGAAAACAAATTTAAGACGGTGAATTTTCGTTACGGAAAACTTAAAAGTAAATTAATTAATTAAAAAGGATCATATTGAATTTTATAAAAACTTCATTGGCTAATTATATAACTTTTTAAAACTGATACGTTAAACATATTAGGAGGGGTTGATTATGAAATATATAGTATAAAGAAATGGTCAAAAGTGTAACTTGAATTTAAAACATCATCAAGCTATGAAAGATGATAGAACCAGCATTGCTTTAGAATAAAAGACACACCTTTTCCAATTGGGCTACCCAAACTCTATCAAATATTTTGAATAAATTCATATATATTTAGTTTTTAATATATCATTTAATTAAATCTTGGGCCCTATTTTTCTCGGGGCCCTGTGCGGCTGCCCCTCTTGCCACACCCCCCCCCCCCCCAAAAAAAAAAAAAAAAAAAAACGGGC
Source organism: Lactuca saligna (assembly GCF_052625555.1). Taxonomy (NCBI): domain Eukaryota; kingdom Viridiplantae; phylum Streptophyta; class Magnoliopsida; order Asterales; family Asteraceae; genus Lactuca; species Lactuca saligna. The sequence goes on along the minus strand of NC_136420.1, from coordinate 51,538,300 downwards.
TTGTGAATTAATCATTTTTAAAGGATCTAAAACATTTCCATTGAAAAGCCTTTCAAATACCTAACCAAACACTCACTAACAAAAGTAGCACCAACAGTTTACTATGGGATGGGGTGTGCAAAAAAACCGCTAAACCGAAAAACCGAACCGATCCGACCAATCCGAAACCGGACAAAATCTGGAACCGACAAAAAACCGAAACCAAAGAAACCAACTATCAATTGGTCGGTTACGGTTTGGATATTTCAATATCCGCGGATACCCGAACCGAACAATGATATATATATATATATATATATATATATATATATATATATATATATATATATATATATATGCGAAAAAAACAAATGTATCACTAAATGAATCAATAATAACATGATTCACAAAAAAAAATCACGAAAAAACATTTCGATGATTAATTTTTATGATGATTTTCTTGATATTCACTAAAATTGTTATAAAAGTGAATTTTTTTCTTGATTTACCTAAAAATGAATAATGAAGGTGTTTTTTTTGGAATTTTTTCTTGTGAATCATCTTAATTTTGAATCATCTAATGATTCATTTCATTTTTTGCTAAGAAAATATGCATCTAAAAAAATTTCTTACCTTACCACCGAAAATTTCATTCTTATTTGATCTTGACTCTATCTTTCTATCTATCTATCTATCTATCTATATATATATATATATATATATATATATATATATATATATATATATATATATATATATATATATATTAGTCAATTTAAAAGTAATTAAATTAAATAGACTTAAAAAAAATAAGAAACTGGATGATATATGTTTATCGCTTATATCTGCTTCATAAATTGTGTGTCTTATGTTTTCTTATTAACTGTATGGTATATGTTTTCTGTGTGCATGTATTGTTATCCCTAAAATTGAGAAATTGTTTTTATATTCATCATGTTTTATGGTTGATTTTATTATTATAGTTATCATATAAATTCTGATGTATAATTTCAACTTCAACAAGTTTTCTTACTTCCAAATTGACATATTGGTAGTTTGCATTTTTTTTATTATATTTTCGATTTGTTATATTTTGTGGGTACCCGTAAATTGACCCGTGGTTACCCACCTTCAAACGGTTCGGTTCGGTTCCAGTTTTTACACAATTCGGTTCTGTTTCGGTTAGTGCGCATTAGATATCCGCTCTGTGCATGGTTACGGTTCACAATTTTATGAATATCTCTTAATTATGCGAGAGCCACATTAACTATTTAATCCTCATACAACAAATGTAAATCGTTAATACCAGTTTTCGGGATTTTAAAACCTTAGAAGACAAATTTCAGAAGCGTTTGAGTAAAGAGAAATGGCCTTTTAGCACCTCTTTCCCAGAGATAGGAGAATCGCTCACTCCTTTTTTAAAAGCAAAGTGGAAACACATTTTGCTTTAGTAAAAAAAGAATCAATCATTAGTGATGGTCTCCCAAGAATCTCTTGCGAGAACAACAAAGAAAACAGAAAATACTGTTTTTGTAAAACAAGCATGAATCGATCGTGATATTCTACGAGAGAATCACACGCTTGACGGAAAACCATTACTGAGAGTCTTTGTAAGCATGGTCAACTAGCTTTCGTTTTGTCTCCACAAATCTAGTGCACTCTTGTGTCGGAATGGAATCACAATTCCATTGTCACAAGAAGATATGTCGTGTTATTTAGATGAGAAGAAGAGACTGGAAGAATTAGGTGGGTATACAGAAGATGGGCATCTCAACTATGAGTTGGCAGTCCTGCGGGCCCTACCAGGCTGGCATATGGAGTTACCAATCGGTTAGAAAATCAACCCTTCTTAGAAAACAAGAAGTGAGACAACTCGTATTGAGCAAAGATATTGAGTTTATGATTTTCGTATGTGCTGGGATTTGGGATGTGGTATCAAATCAAGAAGCTGTTGGTGTTGCGACTTCATATGGGTGATAATTTTACTGCTATATGTTGTGGTTTTGTTTTGATAACAATCAGCTCGAGTCTGTTATGCGTTCAGGTCGCTTGTGATTATGGTTAGGGGTGTTATTTGATTGCATAAAGGGAATTAGAATGTGTATACACATGATTATTTATTATTGTGTTTGTGGTAAAGTCTATTTGTAGGGCTGCTTCATAAGAGTTTGAAAAAGAAGTCTAAAATTTCGTAGTGGAGTTGATTCTACCATGAAAGATTATAGCGATAATTGGTTTTTGTGTGTCTCTGCGTGTCATATCAGCTGTTGTTTGAATCCATATACATTTAAAGGTACGTTAATATGTGTATAACATAATATATCTATATATGGGTTTTAATGGACTGGTGCCTATAAGTTTGGTGTGAACCTCTAGTCATTAGTATATATAGTTACATCAATACCTTTACAGATTACAATATCCACAAGAAACAGAAACAGAAATAGTATTTGATGTTTTAAAAGGAGAGCTAGATTAACATCACTCTGTCCAAGTAATATCCAAATCTCCCCAGTTATCCTCGGATACCCCTAAGGCCTTCCACACTGCTTTGGATGCGTCAACAATATTATTAGGGCAAGGTGGTTGATAGTCATGATCACCATCGCACCCCATAGTAGAGTCACACTCATCCACAACCATTGCCTTTACACTTCTCCCATTTCCATTGATGGTAATATACTTGTGGCACCTATCCCCTCCCTTGTACCATCCGGTTGACAGCGCCACAACTGGTGTGTCATCAGAGTGGTATTGGTTGTCACACTCCGATGGACCACCACCATCACCTCCCTTTTGGAAACTGTTTATTGTCAGTGTTGCTTTAGTATCGCCTGTCACCGGAGGCGAGCATGTATACGTGGTGTAAAACTTACCTTGGACACAACAATCCGAGTTGTTCTCACGGTTGCATTCTCCTGGAGGCGGTTTTCTTCCCCGGATACCACCACTTGGTTTGCAAGTCTGAGCATTGATCTCCAATGAAGTTGTTGCTAGGAGAACCAAGAACAGAACAAAACGGAAATTCTTCATTGCCTTTTAGAATTTAGATGTTGCTAGTTACTCTTTACAATGCTGTTGGATGAGTAGCAAGGCAAATGGGTTGTGCTAATATAGCCTTTTGCTTAACAGAAAGCCAAGTTAACAGTCAACTATGTTGTATATTTTTTTCAAGTGACAGATGTTCCTCTACGGCAATAAAACATCCTTTGGATATTCACTTTCCCTTTTAAGAAAACCAAGTAATTATGAATGCACAGACATACTACAATTTTGTCCATTTTGTGCATGTTGTGTGTAATTTTGTCTCATTGTTGATTTATAAATTATATCTAAAATTACATCCACTATTCTTTTATTTGGGGAAAATATTTTCCATTGATTCTGTAAAAATAACAGATTCAAACTTTTACCAATCTAGCCGCATATTTCTCTTGTAAATTACACATGCAGGTAAAATCATGTTAGTATCATTGATATATTGCTTAATTAGTACGTAACATTATTCATCATTCCACATAATTAATCAAGACCTTATCATGTTACGTTTTAATCCTTTGGTTCTTGCATCAAAGTAAATGTACTATATATCAAGATGTACATATACAATTGGTAAAAATATAGTAGAACAATTGACATTAAGAACAGTGGCGGATCCAGGATCAAAGTAATGGGGTGTCCCAAATATATAAAATGGTATCCCAACAAAAAAATCGCGTAATATACAATAAGGAAAAATAACTCCGAAAAAAATTACACCACTAAATTTTTTTTTAGGGGTATCTCGGGCTACCTCGGGATACATAGTAGATCCGACAATGATTAAGAATCCTTTGGCTATTATTCCGCAATTAACGTTCCACGTACGTAGGTTTTGTTGCGGGTTGATACGTGTCGTTGACATGGTACGGTTTACTAATCAATTTACAATATTTGAAAATTTGATTCCAACTAATGTTTTAAAAATTGTTTTGAACCGGCCTGTCGAACCGGTTGGACCGAAACCGGAGGAGATTACGGTTCAACTATCACCGGTTCTATGTGAATTTCTGAACCGGATTGAACGACCGGTTTGTAGAAAAACTCGGTTGAACCGGTGAAAATAAATCGATTAAACCGGTTAAACCGACTAAAAATACATAAAAAAGAATCATTTGCATAATAAACTTTGATTATTTTTTTCAAATATATTTAGTTTTTTATAAATAAAACAGATGATAAATGTTATAAAGTTTTTTGATGCGTATATATTCATATAAAACTATATTTTGTTTCGGCATTATACTGTTTTTCACTTATATGGATTGACGTAAAACATTAAAACTTATAGTTATGTGTTATTTTAATGTATTTGGAATCATCTACAACTTATTTTATATAAATATATTTTTAATGTATCAACTTGTAAACGTCAAATTTATGATTTATATATGTATGTATGTATATAAAAATAGAAAAAAATGAAAATTATAGAAACCGGCTAACCCGGCGATCGAACTGTTGAACCAAACCTGGACACCATACTGGTTCTACTATACAACCGGTTTTTAAACATTGATTCCAAATTCTTAGTTAACTTGTAATTATCTTTCTATCTCTATCATCTATGTTTCTGTTAGCGAATTCATATATTTGAGTGTCTTTAAATACCACAGTCCGATTCTAACTTTTTATATCAAAATAGTGTAAAAACTTGTCCTGATACTATTTCACCTTACCTTATACAATTTTTTGCACTAAAAATATACCCCATAGCAAGTTCTCTTTTTTAGATTTATTTAGATTTTCAAAAGTATCCTTTGGATTATTAGCTTTCAATATATCTATTTACATTTTTTGTGTGATATAAGCTTAATATAATATATTATTAATAAAATATGACCAACTACATTATTACTTCGAATTATTTTAATCTTTTAAAATGACAATTGATATATACAATAATTACATTCGAAACATAAGAATAAGTTGTGGATGAGTGCGACATAGATAAATTATATTAATTTGTTTAATAACGACATTTGATATATAGAAGAATTGTGTCGGGGTGAAGAACAAAATGGTTGCCAACGAATTGTTGCGGATACCAGACAGTAGAGTTGATGGTGAATCTAAAATGAATAAAAAATAATAGAAATTAGAAAAATACAAAATAATCTATTAAGGGCAATATACTCTTTTTATGTTCTGTAGAAACGTATATTGTTATAATAGAATATCAATAAGTTAGTCTCGATGCAAAATAATATAAAACATTAAATATATGAACATATTACAAATCTAGCAATTTTGACCAAACGAATTAATATAATCTAACTATATATGCATGATACACTCAAAACCGTTAACTTATATATACATAGTTACACTGATCTACACTCCCACAACAAACTCTAACTTCATCAAATTTTGTTTAATATGATTTAGATACCTAATTTCACTCAAACAAATTCTTACTGAATATACATGTCTTGTTTTATTTTGTTTTCGAATTTTAATATCAATATCCCTACTATCCTCTGTGAAATTTAAGGATACCCTTTAAGACTTTATGTTCCGGTGTGATTCTTGATTTATTCAAATTTCATTAAACTGATTATGTTCAAATTTCAATATCAATTCCAACAATCCATGTGTGAAATTTTTGAATACCCTACAATACATTGAATTCCATTGTTAGTTTTGATTAATTCATAATAATAAACTATATTTGATTGAATATGGCTGTGACTTTTCTCTCTTCGGATGAGTATTTCATTAGTTTTGCTTGGATTTAAGTTGAAGAGTTGTGGTTGAAGGTAAAGAACACTTTCATGTTATTTTCTATATAACGAAGTGAACTTAAGAGTAATCCATTCAAAATAGGCTATCAAGTTTTCTATTTTAAATGTGAATGGAAGTTTATATAATTAGACAATAGAACAATTAATTTAGGTTATATAGATCATATGTATCATTATTAAAAGTTGTATTTAAATCTTTATGGCTTATAATGGAAGGCTTGCTGTGAAGAGCATTTGATACATTACACTGGAATGTTAGATAAATTTGTTGAATTGGGCCTAAACATTACGAAACCATTAGAAATTAAGGGATCGCACCAGGTTAATTGTTTTTACAAACATAATTAATATCTTTGAAATGAGTTTACAAATGCTAGTTTGGTTGTTCTAGTTACACACCTACTATCTTGTTTAGCCATCTAGACATGATTTGTAAATTGAATCGTGCTTCATTTTCATCTATCTCATGGATTAATGCATTTGTATTCACCTTTCGATACATTGTAAACCGTCCAAATAGTCTTGAATCCATCTACTCCCCCCCACCCCCCACGCCCCAGCCCCCGGTAAAAAGATTCAACCTAAACATGAGATCATGAAGTCTCACATAGACATCGGAACTCACATGCAAAGCAAACTAAGATGAGTGCATCATATGTCAAAATGACCACTCCAAGTTCCATTTTCCTTCTACGCTATTTTTGACGGCCATGGCGGCTCCGAAACAACATCATACTTGAAAAATCACTCCATGGAATTATTCTTTCAAGATTACGAGCTCCCACAATCTTCATATATGAATTAACAAGGCCGACTCTATGATTTTAAGGGCCCTATGCTAAGTGAAAAATAGGTCCCTAAATACAATTTTTTAATATATAAGGAAAACAAATTTAAGACGGTGAATTTTCGTTACGGAAAACTTATAACTAAATAAATTAATTAAAAAAGGATCATATGGAATTTTATAAAAAGTTCAATGGCTAATTATGAAACTACTGAAAAACTGATTTATTAAACATATTAGAAGGAGGGGTTGATTATGAAATATATAGCATAAAGAAATGGTCAAATGTGTAACTTGAGTTTAAAACATCAAAAAGCTATGAAATAGGATAGAACCAACATTGCTTTTGAATAAAAGACAACCCTTTTCCAATTGGGCTACCTTAACTCTATAAAATATTTTGAATAAATTCATATATATTTAGTTTTTTCAATAAATAATTTAATTAAAACTCGGGCTGTATTTTTTTTCGGAGTATTGTGCGGCTGCCCCTCTTGCCCCCCCTAAATCATGGCTTGTGAATTAATCATTTTTAAAGGATCTAAAACATTCACAATGGGAAGCCTTTCTACTAGCTGACCAAACCCTCACAAACAAAAGTAGCATCAACAGTTACTATGGGAAGGGGTATGCAAAAAACTGCAAAACCAAAAAACCAAGCCCATCCGGCCAATCCGAAACCGGAAAAACTGAAACCGAAAACGAAACCGAAGAAACCAACTATCAATGGGTCGGTTACGATTTGGATATTTCGATATCCGCAGATACCCGTACCGAACCGTTATATATATATATATATATATATATATATATATATATATATATATATATATATATATATATATATATATTAGTTAATGTAAAAGTAATTAAATTAAATAGACTTAATAAAATAAGAAACCGGATGATATATGTTTTCTCATCTAACATGCTCGTTTATGTCTATGGTATTTTTCTATTCGAACTTAGAAGTTTAGATTTTTATCGCTTTTATTTGCTTCATATATCGTGTGTCTGTTTGTTTTCTTATAAACTGTATGGTATATGTTTTCTACGTGCATGTATGGTTATCCTTGAAATTGAGACTTTGTTTTTATATTCATAAATCATGTTTTATGGTTAATTTTATTCTTATAGTTATTATATAAATTATAATGTATAATTTTAACTTCAACAAGTCTTCTTACTTCTAAACTGAGATATTGGTAGTTTGTATTTTTTATTATATTTTCGATTTGTTATATTTACTGTGTACCTGTAAACTGAACCGTGCTTACCCACCTTCAAACAGTGCGGTCCGGTTCGGTTTTTTACACAATTCGCTTTGGTTTCGGTCAGTGCACATTAGATATCTGCTCCGTGGTCACGTTCACAAATTTATGAATATCCGAACCGAACCAAGTTCGTGAACACCCTTAACTATGGGAGAACCACATTAACTGTTTTAATCCTCATACAACAAATGTAAATTGTTAATACCGGTTTTCAGGATTTTAAACCCTTAGAAGACAACTTTCACAAGCGTTTGAGTAAAGAGAAATGGCCTTTTAGCACCTCTTTCCAAGAGATAGAAGAATCGCTCAGTCACTACTTAATAAGAAAGTGGAAACACATATTGCTTTAGTAAAAAAACATCAATCATTAGTGATGCTCTCCGAAGAATCTCTTGCGAGAACAACAAAGAAAACAGGAAATACTGTTTTTTGTAAAACAAGCATGAATCGATTGTGATATTCTACGGGAGAATCACACGATTGCCGGAAAACCATTACCGAGAGTCTTTGTAAGCATGGTCGATTAGCTTTCGTTTTGTCTCGATCAATCTAATGCAGTCTTGTGTCGGAATGGAATCACAATTCCATTGTCACAAGAAGATATCTCGTGTTATTTAGATGAGAAGAAGAGACTGGAAGAATTAGGTGGGTATGCAGAAGATGGGCATCTCAACTGTGAGCTGGCGGTCCTGCGGGCCCTACGAGGCTGGCATATGGAGTTAACAATCGGTTAGAAAATCATCCCTTCTTAGAAAACAAGATGTGAGACAAATGGTATTGAGCGAAGATATTGAGTTTATGATTATCGGATGTGCTGGGATTTGGGATGTGGTATCAAATTAATCAAGAAGCTGTTGGCGTTGCGACTTCATATGGGTGATAATTATATTGCTATTGTGGTTTTGTTTTGATAATAATCAGCTCGAGTCTGTTACGCGTTCGGGTCTCCTGTGATTATGGTTAGGGGTGTTGTCTGATTGCATAAAGGGAATTAGAATGTGAATACACATGATTATTTGTTATTGTGTTTGTGGTAAAGTCTATTTGTAGGGCTGCTAGCTTCATATGAGTACGTTGGAAACGGTAGTCTAAAATTTTGTAGTGGAAATAATTCTACCATGAAAGATTATAGCACTGAATGGGTTTTGTGTGTCTCCGCGTGTCATATGAGTTGTTGTTTGAATCCACTTACATTTAAAGGTACGTTAATATGTGTATAACATAATATATCTATATACGGGTTTGAATGGATTGGTGCCGATAAGTTTGCTGTGAACCTCCAGTCATTAGTATATATAGTTACATCAATAACTTACAGATTACAATATCCACAAGAAAAAGAAACAGAAATAGTATTTGATGTTTTAAAAGGAGAGCTAGATTAACATCACTCTGTCCAAGTAATATCCAAATCTCCCCAGTTATCCTCGGATACCCCTAAGGCCTTCCACACTGCTTTGGATGCGTCAACAATATTATTAGGGCAAGGTGGTTGATAGTCATGATCACCATCGCACCCCATAGTAGAGTCACACTCATCCACAACCATTGCCTTTACACTCCTCCCATTTCCATTGATGGTAATATACTTGTGGCACCTATCCCCTCCCTTGTACCATCCGGTTGACAGCGCCACAACTGGTGTGTCATCAGAGTGGTATTGGTTGTCACACTCCGATGGACCACCACCATCACCTCCCTTTTGGAAACTGTTTATTGTCAGTGTTGCTTTAGTATCGCCTGTCACCGGAGGCGAGCATGTATACGTGGTGTAAAACTTACCTTGGACACAACAATCCGAGTTGTTCTCACGGTTGCATTCTCCTGGAGGCGGTTTTCTTCCCCGGATACCACCACTTGGTTTGCAAGTCTGAGCATTGATCTCCAATGAAGTTGTTGCCAGGAGAACCAAGAACAGAACAAAACGGAAATTCTTCATTGCCTTTTAGAATTTAGATGTTGCTAGTTACTCTTTACAATGCTGCTGGATGAGTAGCAAGGCAAATGGGTTGTGCTAATATAGCCTTTTGCTTAACAGAAAGCCAAGTTAACAGTCAACTATGTTGTATATTTTTTTCAAGTGACAGATGTTCCTCTACGGCAATAAAACATCCTTTGGATATTCACTTTCCCTTTTAAGAAAACCAAGTAATTATGAATGCACAGACATACTACAATTTTGTCCATTTTGTGCATGTTGTGTCTAATTTTGTCTCATTGTTGATTTATAAATTATATCTAAAATTACATCCACTATTCTTTTATTTGGGGAAAATATTTTCCATTGATTCTGTAAAAATAACAGATTCAAACTTTTACCAATCTAGCCGCATATTTCTCTTGTAAATTACACATGCAGGTAAAATCATGTTAGTATCATTGATATATTGCTTAATTAGTACGTAACATTATTCATCATTCCACATAATTAATCAAGACCTTATCATGTTACGTTTTAATCCTTTGGTTCTTGCATCAAAGTAAATGTACTATATATCAAGATGTACATATACAATTGGTAAAAATATAGTAGAACAATTGACATTAAGAACAGTGGCGGATCCAGGATCAAAGTAATGGGGTGTCCCAAATATATAAAATGGTATCCCAACAAAAAAATCGCGTAATATACAATAAGGAAAAATAACTCCGAAAAAAATTACACCACTAAATTTTTTTTTAGGGGTATCTCGGGCTACCTCGGGATACATAGTAGATCCGACAATGATTAAGAATCCTTTGGCTATTATTCCGCAATTAACGTTCCACGTACGTAGGTTTTGTTGCGGGTTGATACGTGTCGTTGACATGGTACGGTTTACTAATCAATTTACAATATTTGAAAATTTGATTCCAACTAATGTTTTAAAAATTGTTTTGAACCGGCCTGTCGAACCGGTTGGACCGAAACCGGAGGAGATTACGGTTCAACTATCACCGGTTTTATGTGAATTTCTGAACCAGATTGAACGACCGGTTTGTAGAAAAACTCGGTTGAACCGGTGAAAATAAATCGATTAAACCGGTTAAACCGACTAAAAATACATAAAAAAGAATCATTTGCATAATAAACTTTGATTATTTTTTTCAAATATATTTAGTTTTTTATAAATAAAACAGATGATAAATGTTATAAAGTTTTTTGATGCGTATATATTCATATAAAACTATATTTTGTTTCGGCATTATACTGTTTTTCACTTATATGGATTGACGTAAAACATTAAAACTTATAGTTATGTGTTATTTTAATGTATTTGGAATCATCTACAACTTATTTTATATAAATATATTTTTAATGTATCAACTTGTAAACGTCAAATTTATGATTTATATATGTATGTATGTATATAAAAATAGAAAAAAATGAAAATTATAGAAACCGGCTAACCCGGCGATCGAACTGTTGAACCAAACCTGGACACCATACTGGTTCTACTATACAACCGGTTTTTAAACATTGATTCCAAATTCTTAGTTAACTTGTAATTATCTTTCTATCTCTATCATCTATGTTTCTGTTAGCGAATTCATATATTTGAGTGTCTTTAAATACCACAGTCCGATTCTAACTTTTTATATCAAAATAGTGTAAAAACTTGTCCTGATACTATTTCACCTTACCTTATACAATTTTTTGCACTAAAAATATACCCCATAGCAAGTTCTCTTTTTTAGATTTATTTAGATTTTCAAAAGTATCCTTTGGATTATTAGCTTTCAATATATCTATTTACATTTTTTGTGTGATATAAGCTTAATATAATATATTATTAATAAAATATGACCAACTACATTATTACTTCGAATTATTTTAATCTTTTAAAATGACAATTGATATATACAATAATTACATTCGAAACATAAGAATAAGTTGTGGATGAGTGCGACATAGATAAATTATATTAATTTGTTTAATAACGACATTTGATATATAGAAGAATTGTGTCGGGGTGAAGAACAAAATGGTTGCCAACGAATTGTTGCGGATACCAGGCAGTAGAGTTGATGGTGAATCTAAAATGAATAAAAAATAATAGAAATTAGAAAAATACAAAATAATCTATTAAGGGCAATATACTCTTTTTATGTTCTGTAGAAACGTATATTGTTATAATAGAATATCAATAAGTTAGTCTCGATGCAAAATAATATAAAACATTAAATATATGAACATATTACAAATCTAGCAATTTTGACCAAACGAATTAATATAATCTAACTATATATGCATGATACACTCAAAACCGTTAACTTATATATACATAGTTGCACTGATCTACACTCCCACAACAAACTCTAACTTCATCAAATTTTGTTTAATATGATTTAGATACCTAATTTCAGTCAAACAAATTCTTACTGAATATACATGTCTTGTTTTATTTTGTTTTCGAATTTTAATATCAATATCCCTACTATCCTCTGTGAAATTTAAGGATACCCTTTAAGACTTTATGTTCCGGTGTGATTCTCGATTTATTCAAATTTCATTAAACTGATTATGTTCAAATTTCAATATCAATTCCAACAATCCATGTGTGAAATTTTTGAATACCCTACAATACATTGAATTCCATTGTTAGTTTTGATTAATTCATAATAATAAACTATATTTGATTGAATAGGGCTGTGACTTTTCTCTCTTCGGATGAGTATTTCATTAGTTTTGCTTGGATTTAAGTTGAAGAGTTGTGGTTGAAGGTAAAGAACACTTTCATGTTATTTTCTATATAACGAAGTGAACTTAAGAGTAATCCATTCAAAATAGGCTATCAAGTTTTCTATTTTAAATGTGAATGGAAGTTTATATAATTAGACAATAGAACAATTAATTTAGGTTATATAGATCATATGTATCATTATTAAAAGTTGTATTTAAATCTTTATGGCTTATAATGGAAGGCTTGCTGTGAAGAGCATTTGATACATTACACTGGAATGTTAGATAAATTTGTTGAATTGGGCCTAAACATTACGAAACCATTAGAAATTAAGGGATCGCACCAGGTTAATTGTTTTTACAAACATAATTAATATCTTTGAAATGAGTTTACAAATGCTAGTTTGGTTGTTCTAGTTACACACCTACTATCTTGTTTAGCCATCTAGACATGATTTGTAAATTGAATCGTGCTTCATTTTCATCTATCTCATGGATTAATGCATTTGTATTCACCTTTCGATACATTGTAAACCGTCCAAATAGTCTTGAATCCATCTACTCCCCCCCACCCCCCACGCCCCAGCCCCCGGTAAAAAGATTCAACCTAAACATGAGATCATGAAGTCTCACATAGACATCGGAACTCACATGCAAAGCAAACTAAGATGAGTGCATCATATGTCAAAATGACCACTCCAAGTTCCATTTTCCTTCTACGCTATTTTTGACGGCCATGGCGGCTCCGAAACAACATCATACTTGAAAAATCACTCCATGGAATTATTCTTTCAAGATTACGAGCTCCCACAATCTTCATATATGAATTAACAAGGCCGACTCTATGATTTTAAGGGCCCTATGCTAAGTGAAAAATAGGTCCCTAAATACAATTTTTTAATATATAAGGAAAACAAATTTAAGACGGTGAATTTTCGTTACGGAAAACTTATAACTAAATAAATTAATTAAAAAAGGATCATATGGAATTTTATAAAAAGTTCAATGGCTAATTATGAAACTACTGAAAAACTGATTTATTAAACATATTAGAAGGAGGGGTTGATTATGAAATATATAGCATAAAGAAATGGTCAAATGTGTAACTTGAGTTTAAAACATCAAAAAGCTATGAAATAGGATAGAACCAACATTGCTTTTGAATAAAAGACAACCCTTTTCCAATTGGGCTACCTTAACTCTATAAAATATTTTGAATAAATTCATATATATTTAGTTTTTTCAATAAATAATTTAATTAAAACTCGGGCTGTATTTTTTTTCGGAGTATTGTGCGGCTGCCCCTCTTGCCCCCCCTAAATCATGGCTTGTGAATTAATCATTTTTAAAGGATCTAAAACATTCACAATGGGAAGCCTTTCTACTAGCTGACCAAACCCTCACAAACAAAAGTAGCATCAACAGTTACTATGGGAAGGGGTATGCAAAAAACTGCAAAACCAAAAAACCAAGCCCATCCGGCCAATCCGAAACCGGAAAAACTGAAACCGAAAACGAAACCGAAGAAACCAACTATCAATGGGTCGGTTACGATTTGGATATTTCGATATCCGCAGATACCCGTACCGAACCGTTATATATATATATATATATATATATATATATATATATATATATATATATATATATATATATATTAGTTAATGTAAAAGTAATTAAATTAAATAGACTTAATAAAATAAGAAACCGGATGATATATGTTTTCTCATCTAACATGCTCGTTTATGTCTATGGTATTTTTCTATTCGAACTTAGAAGTTTAGATTTTTATCGCTTTTATTTGCTTCATATATCGTGTGTCTGTTTGTTTTCTTATAAACTGTATGGTATATGTTTTCTACGTGCATGTATGGTTATCCTTGAAATTGAGACTTTGTTTTTATATTCATAAATCATGTTTTATGGTTAATTTTATTCTTATAGTTATTATATAAATTATAATGTATAATTTTAACTTCAACAAGTCTTCTTACTTCTAAACTGAGATATTGGTAGTTTGTATTTTTTATTATATTTTCGATTTGTTATATTTACTGTGTACCTGTAAACTGAACCGTGCTTACCCACCTTCAAACAGTGCGGTCCGGTTCGGTTTTTTACACAATTCGCTTTGGTTTCGGTCAGTGCACATTAGATATCTGCTCCGTGGTCACGTTCACAAATTTATGAATATCCGAACCGAACCAAGTTCGTGAACACCCTTAACTATGGGAGAACCACATTAACTGTTTTAATCCTCATACAACAAATGTAAATTGTTAATACCGGTTTTCAGGATTTTAAACCCTTAGAAGACAACTTTCACAAGCGTTTGAGTAAAGAGAAATGGCCTTTTAGCACCTCTTTCCAAGAGATAGAAGAATCGCTCAGTCACTACTTAATAAGAAAGTGGAAACACATATTGCTTTAGTAAAAAAACATCAATCATTAGTGATGCTCTCCGAAGAATCTCTTGCGAGAACAACAAAGAAAACAGGAAATACTGTTTTTTGTAAAACAAGCATGAATCGATTGTGATATTCTACGGGAGAATCACACGATTGCCGGAAAACCATTACCGAGAGTCTTTGTAAGCATGGTCGATTAGCTTTCGTTTTGTCTCGATCAATCTAATGCAGTCTTGTGTCGGAATGGAATCACAATTCCATTGTCACAAGAAGATATCTCGTGTTATTTAGATGAGAAGAAGAGACTGGAAGAATTAGGTGGGTATGCAGAAGATGGGCATCTCAACTGTGAGCTGGCGGTCCTGCGGGCCCTACGAGGCTGGCATATGGAGTTAACAATCGGTTAGAAAATCATCCCTTCTTAGAAAACAAGATGTGAGACAAATGGTATTGAGCGAAGATATTGAGTTTATGATTATCGGATGTGCTGGGATTTGGGATGTGGTATCAAATTAATCAAGAAGCTGTTGGCGTTGCGACTTCATATGGGTGATAATTATATTGCTATTGTGGTTTTGTTTTGATAATAATCAGCTCGAGTCTGTTACGCGTTCGGGTCTCCTGTGATTATGGTTAGGGGTGTTGTCTGATTGCATAAAGGGAATTAGAATGTGAATACACATGATTATTTGTTATTGTGTTTGTGGTAAAGTCTATTTGTAGGGCTGCTAGCTTCATATGAGTACGTTGGAAACGGTAGTCTAAAATTTTGTAGTGGAAATAATTCTACCATGAAAGATTATAGCACTGAATGGGTTTTGTGTGTCTCCGCGTGTCATATGAGTTGTTGTTTGAATCCACTTACATTTAAAGGTACGTTAATATGTGTATAACATAATATATCTATATACGGGTTTGAATGGATTGGTGCCGATAAGTTTGCTGTGAACCTCCAGTCATTAGTATATATAGTTACATCAATAACTTACAGATTACAATATCCACAAGAAAAAGAAACAGAAATAGTATTTGATGTTTTAAAAGGAGAGCTAGATTAACATCACTCTGTCCAAGTAATATCCAAATCTCCCCAGTTATCCTCGGATACCCCTAAGGCCTTCCACACTGCTTTGGATGCGTCAACAATATTATTAGGGCAAGGTGGTTGATAGTCATGATCACCATCGCACCCCATAGTAGAGTCACACTCATCCACAACCATTGCCTTTACACTCCTCCCATTTCCATTGATGGTAATATACTTGTGGCACCTATCCCCTCCCTTGTACCATCCGGTTGACAGCGCCACAACTGGTGTGTCATCAGAGTGGTATTGGTTGTCACACTCCGATGGACCACCACCATCACCTCCCTTTTGGAAACTGTTTATTGTCAGTGTTGCTTTAGTATCGCCTGTCACCGGAGGCGAGCATGTATACGTGGTGTAAAACTTACCTTGGACACAACAATCCGAGTTGTTCTCACGGTTGCATTCTCCTGGAGGCGGTTTTCTTCCCCGGATACCACCACTTGGTTTGCAAGTCTGAGCATTGATCTCCAATGAAGTTGTTGCCAGGAGAACCAAGAACAGAACAAAACGGAAATTCTTCATTGCCTTTTAGAATTTAGATGTTGCTAGTTACTCTTTACAATGCTGCTGGATGAGTAGCAAGGCAAATGGGTTGTGCTAATATAGCCTTTTGCTTAACAGAAAGCCAAGTTAACAGTCAACTATGTTGTATATTTTTTTCAAGTGACAGATGTTCCTCTACGGCAATAAAACATCCTTTGGATATTCACTTTCCCTTTTAAGAAAACCAAGTAATTATGAATGCACAGACATACTACAATTTTGTCCATTTTGTGCATGTTGTGTCTAATTTTGTCTCATTGTTGATTTATAAATTATATCTAAAATTACATCCACTATTCTTTTATTTGGGGAAAATATTTTCCATTGATTCTGTAAAAATAACAGATTCAAACTTTTACCAATCTAGCCGCATATTTCTCTTGTAAATTACACATGCAGGTAAAATCATGTTAGTATCATTGATATATTGCTTAATTAGTACGTAACATTATTCATCATTCCACATAATTAATCAAGACCTTATCATGTTACGTTTTAATCCTTTGGTTCTTGCATCAAAGTAAATGTACTATATATCAAGATGTACATATACAATTGGTAAAAATATAGTAGAACAATTGACATTAAGAACAGTGGCGGATCCAGGATCAAAGTAATGGGGTGTCCCAAATATATAAAATGGTATCCCAACAAAAAAATCGCGTAATATACAATAAGGAAAAATAACTCCGAAAAAAATTACACCACTAAATTTTTTTTTAGGGGTATCTCGGGCTACCTCGGGATACATAGTAGATCCGACAATGATTAAGAATCCTTTGGCTATTATTCCGCAATTAACGTTCCACGTACGTAGGTTTTGTTGCGGGTTGATACGTGTCGTTGACATGGTACGGTTTACTAATCAATTTACAATATTTGAAAATTTGATTCCAACTAATGTTTTAAAAATTGTTTTGAACCGGCCTGTCGAACCGGTTGGACCGAAACCGGAGGAGATTACGGTTCAACTATCACCGGTTTTATGTGAATTTCTGAACCAGATTGAACGACCGGTTTGTAGAAAAACTCGGTTGAACCGGTGAAAATAAATCGATTAAACCGGTTAAACCGACTAAAAATACATAAAAAAGAATCATTTGCATAATAAACTTTGATTATTTTTTTCAAATATATTTAGTTTTTTATAAATAAAACAGATGATAAATGTTATAAAGTTTTTTGATGCGTATATATTCATATAAAACTATATTTTGTTTCGGCATTATACTGTTTTTCACTTATATGGATTGACGTAAAACATTAAAACTTATAGTTATGTGTTATTTTAATGTATTTGGAATCATCTACAACTTATTTTATATAAATATATTTTTAATGTATCAACTTGTAAACGTCAAATTTATGATTTATATATGTATGTATGTATATAAAAATAGAAAAAAATGAAAATTATAGAAACCGGCTAACCCGGCGATCGAACTGTTGAACCAAACCTGGACACCATACTGGTTCTACTATACAACCGGTTTTTAAACATTGATTCCAAATTCTTAGTTAACTTGTAATTATCTTTCTATCTCTATCATCTATGTTTCTGTTAGCGAATTCATATATTTGAGTGTCTTTAAATACCACAGTCCGATTCTAACTTTTTATATCAAAATAGTGTAAAAACTTGTCCTGATACTATTTCACCTTACCTTATACAATTTTTTGCACTAAAAATATACCCCATAGCAAGTTCTCTTTTTTAGATTTATTTAGATTTTCAAAAGTATCCTTTGGATTATTAGCTTTCAATATATCTATTTACATTTTTTGTGTGATATAAGCTTAATATAATATATTATTAATAAAATATGACCAACTACATTATTACTTCGAATTATTTTAATCTTTTAAAATGACAATTGATATATACAATAATTACATTCGAAACATAAGAATAAGTTGTGGATGAGTGCGACATAGATAAATTATATTAATTTGTTTAATAACGACATTTGATATATAGAAGAATTGTGTCGGGGTGAAGAACAAAATGGTTGCCAACGAATTGTTGCGGATACCAGGCAGTAGAGTTGATGGTGAATCTAAAATGAATAAAAAATAATAGAAATTAGAAAAATACAAAATAATCTATTAAGGGCAATATACTCTTTTTATGTTCTGTAGAAACGTATATTGTTATAATAGAATATCAATAAGTTAGTCTCGATGCAAAATAATATAAAACATTAAATATATGAACATATTACAAATCTAGCAATTTTGACCAAACGAATTAATATAATCTAACTATATATGCATGATACACTCAAAACCGTTAACTTATATATACATAGTTGCACTGATCTACACTCCCACAACAAACTCTAACTTCATCAAATTTTGTTTAATATGATTTAGATACCTAATTTCAGTCAAACAAATTCTTACTGAATATACATGTCTTGTTTTATTTTGTTTTCGAATTTTAATATCAATATCCCTACTATCCTCTGTGAAATTTAAGGATACCCTTTAAGACTTTATGTTCCGGTGTGATTCTCGATTTATTCAAATTTCATTAAACTGATTATGTTCAAATTTCAATATCAATTCCAACAATCCATGTGTGAAATTTTTGAATACCCTACAATACATTGAATTCCATTGTTAGTTTTGATTAATTCATAATAATAAACTATATTTGATTGAATAGGGCTGTGACTTTTCTCTCTTCGGATGAGTATTTCATTAGTTTTGCTTGGATTTAAGTTGAAGAGTTGTGGTTGAAGGTAAAGAACACTTTCATGTTATTTTCTATATAACGAAGTGAACTTAAGAGTAATCCATTCAAAATAGGCTATCAAGTTTTCTATTTTAAATGTGAATGGAAGTTTATATAATTAGACAATAGAACAATTAATTTAGGTTATATAGATCATATGTATCATTATTAAAAGTTGTATTTAAATCTTTATGGCTTATAATGGAAGGCTTGCTGTGAAGAGCATTTGATACATTACACTGGAATGTTAGATAAATTTGTTGAATTGGGCCTAAACATTACGAAACCATTAGAAATTAAGGGATCGCACCAGGTTAATTGTTTTTACAAACATAATTAATATCTTTGAAATGAGTTTACAAATGCTAGTTTGGTTGTTCTAGTTACACACCTACTATCTTGTTTAGCCATCTAGACATGATTTGTAAATTGAATCGTGCTTCATTTTCATCTATCTCATGGATTAATGCATTTGTATTCACCTTTCGATACATTGTAAACCGTCCAAATAGTCTTGAATCCATCTACTCCCCCCCACCCCCCACGCCCCAGCCCCCGGTAAAAAGATTCAACCTAAACATGAGATCATGAAGTCTCACATAGACATCGGAACTCACATGCAAAGCAAACTAAGATGAGTGCATCATATGTCAAAATGACCACTCCAAGTTCCATTTTCCTTCTACGCTATTTTTGACGGCCATGGCGGCTCCGAAACAACATCATACTTGAAAAATCACTCCATGGAATTATTCTTTCAAGATTACGAGCTCCCACAATCTTCATATATGAATTAACAAGGCCGACTCTATGATTTTAAGGGCCCTATGCTAAGTGAAAAATAGGTCCCTAAATACAATTTTTTAATATATAAGGAAAACAAATTTAAGACGGTGAATTTTCGTTACGGAAAACTTATAACTAAATAAATTAATTAAAAAAGGATCATATGGAATTTTATAAAAAGTTCAATGGCTAATTATGAAACTACTGAAAAACTGATTTATTAAACATATTAGAAGGAGGGGTTGATTATGAAATATATAGCATAAAGAAATGGTCAAATGTGTAACTTGAGTTTAAAACATCAAAAAGCTATGAAATAGGATAGAACCAACATTGCTTTTGAATAAAAGACAACCCTTTTCCAATTGGGCTACCTTAACTCTATAAAATATTTTGAATAAATTCATATATATTTAGTTTTTTCAATAAATAATTTAATTAAAACTCGGGCTGTATTTTTTTTCGGAGTATTGTGCGGCTGCCCCTCTTGCCCCCCCTAAATCATGGCTTGTGAATTAATCATTTTTAAAGGATCTAAAACATTCACAATGGGAAGCCTTTCTACTAGCTGACCAAACCCTCACAAACAAAAGTAGCATCAACAGTTACTATGGGAAGGGGTATGCAAAAAACTGCAAAACCAAAAAACCAAGCCCATCCGGCCAATCCGAAACCGGAAAAACTGAAACCGAAAACGAAACCGAAGAAACCAACTATCAATGGGTCGGTTACGATTTGGATATTTCGATATCCGCAGATACCCGTACCGAACCGTTATATATATATATATATATATATATATATATATATATATATATATATATATATATATATATATATATATATATATATATATATATATTAGTTAATGTAAAAGTAATTAAATTAAATAGACTTAATAAAATAAGAAACTGGATGATATATGTTTTCTCATCTAACATGCTCGTTTATGTCTATGGTATTTTTCTATTCGAACTTAGAAGTTTAGATTTTTATCGCTTTTATTTGCTTCATATATCGTGTGTCTGTTTGTTTTCTTATAAACTGTATGGTATATGTTTTCTACGTGCATGTATGGTTATCCTTGAAATTGAGACTTTGTTTTTATATTCATAAATCATGTTTTATGGTTAATTTTATTCTTATAGTTATTATATAAATTATAATGTATAATTTTAACTTCAACAAGTCTTCTTACTTCTAAACTGAGATATTGGTAGTTTGTATTTTTTATTATATTTTCGATTTGTTATATTTACTGTGTACCTGTAAACTGAACCGTGCTTACCCACCTTCAAACAGTGCGGTCCGGTTCGGTTTTTTACACAATTCGCTTTGGTTTCGGTCAGTGCACATTAGATATCTGCTCCGTGGTCACGTTCACAAATTTATGAATATCCGAACCGAACCAAGTTCGTGAACACCCTTAACTATGGGAGAACCACATTAACTGTTTTAATCCTCATACAACAAATGTAAATTGTTAATACCGGTTTTCAGGATTTTAAACCCTTAGAAGACAACTTTCACAAGCGTTTGAGTAAAGAGAAATGGCCTTTTAGCACCTCTTTCCAAGAGATAGAAGAATCGCTCAGTCACTACTTAATAAGAAAGTGGAAACACATATTGCTTTAGTAAAAAAACATCAATCATTAGTGATGCTCTCCGAAGAATCTCTTGCGAGAACAACAAAGAAAACAGGAAATACTGTTTTTTGTAAAACAAGCATGAATCGATTGTGATATTCTACGGGAGAATCACACGATTGCCGGAAAACCATTACCGAGAGTCTTTGTAAGCATGGTCGATTAGCTTTCGTTTTGTCTCGATCAATCTAATGCAGTCTTGTGTCGGAATGGAATCACAATTCCATTGTCACAAGAAGATATCTCGTGTTATTTAGATGAGAAGAAGAGACTGGAAGAATTAGGTGGGTATGCAGAAGATGGGCATCTCAACTGTGAGCTGGCGGTCCTGCGGGCCCTACGAGGCTGGCATATGGAGTTAACAATCGGTTAGAAAATCATCCCTTCTTAGAAAACAAGATGTGAGACAAATGGTATTGAGCGAAGATATTGAGTTTATGATTATCGGATGTGCTGGGATTTGGGATGTGGTATCAAATTAATCAAGAAGCTGTTGGCGTTGCGACTTCATATGGGTGATAATTATATTGCTATTGTGGTTTTGTTTTGATAATAATCAGCTCGAGTCTGTTACGCGTTCGGGTCTCCTGTGATTATGGTTAGGGGTGTTGTCTGATTGCATAAAGGGAATTAGAATGTGAATACACATGATTATTTGTTATTGTGTTTGTGGTAAAGTCTATTTGTAGGGCTGCTAGCTTCATATGAGTACGTTGGAAACGGTAGTCTAAAATTTTGTAGTGGAAATAATTCTACCATGAAAGATTATAGCACTGAATGGGTTTTGTGTGTCTCCGCGTGTCATATGAGTTGTTGTTTGAATCCACTTACATTTAAAGGTACGTTAATATGTGTATAACATAATATATCTATATACGGGTTTGAATGGATTGGTGCCGATAAGTTTGCTGTGAACCTCCAGTCATTAGTATATATAGTTACATCAATAACTTACAGATTACAATATCCACAAGAAAAAGAAACAGAAATAGTATTTGATGTTTTAAAAGGAGAGCTAGATTAACATCACTCTGTCCAAGTAATATCCAAATCTCCCCAGTTATCCTCGGATACCCCTAAGGCCTTCCACACTGCTTTGGATGCGTCAACAATATTATTAGGGCAAGGTGGTTGATAGTCATGATCACCATCGCACCCCATAGTAGAGTCACACTCATCCACAACCATTGCCTTTACACTCCTCCCATTTCCATTGATGGTAATATACTTGTGGCACCTATCCCCTCCCTTGTACCATCCGGTTGACAGCGCCACAACTGGTGTGTCATCAGAGTGGTATTGGTTGTCACACTCCGATGGACCACCACCATCACCTCCCTTTTGGAAACTGTTTATTGTCAGTGTTGCTTTAGTATCGCCTGTCACCGGAGGCGAGCATGTATACGTGGTGTAAAACTTACCTTGGACACAACAATCCGAGTTGTTCTCACGGTTGCATTCTCCTGGAGGCGGTTTTCTTCCCCGGATACCACCACTTGGTTTGCAAGTCTGAGCATTGATCTCCAATGAAGTTGTTGCCAGGAGAACCAAGAACAGAACAAAACGGAAATTCTTCATTGCCTTTTAGAATTTAGATGTTGCTAGTTACTCTTTACAATGCTGCTGGATGAGTAGCAAGGCAAATGGGTTGTGCT
The DNA here is from genome assembly GCF_052625555.1 of Lactuca saligna. Classification (NCBI taxonomy): domain Eukaryota; kingdom Viridiplantae; phylum Streptophyta; class Magnoliopsida; order Asterales; family Asteraceae; genus Lactuca; species Lactuca saligna. Next base: position 51,514,949 of record NC_136420.1, on the reverse strand, counting down.
AATATAGCCTTTTGCTTAACAGAAAGCCAAGTTAACAGTCAACAATGATGTATATTTTTTCAAGTGACAGATGTTCCTCTACGGCAATAAAACATCCTTTGGATATTCACTTTCCCTTTTAAGAAAACCAAGTAATTATGAATGCACAGACATACTACAATTTTGTCCATTTTGTGCATGTTGTGTCTAATTTTGTCTCATTGTTGATTTATAAATTATATCTAAAATTACATCCACTATTCTTTTATTTGGGGAAAATATTTTCCATTGATTCTGTAAAAATAACAGATTCAAACTTTTACCAATCTAGCCGCATATTTCTCTTGTAAATTACACATGCAGGTAAAATCATGTTAGTATCATTGATATATTGCTTAATTAGTACGTAACATTATTCATCATTCCACATAATTAATCAAGACCTTATCATGTTACGTTTTAATCCTTTGGTTCTTGCATCAAAGTAAATGTACTATATATCAAGATGTACATATACAATTGGTAAAAATATAGTAGAACAATTGACATTAAGAACAGTGGCGGATCCAGGATCAAAGTAATGGGGTGTCCCAAATATATAAAATGGTATCCCAACAAAAAAATCGCGTAATATACAATAAGGAAAAATAACTCCGAAAAAAATTACACCACTAAATTTTTTTTTAGGGGTATCTCGGGCTACCTCGGGATACATAGTAGATCCGACAATGATTAAGAATCCTTTGGCTATTATTCCGCAATTAACGTTCCACGTACGTAGGTTTTGTTGCGGGTTGATACGTGTCGTTGACATGGTACGGTTTACTAATCAATTTACAATATTTGAAAATTTGATTCCAACTAATGTTTTAAAAATTGTTTTGAACCGGCCTGTCGAACCGGTTGGACCGAAACCGGAGGAGATTACGGTTCAACTATCACCGGTTTTATGTGAATTTCTGAACCAGATTGAACGACCGGTTTGTAGAAAAACTCGGTTGAACCGGTGAAAATAAATCGATTAAACCGGTTAAACCGACTAAAAATACATAAAAAAGAATCATTTGCATAATAAACTTTGATTATTTTTTTCAAATATATTTAGTTTTTTCTAAATAAAACAGATGTTAAATGTTATAAAGTTTTTTGATGCGTATATATTCATATAAAACTATATTTTGTTTCGGCATTATACTGTTTTTCACTTATATGGATTGACGTAAAACATTAAAACTTATAGTTATGTGTTATTTTAATGTATTTGGAATCATCTACAACTTATTTTATATAAATATATTTTTAATGTATTAACTTGTAAACGTCAAATTTATGATTTATATATGTATGTATGTATATAAAAATAGAAAAAAATGAAAATTATAGAAACCGGCTAACTCGGCGATCGAACTGTTGAACCAAACCTGGACACCATACTGGTTCTACTATACAACCGGTTTTTAAACATTGATTCCAAATTCTTAGTTAACTTGTAATTATCTTTCTATCTCTATCATCTATGTTTCTGTTAGCGAATTCATATATTTGAGTGTCTTTAAATACCACAGTCCGATTCTAACTTTTTATATCAAAATAGTGTAAAAACTTGTCCTGATACTATTTCACCTTACCTTATACAATTTTTTGCACTACAAATATACCCATAGCAAGTTCTCTTTTTTAGATTTATTTAGATTTTCAAAAGTATCCTTTGGATTATTAGCTTTCAATATATCTATTTACATTTTTTGTGTGATATAAGCTTAATATAATATATTATTAATAAAATATGACCAACTACATTATTACTTCGAATTATTTTAATCTTTTAAAATGACAATTGATATATACAATAATTACATTCGAAACATAAGAATAAGTTGTGGATGAGTGCGACATAGATAAATTATATTAATTTGTTTAATAACGACATTGGATATATAGAAGAATTGTGTCGGGGTGAAGAACAAAATGGTTGCCAACGAATTGTTGCGGATACCAGGCAGTAGAGTTGGTGGTGAATCTAAAATGAATAAAAAATAATAGAAATTAGAAAAATACAAAATAATCTATTAAGGGCAATATACTCTTTTTATGTTCTGTAGAAACGTATATTGTTATAATAGAATATCAATAAGTTAGTCTCGATGCAAAATAATATAAAACATTAAATATATGAACATATTACAAATCTAGCAATTTTGACCAAACGAATTAATATAATCTAACTATATATGCATGATACACTCAAAACCGTTAACTTATATATACATAGTTGCACTGATCTACACTCCCACAACAAACTCTAACTTCATCAAATTTTGTTTAATATGATTTAGATACCTAATTTCAGTCAAACAAATTCTTACTGAATATACATGTCTTGTTTTATTTTTTTTTCGAATTTTAATATCAATATCCCTACTATCCTCTGTGAAATTTAAGGATACCCTTTAAGACTTTATGTTCCGGTGTGATTCTCGATTTATTCAAATTTCATTAAACTGAGTATGTTCAAATTTCAATATCAATTCCAACAATCCATGTGTGAAATTTTTGAATACCCTACAATACATTGAATTCCATTATTAGTTTTGATTAATTCATAATAATAAACTATATTTGATTGAATAGGGCTGTGACTTTTCTCTCTTCGGATGAGTATTTCATTAGTTTTGCTTGGATTTAAGTTGAAGAGTTGTGGTTGAAGGTAAAGAACACTTTCATGTTATTTTCTATATAACGAAGTGAACTTAAGAGTAATCCATTCAAAATAGGCTATCAAGTTTTCTATTTTAAATGTGAATGGAAGTTTATATAATTAGAAAATAGAACAATTAATTTAGGTTATATAGATCATATGTATCATTATTAAAAGTTGTATTTAAATCTTTATGGCTTATAATGGAAGGCTTGCTGTGAAGAGCATTTGATACATTACACTGGAATGTTAGATAAATTTGTTGAATTGGGCCTAAACATTACGAAACCATTAGAAATTAAGGGATCGCACCAGGTTAATTCTTTTTACAAACACAATTAATATCTTTGAAATGAGTTTACAAATGCTAGTTTGGTTGTTCTAGTTACACACCTACTATCTTGTTTAGCCATCTAGACATGATTTGTAAAGTGAATCTTGCTTCATTTTCATCTATCTCATGGATTAATGCATTTGTATTCACCTTTTTATACATTGTAAACCGTCCAAATAGTCTTGAATCCATCTACTCCCCCCACCCCCCCCCCCCCCCCCCCCACGCCCCAGCCCCCGGTAAAAAGATTCAACCTAAACATGAGATCATGAAGTCTCACATAGACATCGGAACTCACATGCAAAGCAAACTAAGATGAGTGCATCATATGTCAAAATGACCACTCCAAGTTCCATTTTCCTTCTACGCTATTTTTGACGGCCATGGCGGCTCCGAAACAACATCATACTTGAAAAATCACTCCATGGAATTATTCTTTCAAGATTACGAGCTCCCACAATCTTCATATATGAATTAACAAGGCCGACTCTATGATTTTAAGGGCCCTATGCTAAGTGAAAAATAGGGCCCTAAATACAATTTTTTAATATATAAGGAAAACAAATTTAAGACGGTGAATTTTCGTTACGGAAAACTTATAACTAAATAAATTAATTAAAAAAAGGATCATATGGAATTTTATAAAAAGTTCAATGGCTAATTATGAAACTACTGAAAAACTGATTTATTAAACATATTAGAAGGAGGGGTTGATTATGAAATATATAGCATAAAGAAATTGTCAAATGTGTAACTTGAGTTTAAAACATCAAAAAGCTATGAAATAGGATACAACCAACATTGCTTTTGAATAAAAGACAAGTCTTTTCCAATTGGGCTACCTTAACTCTATAAAATATTTTGAATAAATTCATATATATTTAGTTTTTTCAATATATATTTTAATTAAAACTCGGGCTGTATTTTTTTTCGGAGTATTGTGCGGCTGCCCCTCATGCCCCCCCTAAATCATGGCCTGTGAATTAATCATTTTTAAAGGATCTAAAACATTCACAATGGGAAGCCTTTCTAGTAGCTGACCAAACCCTCACAAACAAAAGTAGCATCAACAGTTACTATGGGAAGGGGTATGCAAAAAACTGCAAAACCAAAAAACCAAGCCCATCCGGCCAATCCGAAACCGGAAAAACTGAAACCGAAAACGAAACCGAAGAAACCAACTATCATTGGGTCGGTTACGATTTGGATATTTCGATATCCGCAGATACCTGTACCGAACCGTTATATATATATATATATATATATATATATATATATATATATATATATATATATATATATATATATATATATATATTAGTTAATGTAAAAGTAATTAAATTAAATAGACTTAATAAAATAAGAAACCGGATGATATATGTTTTCTCATCTAACATGCTCGTTTATGTCTATGGTATTTTTCTATTCGAACTTAGAAGTTTAGATTTTTATCGCTGTTATTTGCTTCATATATCGTGTGTCTGTTTGTTTTCTTATAAATTGTATGGTATATGTTTTCTACGTGCATGTATGGTTATCCTTGAAATTGAGACTTTGTTTTTATATTCATAAATCATGTTTTATGGTTAATTTTATTCTTATAGTTATTATATAAATTATAATGTATAATTTTAACTTCAACAAGTCTTCTTACTTCTAAACTGAGATATTGGTAGTTTGTATTTTTTATTATATTTTCGAATTTGTTATATTTACTGTGTACCTGTAAACTGAACCGTGCTTACCCACCTTCAAACAGTGCGGTCCGGTTCGGTTTTTTACACAATTCGCTTTGGTTTCGGTCGGTGCACATTAGATATCTGCTCCGTGGTCACGTTCACAAATTTATGAATATCCGAACCGAACCAAGTTCGTGAACACCCTTAACTATGGGAGAACCACATTAACTGTTTTAATCCTCATACAACAAATGTAAATTGTTAATACCGGTTTTCAGGATTTTAAACCCTTAGAAGACAACTTTCACAAGCGTTTGAGTAAAGAGAAATGGCCTTTTAGCACCTCTTTCCAAGAGATAGAAGAATCGCTCAGTCACTACTTAATAAGAAAGTGGAAACACATATTGCTTTAGTAAAAAAACATCAATCATTAGTGATGCTCTCCGAAGAATCTCTTGCGAGAACAACAAAGAAAACAGGAAATACTGTTTTTTGTAAAACAAGCATGAATCGATTGTGATATTCTACGGGAGAATCACACGATTGCCGGAAAACCATTACCGAGAGTCTTTGTAAGCATGGTCGATTAGCTTTCGTTTTGTCTCGATCAATCTAATGCAGTCTTGTGTCGGAATGGAATCACAATTCCATTGTCACAAGAAGATATCTCGTGTTATTTAGATGAGAAGAAGAGACTGGAAGAATTAGGTGGGTATGCAGAAGATGGGCATCTCAACTGTGAGCTGGCGGTCCTGCGGGCCCTACGAGGCTGGCATATGGAGTTAACAATCGGTTAGAAAATCATCCCTTCTTAGAAAACAAGATGTGAGACAAATGGTATTGAGCGAAGATATTGAGTTTATGATTATCGGATGTGCTGGGATTTGGGATGTGGTATCAAATTAATCAAGAAGCTGTTGGCGTTGCGACTTCATATGGGTGATAATTATATTGCTATTGTGGTTTTGTTTTGATAATAATCAGCTCGAGTCTGTTACGCGTTCGGGTCTCCTGTGATTATGGTTAGGGGTGTTGTCTGATTGCATAAAGGGAATTAGAATGTGAATACACATGATTATTTGTTATTGTGTTTGTGGTAAAGTCTATTTGTAGGGCTGCTAGCTTCATATGAGTACGTTGGAAACGGTAGTCTAAAATTTTGTAGTGGAAATAATTCTACCATGAAAGATTATAGCACTGAATGGGTTTTGTGTGTCTCCGCGTGTCATATGAGTTGTTGTTTGAATCCACTTACATTTAAAGGTACGTTAATATGTGTATAACATAATATATCTATATACGGGTTTGAATGGATTGGTGCCGATAAGTTTGCTGTGAACCTCCAGTCATTAGTATATATAGTTACATCAATAACTTACAGATTACAATATCCACAAGAAAAAGAAACAGAAATAGTATTTGATGTTTTAAAAGGAGAGCTAGATTAACATCACTCTGTCCAAGTAATATCCAAATCTCCCCAGTTATCCTCGGATACCCCTAAGGCCTTCCACACTGCTTTGGATGCGTCAACAATATTATTAGGGCAAGGTGGTTGATAGTCATGATCACCGTCGCACCCCATAGTAGAGTCACACTCATCCACAACCATTGCCTTTACACTCCTCCCATTTCCATTGATGGTAATATACTTGTGGCACCTATCCCCTCCCTTGTACCATCCGGTTGACAGCGCCACAACTGGTGTGTCATCAGAGTGGTATTGGTTGTCACACTCCGATGGACCACCACCATCACCTCCCTTTTGGAAACTGTTTATTGTCAGTGTTGCTTTAGTATCGCCTGTCACCGGAGGCGAGCATGTATACGTGGTGTAAAACTTACCTTGGACACAACAATCCGAGTTGTTCTCACGGTTGCATTCTCCTGGAGGCGGTTTTCTTCCCCGGATACCACCACTTGGTTTGCAAGTCTGAGCATTGATCTCCAATGAAGTTGTTGCCAGGAGAACCAAGAACAGAACAAAACGGAAATTCTTCATTGCCTTTTAGAATTTAGATGTTGCTAGTTACTCTTTACAATGCTGCTGGATGAGTAGCAAGGCAAATGGGTTGTGCTAATATAGCCTTTTGCTTAACAGAAAGCCAAGTTAACAGTCAACTATGTTGTATATTTTTTTCAAGTGACAGATGTTCCTCTACGGCAATAAAACATCCTTTGGATATTCACTTTCCCTTTTAAGAAAACCAAGTAATTATGAATGCACAGACATACTACAATTTTGTCCATTTTGTGCATGTTGTGTCTAATTTTGTCTCATTGTTGATTTATAAATTATATCTAAAATTACATCCACTATTCTTTTATTTGGGGAAAATATTTTCCATTGATTCTGTAAAAATAACAGATTCAAACTTTTACCAATCTAGCCGCATATTTCTCTTGTAAATTACACATGCAGGTAAAATCATGTTAGTATCATTGATATATTGCTTAATTAGTACGTAACATTATTCATCATTCCACATAATTAATCAAGACCTTATCATGTTACGTTTTAATCCTTTGGTTCTTGCATCAAAGTAAATGTACTATATATCAAGATGTACATATACAATTGGTAAAAATATAGTAGAACAATTGACATTAAGAACAGTGGCGGATCCAGGATCAAAGTAATGGGGTGTCCCAAATATATAAAATGGTATCCCAACAAAAAAATCGCGTAATATACAATAAGGAAAAATAACTCCGAAAAAAATTACACCACTAAATTTTTTTTTAGGGGTATCTCGGGCTACCTCGGGATACATAGTAGATCCGACAATGATTAAGAATCCTTTGGCTATTATTCCGCAATTAACGTTCCACGTACGTAGGTTTTGTTGCGGGTTGATACGTGTCGTTGACATGGTACGGTTTACTAATCAATTTACAATATTTGAAAATTTGATTCCAACTAATGTTTTAAAAATTGTTTTGAACCGGCCTGTCGAACCGGTTGGACCGAAACCGGAGGAGATTACGGTTCAACTATCACCGGTTCTATGTGAATTTCTGAACCGGATTGAACGACCGGTTTGTAGAAAAACTCGGTTGAACCGGTGAAAATAAATCGATTAAACCGGTTAAACCGACTAAAAATACATAAAAAAGAATCATTTGCATAATAAACTTTGATTATTTTTTTCAAATATATTTAGTTTTTTATAAATAAAACAGATGATAAATGTTATAAAGTTTTTTGATGCGTATATATTCATATAAAACTATATTTTGTTTCGGCATTATACTGTTTTTCACTTATATGGATTGACGTAAAACATTAAAACTTATAGTTATGTGTTATTTTAATGTATTTGGAATCATCTACAACTTATTTTATATAAATATATTTTTAATGTATCAACTTGTAAACGTCAAATTTATGATTTATATATGTATGTATGTATATAAAAATAGAAAAAAATGAAAATTATAGAAACCGGCTAACCCGGCGATCGAACTGTTGAACCAAACCTGGACACCATACTGGTTCTACTATACAACCGGTTTTTAAACATTGATTCCAAATTCTTAGTTAACTTGTAATTATCTTTCTATCTCTATCATCTATGTTTCTGTTAGCGAATTCATATATTTGAGTGTCTTTAAATACCACAGTCCGATTCTAACTTTTTATATCAAAATAGTGTAAAAACTTGTCCTGATACTATTTCACCTTACCTTATACAATTTTTTGCACTAAAAATATACCCCATAGCAAGTTCTCTTTTTTAGATTTATTTAGATTTTCAAAAGTATCCTTTGGATTATTAGCTTTCAATATATCTATTTACATTTTTTGTGTGATATAAGCTTAATATAATATATTATTAATAAAATATGACCAACTACATTATTACTTCGAATTATTTTAATCTTTTAAAATGACAATTGATATATACAATAATTACATTCGAAACATAAGAATAAGTTGTGGATGAGTGCGACATAGATAAATTATATTAATTTGTTTAATAACGACATTTGATATATAGAAGAATTGTGTCGGGGTGAAGAACAAAATGGTTGCCAACGAATTGTTGCGGATACCAGGCAGTAGAGTTGATGGTGAATCTAAAATGAATAAAAAATAATAGAAATTAGAAAAATACAAAATAATCTATTAAGGGCAATATACTCTTTTTATGTTCTGTAGAAACGTATATTGTTATAATAGAATATCAATAAGTTAGTCTCGATGCAAAATAATATAAAACATTAAATATATGAACATATTACAAATCTAGCAATTTTGACCAAACGAATTAATATAATCTAACTATATATGCATGATACACTCAAAACCGTTAACTTATATATACATAGTTGCACTGATCTACACTCCCACAACAAACTCTAACTTCATCAAATTTTGTTTAATATGATTTAGATACCTAATTTCAGTCAAACAAATTCTTACTGAATATACATGTCTTGTTTTATTTTGTTTTCGAATTTTAATATCAATATCCCTACTATCCTCTGTGAAATTTAAGGATACCCTTTAAGACTTGATGTTCCGGTGTGATTCTCGATTTATTCAAATTTCATTAAACTGATTATGTTCAAATTTCAATATCAATTCCAACAATCCATGTGTGAAATTTTTGAATACCCTACAATACATTGAATTCCATTGTTAGTTTTGATTAATTCATAATAATAAACTATATTTGATTGAATAGGGCTGTGACTTTTCTCTCTTCGGATGAGTATTTCATTAGTTTTGCTTGGATTTAAGTTGAAGAGTTGTGGTTGAAGGTAAAGAACACTTTCATGTTATTTTCTATATAACGAAGTGAACTTAAGAGTAATCCATTCAAAATAGGCTATCAAGTTTTCTATTTTAAATGTGAATGGAAGTTTATATAATTAGACAATAGAACAATTAATTTAGGTTATATAGATCATATGTATCATTATTAAAAGTTGTATTTAAATCTTTATGGCTTATAATGGAAGGCTTGCTGTGAAGAGCATTTGATACATTACACTGGAATGTTAGATAAATTTGTTGAATTGGGCCTAAACATTACGAAACCATTAGAAATTAAGGGATCGCACCAGGTTAATTGTTTTTACAAACATAATTAATATCTTTGAAATGAGTTTACAAATGCTAGTTTGGTTGTTCTAGTTACACACCTACTATCTTGTTTAGCCATCTAGACATGAAGATTGTCTGAGTTCTTGGATCAAGTAGGTACTCGTCGAGTCGATGCCAGACTCGACGAGTAGCAGTGAGCAGAAGTGAAAAGTGAGAGTAGGACTCGGCGAGTTGGGTGGCCAACTCGGCAAGTCAGCCCAAAAGAAAGTTGACTTTGACCAAGGGTAAAAGAGTCATTTTACCTCAAGCGCGGTGTTTAGTTTTTGATTGAGTGTGTTTATGGACTTGTAGCCGAGGAGATTCAGGAGCAGCCGCCGTTAGCTTCCCAAGCCACACACTCAGCAGCCAGCTTACGAGGTGAGTTTCCTTCCAGTAGGAACGGGTCTAAGGCCACAATGCCGGCCCGTTCAGTTAGCAGTAGTTTCCGGATTTAGGTCCGATGCAGTAGTTGGTATGTTCGATGCCTTCGTGGTTCGAATAGGATTGTGTGCTATATTTTATGTGTTAAGTACTATGTGTTCCGGGCCACGGCCCGATGTAGCATGTCATATATGTGTTATGTTAGTTGATGTGTTATGCTATGCCATGTTCAGTCAGACAGTTCCGGACTTTGGTCCGATGCAGGGGACAAGGTCCCAGTCAGTTCCGGACTTCGGTCCGATGCAGTTAGTTCCGGACTTCGGTCCGATGCAGGGGACAAGGTCCCAGTCAGTTCCGGACTTCGGTCCGATGCAGTTTCCGGGCTTCGGCCCGATGCAGTGGGCAAGGCCCAATATGTGTTTATATGTTATTGTATGGTATGTGGTATTTTGGGGGAGCTCACTAAGCTTCGTGCTTATAGTTTCAGTTTTGGTTTCAGGTACTTTCGCAAGCAAAGGGAAGAGCTCGGGGTGACAGCATCGCACACACCGCAGCATGACTTTTATCCTGGGATGTCTCTTGATATTTTGAGTTGATGTAGTATGATACAGTTTTCCGCACAATATTTTATTATGTTTCGGGAATACATCGCATGTGTTTATGTTATGATACTTATATTATGGTTTTGAATATATGGAAAAACGAAAATTTTTGGGTCGTGTTTTTGGGTCGTTTCAGGATAACTCACCTCGAAACTGTCGGTTGAAAGGATAAGATCCCGCTGCTCGAGACTCTGACACGAACTCCTCCACTGAACATCAAAACATACAACTCAATAAATACCCTTAATTACCAAAATACCCCTGGAAGACAACTGGTCAACCTTGGACAAGTCAAAGTCAACCCCTGACTGACCCTACTCGCCGAGTCAACCTGATGACTCGCCGAGTCCTTATGCTCAGAACTTCCCTCAATTAGCGACCCAACTCGCCGAGTCACCCCAAGACTCGTCGAGTCCAACAACTCTGAGTCCACTCGCACCCAAGTCACCGAGTCATCCCTTGACTCACCGATTCGTCGACTCAACCAGAAATATTGGGACTTCCTCGACAAGACTCGCCGAGTCCAAATGGACTTGTCGAGTCCAAGGCTATCTTCAACCTACTCGGCGAGTAGTTCTTCCAACTCGTCGAGTTCCAGGCCATCTTCAAGCAACTCGTTGAGTCCACCCATGTGACTCGTCGAGTACCACCGGTCTGAATCCATACAGAAGCATCTCAGGCCATGCAATTGATCCAAAACTTAGATCCAACCTCCTACAATCCATCCATCACGTAAAGTGGCAAACTTTACGTGAATCTAAAGAGATCTACACCTTATTCACCTTAGAACCAAGGTTTGGGACATGGTAGCTCCATTAACAACACAAGAACATGGGCTTCAATGCTCTTAAGATCTTCTCCACTCCAGATCTGAGGTAGCAACCTCAGATCCATCCTCCAAACATCAAGATGCCATACAACCAAACACCCCACACAACCCCAAAATGAGAAACTAGGAAAACACAGCCCAAGAACGAAAGTATTACCTCCAAAATATACCTCAATAGTAATGAAACTAGAATCCAAGCAAAGCCCTTTGATCCACGCCACTTCTCCTTTAAGATTTCTTCAACCAACACCTCTCCAAGCTCTAATTTGCTCAATAATGGGACTCTCCACGAATTTAGGGTTTCTGGGACTCAAGGGGGGAATAAGGGAGGTTGTGGAGGGGCATAATGCTCTTTATACAGGGCTTAACCCCGAAAATTAGGGTTTTCTCCATACAGCACCTACTCGCCGAGTCCATCTTTGGACTCGCCGAGTAGGCCACTTGATACGCGACCATAATCGCGACCTGACTCGCCGAGTCTATCCATGGACTCGCCGAGTCACCCTCTGAAACTTACACTTTTAGCCCTTCAACTCTATCCTTGCGATTCCGGGATGTTACATGTATTCTTATCCTTGAAATTGAGACTTTGTTTTTATATTCATCATGTTTTATGGTTAATTTTATTATTATAGTTATTATATAAATTGTAATGTATAATTTTAAATTCAACAAGTTTTCTTACTTCTAAACTGAGATGTTGGTGGTTTGTATTTTTTATTATATTTTCGATTTGTTATATTTAGTGTGTACCTGTAAACTGAACCGTGCTTACCCACCTTCAAACAGTTTGGTCCGGTTCGGTCTTTTACGAAATTCGCTTTGGTTTCGGTTAGTGCACATTAGATATCTGCTCCGTGTCACAATTTTATGAATATCCGAACCGAACCAGTTCGTGAACACCGTTAACTATGGGAGAACCAAATTCACTGTTTTAATCCTCATACAACAAATGTAAATCGTTAATATCGGTTTTCGGGATTTTAAACCCTTAGAAGACAACTTTCACAAGCGTTTGAGTAAAGACAAATGACCTTATAGCACCTCTTTCCAAGAGATAGAAGACTCGCTCAGTCACTGCTTAATAAGAAAGTGGAAACACATATTGCTTTAGTAAAAAAAACATCAATCATTAGTGATGCTCTCCGAAGAATCTCTTGCGAGAACAACAAAGAAATCAGGAAATACTGTTTTTGTAAAACAAACATGAATCGCTTGTGATATTCTACGGGAGAATCACACGCTTTCCGGAAAACCATTACCGAGAGTCTTTGTAAGCATGGTCGATTAGCTTTCGTTTTGTCTCCATCAATCTAATGCAATCTTGTGTCGGACTGGAATCACAATTCCATTGTCACAAGAAGGTATGTCGTGTTATTTAGATGAGAAGAAGAGACTGGAAGAATTAGGTGGGTATGCAGAAGATGGGCATCTCAACTGTGAGCTGGCGGTCCTTCGGGCCCTACGAGGCTGGCATATGGAGTTAACAATTGGTTAGAAAATCATCCCTTCTTAGAAAACAAGATGTGAGACAAATGGTATTGAGCGAAGATATTGAGTTTATGATTATCGAATGTGCTGGGATTTGGGATGTGGTATCAAATTAATCAAGAAGCTGTTACGCGTTCGGGTAATATATCATTTAATTAAATCTTGGGCTCTATTTTTCTCGGGGCCCTGTGCGGCTGCCCCTCTTGCCACACCCCCCCCCCCCCCCCAAAAAAAAAAAAAAAAAAAACGGGCTTGTGAATTAATCATTTTTAAAGGATCTAAAACATTTCCATTAAAAAGCCTTTCAAATACCTAACCAAACACTCACTAACAAAAGTAGCACCAACAGTTTACTATGGGATAGGGTGTGCAAAAAAACCGCTAAACCGAAAAACTGAACCGATCCGACCAATCCGAAACCGGAAAAAATATGGAACCAACAAAAAACCGAAACCAAAGAAACCAACTATCAATTGGTCGGTTACGGTTTGGATATTTCAATATCCGCGGATACCCGAACCGAACAATGATATATATATATATATATATATATATATATATATATATATATATATGTATATATATATATATATATATATATATATATATATATATATATATATATATATATATATGCGAAAAAAACAAATGTATCACTAAATGAATCAATAATAACATGATTCACAAAAAAAAAATCACGAAAAAACATTTCGATGATTAATTTTTATGATGATTTTCTTGATATTCACTAAAATTGTTATAAAAGTGAATTTTTTTCTTGATTTACCTAAAAATGAATAATGAAGGTGTTTTTTTTGGAATTTTTTTCTTGTGAATCATCTAATGATTCATTTCATTTTTTGCTAAGAAAATATGCATCTAAAAAAATTTCTTACCTTTCCACCGAAAATTTCATTCTTATTTGATCTTGACTCTATCTTTCTATATATATATATATATATATATATATATATATATATATATATATATATATATATATATATATATTAGTCAATTTAAAAGTAATTAAATTAAATAGACTTAAAAAAAATAAGAAACTGGATGATATATGTTTATCGCTTATATCTGCTTCATAAATTGTGTGTCTTATGTTTTCTTATTAACTATATGGTATATGTTTTCTGTGTGCATGTATTGTTATCCCTAAAATTGAGAAATTGTTTTTATATTCATCATGTTTTATGGTTGATTTTATTATTATAGTTATCATATAAATTCTGATGTATAATTTCAACTTCAACAAGTTTTCTTACTTCCAAATTGACATATTGGTAGTTTGCATTTTTTTTATTATATTTTCGATTTGTTATATTTAGTGGGTACCCGTAAATTGACCCGTGGTTACCCACCTTCAAACGGTTCGGTTCGGTTCCAGTTTTTACACAATTCGGTTCTGTTTCGGTTAATGCGCATTAGATATCCGCTCTGTGCATGGTTACGGTTCACAATTTTATGAATATCTCTTAATTATGCGAGAGCCTCATTAACTATTTAATCCTCATACAACAAATGTAAATCGTTAATACCAGTTTTCGGGATTTTAAAACCTTAGAAGACAAATTTCAGAAGCGTTTGAGTAAAGAGAAATGGCCTTTTAGCACCTCTTTCCCAGAGACAGGAGAATCGCTCACTCCTTTTTTAAAAGCAAAGTGGAAACACATTTTGCTTTAGTAAAAAAAGAATCAATCATTAGTGATGGTCTCCCAAGAATCTCTTGCGAGAACAACAAAGAAAACAGAAAATACTGTTTTTGTAAAACAAGCATGAATCGATCGTGATATTCTACGAGAGAATCACACGCTTGACGGAAAACCATTACTGAGAGTCTTTGTAAGCATGGTCAACTAGCTTTCGTTTTGTCTCCACAAATCTAGTGCACTCTTGTGTCGGAATGGAATCACAATTCCATTGTCACAAGAAGATATGTCGTGTTATTTAGATGAGAAGAAGAGACTGGAAGAATTAGGTGGGTATACAGAAGATGGGCATCTCAACTATGAGTTGGCAGTCCTGCGGGCCCTACCAGGCTGGCATATGGAGTTACCAATCGGTTAGAAAATCAACCCTTCTTAGAAAACAAGAAGTGAGACAACTGGTATTGAGCAAAGATATTGAGTTTATGATTTTCGTATGTGCTGGGATTTGGGATGTGGTATCAAATCAAGAAGCTGTTGGTGTTGCGACTTCATATGGGTGATAATTTTACTGCTATATGTTGTGGTTTTGTTTTGATAACAATCAGCTCGAGTCTGTTATGCGTTCAGGTCGCTTGTGATTATGGTTAGGGGTGTTATTTGATTGCATAAAGGGAATTAGAATGTGTATACACATGATTATTTATTATTGTGTTTGTGGTAAAGTCTATTTGTAGGCCTGCTTCATAAGAGTTTGAAAAAGAAGTCTAAAATTTCGTAGTGGAGTTGATTCTACCATGAAAGATTATAGCGATAATTGGTTTTTGTGTGTCTCTGCGTGTCATATCAGCTGTTGTTTGAATCCATATACATTTAAAGGTACGTTAATATGTGTATAACATAATATATCTATATATGGGTTTTAATGGACTGGTGCCTATAAGTTTGGTGTGAACCTCTAGTCATTAGTATATATAGTTACATCAATACCTTTACAGATTACAATATCCACAAGAAACAGAAACAGAAATAGTATTTGATGTTTTAAAAGGAGAGCTAGATTAACATCACTCTGTCCAAGTAATATCCAAATCTCCCCAGTTATCCTCGGATACCCCTAAGGCCTTCCACACTGCTTTGGATGCGTCAACAATATTATTAGGGCAAGGTGGTTGATAGTCATGATCACCATCGCACCCCATAGTAGAGTCACACTCATCCACAACCATTGCCTTTACACTTCTCCCATTTCCATTGATGGTAATATACTTGTGGCACCTATCCCCTCCCTTGTACCATCCGGTTGACAGCGCCACAACTTTTTTGCACTACCTTATACAATTTTTTGCACTAAAAATATACCCCATAGCAAGTTCTCTTTTTTAGATTTATTTAGATTTTCAAAAGTATCCTTTGGATTATTAGCTTTCAATATATCTATTTACATTTTTTGTGTGATATAAGCTTAATATAATATATTATTAAGAAAATATGACCAACTACATTATTACTTCGAATTATTTTAATCTTTTAAAATGACAATTGATATATACAATAAGTACATTCGAAACATAAGAATAAGTTGTCCATGAGTGCGACACAGATAAATTATATTAATTTGTTTAATAACGACATTTGATATATAGAAGAATTGTGTCGGGGTGAAAAACAAAATGGTTGCCAACGAATTGTTGCGGATACCAGGCAGTAGAGTTGATAGTGAATCTAAAATGAATAAAAAATAATAGAAATTAGAAAAATACAAAATAATCTATTAAGGGCAATATACTCTTTTTATGTTCTGTAGGAACATATATTGTTATAATAGAATATCAATAAGTTAGTCTCGATGCAAAATAATATAAAACATTAAATATATGAACATATTACAAATCTAGCAATTTTGACCAAACGAATTAATATAATCTAACTATATATGCATGATACACTCAAAACCATTAACTTATATATACATAGTTGCACTGATCTACACTCCCACAACAAACTCTAACTTCATCAAATTTTGTTTAATATGATTTAGATACCTAATTTCACTCAAACAAATTCTTACTGAATATACATGTCTTGTTTTATTTTGTTTTCGAATTTTAATATCAATATCCCTACTATCCTCTGTGAAATTTAAGGAGACCCTTTAAGACTTTATGTTCCGGTGTGATTCTCGATTTATTTAAATTTCATTAAACTGATTATGTTCAAATTTCAATATCAATTCCAACAATCCATGTGTGAAATTTTTGAATACCCTACAATACATTGAATTCCATTATTAGTTTTGATTAATTCATAATAATAAACTATATTTGATTGAATAGGGCAGTGTCTTTTCTCTCTTCGGATGAGTATTTCATTAGTTTTGCTTGGATTTAAGTTGAAGACTTGTGGTTGAAGGTAAAGAACACTTTCATGTTATTTTCTATATAACGAAGTGAACTTAAGAGTAATCCATTCAAAATAGGCTATCAAGTTTTCTATTTTAAATGTGAATGGAAGTTTATATAATTAGACAATAGAACTATTAATTTAGGTTATATAGATCATATGTATCATTATTAAAAGTTGTATTTAAATCTTTATGGCTTATAATTGAAGGCTTGCTGTGAAGAGCATTTGATACATTACACTGGAATGTTAGATAAATATGTTGAATTGGGCCTAAACATTACGAAACCATTAGAAATTAAGGGATCGCACCAGGTTAATTGTTTTTACAAACACAATTAATATCTTTGAAATGAGTTTAAAAATGCTAGTTTGGTTGTTCTAGTTACACACCTACTATCTTGTTTAGCAATCTAGACATGATTTGTAAAGTGAATCTTGCTTCATTTTCATCTATCTCATGGATTAATGCATTTGTATTCACCTTTTTATACATTGTCAACCGTCCAAATAGTCTTGAATCCATCTACTCCCCCCACCCCCCCACGCCCCAGCCCCCGGTAAAAAGATTCAACCTAAACATGAGATCATGAAGTCTCACATAGACATCGGAACTCACATGCAAAGCAAACTAAGATGAGTGCATCATATGTCAAAATGACCACTCCAAGTTCCATTTTCCTTCTACGCTATTTTTGACGGCCATGGCGGCTCCGAAACAACATCATACTTGAAAAATCACTCCATGGAATTATTCTTTCAAGATTACGAGCTCCCACAATCTTCATATATGAATTAACAAGGCCGACTCTATGATTTTAAGGGCCCTATGCTAAGTGAAAAATAGGGCCCTAAATACAATTTTTTAATATATAGGGAAAACAAATTTAAGACAGTGAATTTTCGTTATGGAAAACTTATAACTAAATAAATTAATTAAAAAAGGATCATATGGAATTTTATAAAAAGTTCAATGGCTAATTATGAAACTACTGAAAAACTGATTTATTAAAGATATTAGAAGGTGGGGTTGATTATGAAATATATAGCATAAAGAAATTGTCAAATGTGTAACTTGAGTTTAAAACATCAAAAAGCTATGAAATAGGATACAACCAACATTGCTTTCGAATAAAAGACAAGCCTTTTCCAATTGGGCTACCTTAACTCTATAAAATATTTTGAATAAATTCATATATATTTAGTTTTTTCAATATATAATTTAATTAAAACTCGGGCTGTATTTTTTTTTCGGAGTATTGTGCGGCTGCCCCTCTTGCCCCCCCTAAATCAGGGCCTGTGAATTAATCATTTTTAAAGGATCTAAAACATTCCCAATGGGAAGCCTTTCTACTAGCTGACCAAACCCTCACAAACAAAAGTAGCATCAACACTTACTATGGGAAGGGGTATGCAAAAAACTGCAAAACCAAAAAACCAAGCCCATCCGGCCAATCCGAAACCGGAAAAACTGAAACCGAAAACGAAACCGAAGAAACCAACTATCATTGGGTCGGTTACGATTTGGATATTTCGATATCCGCAGATACCTGTACCGAACCGTTATATATATATATATATATATATATATATATATATATATATATATTAGTTAATGTAAAAGTAATTAAATTAAATAGACTTAATAAAATAAGAAACCGGATGATATATGTTTTCTCATCTAACATGCTCGTTTATGTCTATGGTATTTTTCTATTCGAACTTAGAAGTTTAGATTTTTATCGCTTTTATTTGCTTCATATATCGTGTGTCTGTTTGTTTTCTTATAAATTGTATGGTATATGTTTTCTACGTGCATGTATGGTTATCCTTGAAATTGAGACTTTGTTTTTATATTCATAAATCATGTTTTATGGTTAATTTTATTCTTATAGTTATTATATAAATTATAATGTATAATTTTAACTTCAACAAGTCTTCTTACTTCTAAACGGAGATATTGGTAGTTTGTATTTTTTATTATATTTTCGATTTGTTATATTTACTGTGTACCTGTAAACTGAACCGTGCTTACCCACCTTCCAACAGTGCGGTCCGGTTCGGTTTTTTACACAATTCGCTTTGGTTTCGGTCAGTGCACATTAGATATCTGCTCCGTGGTCACGTTCACAAATTTATGAATATCCGAACCGAACCAAGTTCGTGAACACCCTTAACTATGGGAGAACCACATTAACTGTTTTAATCCTCATACAACAAATGTAAATTGTTAATACCGGTTTTCAGGATTTTAAACCCTTAGAAGACAACTTTCACAAGCGTTTGAGTAAAGAGAAATGGCCTTTTAGCACCTCTTTCCAAGAGATAGAAGAATCGCTCAGTCACTACTTAATAAGAAAGTGGAAACACATATTGCGAGAACAACAAAGAAAACAGGAAATACTGTTTTTTGTAAAACAAGCATGAATCGATTGTGATATTCTACGGGAGAATCACACGATTGCCGGAAAACCATTACCGAGAGTCTTTGTAAGCATGGTCGATTAGCTTTCGTTTTGTCTCGATCAATCTAATGCAGTCTTGTGTCGGAATGGAATCACAATTCCATTGTCACAAGAAGATATCTCGTGTTATTTAGATGAGAAGAAGAGACTGGAAGAATTAGGTGGGTATGCAGAAGATGGGCATCTCAACTGTGAGCTGGCGGTCCTGCGGGCCCTACGAGGCTGGCATATGGAGTTAACAATCGGTTAGAAAATCATCCCTTCTTAGAAAACAAGATGTGAGACAAATGGTATTGAGCGAAGATATTGAGTTTATGATTATCGGATGTGCTGGGATTTGGGATGTGGTATCAAATTAATCAAGAAGTTGTTGGCGTTGCGACTTCATATGGGTGATAATTATATTGCTATTGTGGTTTTGTTTTGATAATAATCAGCTCGAGTCTGTTACGCGTTCGGGTCTCCTGTGATTATGGTTAGGGGTGTTGTCTGATTGCATAAAGGGAATTAGAATGTGAATACACATGATTATTTGTTATTGTGTTTGTGGTAAAGTCTATTTGTAGGGCTGCTAGCTTCATATGAGTTGGAAACGGTAGTCTAAAATTTTGTAGTGGAAATGATTCAACCATGAAAGATTATAGCACTGAATGGGTTTTGTGTGTCTCCGCGTGTCATATGAGTTGTTGTTTGAATCCACTTACATTTAAAGGTACGTTAATATCTGTATAACATAATATATCTATATACGGGTTTGAATGGATTGGTGCCGATAAGTTTGCTGTGAACCTCTAGTCATTAGTATATATAGTTACATCAATACCTTTACAGATTACAATATCCACAAGAAAAAGAAACAGAAATATGTTTGATTTTTTAATAGGAGAGCTAGATTAACATGCATCACTCTGTCCAAGTAATATCCAAATCTCCCCAGTTATCCTCGGATACCCCTAAGGCCTTCCACACTGCTTTGGAAGCGTCAACAATATTATTAGGGCAAGGTGGTTGATAGTCATGATCACCATCGCACCCCATAGTAGAGTCACACTCATCCACAACCATGGCCTTTACACTCCTCCCATTTCCATTGATGGTAATATACTTGTGGCACCTATCCCCTCCCTTGTACCATCCGGTTGACAGCGCCACAACTGGTGTGTCATCAGAGTGGTATTGGTTGTCACACTCCGATGGACCACCACCATCACCTCCCTTTTGGAAACTGTTTATTGTCAGTGTTGCTTTAGTATCGCCTGTCACCGGAGGCGAGCATGTATACGTGGTGTAAAACTTACCTTGGACACAACAATCCGAGTTGTTCTCACGGTTGCATTCTCCTGGAGGCGGTTTTCTTCCCCGGATACCACCACTTGGTTTGCAAGTCTGAGCATTGATCTCCAATGAAGTTGTTGCCAGGAGAACCAAGAACAGAACAAAACGTAAATTCTTCATTGCCTTTTAGAATTTAGATGTTGCTAGTTACTCTTGACAATGCTGCTGGATGAGTAGCAAGGCAAATGGGTTGTGCTAATATAGCCTTTTGCTTAAGAGAATGCCAAGTCAACTATGTATAATATTTTTTTCAAGTGACAGATGTTCCTCTACGGCAATAAAAGATCCTTTGGATATTAACTTTCCCTTTTAAGAAAACCAAGTAATTATGAATGCACAGACAAACTACAATTTTGTCCATTTTGTGCATGTTGTGTCTAATTTTGTCTTATTGTTGATTTATAAATTATTTCTAAAATTACATCCACTATTCTTTAATTTGGGGAAAATATTTTCCATTGATTCTGTAAAAATAATAGATTCAAACTTTTACCAATCTAGCCGCATATTTCTCTTGTATATTACACATGCAGGTAAAATCATGTTAATATAATTGATATATTGCTTAATTAGTACGTAACATTATTCATCATTCCACATAATTAATCAAGACCTTATCATGTTACGTTTTAACGCTTTGGTTCTTGCATCAAAGTAAATGTATGCAATTGGTAAAAATATAGTAGAACAATTGACATTAAGAAGAGTGGCGGATCCAGGATCAAAGTAACGAGGTGTTCCAAATATATAAAATGGTATCCCAACAAAAAAATCGCGTAATATTCAATAAGAAAAAATAACTCCGGAAAAAATTACACCACTAAATTTTTTTTAGGGGTATCCCGGCTACCTCGGGATACATAGTAGATCCGCCAATGATCAAGAATCCTTTGGCTATTATTCTGTAATTAACGTTCCACGTACGTAGGTTTTGTTGCGGATTGGTACGTGTCGTTGACATGGTACGGTTTACTAATCAATTTACAATATTTGAAAATTTGATTCCAACTAATATTTCAAAAACTGTTTTGAACCGACATGTTGAACCGGTTGGACCGAAACCAGGGGAGACTACGGTGAAAATAAATCGATTAAACCGGTTAAACCGACTAAAAATACATAAAAAAGAACCATTTGCATAATAAACTTTAATTATTTTTATCAAATATATTTAGTTTCTCTAAATAAAACATATGATAAATGTTATAAAGTTTTTTGAAGCGTATATATTCATATAAAACTACAATTTTTTCAACATTATACTGTTTTTCACTTATATGGATTGACGTAAAACATTAAAACTTATAGTTATGTGTTATTTTAATGTATTTGGAATCATCTACAACTTATTTTATATAAATATATTTTTAATGTATCAACTTGTAAACGTCAAATTTATGATTTATATATGTATGTATGTATCGAAAAATATGAAAAATTATAGAAACCGGCTAATCCGGCGGTCGAACTGTTGAACCAAACCGGACACCATACCGGTTCTACTATACAACCGGTTTTTAAACATTGATTCCAACTTCTTAGTTAACTTGTAATTATCTTTCTATCTCTATCATCTATGTTTGTGTTAGCAAATTCATATATTTGAGTGTCTTTAAATACCACGGTCCGATTCTAACTTTTTATATCAAAATAGTGTAAAAACTTGTCCTGATACTATTTCACCTTACCTTATACAACTTTTTGCACTAAAAATATACCCCATACCAAGTTCTCTTTTTTAGATTTATATAGATTTTCAAAAGTATCCTTTGGATTATTAGCTTTCAATATATCTATTTACATTTTTTGTGTGATATAAGCTTAATAAAATGTATTATTAATAAAATATAACCAACTACATTATTACTTGGAATTATTTTAATCTTTTAAAATGACAATTGATATATACAATATTTACATTCGAAACATAAGAATAAGTTGTGGATGAGTGCGATACAAATAAATTGTATTTATTTGTTTAATAACGACATTTGATATATAGAAGACTTGTGTCGGGGTGAAGAACAAAATGGTTGCCAGCGAATTGTTGTGGATACCAGACTGGGAGTAGAGTTGATGGTGAATCTAAAAAGAATAAAAAATAATAGAAATTAGCAAAATACAAAATAATCTATTTAGGGCAATATACTCTTTTTCTGTTCTGTAGGAACGTATATTGTTATAATAGAATATCATTAAGTTCGTCTCAGATGCAAAATAATATAAAACATTAAATATATGAACATATTACAAATCTAGCAATTTTGACCAAACGAATTAATATAATCTAACTATATATGCATGATACACTCAAAACCGTTAACTTATATATACATAGTTGCACTGATCTACACTCCCACAACAAACTCTAACTTCATCAAATTTTGTTTAATATGATTTAGATACCTAATTTCAATCAAACAAATTCTTACTGAATATACATGTCTTCTTTTGTTTTGTTTTTGAATTTCAATATCAATATCCCTACTATCCTCTGTGAAATTTAGGGATACCCTTCAAGACTTTATGTTCCGGTGTGATTCTCGATTTATTCAAATGTCATTAAACTGATTATGTTCAAATTTCAATATAAATTCCAACAATCCATGTGTGAAATTTTTGAATACCCTACAATACATTGAATTCCATTATTAGTTTTGATTAATTCATAATAATAAACTATATTTGATTGAATATGGTTGTCGCTTTTCACTCTTTGGATGAGTATTTCATTAGTTTTGCTTGGATTTAAGTTGAAGGCTTGTGGTTGAAGGTAAAGAACACTTTCATGTTATTTTATATATAACGAAGTGAACTTAAGAGTAATCCATTCAAAATAGGCTATCAAGTTTTCTATTTTAAATGTGAATTAATTTAGGTTATAGAGATCATATGTATCATTGTTAAAAGTTATATTTAAATCTCTATGGCTTATAATGGAAGGCTTGTTGTGTAGAGCGTTTGATACATTACAGTGGAATGTAAGATAAATTTGTTGAATTGGGCCTAAACATTACGAAACCATTAGAAATTAAGGGATCGCACCAGGTTAATTGTTTTTACAAACACAATTAATATCTTTGAAATGAGTTTATAGGTACTAGTTTGGTTGTTCTAGTTACACACCTACTATCTTGTTTAGCCATCTAGACATGATTTGTAAAGTGAATCTTGCTTCATTTGCATCTATCTCATGGACTAATGCCTTTGTATTCACCTTTTTATACATTGTAAACCGTCCAGATAGTCTCGAATCCATCTACTCCCCCCAACCCCCACCCCCCGGTAAAAAGATTCAACCTAAACATGATATCATGAAGTCTCACATAGACATCAGAACTCACATGCAAAGCAAACTAAGATGAGTGCATCATATATCAAAATGAGCACTCCAAGTTCCATTTTCCTTCTACGCTATTTTTAACGGCCATGGCGGCTCCGAAACAACATCATACTGGAAAAATCACTCCATGGAATTATTCTTTCAAGATTACGAGCTCCCACAATCTTCATATATGAATTAACAAGGCTGACTCTATGATTTTAAGGGCCCTGTGTTAAGAAGAAAAATAAGGTCTTAAATACAATTTTTTAATATATAAGGAAAACAAATTTACGACGGTGAATTTTCGTTACGTAAAACTTAAAAGTAAATAAATTAATTAAAAAGGATCATATGGAATTTTATGAAAACTTCAATGGCTAATTATGTAACTACTGAAAAACTGATTTGTTAAACATATTAGAAGGAGGGGTTGATTATGAAATATATAGCATAAAGAAATGGTCAAATGTGTAATTTGAATTTAAAACATCAAAAAGCTATGAAAGAGGATAGAACCAACATTGCTTTTGAATAAAAGATAGACCTTTTCCAATTGGGCTACCTAAACTCTATGAAATATTTTGAATAAATTAATATATATTTAGTTTTTTCAATATATAATTTAATTAAAACTTGGGCCCTATTTTTTTCGGAGTCCTGTGCGGCTGCCCCTCTTGCCCCCCCTAAATCCGGGCCTGTAAATTAATCATTTTTAAAGGATCTAAAACATTCTCATTGCGAAGCCTTTCTACTAGCTGACCAAACCCTCACAAACAAAAGTAGAATCAACGGTTATTATGGGAAGGGGTATGGAAAAAACCGTAAAACCGAAAAACCAAGCCCATCCGGCGAATCCGAAACCGGAAAAACTGAAACCGGAAAAAAAAAAACGAAACCGAAGAAACCAACTATCAATGGGTCAGTTACAATTTGGATATTTCGATATCCGCAGATACCCGTACCGAACCGTTATATATATATATATATATATATATATATATATATATATATATATATATATATTAGTTAATGTAAAAGTAATTAAATTAAATAGACTTAATAAAATAAGAAACTGGATGATATATGTTTTCTCATATAACATGCTTGTTTATGTCTATGGTATTTTTCTATTAGAACTTAGAAATTTAGATTTTTATCGCTTTTATCCGCTTCATAAATCGTGTGTCTATTTGTTTTCTTATAAGCTGTATGGTATATGTTTTCTACGTACACGTATTGTTATCCATGAAATTGAGACTTTGTTTTTATATTCATCGTATCTTATGGTTAATTTTATTCTTATAGTTATTATATAAATTATAATGTATAATTTTAACTTCAACAAGTCTTCTTACTTCTAAACTGAGATATTGGTAGTTTGTATTTTTTATTATATTTTCGATTTGTTATATTTACTGTGTACCTGTAAACTGAACCGTGCTTACCCACCTTCCAACAGTGCGGTCCGGTTCGGTTTTTTACACAATTCGCTTTGGTTTCGGTCAGTGCACATTAGATATCTGCTCCGTGGTCACGTTCACAAATTTATGAATATCCGAACCGAACCAAGTTCGTGAACACCCTTAACTATGGGAGAACCACATTAACTGTTTTAATCCTCATACAACAAATGTAAATTGTTAATACCGGTTTTCAGGATTTTAAACCCTTAGAAGACAACTTTCACAAGCGTTTGAGTAAAGAGAAATGGCCTTTTAGCACCTCTTTCCAAGAGATAGAAGAATCGCTCAGTCACTACTTAATAAGAAAGTGGAAACACATATTGCTTTAGTAAAAAAACATCAATCATTAGTGATGCTCTCCGAAGAATCTCTTGCGAGAACAACAAAGAAAACAGGAAATACTGTTTTTTGTAAAACAAGCATGAATCGATTGTGATATTCTACGGGAGAATCACACGCTTGCCGGAAAACCATTACCGAGAGTCTTTGTAAGCATGGTCGATTAGCTTTCGTTTTGTCTCCATCAATCTAATGCAGTCTTGTGTCGGAATGGAATCACAATTCCATGTTCACAAGAAGATATGTCGTGTTATTTAGATGAGAAGAAGAGACTGGAAGAATTCGGAATGGAATCACAATTCCATTGTCACAAGAAGATATGTCGTGTTATTTAGATGAGAAGAAGAGACTGGAAGAATTAGGTGGGTATACAGAAGATGGGCATCTCAACTGTGAGCTGGCGGTCCTGCGGGCCCTACGAGGCTGGCATATGGAGTTAACAATCGGTTAGAAAATCATCCCTTCTTAGAAAACAAGATGTGAGACAAATGGTATTGAGCGAAGATATTGAGTTTATGATTATCGGATGTACTGGGATTTGGGATGTTGTATCAAATTAATCAAGAAGCTGTTGGCGTTGCGACTTCATATGGGTGATAATTATATTGCTATTGTGGTTTTGTTTTGATAATAATCAGCTCGAGTGTGTTACGCGTTCGGGTCGCCTGTGATTATGGTTAGGGGTGTTGTTTGATTGCATAAAGGGAATTAGAATGTGAATACACATGATTATTTGTTATTGTGTTTGTGGTAAAGTCTATTTGTAGGGCTGCTAGCTTCATATGAGTTGAAAACGGTAGTCTAAAATTTTGTAGTGGAAATGATTCTACCATGAAAGATTATAGCACTGAATGGGTTTTGTGTGTCTCCGCGTGTCATATCAGTTGTTTGAATCCACTTACATTTAAAGGTACGTTAATATCTGTATAACATAATATATCTATATACGGGTTTGAATGGATTGGTGCCGATAAGTTTGCTGTGAACCTCTAGTCATTAGTATATATAGTTACATCAATACCTTTACAGATTACAATATCCACAAGAAAAAGAAACAGAAATATGTTTGATTTTTTAATAGGAGAGCTAGATTAACATGCATCACTCTGTCCAAGTAATATCCAAATCTCCCCAGTTATCCTCGGATACCCCTAAGGCCTTCCACACTGCTTTGGAAGCGTCAACAATATTATTAGGGCAAGGTGGTTGATAGTCATGATCCCCATCGCACCCCATAGTAGAGTCACACTCATCCACAACCATGGCCTTTACACTCCTCCCATTTCCATTGATGGTAATATACTTGTGGCACCTATCCCCTCCCTTGTACCATCCGGTTGACAGCGCCACAACTGGTGTGTCATCAGAGTGGTATTGGTTGTCACACTCCGATGGACCACCACCATCACCTCCCTTTTGGAAACTGTTTATTGTCAGTGTTGCTTTAGTATCGCCTGTCACCGGAGGCGAGCATGTATACGTGGTGTAAAACTTACCTTGGACACAACAATCCGAGTTGTTCTCACGGTTGCATTCTCCTGGAGGCGGTTTTCTTCCCCGGATACCACCACTTGGTTTGCAAGTCTGAGCATTGATCTCCAATGAAGTTGTTGCCAGGAGAACCAAGAACACAACAAAACTGAAATTCTTCATTGCCTTTTAGATGTTGCTAGTTACTCTTTACAATGCTGCTGGATGAGTAGCAAGGCAAATGGGTTGTGCTAATATAGCCTTTTGCTTAAGAGAAAGCCAAGTTAACAGTCAACTATGTTGTATATTTTTTTCAAGTGACAGATGTTCCTCTACGGCAATAAAACATCCTTTGGATATTCACTTTCCCTTTTATGAAAACCAAGTAATTATGAATGCACAGACATACTACAATTTTGTCCATTTTGTGCATGTTGTGTCTAATTTTGTCTCAATATTGATTTATAAATTATATCTAAAATTACATCCACTATTCTTTTATTTGGGGAAAATATTTTCCATTGATTCTGTAAAAATAATGGATTCAAACTTTTACCAATCTAGCCGCATATTTCTCTTGTATATTACACATGCAGGTAAAATCATGCTAATATAATTGATATATTGCTTAATTAGTACGTAACATTATTCATCATTCCACATAATTAATCAAGACCTTATCATGTTACGTTTTAACCCTTTGGTTCTTGCATCAAAGTAAATGTACTATATATCAAGCTGTACATATACAATTGGTAAAAATATAGCAGATCAATTGACATTAAGAACAGTGGCGGATCCAGGATCAAAGTAATGGGGTGTCCCAAATATATAAAATGGTATCCCTACAAAAAAATCGCGTAATATACAATAAGAAAAAATAACTCCGAAAAAAATTACACCAGTAAATTTTTTTTAGGGGTATCCCGGCTACCTCGGAATACATAGTAGATCTGCCAATGATTAAGAATCCTTTCGTTATTATTCCGCAATTAACGTTCCACGTACGTAGGTTTTGTTGCGGGTTGATATGTGTCGTTGACATGGTGCGGTTTACTAATCAGTTTACAATATTTGAAAATATTATTCCAACTAATGTTTTAAAAACTGTTTTGAACCGGTATATCGAACCGGTTGGACCGAAACCGGGGGAGATTACGGTTCAACTATCACCGTTTTTATGTTAATTTCTGAACCGGATTGAACGATCGATTTGTAGAAAAACTCGGTTGAACCGGTGAAAATAAATCGATTAAACCGGTTAAACCGACTAAAAATACATAAAAAAGAATCATTTGCATAATAAACTTTGATTATTTTTTTCAAATATATTTAGTTTTTTATAAATAAAACAGATGATAAATGTTATAAAGTTTTTTGATGCGTATATATTCATAGAAAACTATGTTTTGTTTCAACATTATACTATTTTGTACTTATATGGATTGACGTAAAACATTAAAACTTATAGTTATGTGTTATTTTAATGTATTTGGAATCATCTACAACTTATTTTATATAAATATATTTTTAATGTATCAACTTGTAAACGTCAAATTTATGATTTATATATGTATGTATGTATAGAAAAATAGGAAAAATATGAAAATTATAGAAACCGGCTAACCCGGCGGTCGCACTGTTGAATCAAAACCGGACACCACACCGGTTATACTATACAACCGGTTTTTAAACATTGATTTCAACTTCTTAGTTAACTTGTAATTATCTTTCTATCTCTATCATTTATGTTTGTGTTAGCGAATTCATATATTTGAGTGTCTTTAAATGTAACGACGTAAATTTTAAAACCAAATTTTCATTTTTACAAACATCAAAACACCGAGTAATAATTTAGGTTCCAATGTAAACAATATTGTCACGACCGATTACATAACAAAGACCACAAAAATAGTTTCCCCCGAGTGTGTGTGTACGATCACGCCGGTGCCTTCCCACGGTCCTCGCTATTGCCTAAAACACATAACACAACAATTGTAAGCATAAATGCTTAGTGAATTCCCCAAAATACAACCTACGCACATACGCCTTTCCAGGCACTGACCTTCCGGTCCATGTGTCTCAGGGGACTTC
Source organism: Lactuca saligna (assembly GCF_052625555.1). NCBI lineage: Eukaryota > Viridiplantae > Streptophyta > Magnoliopsida > Asterales > Asteraceae > Lactuca > Lactuca saligna. Next base: position 51,485,315 of record NC_136420.1, on the reverse strand, counting down.
TGTCCCGACTGGGTAAACCTTCCGGTCCTACCCACGTCAACCTTACGGTCCATTTTACAACGCTTTCCGGCCCATAACATATTCGCCTTCCGGCCCATAATATAATGCCTTCCGGCCCATATCAAGCATATCATACATGGCACATATAACGAATAACTTATCACACATAACACATACATCTCATAGCATATCCGACCTTCCGGTCACACAGTCAAACCCTTCCGGGTACAGTATAGTGAGAAAACTTACCTCGTGGGAAGTCTAAGATCTCGTGTCCTTGCTATCACTGAATCCAATGACGGCTCAACCTCGCCTAAGCATAAAAATATCATTTAATACACGAAGACTTCCACTACTAAAACTTTACCCCTTATCATCCTTCCTGAAAGGGTAAAAGACCATTTTACCCTTCCCTGACCTAAAGTCCTTATGTTGACAAAAACCCTAAAAGTCAACAAGAGTCAACCATGAGAGTACGCGGGGCGTACCGCTAGATGTACGCAGGGCGTACATTGCCAACTCCCCCCCTCCCCCCCGGATCGGGGTCTCCACCCAGTACGCGGCGCGTACTGGAAGTTACGCCCTGCGTAACCACCAGAATCAGCCACCCTCCATTTTCTGGTCTTAATCAGTTAAGTCATTGATCCAACTTCCAGATCCGACTCCCTTAGTGTGTCTGAACCCATAAAGTCGAGACCTTTAAGCCTTGGCATGGCTGTAAAGGCTCCAACACCACCTAACAACCTTTTATTCAAACTCAAGGACCTAGATCTCATGCATGGTGCAATACCCACATCCAAGATGCCATTTTTATGAGTCTACAACTCCAATAGATTAGAAACATGAAGCATCTAAGCTTATGGAGGCCATTTGCACAAAAGTCTCCACCTTTGGGACTTAAACCCTAGAAAATGACATCTAAAGCATACAACAAGAACTAAGTGTCAAGATCCGAACTTTTTACCTGAAATTGAAGCTTTAACCCTTGCAAAGCTCAGATCTACACTTGAGCACCACTTCTTGCCTCTCCAACAAGATCTTCTTCTTCTTTGAAACCTTAAAATGGCACTACCAAGCTTAGAATGCACACACAAAGGCTTAAGGACGATGACACACACTATTTAGGGTTTCACTCTGAGGGATGGTGGCTAAGAAGTCCAACCACACATTCCTTTTATAGCCTCAACAAATGAAATTAGGGTTTGGGTCTGAATGAGTTATGTCGGGCGTAACCTTGGGTACGCCCCACGTACCTGAGGGGGAACGCGTCCAAATGAGGCGCGCGAGTACGCGCAACGTACACCTTGTACGCCCAGCGTACTCGCCTACCATCGAAACCCCAAATCATTTACTTAATCAAAATGAAATGTCCAACAGAAGAATACCTGGATTTCGGGCTGTTAAAATTCTCCCCCACTAGAATCAGACTTCGCCCCCGAAGTCCCATACTGAAAACAACTCCGGATATTGATCCCGCATCTCTCACTCGGATTTCCATGTTAGCTCGGACCCTTTCCGATGTTGCCACTGCACTTGTACCAGGGGTACTTCCTTGTTTCTCAGAACCTTAACTTTCCGATCCCTGATCGCTACCGGTCTCTCCACATAGTTCAGACCTGCATCCACCTGAATATCATCCAATGGCACCACTGCCGACTCGTCGGCAATACATTTCCTCAACTGCGAGACATGAAAAGTATCATGGATCTGCCCCAACTCAGCAGGTAGATCCAACCGGTAGGCTACCCGGCCTACCCTAGCAATTACCCTGAAGGGTCCAATATACCGGGGCCCCAACTTGCCCCTCTTCCTGAACCGAATCACTCCCTTCCAAGGAGAGACCTTTAGGAGCACAAGGTCACCCACTTGAAACTCGAGCTCGGACCGCCGCCTGTTCGCATAACTCTTCTGGCGACTTTGCGCGGTCAACAACCTCTGCCTAACCTACTGAATCTGCTCGGTCGTCTGGAGTACGATCTCCGTGCTACCCATCACCCGCTGCCCCACCTCTCCCCAGCAGATGGGGGTGCGACACCTCCGCCCTCAAAGGGTGGCATACCAATGCTCGAATGATAGCTGTTGTTATACGAAAACTCTGCTAAAGGTAGATAGGTGTCCCAGCTCCCTCCGAAATCTAAAACACATGCTCGGAGCATATCCTCGAGCGTCTGAATCATTCGCTCGCTTTGTCCGTCCGTCTGCGGGTGGTATGCGGTACTGAAATGCAGCCTCGTACCCAACTCCTCATGAAATTTCTTCCAAAACCTAGAAGTAAAACGCACATCGCGGTCTGAAACAATCGACATCGGAACCCCATGCCGCGATACCACCTCCCTCACGTATAATTCCGCCAACTTCTCCGCAGAAGAGCTCTCGCTGATGGCTAGAAAATGAGCGCTCTTCGTCAATCTATCCACGATCATCCAAATCGCATCGACTCCCCTCGCAGTCTGCGGCAATTTGGTGATAAAATCTATGGTAATCTGTTCCCACTTCCATTCGGGAATATCTAGCGGCTGCAATTGACCGTGCGGTTGCTGGTGCTCGGCCTTAACCTGCCGACAAGTCAAGCATCTCTCAACAAACCATGCAACATCCCTTTTCATACAGGGCCACCAATACTCCTTCCTTAGATCCAAATACATTTTTGTAGCCCTGGGATGAATCGAGAATTTCGATCGATGCGCTTCCTCCATCAAAATAGCACGCGCACCGCCCACAAACGGTACCCAAATCCGACCCTGAAAAGTCATAAGCCCTCGACCATCCGTGATGAACCCTGATACCTGACCTACAACCCGCTCCCTCTTCTGGTTTTCTGGTTTTGCAGCCTCAGCTTGAGCTCCTCGAATAGTATCCAAAATCGGGGTCATCACCGTCAACCTCATACAAATATCTCAGATCAGGGCGCTCTCCGCCCTACGGCTCAACGCATCGGCTACCACATTAGCCTTCCCCGGGTGGTACAGGATCTCACAATCGTAATCCTTCACCACATCCAACCATCTCCTCTGTCGCATATTCAGATTTGGCTGATCCATCAAGTACTTCAGGCTCTTGTGGTCCGTGTAGATGGTACACCGAACCCCATCAAGATAATGCCGCTAGATCTTGAGGGCAAACACCACAACCCCCAATTCTAGGTTGTGGGTGGGATATCTCGACTCATGAGGCTTCAACTGCCACGAAGCATATGCTATCACATGACCCCTCTGCATATGCACCGCCCCCAAACCCGATATAGATGCATCACAGTACACCACAAAATCCTCCATCCCTTTCGGGAGTGCGAGCACCGGAGCCTCGCACAATTTCTGACAAAGCGTCTCGAATGATGACTGCTGCTCCGGTCCCCATGAAAACGCAGCACCCTTCCGAGTCATCCTAGTAAGTGGCACGGCAATCTTGGAGAAATCCTTGATAAACCTGCGATAATATCCAGCCAAACCCAGAAAACTCCTAATCTCAGTAGGCGATCTCGGCTCCTCCCACCTCAAGACCGCCTCAATCTTGGCCGGGTCGACCAATATCCCTTTCTGGTTAACAAGATGCCCGAGGAACTAGACCTCTCGTAACCAGAAATCACACTTAGAGAATTTGGCATACAACCTCTCCGATCTCAATACCCCAAGAATTTCCCTCAAATGTTCCTCATGCTGATCCCTAGACCTCGAATACACAAAGATATCATCGATGAATACGATCACCGACCGATCCAGCATCGGCCGGCACACCCGGTTCATAAGATCCATGAACGCAGCCGGGGCATTGGTGAGCCAAAAGGCATCACCACAAACTCATAATGTCCATAACGAGTTCTGAAAGCAGTCTTCTGGATATCTTCATCCCGAACCCTCATCTGATGATAACCCGACCTCAAGTCTATCTTGGAGAACCAAGATGCCCCCTGCAACTGATCGAACAGATTGTCGATCCTAGGTAATGGATACTGGTTCTTAACCGTCAACTTGTTCAACTCCCGGTAATCGATACACATCCGGTGTGAACCATCCTTTTTCTTGACGAATAAATCCCTTTCCCAACAGCTCCTGAAGCTGTGAGGATAACTCCTACATTTCCGGTGGAGCGAGACGATAAGGCGCCTTGGCGATGGGCGCCGCTCCCAGAACCAAATCGATACGGAACTCCACTTGCCTTTCCGGAGGCACACCTGGTAACTCTTCGGGGAACACATCCGTAAACTCGCATACAACAGGAACGTCATCAACCGAATTGCGCCTCCCCGTGGCCACTCGAGTATCCATCACGTAGGCTATGAATCCATTGCAGCCCTGCTGCAAACTCTGCCTTGCCCTGGCAGCCGAACAAAACGCTGACCCACACCGGGTCCCCTCACCATAAACCGTAAGCACTCCCCCACTAGGGTCTCGAATCGTCACCAGCTGTCTCTCGCAGTCAATGACTGCCCCAAACTTACTCAACCAGTCCATGCCCACGATGACGCAGACATCCCCCATAGCTATAGGAACCAAGTCTATAGGGAACTCGACCCCAAAAATCTCGAGCACACATCCTCGAATCACATCAGTGGCGTATACCGCTTTCTCATCTGCTATCGAAACTCGCAGGGGTCGACTCATCACCTCCCGATCGATACCGATGTGCTGGCTAAAAGCCAACAATACAAAAGACCGACTCGCACCCGAGTCAAATAATACCAAAGCAGGTACAGAATTCACAAGAAAAGTACCTACGCATATCATAATATAAGCACAATATCTTAGCATAAAAGTAAATACATGAAAGAATACATACCGGCTACGACATTAGGGGCCGCGCGGACCTCCTCCGCAGTCAACTGGAAAGCTCTTCCACGAGCCTTCGGAGCCTCGGCCTTCACTGGTCGAGTCTCGGGAACCCTCGTAGCAGGCGTAGATCCCTGGATTGCAACCCATGAATCCCTTGGGGAAATCCCTAGCAATGTGCCCCTCCTTGCCACACTTGTAGCAAGCACCCGATCGACATGCCCCCTCGTGACCCTTGCCGCACTTTCCGCAAGTGCGGCCCTTCTGACCTCCAGATCTCGAATCGGCGGACTTGGTCCACTTGGCTGCCGGCTGAGATTGAGCCAGCCGCCGATCCACTCGTTGAGACTCGGCCTCCTCCCTGGCCTGGGTCTCCAACTCAATCTCACGCTCCTGGCATTCGCCTGAAGCTCAGCAAAAGTCTGATATGACGAGTTCGATACGAACTCCCGGATATCCCTCCTCAGCACTCCCAAATACCGACTCATCCAAGCCTGCTCTGTGGACACCTGCTCGGGGCAGAACATCACCCTCTCATGAAACTTCCGCGTGATCACCGTGACAGAATCATTACCCTGCTTGAGGGTCAAGAACTCCTGAACCAACCGTTCCCTCTCCACCGGGGGAACGTACTCATCTCTGAACATAGTAGTAAACCTCTCCTAAGTCACAGCTGAAACCTCTGCCAGGGTGAAGTTCGCCGTCACAAACTTCCACCAATCCTTTGCTCCCAGGCGGAGCTGGCTCAAGGCGAACCGTACCCTCAGATGCTCCGGACATGAACAAGGATAGAAGCATCCCTCGATATCAGCAATCCATCTCATGGCAGTGATCGGATCCTGCGTCCCGTCAAACTCAGGTGGCTTCGTGTTGCTGAACTCCCGAAACAGCAACGAGTCACCTCCCTGTGGTCTGGCAGCGGCCACAGCTGCGGTAGCTGCAGCGGCTGCGGCCTCAGTCAACGCGGCATACCGCTCATCAAATGTCTCCATCAATGTGGTCTTAATAGACCCGAACATCTCCGGAATCTCAGCCCGGATCGCTGCAACCACCTCCTCATGAATCATCTGACGAAGCTCCTCGTCAGTCACGCTACTCGTACCAGGTCGGTGACGTGGTCCAACCATGATGTCTCTAAAATACAACATAAAAATATCAGAGACTCTATCGAGCATAATCGCACTCGATAACGCAGCCCTACTCAGTCTCCGGTACCCAGGGATTCTTACATGGGTTGCCCACTAACCCGGTGTCTTTAGTAGTACGGGCCCAATACTACCAACTACACCGTGTTAGTATTCACCCCAAGTCCTCCTCCCCAAACCCCGAATCCTGAGTACTCTATTCTTGCCATGCACTAGTTACCCACTCGCTCTCAAAGCACCTCCTAGAAGCAGGTTTCCCTAGACTAAGGCATCACAAAATCAGGCCACTCTAGTCCTAATATGAATACCTAATCTACTAGCATGCGTATCATATCATATCATATCTCATAACACCTATTGTAAGAGTATTTTGGGGATTTTACTGTTCGGGCACTGGCTGACCGTACACACTCCTTCTTCTTTGGTTGTTTCAAAAATCACTTATCAAACTTTATTGATTTGTTAATTAAAATTTTTCTCAAATTCCCGGTTTGAGTTCAGTTACGCCTGAAGGTGTACCCGAATCCCTCAAACCAAGGCTCTGATACCAACTTGTAACGACGTAAATTTTAAAACCAAATTTTCATTTTTACAAACATCAAAACACCGAGTAATAATTTAGGTTCCAATGTAAACAATATTGTCACGACCGATTACAAGCCAAACCATTGCTGATTCAGCAGCAATAAGCATATAGGTGACATCTATAAGGGTCACGTCGCGGTTCATCATATAGTACTCTCTTACGAACTCACTATATGAGTTAGGAAGTGACCGAAGAACCCAATCAACAGCCATCACTTCACCGACAACGGATCCCATCATTCTTAATCTATCAATGTGTGACTTCATCCCTAAGACGTGTGCACACACCGACTTGCCCTCTTTATGTTTACTTGCCAAAAGGGCTTAAGTGATATTGAACCTTTCAATTTTACAATCTTGTGGGTTAGGGAGAATAATTGGAGGAGGAGGAGGAAGTGAAGCATGATTTCTTGTTCCTCGATTGAATCGTGGAATATCATCTTCATGTGGAATGCTTGTTCCACGGGATTTGAGAAGACCATAGTTGTCGAACTTTGACATCGGGAGAAAAACGAATTCAAGTTAGTTGATTGATTGAGTCCCTGGTAAATCACCCAAACGAAATTCCAAGGCTAGGACCTAACACAATATCCTACAAGTCGGGAGAGCGATGCCGTAACCCAAATTGCAGAACATTTGAAGGTAAGTGAATGATGATTCACTAATTTCCACCATGAAAAACGAAAAAGAAATTTAAGTTTTAAATCTATGAAAACTCCTAGATCCTTTGAGATTCATTGAACATTTCAATGGCATGTTTAAATCTCGATATGCCCCTCTTGTTTGTGACTGGGATGCCGAGGATCACAAAGCGGGTGTGAATAACCATGCAAACTACATGGTGCCTTCACATGTTACAATCGCCTATTCGATGTGCCGGTAAACCACACACACTCAACCGAACTATGACAAACATTGAGTCACCCTTTGCTACCTTTGCTTAGAACCATTTAGTGTGCCGGTAAACCACACATGCTCCACTAACGTCTTCGCAAGGGCACAAAGTGTAATTTCATGGAATTGCATCAATTCACTTTTGCCTAAGTAACCAAGATTGGGAATTTGAAAAACATTTAGTTACTTTGTATTTCATTATACTTATAATGGAAGGTTTCGTCCTATCCTACCCGTTCGGCTAACGACCCTCGACTAGTCAAGAGTGCGGTGGGTAAGAGTGGATACCCATTCAATCGCCATTTTATAGGCAATTTCCTTAAACACCCCTTATAGACCAGCTTCGTGAATGAGGCCTACTAACGGTAAGACTGACTTTTACTCATACATATATATAATGTTAGACTTTTAATGTTATATATAGTATAGGGTGTATTTTATACTTTTAAAATACTATATGGTCAACTTTAACAATTACACTTTTAATTCAATTAAAAGGTTAACCTAAACCTTTATGAATATATTAAACCTCTTTTAATTATACTCCTTAATTAATTAATAAAACCATAAGGGTGTGATTTGAACTTTTCAAAACATTACTAGGGTTTTAGAATTTAACATTTCTAATTAAACTTTTTAATCAACTTTTAAATTCCAAAACTTGAGGGCAAATTTTGAAACATTTCAAAACATTAGGGTTTTAACTATTTAAATTTCAAAACTTCAAAACTTTTGGGTTCAAATTTAAACTATAAAACCTAAAGGGGAAAATATGAAACCTTTCATAACAATAAGGATCAAATAACAAATAATTTTAAATTAACATTTAATCACATAATTATCCATATTTGATTTATTTAATGATTTCTTGCAAAACAATTTATCAATTTACTCAAAATAATCAATCAATTATCTTATAAGGAAACAATTATCTTGTTAATTGATAATTATCTTTAATTAGATCAAGAATATAGTCATATATATCATAAAATTGGATTTATATTGATCTAACATGATAAGGTAACTATCCATATGCAAAAACAGCAAGAAATCCCGAGATAATCATTATCTGACGAGTTGACTCGTCGAGTCTGCATGGACTCGGTGAGTTCAGCCATGGACTCGGCGAGTCCAGCCTCCACAATCCAAAAAATCGAATTTTTCATATATACAATGCATCAATACAATTGAAACCAAGCTAGGCTCTGATACCACTGATGGGTTTTGGTCATAAGACATCCTATGTTCTCACATAAACCCTAATGCTTGGATCTAGGTTTCTCTATTGTACATGCTCTGAATCCAAGACTATAAACCCTAATTCTAGCATACAAGTAATCATATTAATATGTAATTAGGTTTAAGATCATACCTTGATTGTTATGTAGCAATAACAATCCCAAATCTCCTTGTATTGACTTTGGAAGGCTTAGAGTCACAAGTGTCACTCCTCTAATGGCTCACAAACACCATAAGCAAGAGGATGAAGAGGAGAGAGGTTGGAGGCTGCCAAAACCGTGTGGAAACCCTAGCAAGATCATTAGCCACGTTTTTGAGCCTTAAGGGGTCTTTATATAGTTGGGATATTAGGGTTATCTAACAAGGAAACCCTAATTTGGATGCTTAAGCCCTAAGCAACCCATAGACTCCTTTTATCAAGCCCATGGACGATTTCCTTATGGGTTTCCCATTAGAATTCGTCCATCCCTTAATACAAGGCAATCCATGGCCCAAATTGCAATTATCCTATAATTACAATTCCAGTCCCTTAAGTTTAATTAATCTCTTTTAGTCACAAAACTAATTACCAATTAATTATTGACTAATATTAATTAAACAATATGATTTCTCCTTTAATATATTATTCCCATAATATATTAATAAATCATATTTAATCCTTACTCTCCATAATTCATCCTATCAAGTTGCTTTGGTGAAGGCAACCCAAAAGAACCATGCACCATTGGGTCCTGACCTTCTGGTCCATGTGTCTCAGGGGACTTCCGTCCCAACTGGGTAAATATTCCGGTCCTACCCACGTCAACCTTACGGTCCATTTTACAACGCTTTCCGACCCATAACATATTTGCCTTCCGGCCCATAATATAATGCCTTCCGGCCCATATCAAGCGTATCATACATGGCACATATAACGAATAACTTATCACACATAACACATACATCTCATAGCATATCCGACCTTCCGGTCACACAGTCAAACCCTTCCGGGTACAATATAATGAGAAAACTCACCTCGTGGGAAGTCTAAGGTCTCGTGTCCTCGCTATCACCGAATCGAACGACGGCTCAACGTCGCCTAAGCATAAAAATATCATTTAATACACGAAGACTTCCACTACTAAAACTTTACCCCTTATCATCCTTCCTGAAAGTGTAAAAGACCATTTTACGCTTCCCTGACCTAAAGTCCTTATGTTGACCAAAACCCTAAAAGTCAACAAGAGTCAACCATGAGAGTACGCGGGGCGTACCGCTAGATGTACGCAGGGCGTACATCGCCAACTCCCCCCTCCCCCCCGGATCGGGGTCTCCACCTAGTACGCGGCGCGTACTGGAAGTTACGCCCTGCGTAACCACCAGAATCAGCCACCCTCCATTTTCTGGTTTTAATCAGTTAAGTCATTGATCCAACTTCCAGATCCGACTCCCTTAGTGTGTCTGAACCCATAAAGTCCAGACCTTTAAGCGTTGGCATGGCTGTAAAGGCTCCAACACCACCTAACAACCTTTTATTCAAACTCAAGGACCTAGATCTCATGCATGGTGCAATACCCACGTCCAAGATGCCATTTTTATGAGTCTACAACTCCAATAGATCATAAACATGAAGCATCTAAGCTTATGGAGGCCATTTGCACAAAAGTCTCCACCTTTGGGACTTAAACCCTAGAAAATGAAATCTAAAGCATACAACAAGAACCAAGTCTCAAGATCCGAACTTTTTACCTGAAATTGAAGCTTTAACCCTTGCAAAGCTCAGATCTACACTTGAGCACCACTTCTCTCCTCTCCAACAAGCTCTTCTTCTTCTTTGAAACCTTAAAATGGCACTACCAAGCTTAGAATACACACACAAAGGCTTAAGGACGATGGCACACACTATTTAGGGTTTCACTCTGAGGGGTGGCTGAGAAGTCCAGCCACACATTCCTTTTATAGCCTCAACAAAGGAAATTAGGGTTTGGGTCTGAATGAGTTACGCCGGGCGTAACCTTGGGTACGCCCCGCGTACCTGACGGGGAACGCGTCCAAATGAGGCGCGCGAGTACGCGCAACGTACACCTTGTACGCTCAGCGTACTCGCCTACCATGAAAACCCCAAATCATTAACTTAATCAAAATGAAATGTCCAACAGAAGAATACCTAGATTTCGGGCTGTTACATTAAATACCACGGTCCGATTCTAACTTTTTATATCAAAATAGTGTAAAAACTTGTCCTGATACTATTTCACCTTACCTTATACAATTTTTTGCACGAAAAATATACCCGATAGCAAGTTCTCTTTTTTAGATTTATATAGATTTTGAAAAGTATCGTTTGGATTATTAGATTTCAGTATATCTATTTACATTTTTTGTGTGATATAAGCTTAATAAAATATATTATTAATAAAATATAACCAACTACATTATTACTTCGAATTATTTTGATCTTTTAAAATGACAATTGATATATACAATAATTACATTCAAAACATAAGAATAAGTTGTGGATGAGTGCGACACAAATAAATTGTATTAATTTCTTTAATAACGACATTTGATGTATAAAAGAATTGTGTCGGGGTGAAGAACGAAATGGTTGCCAACGAATTGTTGTGGATACCAGACTAGGAGTAGAGTTGATGGTAAATGTAAAAAGAATAAAAAAAATAATATAAATTAGAAAAATACAATATAATCTATTAAGGGCAATATACTTTTTTTATGTTCTCTAGGAACGTATATTGTTAATATAATTGATACTCTATATTGCTTAATTAGTACGCAACATCATTCATCATTCCACCTAATTAATCATGACCTTATCATATTACGTTTTAACCCTTTGGTTCTTGCATCAAATTAATTGTATTATATATCAAGCTGTACGTATACATTTGGTACAAATATAGTAGAATAACTGACATTAAGAATCCTTTGGCTATTATTCCGCAATTAACGTTCCACGTAGGATTCGATGCAGGTTGACATGGTCCGGTTTACTAATCAATTAACAATATTTGAAAATTTGATTCCAACTAATGTTTAAAAATTGTTTTGAACCGGCCGCTCGAACCGGTTGTACCGAAAACCGGAGGAGATTGCGGTTTAACTATCACTGGTTTTATATGAATTTCTGAACCGTATTGAATGACCGGTTTGTAGAAAAACACGGTTGAACCGGTCAAATTAAATCGATTTAAACGGTTAAACTAACTAAAAATGAATGAAAAAGAACCATTTGCGTAATAAACTTTGGTTATTTTTTTTCAACTCTATTTAGTTTTTCTCTAAATAAAACATATGGTAAATTTTATAAAGTTTTTTGATACGTATATATTAATCTAAAACTACATTTTGTTTCAGTATTATACTTTTATTTTTTACTTATATAAATTGATGTAAAACACTAAAACTTATAGTTATGTGTTTTTTTAATGTCTTTGGAATCATCTACAACTTATCTTATATAAATATATTTTTAATGTATGAACTTGTAAACATCAAATTTATGATTTATATATCTATGTATGTATAGAAAAATAGAAAAAATATGAAAATTATAGAAACCGGTTAACCCGACGGTCGAACCTGTTGAACCGAAACCTGACACAATAACGGTTCTACTATAAAACCGGTTTTTAAACATTGATTCGAAATTCTTAGTTAACTTGTAATTATCTTTCTATCTCTATCATCTATGTTTGTGTTAGCGAATTCATATATTTGAGTGGCTTTAAATACCACGGTCCGATTCTAAGATTAATATCAAAATAGTGTAAAAACTTGTCCCGATACTATTTCACCTTACCTTACACCATTTTTTGCACTAAAAATATACCCTATATCAAGTTCTCTTTTTTAGATTTATATAGATTGTCAAAAGTATCATTTGGATTATTAGCTTTCAATATATCTATTTACATTTTTTGTGTGATATAAGCTTAATAAAATATATTATTAATAAAATATAACCTACTATATTATTACTTCGAATTATTTAAATCGTTTAAAATAACAATTGACAAATAAAATAATTAGATTCGAAATATAAGAATAAGTTGTGGATGAGTGCGACAGAAATAAATTATATTAATTTGTTTAATAACGACATTTGAGATATAGAAGAATTGTGTTGGGGTGAAGAACAAAATTGTTGCTAACGAATTGTTGTGGATGCCAGACCGGGAGTAGAGTTGATGGTGAATCTAAAAAGAATAAAAAATAATTGAAATTAGAAAAATACAAAATAATCTATTAAGGGAAATATACTATTTTTATGTTGTGTAGGAACGTATAGTGTTATAATAGAATATCAATAAGATAGTCTCGATGCAAAATAATAAAACACATTAAATATATGAACATATTACAAATGTAGCAATTTTGACCAAACGAATTAATAATCTAACTATATATGCATGATACACTCAAAACCGTTAACATATATATACATAGTTGCACTGATCTACACTCCCACAACAAACTCTAACTTCATTAAATCTTGTTTAATATAATTCAGATACCTAATTTCAATCAAACAAATTCTTACTTAATACACATGTCTTGTTTTGTTTTGTTTTCGAATTTCAATATCAATATCTCTACTCTCCTCTGTGAAATTTAGGGATACCCTTCAAGACATTATGTTCCGGTGTGATTATCGATTTATTCATATTTCATTAAACTGATGATGTTCAAATTTCAATATCAATTCCCAACAATCCATGTCTGTAATTTTTGAATACCCTACAATACATTAAGTTCCATTGTTAGTTTTGATTAATTCATAATAACAAACTATATTTGATTGAATAGGGCTGTGGATTTTCTCTGTTCAGATGGGTATTTCATTAGTTTTGATTGGATTTAAGTTGAAGGCTTGTGTTTGAAGGTAAAGAACACTTTCATGTTATTTTCTATATAATGAGTGAACTTAAGGGTAATTCATTAAAATTAGGCAATAAAGTTTTCTATTTTAAATGTGAATGGAAGTTTATATAATTAAACAATAGAACAATTAATTTATGTTATAGAGATCATATAAATCGTTGTTAAAAGTTGTATTAAAATCTTTATGGCTTATAATGAAAGGCTTGTTGTGTAGAGCATTTGATACATTACACTGGAATGTTAGATAAATTTGTTGAACTGGACCTAAACATTACGAAACCATTAGAAATTAAGGGATCGCACCAGGTTAAATGTTTTTACAAACACAATTAATATCTTTGAAATGAGTTTATGTCACACTCCAAAACCAAGAACGGCGGAAACGTTCTGGGGCGGAGGACGTCATGTTAAGTATCACAACACAGTAAATGTAAATAAGCAAACAACATCATCCATTGCATTAAATATCTAATTTTAATACAAGTGTGTTCTGTACAGTATAGACACCAAAAATAATGTATATCAAAATAATAAGATGAGTCTTGAATGCGCTCCATCTTCTCAAAAGCTGGCCTCGGTACCTGTCTACTGATGACCTGAGAATACAAGTTATTTTGAAAGAGTTTATCAGCATTGAGCTGGTGAGTTCATAAGTATTTTAGTGTCGGTATTTGTCATCCAAAAATGTTTGAACATGTATCAAGTATAAGTTTGTAAAATGTATGTAAAGGTTTGCAATTGTTTGTAAAAGTTTGAATCTCTTAGAAAAACCTATATTTTCTATTAAAGTAGCCTTCTACCAAGGCTTAACTGTTTTGTATGCTCGTTTGATGTAAAAGTGTGTGATTTCCCAAGTGTAACTATCATTTAACAAAATATAGTTTGTACATAAACATTTAAGTGAGGTTATCACTAAAATATGTAATGGGTAAATCATTGTAGTACTGTAGTCTTGTATTATAAGAACTACTGTTGTACTAACTACCTTAAACCGGATTTATATTAAGGTATTATGTGATAAATTGCACCATACTATCGACTAGTAACAACGACATAATGAATGGTCGTAATAACGGAATGACGTTTGGCACCCGCAGACGTGCAGGTCCGACTGTAGCTAGCAGCAAGGTGTAGGATTGTCAATCTAGTATAGATCTATACGCAAACTCACGCTCTCCCTCCAAGAGAATTCTAGCTACAACTCGAGCCATGACATTTAAGTCATGCTCCGATTTAAATCACAATAATTAACGTATTCATGTATATGTAATGTTTCCCGTTCTAGTATAGTTGTATATGTATTGTTTCTAGCATAGTTGTATATGTACTGTTTCTAGTATAGTTGTATATGTATTGTTTCTAGTCTAGCTGTATATGTATCGTTTCTAGTATAGTTGTATATGTATCGTTTCTAGTATAGTTGTATATGTATTGTATTACCCCGATGGTAACTAGCTATTGATGTACTGATAAATATGAATATGGAAGTACTTTTATGTCTATACATGTATATACAATATATAACTAATATGGAAATGACCCTCGGATGGTCACCCGAAATCCCACCAGACCACATCTCAGTGCGCGAAAAGGAAATAGGGCGGATGGCCTTCCTAAGCCCTTTAAACATTACTTATATATCTATACATATATGGGCATGTAATTTATAAGAAGTAAAACAAAGTTTAATAAAAGCATTTGATAAGTAAAAGAGTTTGTAAAACATTTTGAAGTAAAGTAGTTTGATAAACAGTTTGAACAGTGATAAAATCATTGGTTTTCTAGTTATTAATCACATGTGATTGATGCAATCACATGTGATTGATGCAATAACTATAAGTATTTAACTTGTAACCCCCCTCCCCCATAAAGTATTTAAAACATTTAAAAGTATTTCAAAGGTTGATTAAAGGGGTATGAACTTACTTGTGGTGAGTAGATTGGATTGATGTATCGGGTATCGTGCTAGGTGGCAAACGGAGACTTGTTCACACGTTCGAGCCTAGTTATCATATAATGAGCATATATATAACTAATTAGCCAAATAATAACTTAAAAAAGTAAGTTAAGACACTGAGGAACATGTAAACACTTTATATAAGTGTTATATGTCCTAATGGTTGCATCTAAGTTGATACGAGACAAGGCAAAAGGGGTTTAATGCACCAATGACCTTGTAATGAGTTCACCACCCAACAAACCCCACCCTTTGGAGTTTACGACCGTGAACCCATGAGTTTACGGCTGTAAACTCCGTACTTGGTGGTTTTGGGTGTTTTGAAGTGTTATCTTGATCCTAGAATAAGCCTAGCCTTGTTGGAATAATCCTTGAAGTAGTTTAAGGCCTTGGAATGCTCCTTTGGGGAGTTTACGGCCAAAGGACCATATCCCCTAGAGTTTACGGCCGTAAACACCTACAGGGTGTTGGTTTTAATTCATTTAAGGCCCTTGCACATGTAGGATAACTTCCATGTTTTTGCTTAAGGCTAAAGGGGACATTAGGCACACCTTTGTGCCTTTACTTGGAGTTTACGGCCCAAGATATGTTCCTTGGCCGTAAACTCCCTTTAAGGGATGATTTTGATGTAATTTGTTCCCCATTCAAGTCCCAAGTAGTCAAGGTAAATTGTCTTAAGGCTTTAAGGGTGTTTAGGGCATCTTTAACACTTGAAAAAGGGGTTTACGGCCCAAGATCTTTCCTTGGCCATAAAATCCTAAAACCCTAAGATTTTGAAGTGTTTTGGTGTCCACATTAAGCACAAGCATTAGAGGGTAAAGTCCTTAAGCTTTATGGGGTGATTTAGGGCACTTATAACCCTTAAAAAGGGGTTTACGGCCCAAGAGAGTTCCTTGGCCGTAAACTCCTATAACTAGGGTTTCTTTGTTGATTTCTAGTCTCAAATGTTTATACATTAAGCTCTAAACAAGTTGTCTACCAAGGAATCAGGACTAGGAAGCCTTTAGGCTTCGTTTTGGAGTTTACACCCCAAGAACGTTCTTGGGCCGTAAGCTCCCGGATCTTGTATTTTGGACATGTAAACAATGTTATAAAGCATATAACAAGTATTAAAACACATTTAGGAAAGTAGACTCACAATCTGCGATGAAAACCCGAAGATCCGTCAGAGAGAATTGGCTTTTCTCTAGTTGGAATTGTGAATAATGAATTAATTAAATTCAGAAATCTATTTATAGTCCTGAAATATTTTGACAGAAAATATTTTTATTCCGGAATTCGGACTATAACATTATGAAATTTACAATGTTCAAGTTTCACAAATACAGGAGCATCCACTCTCCTGATATATCCAAAAACGTAAACCCTAATGTACACAAACTTGTTCGGACAAGTCTGAAAATCACTGAAACTGGACTAGCTTCTATTGAATAGATAATGTTCGTACAAATGGAAATTTCGGGTTGTCACATCATCCCCCCGTTAGAAGGAATTTCATCCCGAAATTAGAATTTAAGCAAATAAGAAGTTACAAATAACTAAGCAAAAAGATGAGGGTATTTCAGTTTTATCTGATTCTCGCGTTCCCAAGTGAATTCTGGTCCTCGCTTGGCGTTCCAGCGAACCTTCACGATAGGGATACGACTTTGTTTCATCTGCTTGACCTCACGGTCCATGATCTCTACAGGTTCTTCCACAAAGTTGAGGCTCTCATTGATCTCGATCTCAGTGAGTGGGATTACGAGAGTCTCGTCGGACAGACACTTTTTCAGGTTAGATACGTGGAATGTAGAATGTACGTTACGAAGTGTGTCGGGTAGATCGAATTTGTAGGCTACGGGGCCAACTCTTGCGAGAATCTCGAAAGGCCCTATGTACCTAGGATTAAGCTTCCCACGCTTACCGAAGCGTATCAAGCCCTTCCAGGGTGAGACCTTGAGAAGGACTCGGTCTCCCACCTGAAATTCCAAAGGTTTTCTGCGTTTGTCAGCGTAGCACTTTTGTCGGTCTCTAGAGGCCTTCAATCGTTCACGGATCTGAACGATCTTCGCTATCGTTTCCCGAATGATTTCCGGACCAGTGAGAGTACTGTCGGAAGCTTGCCCCTAGCTAATTGGGTATCACCCACCCTAGCCCAACACAGAGGGGATCTGCACTTTCGGCCGTAGAGGGCTTCAAATGGTGCTGCCTTTATGCTCGTGTGATAACTGTTGTTGTAGGAAAATTCAACGAGGGGTAAATGGGTATCCCACGCTTTTCCAAAGTCAATTACACAAGCACGCAACATATCTTCTAAAGTTTGGATCGTCCTCTCACTCTGTCCGTCAGTCTGTGGATGGTAGGCTGTGCTGTAACACCTAAAGTTTCAAAGGCCAAGAAAGGAAAGGAAAGCCCTAAATTAAGGGCTGACTCGGCGAGTCCAAGGAGGGACTCGGCGAGTCCGAGCGGGATCCGGGTCGAGTTGTAAGCGACCGACTCGGCGAGTCGGTCAAGGTGACCCAGCGAGTCTGGTATGTGCGTGGAAAACCCTAAATTCGGGACTTGGAGCCTATATAAATGTCTTAATCTTCTTCCTAGGGTTCCTTACTGCCTCTTTAGCCCTGGATATCAAACCCTAGCCGTCACATCTCCTAGTTGAGCCTTGGAAGGTGCATTAAAGCTTGGAAAAGGAAGAAGGAACTTGGAGGAGCAAGAAGGAGTTATAGATCTGGGATTGTGAGTTCATTCTGAGCACTTGGAGGTAATAAACTAGTTTCTGGACCCCTTTTGCACCTAGATCTATGTGTGGTTGTTGGGGCTCTTTTGCCATAATGTTATTATTTTGGGTTAGAAGCCGGATCTGGAGTTGCTACTTCAGATCCAAGTGTGTTAGGGCCTGGAGAAGCATAAAGTATCAGCCATTAAGTCGATTTTGAAGCCCCTTGGCCTTACACCCTAGTTTATGGCATATTTTGCCTAGATCTCCTTCTCTACACGTAAAGTTTGCAACTTTACGTGTGGAATAGGCTTGGGAAGGGTGGATCTATAGTTTGGAGTCCATGCATGACTCAAAAATCCTCTGCATGTAAGGAGAACTGAAGGGACTAGGCGAGTCCTTTGAGTGGACTCGGCGAGTAGCATGAAGTTGTGGAGAAACTCGACGAGTGGGATGAACAACTCGTCGAGTCGTATGAAGATTGCCTTGGACTCGGCGAGTCTGTTCTTGGACTCGGCGAGTCAGGTCGCGAAACCCCAAACCCTTCGAGTTGTGACTCGAATCAGTGAGTCGGGTGGAGACTCAGTGAGTTGAACAGGTCTGGACTCAGAAATCGGTAGACTCGGCGAGTCATGGACTGACTCGGCGAGTCGAGTCACGAATGAAAGGAATCGGATCATTTTGAACTCGGCGAGTCAGTAGGGTGACTCGACGAGTAGGGTTGACCTGGAAGGTTGACTTTGACCAGGACTTTGACTTTGGACCAGGGTGGACTTGATTATCTTTCGGGGGTCAGTTAGACTCAGTGTTGCATTGATATTGGTAGTTCGGGGAGCAAGGGGAGCAGGAGTTCCGTGAGTTGTCGGGCAGCACCTAGTGAGATCATCAACAAGTTCAGCCTGTGAAGGTGAGTTTCCCTTTGAATGAATGGGTCTAAGGCCACAATGCCGGCCCATGTAGTTATGAGTAGAAGACCCGGGGGTTAGCCCTAGGCACAGTATGCTAGTATTATTTTCAGGACGAGGTCCAGTAATAGTGGGCGGGTGCCCAAGGAATTGTTTATATATGATAGTTTATACTTGTTGTCTGTGTGATACATGTATGTGCCTGGTAGGGAGGTGAGTGTGGGCGAGGTCCCGTATCTCACCAATAGCAGAGTGTGGATGGGGTTCCATATCTCACTAGTAGCAGATTAGGGACGAGGCCCGAACTAGAACAGGAGTGAGAGTAGGCTAGGCCCGTACCTCACTACCATTAGGAGCATGGACGGGGTTCCATGACTCATCAGTAGCAGGATATGGGCGAGGCCCAGGATAGGCGAGGCCTTAGGACAGAACTAGTTGCATGTGACAGTTATGTGTTGTGAAATGTTTCTGTGTTATTATTTGTTGACGGGCGAGGCCCTGTGACAGGCGAGGCCTAGGTAAAACAGATCTGTATCCGAGCGGGGCTCGAAGCCAGGTGGGGCCTGGAGCGGCGGGGCCGTTGTAGCGGGCGAGGCCCGAGGTAGGGGGCGAGGCCCAAGATAGGGGGCGTGGCCCAGTATGTGCAGTATGTGGTTATGCATGGTATGTGGTAGGGTGGGGAACTCACTAAGCTTTGTGCTTACAGCTTTCAGTTTTGGTTTCAGGTACTTCCGGTAGCGAAGGGAAGAGCTCGGGGTGATCGCATGGCACACACCATAGACTAGGTAGCCTGGGAATGTTTACTCTGATAACAAGCCTGTGTTTTGAAAACTTATACTCATATTATGTTTTGAAATGATGACTTTACCTTAAGTAATGATTTATTAAAAGAAATTTTTGGTCTTAAATTTTGGGTCGTTACAAGTTGGTATCAGAGCCTTGGTTTGAGGGATTCGGACATACTCTCAGGGTGTGTCTAAACTCAAACTGAGGAATTGGTAAGGATGTTTTCAAAATGAAAGGACAGTTTTGTAAAAAGAGTTTTACGAAACGAAAAGGTTTTAGAAAAGTAAAAAGAATTCAGAAAGAAAAGAACTTTGAAAAGAGAAAAGAGGTGTGGTGCATGCAATCAACCGAGCTCAAGTAAGTACCCCAAAATTCCCATACAAGTTTATGTTTTGATTATCAGTTAATAGAACAGCATGCTAGAATAGGACTAATGATCTAGGGAGGATGCCTTATATGCCTGTTATATGTGCTTTTGATCTGCATGATAGTGCTGAATAGTCAGTAGTAGGATAGCTTGATTAGGTTATGCCTGAGTTTATGAGTTGTGTTGCATGCTAGTTCAGATTCTTGCTATGTGGATATGATTGCTTGAGTATGTTATGGTTAGATTTTCCCTTGTCTGAATGTTGCTTGCTTTGTGCATTGTGGGATTCTAAGTGATGGGAGTTAGCCATTAGGTGGATACGTCACGTCACATGTAATCAGGGTTGAATAATCTCAGAGTGTTGGATTTGGTCCTATTGCGCAGCTCTTGTTTGAGTCCAACCGTGGTAGGAACGAGTCTTTTACTTGAAGGATTATCTGAGCTTCGTCACATGTGATGGTATCCAGGTGATGGCTAATTGGCATTGCGAGGAGGCCTTCAGCAGCTGAGGACTGGTTTGAGTTGAGTCAAGGGTTTCCCTAGGGTAAGCCTAGGATGGGGTAGTGCTGGGAGCAGTAGAAGTAGAAAAGGGACCTGGTGGAGTCAAAGCAGTTCCTGAGGAAAGTACGGATAGATGTGGAAGGTAGTATGGGCCCGTACTACTGAAAGTAGAGGATCCGTACTCGATTTAGGGAAGGTCGAGACAAGACCAGGAACCTGGTAGTGAGTATGTTTGGTCTCGCAGCAGTGAGGAGTATTCTGATAGTGGTTATGTTGTATGTTTCAGTATGGTGACATTGCCAGAGGGACCAGTGGGCGGATCAGGCGCTGGAGAGGGATTAGGCTCGGGTTTGGGGGCCGAGCAGCTCGAGGAGCGGATGAGAGAGTTGATATCAGCGGAGGTTACGCGCAGTATTTTAGCTCAGACTCCTGTCATCTTTGGCACGGTCAAGGAGGGTATATTGGAGATTTTGGATGAGAGGCTGGGAGCCTTCCGTACTGAGATGATGGCTTTGTTGGGAGCGCGTACCTTGACATTTCGGGAGTTCAGGGCCTGCGGGGCTCTAGATTATCATGGGGCTAGGGACCCCATCGCTAGCAGCAGATGGTTGGCTGATGTTGCCAACGCATTCCGTACGAGCCGGTGTCCTGAGGAGGACAAGGTCAGACTCGCTTCCTGTCTTCTGAAGGACAGAGCGAGGGATTGGTGGGAGGAGATTGGTCATGCTTTGGGTGATGATTCCGTGTTGGACGCGATGACTTGGAGTGATTTCTCAGCGAGGTTTAGAGCGGAGTTTTCGCCGATTATTGAGGTGCAGCAGTTGGCCCGAGAGTTTCAGGATTTGACGCAGACTACTGAGACTGTGGCGGAGATCACCGCCAAGTTCAGAGAGAGAGCCCTTCTTGTTCCGCAGTATGTCGCGGATGAGGAGATGAAGAAGGCACGATATCACGAGATACTGAGGGATGACATCAGGGAGTTCATGAGCAGGTCCGTATGTAAGACTCTGGAGGATATGATTTCTCGGGCCAGGGAGAGGGAAATTGATTTGGAGCAGATCCGGAAGAGGAAGCCGGATGAGGTTCAGGTAGCCACGAGTTTGGGCAAAAGGCCCAAGGGATCGGATTCAAGGTCGAGGGATTATCAGGACTGCAGTCGATGCGGAAGGTGTGGCAGGACGCACAGGGGCGCGTGCAGGAGTGGTAGTGGTGGTGAGTCTGGCTGTTTTAGGTGCGGTCGGACTGGTCATTTTAGCAGAGATTGTACTGGTACCATCACTCAGGGATCAGACTTGATATGTTTTCACTGCAATCAATGGGGCCACAAGAAGGCCCAGTGCCCTAGTTTTTTCTCTGCAGGACGGGTGATGGGACCTGCCCCTGCAACTTTGAGGATCACAGACGGCCGTCAGGGCCGTGCGGAGGCGCCTGCGGTAGGAGGCAGGGCTCTTTAGATGGCTACTTTGGAGATGCGAGCTACGCCGGACATTGCAGGTATGCGACTTCCGTTTTCAGTTCTTTTATTTTGTGCATGATTATATTGTTACGGTTCTGCATCATTAGCGGTTGAGCGTTTTATTTTCGAGCGGGTTCATTGTGATTGAGTTATATGCCATTTGCATACCTTGGTTATTGGTTAGTAATTAAGGGATGAGTTGTATCGAAGAAGGTTACTTTGAGTGCAGTATCCGTAGCATGCCTTGGAGAGACTCGATATGTCTCGCTAGTTCGGAGCCGTATAAGTTTTAGAATGGACAGGTTGGATCCTTAGCTATGGTAAGCTTGGGATTCCTCAGCGGATTGATTATGGTAGCAAGGATTGGGATTTCTTCTCATCGATCATCGAGGTGTAAGCAGGATCTAAGTGGGGGAGAATCCTCCGAGTGTATAAGGGTAAGGGCACACGAATCCAGATCGGGTATATGATTCTGATAAGGAAAGAAGGTAGTTCAGCGGTTGACGAATCGAATAGTTCAGGGTTGGGAGTTTGAGAACTTTCCATCAGTGCGTGCGTGTAAAGGGTAATGGTGGGTATGTGGTTCGGATTCAGGTTAAAGGGCCGTATATACAACTCGTGTGAGTAGGAATGGAGATCTTGAGGTCAAATTGCAGGAGATGTTTTCGTGCTTGCAGTCAGTGGTGGAAGTATTGTCAGACTACGGAGCAGTCGTAGCATTTCGTAGTAGCTTCGTTGGTGGAGTCGGGGCGAGGCCTTTATCTCCTAGCATTCAGATATGGATCGGGAATGGGGAATGGGTGGGACCTGGTAAGGATCTTAGCATCTAGGCAAGGGGATCGGGGATCCTAGGAAATTGTAGTGCCCGCATGGTAGAATAGATTGAGCAGTATAGGTGGCGGAAGTATCTTCAAATGTCGCTGGGAGCGACTAGTGGTTGTGCTGGGTCAGTAATCGGTGAGAGTTGGTAATCCAGTTGTTGATAGGTTGGTAGGGACCAGGATGGTCTCAGTTCATTCGGAAGCCAGATAAGAATAGTAGGATTTCTAGTCAATAGCAGTGCGGGGATGCAGAGTATGGTGGAATTCAGTTAGTCGATCGTGGGGTGCTCGACACCAAATGATAGCAGGAAGAATGCCAGAGGGTACTGGCAACAATGACCCATACTGGGAGTGACGGGAGTAATAGATTTGGTGAGGAAAGGGTCTTCACAGCGGCAGAAGGGATAGATGGTTATGGAGCGTTGCCTTGGGAAGGCAGGGAAATCGCACAAGGTAAGAAGGGGTGAACCCCTATGTTGCGGCACTTGGAGATTACCAGAAAGATTGTCGGTTGAGTAAGTTGTGTTTCCAGAATGTTCAGGGTCAGGATGCATCCGAAGTTATTATCTCTAAGGTTTGGCGTGTGTCTGAATGGTTAAACGGAAGGTCAGCAAAGTTAGGCAGCTGGTGCTAGAAAGGATGGTAGGGCTTTGGCGGCTGATCGCCGGCAGTAGAGTATAGTAAACTTCGAGGACGAAGTTTACCTTAAGTGGGGGAGAGTTGTAACACCCAAAGTTTCAAAGGCCAAGAAAGGAAAGGAAAGCCCTAATTTAAGGGCCGACTCGGCGAGTCCAAGGAGGGACTCGGCGAGTCCGAGCGGGATCTGGGTCGAGGTGTAATCGACCGACTCGGTGAGTCGGTCAAGGTGACTCGGCGAGTCTGGTCTGTGCGTGGAAAACCCTAAATTCGGGACTTGGAGCCTATATAAATGTCTTAATCTTCTTCCTAGGGTTCCTTACTGCCTCTTTAGCCCTGGATATCAAACCCTAGCCGTCACATCTCCTAGTTGAGCCTTGGAAGGTGCATTAAAGCTTGGAAAAGGAAGAAGGAACTTGGAGGAGCAAGAAGGAGCTATCGATATGGGATTGTGAGTTCATTCTGAGCACTTGGAGGTAATAAACTAGTTCCTGGACCCTTTTTGCACCTAAATCTATGTGTGGTTGTTGGGGCTCTTTTGCCATAATGTTATTATTTTGGGTTAGAAGCCGGATCTGGAGTTGCTACTTCAGATCCAAGTGTCTTAGGGCCTAGAGAAGCATAAAGTATCAGCCATTAAGTCGATTTTGAAGCCCCTTGGCCTTACACCCTATTTTATGGCATATTTTGCCTAGATCTCCTTCTCTACACGTAAAGTTTGCAACTTTACGTGTGGAATAGGCTTGGGAAGGGTGGATCTATAGTTTGGAGTCCATGCATGACTCAAAAATCCTCTGCATGTAAGGAGAACTGAAGGGACTCGGCGAGTCCTTTGAGTGGACTCGGCGAGTAGCATGAAGTTGTGGAGAAACTCGACGAGTGGGATGAACAACTCGTCGAGTCGTATGAAGATTGCCTTGGACTCGGCGAGTCTGTTCTTGGACTCGGCGAGTCAGGTCGCGAAACCCCAAACCCTTCAAGTTGTGACTTGAATCAGTGAGTCGGGTGGAGACTCAGTGAGTTGAACAGGTCTGGACTCAGAAATCGGTAGACTCGGCGAGTCATGGACTGACTCGGCGAGTCGAGTCACAAATGAAAGGAATCGGATCATTTTGAACTCGGCGAGTCAGTAGGGTGACTCGGCGAGTAGGGTTGACCTGGAAGGTTGACTTTGACCAGGACTTTGACTTTGGACCAGGGTGGACTTAATTATCTTTTAGGGGTCAGTTAGACTCAGTGTTGCATTGATATTGGTAGTTCGGGGAGCAAGGGGAGCAGGAGTTCCGTGAGTTGTCAGGCAGCAACTAGTGAGATCATCAACAAGTTCAGCCTGTGCAGATGAGTTTCCCTTTGTACGAATGGGTCTAAGGCCACAATGTCGGCCCATGTAGTTATGAGTAGAAGACCCGGAGGTTAGCCCTAGGCACAGTATGCTAGTATTATTTGCAGGACGAGGTCCAGTAATAGCGGGCGGGTGCCCAAGGAATTGTTTATATATGATAGTTTATACTTGTTGTCTGTGTGATACATGTATGTGCCTGGTAGGGAGGTGAGTGTGGGCGAGGTCCCGTATCTCACCAATAGCAGAGTGTGGATGGGGTTCCATATCTCACTAGTAGCAGATTAGGGACGAGGCCCGAACTAGAACAGGAGTGAGAGTGGGCTAGGCCCGTACCTCACTACCATTAGGAGCATGGACGGGGTTCCATGAATCATCAGTAGCAGGACATGGGCGAGGCCCAGGATAGGCGAGGCCTTAGGACAGAACTAGTTGCATGTGTCAGTTATGTGTTGTGAAATGTTTATGTGTTATTATTTGTTGACGGGCGAGGCCCTGTGACAGGCGAGGCCTAGGTAAAACAGATCTGTATCCGAGCGGGGCTCGAAGCCAGGTGGGGCCTGGAGCGGCAGGGCCGTTGTAGCGGGCGAGGCCCGAGGTAGGGGGGCGAGGCCCAAGATAGGGGGCGTGGCCCAGTATGTGCAGTATGTGGTTATGCATGGTATGTGGTAGGGTGGGGAACTCACTAAGCTTTGTGCTTACAGCTTTCAGTTTTGGTTTCAGGTACTTCCGGTAGCGAAGGGAAGAGCTCGGAGTGATCGCATGGCACACACCATAGACTAGGTAGCCTGGGAATGTTTACTCTGATAACAAGCCTGTGTTTTGAAAACTTATACTCATATTATGTTTTGAAATGATGACTTTACCTTAAGTAATGATTTATTAAAAGATATTTTTGGTCTTAAATTTTGGGTCGTTACATGTGCTCATGTCCAGCCTTGTTCCTAGGGAATGTTGCAGTGATTGCTAGAATCTTGAGGTGAACCTACTATCTCGATCGGATATAATGGATATAGGCACACCATGTAGTCGTACGATTTCCCTAATGTATGTTCTCGTCAGTTTCTCCATCTTATCGGTTTCTTTGATAGGCAGGAAGTGTGCAGACTTGGTCAATCTATCGACGATGACCCATATGGTATCAAGTCCACCCGTTGTCTTGGGCAACTTGGTTATGAAATCCATAGTAATCCACTCCCACTTCCATTCTGGGATCTCTGGTTGTTGCCGTAAACCAGAGGGCTTCTTGTACTCGACCTTTACCTTTGCGCAAGTAAGGCATTTACTTACGAAGGTAGCAATCTCTGCTTTCATATTAGGCCATCAGTATAGCTTTTTAAGATCCAGATACATCTTATCTGAACCTGGGTGGACGGAATACCGAGTGTTGTGCCCCTCGGTCATCACCAAGTCTCGGAAACCACCGTGTTTCGGTGTCCAGATCCGGTTCATGATGTATAAGGCTCCGTCACCCTTGGCTTCTAAATTCTTGTCCATTCCTCCGAGGGATTCACTTGTCACATTTTTAGGTTTCATGGCTTCAAGTTAGGCCACCTGAATTTGATTAGACAAGTGTGAATGGATGGTTATTGATAATGACTTGACTTTGCGACCAGAATATTCTTTCCGACTCAGGGCGTCTGCTACTACGTTGGCTTTACCCGGATGATAACGAATATCGCATTCGTAATCACTGAGTAGCTTGACCCACCGTCGTTGTCTCATGTTGAGCTCCTTCTGATCGAATATGTGTTGTAAACTCTTGTGGTCGGTAAAGATAGTGCTCTTCGTTCCTGATATGTGCATAATTAGTTAATTATTTAGCATATATTCTTAGTTATTTTTGATTAATTATGTGAATAATGTGGACAAAAGGTACTTAAAATGTTGTGAATTGTGTTTTCAGTCCAAAAGATATGCTTGGAAGCAAAAAGGAGAAAAGGAAAGCAATTGAAGATTAAAGAGTGAAAGAAGGAGATATACTCGGCGAGTAGATCGACCCTACTCGGCGAGTACACGAGGATATTCCAGAAGATAAATACGACTGCTGATTCAAGACGGATAAGTATGGATCTACTCGGCGAGTTGATTCTGCTACTCGCCGAGTACACCCTGTTTTGGGATATCTATAAAAGACGAATCCTTATCTCATGGGAAAAAACCCCTGGCGATTTTTGAAGGATTAACTGCGACTAAGAGATTCAGAAGGCGCTAAGGAACCCTAGGCTTCAATAGTTGGAAGAATTCAAGCAATTAGGTTAATTCTACCACTTAGACTTAGGAATTGAACATGTTTGCTTTAGTAAACTTTGTTCTTATGTTTGTTTCTACTGCAATTATGAGCTAAATTCGTTTTTGTTTCTGTTTGGGGAATACCAAAGAACTCCTATGGTTTAATTATTGATTTTTGCTTAATTGTCTATTGGTGATTTATTAAATTAAGTTTGTTAAAGAATCTTATGTATTAATCACTACTATTTTATGTTAATTGGAAGGCAATTAGGTTACATGAACATCACTTAATTGTTAACCTCATATGTCTATGTGAATGCTAAACCATATGCTTAGAAGTAATGATCATGAAACTAAGATTAATAAGAAAATAGGAAGATTAATGTGTGAGCTTGTTTGAGAAACCATCAACAAGAGGTTAATTGAATTAATAACTTAATTAACCATTACAAATCTTATTTAATCCAAATAATTAATCTAGGGAATTAATTAGTTTAAACACTTGATCAACGCTTAAATTAGTTAATTGTCTAAGGGTTAGGAGTAATGAATATGAACCTAACTATTATAATTGGTAACCAATAGCAATTAATCTACCTTAAACTTAAAAAACCATAGGAGTGAATTGGTTGAACCTAAATAGAAACATCTTTATCAAATTTGGTGAATAGTTGTTGCTTTAGTTAATTAGTTAATTTAGTTTGTCTAAGTTTCTAGTCTTGCAAAACTAGAGAAAAACCCTTTACTTTTATTATTTGTTTTAGTTAAAATTAGCTATTAGTTTAATTTTCCGTTCCGTGAGTTTGATACCTCACTTATCAATCTATACCAATTAAAGACAGGTTCACTGCCTTTGTGTGCTCAAATTATTAATAAAAAGTAGGTATAAAACTAGTTGAATTTACACACATCAAGTTTTTGGCGCCGTTGCCGGGGAACGGTTCTAAATAATTAAGCTAATTCCTAATTTTTTCGATCCTTTGTGTGAGTTTACTTGCATAAAGTTCATTTATTGCAATTTAGTAACTAGTAATTAGGTTTTAGTATCTGTTTTAGTTAGTTTAAAACTTAGAAATTTTTTTGAAATATCACTGATACTCGCCGAGTGCAATCGCACCTACTCGGCGAGTAGCAGTTTAG
Source organism: Lactuca saligna (assembly GCF_052625555.1). Taxonomy (NCBI): domain Eukaryota; kingdom Viridiplantae; phylum Streptophyta; class Magnoliopsida; order Asterales; family Asteraceae; genus Lactuca; species Lactuca saligna. The sequence continues at coordinate 51,456,970 of NC_136420.1, read as the reverse complement.
TCAGCAGCAAATTTTCTTTATTTTTACAATCTTTTTGTTCTTTTTACGTTTTTTTTATTTGATTGATTTCAGGACTTTCATGACCAGAGGAGCAAACACACCACTGGTACCCCCGTTTGAAGACCCCGAATCCACATGGAAAAGAAACAAAGGGAAGGACGTGGAGAGTTCAAGCACACCAAAGAAATCACCATTGTCCAACTTGAAGACTGTTTTTGGGATAAAGAAGAGCAGTAAATCAGGAGCTTCTAGTGCTTCTTTGATAATTGAGGAGCCAATTCAAGAAGATATTGGATATGAGACCAAGGAAGAAGAGGAGGCAACGTACAAGCAAGAAACCGAGTCGGAGGAAGAGTTAGCGTTCACTATGGCTAACATTGATGAAATCCCCATGGGAGAATGGAAGAAGAGGATGCGCGACGACCATGGCCCGGGACTTGTGCAACCCGCAATTCCCGCGACTACCACCTTCGAGCTAAAAGGTCATATCCTAGCTTCACTCAAGGAAATACCTTTCTATGGGAAAGATCATGAAGATGCCTACAAACATCTGGATGAAGTAAATGATGTTGCTAATTACTTCAATATTCCAAATGTAACCCGCGAAACGCAACTACTTCGTATGCTTCCGGTAACCTTCAAGGGTGCTGCTAAAGACTAGCTCAAGTCACTTCCCCCCGGATCAGTCACTACTTGGGCCAGAATGAAGGAAGAATTTATTGATCACTTTTGCCCACCATCCAAGATAGCCAAACTGAAGAAGGCCATTGCAAACTTTGAACAACAAGCTGGAGAGTCTTTATATGAAGCATGGGAGAGGTACAAAGGTCTGCTCATAAACTGCCCACACCATGATCTAAACAGCCAGCAAGAAGTTTCCATCTTCTATGATGGAGTCAATGTTACAACTCGGCAGTTGCTAGACTCACAAGGCCCACTTACAAAGAAGCCACCCCCGGTGATTAAAGAATTGATTGAAGAATTCTCTAAACACTCTAGAGAATACCACAACCCTAGGAATGATGTCACGAGGGGAGCCGCGTACGCTGCTACTGAAGATTTATCCGCGGTCATGGCCATGTTAAAAACCATGGATAGGAGAATGGACAAAATGGATCAAACTATCCATGCTATACGGGTGGGTTGTGAAAACTGCAATGGACCTCACCTCACTAGAGATTGCGATTTGGATGAGAATGACAACAAAAAGGCACAAGCATGTTATTCGAGTGGTGACCGGTATGATGAGGACTGGCGCAAACAAAAGAAAGAGTGGCTGCCTTACGAAGAGTACAAGAAGGCCAAGGAAGAGAAGTATAGACAAAAAGGGAGAGGCTTTTATCAAAAGGAGGAGCCGGTGCAAGAGAGGAAGCGAAGCTTGGAAGATATGCTTACTAAATTTGTGGCCGCTTCCGAGAAAAGACATAGTGACCATGATGCTGCTATCCAAGAAACAAGAACAATGCTCAGGAACCAGCAAGCATCCATCCACAACATAGAAACGCAGCTTGGGCAACTTGCTCAACAACTAAACCAAAGGTCACCGGGTGAGCTTCCTAGCAAAACCGAGAATAACCCACGAGGCGCACAAGTAAATATTGTCACAACAAGAAGTGGGAAGATCATCACTCCCCTGGCCCCCATTCGAACTGAAGCAACTAGGGCCTCACAGAAGGAAGGAACGGAAGAACCAGTAGAAAACCAAGATACACAATCTGAGAGTTCTACTCGCCGAGTAGGGCCGATGGACTCGGTGAGTACCCCTGCTAAAACGAATGAACAGCCTCCCTTGAAGCCATACCAGCCTCCGATGCCATACCCAGCCCGAGCCAAGAAAGAGAAGCAGGAAGAGGAATATCAGAAGTTTCTATACCACATTAAAACTCTTCAAATCAACATTCCCTTCATTGAAGCCGTCATTCAAATGCCCAAGTATGCTAAGTTCCTTAAGGAACTCCTCACCAACAGAAGAAAGATGGAGGAAGTGCAGAAGGTAGTGCTTAATGAGAACTACTCCGCCGCAATGCTAAACAAGTTACCAAAGAAGAAGGGTGATCCGGGGAGCTTAACTTTACCTAGCCAATTTGGCAACTTGGCTGTAATTCATGCCTTAGCTGATTCTGGAGCAAGTGTGAACCTTATGCCATACTCGTTCTTTAAGAAGCTAGACCTCCCGGAGCCAAGGCCAATTCGAATGGCAATTCATTTGGCAAACAAGACTGTCACCTTCCCAAGAGGCATTTGTGAAGATTTGCTAGTGAAAGTGGACAAATTTGTCTTCCCGACTGATTTCATCATTCTAGACATGGAGGCGGATCCACAAGTGCCAATTATCCTTGGAAGGCCCTTCCTCAACATAGCTAGCGCTATCGTAGACATGAGAGATTCTAAGCTCACATTGCGAGTTAGGGACGATTCAGTGACATTCGGGGTAGACTAAGCCATGACGTACTCAAGGAGTAGTGACGACACGGCTTTCTCAATTGACATGCTTGACGAACTATTGGAAGAAGACATACCTGAAGATTCCAGCAAGTTTGCAGCTTTGGATGAAGCATTTGACCCAGAAAAGGACTTACTAGAGATTGAAAGAATTTTGGAAGAAGCGGAGTATGAAGAAATAAAGAAGCAATCTGAGAGCCCTACTCGCCAAGTAGACCCGATCTACTCGCCGAGTACATCTGAAGAAAATCTAGAAGTCGTGAATGCAGCTACCAACTCGCCGAGTACCAAACCTGCACTCGACGAGTCCGTCACTATGCACAACCAATTGGAGCTTAAAACACTACCTGACCATCTGGAGTATGCCTTTTTGGAAGAAGGAAATCATAAGCCTGTGATCATAGCCTCGGACCTATCCAAGACAGAAAAGGAAGAGCTTGTACACGTGTTGAAGAAAAGGAAAAGAGCCATCGCATGGAGCATCTCTGACATCAAGGGAATAAGCCCATCCTATTGCTCTCACAAAATCAATTTAGAAGAAGGAGCAAGGCCAGTGGTGCAACATCAAAGACGATTGAACCCGAACATTTCCGATAGTCCATGGGTGAGTCCGGTCCAAGTGGTGCCCAAGAAAGGAGGAATGACGGTCATCACCAACGAAAAGAACGAGTTAATTCCAACGCGAACGGTAACCGGTTGGCGAGTGTGCATCGATTATCGAAAGCTAAACGATGTCACTCGCAAAGACCATTTCCCCCTTCATTTCATAGATCAAATGTTAGAGAGACTATCGGGCCATAGCTATTACTGCTTTCTAGATGGGTTTTCAGGGTATTTTCAAATACCCATAGACCCAATGGACCAAGAAAAGACCACCTTTACATGCCCAAGTGGGACTTTCGCCTATAGACGCACGCCATTTGGACTATGCAATGCACCTGCGACATTTCAAAGGTGCATGACCGCCATATTCCATGATATGGTGGAAAAGTTCATGGAGGTCTTTATGGATGACTTTTCTGTATTCGGATCTTCTTTCCATGACTGCCTCACAAATCTTGACTCAATGCTTGCTAGGTATGAGAAAACCGACTTGGTCCTAAATTGGGAAAAGTATCACTTCATGGTCAAGGAGGGTATAGTTTTGGGACACAAAGTCTCTAAAAAGGGAATTGAGGTGGATCGGGCAAAGATAGACACCATTTCCAAATTACCCCCACCAACTAATGTGAAGGGCATTAGAAGTTTTTTGGGACACGCAGGTTTTTACCGGCGTTTTATAAAAGATTTTTCCAAAATCATGAAACCTCTAACACAATTATTACTAAAAGATGCACCCTTTAATTTTACTAAAGAGTGTTTAGAGGCATTTGAATTTCTAAAGGAAAAATTAACTAATGCCCCGATCATTATAGCACCAAATTGGAACTTACCCTTTGAGATCATGTGTGATGCTAGTGACTATGCACTAGGAGCGGTCCTTGGTCAAAGGGTTGATAAGCACTTTCAACCCATCTATTATGCAAGCAAGACCTTAAACCCCGCCCAAGAGAATTATACTACTACTGAAAAAGAATTGTTAGCCGTGGTTTACGCTTTTGACAAGTTTCGCCCTTACTTGGTTTTATCTAAAACCACTGTTTTTACTGACCACTCGGCTATCAAGTATTTGTTTTCCAAACAGGATGCCAAGCCAAGACTAATACGATGGGTGCTGCTTCTTCAAGAATTCGATATAGAGATACGAGACAAGAAAGGAATGGAGAATGTAGCGGCCGATCATTTATCTAGGCTCGAGAACCCGCAATTGCAAGAAGATAAAGATGGAGACGACTTTCTGGATGAATACATTATGGTGTCCGTGGGAGAGGAGCCATGGTTCGCAGACATAGCTAACTATTTAGCTACAAAATACGTCCTGAAGGATTATAGTAGTCAACAAAAGAAGAAATTCTTTGCAGAGATCAAATATTACTTTTGGGACGATCCATACCTCTTTCGAAGCTGTGCGGATGGAATTATAAGAAGATGTGTGTTCGGGAAGGAAAGCCGAAGAATACTAGAACATTGCCATAGCGGGCCCACGGGAGGACATCATGGAGCACACTATACCGCAAAGAAGATCTTTGACATTGGGTTCTATTGGCCTACAATCTTCAAAGATGCAGCCCAATATGTCAAAGAATTTGATGCTTGTCAAAGGGTGGGAAACATTTCATCTCGAAATGAAATGCCACAACATAGCATTCAAGTGTGCGAGGTGTTCGACGTATGGGACATTGACTTCATGGGACCTTTTCCCACATCCAAAGGAAACAAGTACATACTAGTGGCGGTAGATTATGTCTCGAAATGGGCGGAGGCGCAGGCTTTACCTACAAATGACGGACGGGTAGTGGTACGATTCTTAAAGAAACTATTCTCCCGGTTTGGTGTTCTGAAGGCCCTAATTAGTGACCGAGGCACACACTTTGCCAATGATCAATTGGAAAAGGTGCTCAAGAAATATGGGGTGACCCATAAGTTCTCCACGTCATACCATCCACAAACAAGTGGACAAACTGAAGTGACCAATCGAGCCTTGAAGCGTATTTTAGAGAAGTCGGTGGGAAGCAACCGCAAGGAATGGTCGGATAAATTGGATGACGCGCTATGGGCATTTCGTACCGCTTTCAAAACACCTATTGGCACTACACCATGTAGGTTAGTTTATGGAAAGCAATGCCATTTACCGGTTGAGATCGAGCATAAGGCATATTGGGCTTTAAAGAGGTGCAACTTTGATATAGAAGAATTGAAGACCAACCGTCTAATGCAAATGAATGCCCTTGAAGAACTCCGAAATGAGGCTTATTCTAGTTCGTGGCTCTATAAAGAGAAGAACAAGAGATGGCATGACAAAAGAATCATGAGCAAAGACATCCATAAAGGCCAAAAAGTACTACTTTTCAATTCCCGGTTAAAACTTTTCTCGGGCAAACTTAAATCAAGGTGGGATGGTCCCTTTTTGGTTAAGACGGTATTTCCTCACGGGCTATAGAATTGATATCAAGAGACGGCACACCATTCAAAGTCAATGGTCATAGAGTGAAGAAATATGAAGAAGGTGTCCCCCGAAATGAAGGATTGGAGGAGCTGCTACTGTGCGGAATTGCAAACACGTAGACAGGGCGGAGTCCAGCTAATGACTCCATCAAAAGAAGCGCTTCTTGGGAGGCAACCCGAGTTTCAAGTTTGCATTTTCTTTCCTTTTCTTTATTTTGCATATTGTTTTTTTTCATTCTTTTTCTTTTATTCTATGTCTCTAAGTGCTTGAGGACAAGCTATGCTTTGAGTGTGGGGTGGAAGGGCTAAACAATTGAATTCATACAGTAAAATTGGCAAATTTACAAATTTTTTCAACCTGTGACATCTACTCGGCGAGTATATCGACTATACTTGGCGAGTAAATGCCCACTTACAGCCAAAAGTTGATAACACGCGTGTCTACTCGGCGAGTAGACCCATTCTACTCGGCGAGTAGCCGGTTCAAACCCAGTAAAATAAAACCTCTAAAAATTGTTATTATTCACCAATTCATCCCAACACTTGCCGAGCACTTCCTCCCAGCCGCCTCTTTAAGCATTCTTCAAGATCTCTCCAAATTTCTTCTTCTTTCTCTTCATTCAAGCAACAAGCTAACATCTTTACCCTTTAATTTCATGAAAGGTTCAATCTTTATCACATATCTTCCCATATTTGATGTGATTTCGGATTTGGGGAGTTTTCCCCAATTTTTAGGGTTTTGATTTACTCATGAATTAGATGTTGTTAGGAGTAATTTCTTCAAGATCTATGGTTAGATAAGTAATTACAACAAAACCCTATGAACAATTTGGACTATTGCACAGATTACACAGATCCGATCTTGATCTGTCAAGAAGTTCATACTACTCGGCGAGTATGTTCGTGTACTCGGCGAGTAGGTCACAATCAGATCAAAAATTTTCCTGTTTTAATTACCGGGTGTTGTTTGTTGCTGTGTTTTTGGTATGTGTATGCAGATAGCATGGCAAGAAGAGGTCAATCGTCACGTGGGGGAGGCCATGGTGATATGCCATGGTTAGCCTTTCAACAAATCACCTCCAAATCCTCCAAAACTCGAGCCCTAAACAGGTTGGAAGCACTTCAACAGAAAGAAATCCACTTACCGAATGCAGTGGATTGGGGATGGATGGGCAATGTTGGCTTGGAAGAGGAACTCACTCCATATTTGGTGAAAGATTGTAACTTGGGTTATGCCAACATCACTTGTGATGGTTGGTTGCAATTGTTCAAAATCCAAGAGCCAGTATACGCGGAGTTGTGCTGGGAATTCTTTGCTACCATTTCATTCCGAGGTGGTAGTGAGTTTTACAATCCTAACACGATCTCGTTTTCTTTGGGTGGGGAGCTGCGACAATGCAGCATGGTTGAGTTCTCTTGGCGGTTGGGCATCTACGATCAAGACATGGCGATGGCAGATTACTTTGAAGCCTTCTTGGAGAATACCTACAAAGAACTTCCCGAGGAGGTGGTGGCATCGACATGGTAGGGTACAATTGCTAACTGAGTCTACATACCTTCCACTGCTCAAGAAGGTCATATCCGTTCTCCGATCCACCGACTCATTCACCGGTTCGTTGCAAGCACGATCAACATGCGGAAGGATGGGGACAAAGTTCCCACCCTTGATATCTTTTACTTGTGGAGTATCATCACTCCCGACGTCTTCTGCAACCTCCCGTACTACATTGCTAAATTTCTTGCGGAGGGGGCGGTCAAGGAGAAGATAAACTCGAAGATCAATGGGGGCATGTTCATTACTCGGCTTGCGAAATCATTTGGGATCTTGGATTTGCCGCAAGCTCAAGCACTAACGATTATCCACCCTCCTCCGTTCAACACTGCACTTTATAGGAGGGCTCGGATAGTTGAAAATTTTGGTGATTCTTTTACTATCCCGAATGAGGATGAGCCGGCGGTCCCCGAGGAGCCGAGAAGGCGGGTTAGGCCAAGGAGCGAGCGGGTACGGGAAGACCCACCGGTTATTCCGGTGGAGGATAACGAGGGTTGGAACCAAGTGGAGTACCTACACTACTTGGATGATATTGGGCAAGGGGTTAATTACACCAATCAATCCTTCGAGTATCTTTTCCAACAAATGCACATTGCCCCGCGATGTGGACCCAGCTACCCTTATATTTTGGATTGGGACGAGAGGATGCGAAGAAGGGGTGGAGAAGGAGGTAGTGGAGCTGGAGGAGCCGGAATGGAAGAGGAAGATTGAATATTTTATTTTGTTTTGTTTTGTTTTATTTATAATGTTTGTTTTAAGACAATTGTGGACATGTTGGATTTGGCTATGTGGTTGAAATATTAGTGTTACTTTTAGTTTTCTTTTCAGGTATTGAAGCTAGGAAGAATGCTAATTAGGAAGGGTCAAGAGAGGAATGAGAGTCTTTATGAGTGATTATGGAGTCTTGTTTCTAGGATTGAGTCCGTACGAGTCAAGAGTTTTATGGAGTGTTGCTGCTTAGGAAATTCACGTGAGAGTACATTTATATTTCCATGTCAACACCAAGTAAAGAGAGACAGCGGTTCAAAGAATTCTGGAAATATAAGCTCTACTCGCCGAGTGCACTAACACTACTCGGCGAGTACATCTGCTTTTGCACGAACTGCTTTGCCATCGAGTTCTACTCGCCGAGTTTGCTCACCTACTCGCCGAGTAGCCTGCTGCAGGAGGAGTTTCTGATTTGCTCTGGCTAGTTTTTCTGCACCATTCATATACTCTTTATGAATTACTACTGAAGATTGTTCAACAACCCTTTTCCTTGGAGTTTTTCGAGCTATCAACCACACGAGACGTATGACGCCCGTGCCATGGATGAGCTGTTCCCATGGTTAAAGTCACTAGAAGAAGGAGTTGAAGAAGAGAGTGTCAACCTAGCGATTGCTACCCCAGGGGAGTTTGTTCCAACTTTCTCTCTATTTGCATTTTTAGTTGGTATAATATGCAATGAGGGCATTGCATAAAATAAGTGTGGGGTAGGGGGTTAGTCACATCTTAGAACACTTAGAATCTTAATTTAGGCTAATTTTTAAAAAAAAAATTGTTGCATACCAAAAATGCTTAGGTCTTAAATTAGAAAATTTTGGTAAAAAATTAGGATTCCATATTAGAATTGTGTTAATAATTGCATGAAAACCCAAATGTTTAGTTGAGCCTATATACGTTCTAGTGCATTTGTGGCTTCCTTATTTCAGTGAAATCATGAGACAAAAACACGACCTTGCTCAGCCTGAGGGATGCAATATGTTTAGCAGCCTAAACCTGAAATGTATCCAGGAAATTTTTTATCATTAGCCAATAAAGGTTGAGATTGAGCGCCCCTGCTTAAGCATGTAGGGATTCGAGTGAGAAAGAAAAAAAATTTGAGAAATACATGAAAAAAAAAAGAGAAGAATTACTAGAAAAAGTTATAGGAATTTTGGAGCAAATGAAGTGAAGATCTAAAGATCAAAATTCCAAGAAATCCAAAAAGTTGAAGATACCAAAGGTCAATACAAGTTGGTGAATTCAAAGATATCAAAGATCAAATGTCAAGAAAATGAAGAATTCAAAGAGCTCCATAGTGGTATCGAAAAGCTGTAATTCTAGAATATGTGTGCTTGGGTTGCTCAATTAAAAATACCTTGAGGGTAAAGAGATTTCTGAGGATGGATTTGGAGGGTTGCATAAAATGAGCATAGTTCGGGGTGAGTGGGCGAATGTTTATGAGGATTGTGAGTATTTGAAGTATGGGGGGTTTTTAGGAAATTTTAGACACAAATGCATGCGTTGCGGTCTTGGCATAATGGCTGGGTTGGATTGGAGTTATTACATGTGATTTTAATATATTTAAAATTTAGTTTTGCTTGGGGGCAAGCAAAAGTCAAGTGTGGGGTATTTTGATATGTGCATAATTAGTTAATTATTTATCATATATTCTTAGTTATTTTTGATTAATTATGTGAATAATGTGGACAAAAGGTACTTAAAATGTTGTGAATTGTGTTTTCAGTCCAAAAGATATGCTTGGAAGCAAAAAGGAGAAAAGGAAAGCAATTGAAGATTAAAGAGTGAAAGAAGGAGATATACTCGGCGAGTAGATCGACCCTACTCGGCGAGTACACGAGGATATTCCAGAAGATAAATACGACTGCTGATTCAAGACGGATAAGTATGGATCTACTCGGCGAGTTGATTCTGCTACTCGCCGAGTACACCCTGTTTTGGGATATCTATAGAAGACGAATCCTTATCTCATGGGAAAAAACCCCTGGCGATTTTTGAAGGATTAACTGCGACTAAGAGATTCAGAAGGCGCTAAGGAACCCTAGGCTTCAATAGTTGGAAGAATTCAAGCAATTAGGTTAATTCTACCACTTAGACTTAGGAATTGAACATGTTTGCTTTAGTAAACTTTGTTTTTATGTTTGTTTCTATTGCAATTATGAGTTAAATTCGTTTTTGTTTCTGTTTGGGGAATACCAAAGAACTCCTATGGTTTAATTATTGATTTTTGCTTAATTGTCTATTGGTGATTTATTAAATTAAGTTTGTTAAAGAACCTTATGTATTAATCACTACTATTTTCTGTTAATTGGAAGGCAATTAGGTTGCATGAACATCACTTAATTGTTAACCTCATATGTCTATGTGAATGCTAAACCATATGCTTAGAAGTAATGATTATGAAACTAAGATTAATAAGAAAATAGGAAGATTAATGTGTGAGCTTGTTTGAGAAACCATCAACAAGAGGTTAATTGAATTAATAACTTAATTAACCATTACAAATCTTATTTAATCCAAATAATTAATCTAGGGAATTAATTAGTTTAAACACTTGATCAACGCTTAAATTAGTTAATTGTCTAAGGGTTAGGAGTAATGAATATGAACCTAACTATTATAATTGGTAACCAATAGCAATTAATCTACCTTAAACTTAAAAAACCATAGGAGTGAATTGGTTGAACCTAAATAGAAACATCTTTATCAAATTTGGTGAATAGTTGTTGCTTTAGTTAATTAGTTAATTTAGTTTGTCTAATTTTCTAGTCTTGCAAAACTAGAGAAAAACCCTTTACTTTTATTATTTGTTTTAGTTAAAATTAGCTATTAGTTTAATTTTCCGTTCCCTGAGTTCGATACCTCACTTATCAATCTATACCACTTAAAGACAGGTTCACTGCCTTTGTGTGCTCAAATTATTAATAAAAAGTAGGGATAAAACTAGTTGAATTTACACACATCAGTTCCATACAAGTAATGTCTCCAGATCTTCAGAGCAAACACCACTGCTCCCAGTTCAAGATCGTGGGTCGTATAGTTAACTTCATGTGTCTTCAACTGTCTGGAGGCGTAGGCGATGACCTTACCTCGCTGCATCAGAACACACCCGAGCCCTTGGTTCAATGCATCGCAATAGACTGTGAAGTCTTCTATCCCTTCAGGGAGAGATAGTATTGGCGCGGTGCATAAGGCTCGCTTGAGCGTTTGGAACGCTCTCTCTTGTTTCTCTTCCCAGTCAAAGGCCACGCCTTTCTGGGTCAGGGTTGTAAGAAGTTTCGCTATTCGGGAGAAGTTCTGAATGAATCTGTGGTAGTAGCCAGCAAGACCTAGAAATTGACGAATTTCTATCGGCGTCTTGGGTGCTGACCAGTTCTCAATGGCTTTAATTTTGGATGGGTCCACGTGGATTCCCTCTTCGCTTACCACGTGTCCTAAGAATTCGACTCTTCGGATCCAAAATTCACATTTCGAGAACTTCGCATAAAGTTTCTCCGTTCGTAAAGTTCCTAAAACTAGTTGTAGGTGATCGCCATGCTCTTCCTTACTTCGGGAGTAGATCAGGATGTCGTCAATGAAAACGATGACGAACTGATCCAAGTAAGGTCGGCATACTCTGTTCATCAGGTCCATGAAAACTGCTGGCGCATTGGTCGATCCGAATGGCATCACCACGAACTCGTAATGTCCGTAACGAGTTCGGAAGGCTGTCTTCGGCACATCCTCGTCGAGCACTCGTAACTGGTGATATCCGGATCTTAGATCAATTTTGAAAAAATAGTTCGCCCCTTGCAGTTGGTCAAATAGATCGTCTATGCGAGGCAGAGGGTAACGATTTTTGACCGTCAGTTTGTTGAGTTCTCTGTAGTCGATACACATACGGAATGATCCATCTTTCTTCTTAACGAACAAGACCGGTGCTCCCCAAGGTGAGAAGCTTGGTCTTATGAAGCCCTTGCTGAGTAGTTCGTTAAGTTGACCAGATAATTCCTGCATCTCTGTTGGTGCTAAGCGGTAGGGCGACTTGGCTACTGGGGTAGCTCTTGGGACTAAGTCGATTCTGAACTCGACCTGTCGTTGCGGAGGTAATCCAGGTAGCTCTTCTGGGAAAATGTCGGGGAAGTCGCTCACTATTGGAATGCTCTTTAGTTCTTTCGTTTTGAGGTTCGTGTCGACGACGTGAGCAAGGAATGCGTGGTATTCTTTGCGCATATATTTCTGTGCTTGAATACTTGATATAATGCGAAGACTCGCACCAGGTTTGTCGCTGTAGACTATAAGAGTTTCGTTAGAAGGAAGGTTTAGTCGGAATACTTTCTCGAAGCACATGATGTCGGCGTGATGAAGACTCAACCAATCCATGCCGATGATAACATCGAAGCTTTTTATTGAGACCGGCATGAGGTCGATTGGGAATGAATGATTATCTAGGGTTAGGATACATCCTAAGTATATGCTACTGGTGTTTTCTGTTTTTCCATTAGCCATTTCTACTGTGAATTGTTCTTTTAGTGCGTGTGGTTGTTGTTTAAGCATGCGAGCAAATTTGTGGTTCACGAAGCTTCGCTCCGCTCCACTATCGAACAGAATGCATGCATAGGAGTTATCGAGGAGGAACGTACCAGTCACCATTGTCGGGTCAGCGACTGCTTCCCCGTGGCCTATAGCTAGTACCCTCCCTGCTCCTCCAACATTTCTCGCTTTGGGGCAGTCCCTCTTATAGTGGCCTGTTTCGCCACATCCATAGCAAGTTGGGCTCGCGCCAGAGCCAGGGGCTTGTGTGATCGGTTGTGTCGGGAACTTATAGAAATGGACGGTATGTCCTTTCTTGTTGCAGTTAGAGCACTGCATTTCACGGTAGGGGCCGTTGTGGTGGAAGTTGCATTTGTTGCACTTCGGCAAACTTCCAGCATAGTGCTTCATCGGAGCAGTAGCAGCAGCAGGGGTTACCGCAACATGTACTGCCATAATTTTCTGCTTCTTGGCAGCTCGTTGCCTCTTCTTGTCATCCCAGAACTTCTGCTTGGTGTCAGCGGGTTTGGAGGGTTCCGAGATGGCTAGGGTTGTTGTGGTTGCAGGGGTTTTGACACCATTGTCAATGAGTCGCTGTGCTAGTCGCTTGACACTGTCGAAGGTAGCGGGGTTTGATGATAGGACATTCCCCTGATACGGAGGCACTAGCCCCCATATGTACCTTTCGATCTTCTTCCCTTCAGTGGGAACCATATTAGGGCAGAGGGCCACCAGTTCGCTAAATCTGGCGGTGTAAGCAACAATGTTGGTGCCTTTCATGGTCAGGCTCCAAAGCTCCTGCTCTAGTTTCTGGATCTCGCCCCTCGGGCAGTATTCCTCAATCATGAGGTCTTTCGTTGTATCCCAGCCTATGTCGTTGGCCACGACGAGAGTTAGAGATTTAACGTGGCCGTTCCACCACGTCAGTGCCTTCCCTTTGAAGGTGCATGCGGCATATTTGACTTTGCTCGTAGCAGGGCAAGAACAAATTTCGAAGACTGATTCAGTCTTCTCGAACCATTGCGAGAGGGCAATGACTCCGCCGGTCCCATGAAACGACTTCGGCTTGCAGTTGGTGAAATCCTTGTAAGAGCACTCTCTCGAGCGCACAGGAGTTTCAACCGGAATGGAGTTAACCGGGGTTCCACCTCTGCTGGCATCAGTAGAGTGATACTGTGCCATGGCAGTTGCCACTGCTGCAGCTACGACAGCATTTAGGGCTGATGTATCGATGACCGTAGGTGGTGGAGGTGGTGTAGGTGTAGGGTTATTCCGGGAAGATTTGCGAGGAGGCATCTTTCAGCTATAAGTTTATAGTGATGAGAAAAGTGGTAAGAATCAATTTGTAAGTAATGTGCGAATGACACATGGACTAAATAACCATAGCCCAACAATTGAATGAGTGTTTGAGATCATAACCAGAAAGATGTGTAGGAAAACCCAAATGTAAAGATTCTTCCCATAGAGTAGGTAGTTGTCAATAATACTGGTATTACTGATGTAACGAGTTCAATGAAAATTGACCTAACAGTAGGTCTTACATCATACCATACGGAAAGTTTGACAGTTCTTATATTCCTAATTAGAGTACTGAAAGTTAGGAATATTTTACAGATAAGTGCTACTTAGAGCACAGATGTTAAAGGCTAATCCTTAACCCAAAAGATAATGATGTACTAGACATCATCTAATGGCGATGAGTATTCCTTGGGAGAACCCTGAGGTCTCTCATTTGACGTACCACCTCTTGAAGGTGTCGTTCATGAGCCCTTTGTCGAGCTCGCAGTTCCATGACTTCAGCTTGAGAGGCAACCAAATGTTGCTGTAGGGTTTCATTGGTTCTCCGGGTCCGTTCCATGTCTTCTTCGAGACGGTGAATGCGGACTGTGTTGACACCAGAGTTGGCATCAATCTCCATGACCCGGTCGATGGCTGCTCGACATTACGAGCTATTCTGCGGATAATGACAGGTAGAGCTCGGTCAGCAGAGCCACCATCGCTGACGTTGTAAAAGGTTCGGTCCCCAAAGTATGGTAAGGGTTGACCCTGTTCGTCACTCTAGCGATTCAAGTTATCTACCCACAAGGGAGTGGGACCTGGAAAAGCTGGTCGAGGGTTGTTGTTCGGGGCTTGACCTACTGGAGGTAGGTTGTTGACTTCGGGCTTAGAGTCTGATCCATCCGAGAAGCCTTCAACTTGACGATCATCCAATGGAATTTGGTGTTAATCGTCAGACTCTGCTTCGAGCCATACTGCGTTGCCTTCATTTGGAAAGTACGGGTCGCCGTGATGGAATCCAACCATTTAAATCTACGCGAGAAGAGAGGTATAAAGATATAATATATATGTAGTTAGTAGTACAAAATACACCTATAGTATTTTAAGTTTAGGTTCTACTGATCTTCTTGTGGTATTGTTGGTAAGTTTTTAGACTTGTTAACACATCACAACCATTCTAGGGCATAGGCTAATCACTCCTAGGACCAGCATAGTTGATCAGGCTATGCCATTCGCAGGACTGACCATACATCCCCGAGCTTACCTGTGATATTTAACAATCGTAATACTTTTGTTCTTGTCGTTGTGACACTGGTTTTAGTATGAATGTAGACTAGTATACTTAATTAAATATTTTAGTATTTTAAGTATAGACCCTTGGTCAGAGTGTTTTAATCCCAACTGGGTTTATAGTTTAGTATATCTTTTATGGGTTGATATACTTGATTCACTATAAACAATGCTCTGATACCAATCTGTCACACCCCAAAACCAAGAACAGCGGAAACGTTCTAGGGCGGAGGACGTCATGTTAAGTATCACATCACAGTAAATGTAAATAAGCAAACAACATCATCCATTGCATTAAATATCTAATTTTAATACAAGTGTGTTCTGTACAGTATAGACACCAAAAATAATGTATATCAAAATAATAAGATGAGTCTTGAATGCGCTCCATCTTCTCAAAAGCTGGCCTCGGTACCTGTCTACTGATGACCTGAGAATACAAGTTATTTTGAAAGAGTTTATCATCATTAAGCTGGTGAGTTCATAAGTATTTTAGTGTCGGTATTTGTCATCCAAAAATGTTTGAACATGTATCAAGTATAAGTTTGTAAAATGTATGTAAAGGTTTGCAATTGTTTGTAAAAGTTTGAATCTCTCAGAAAAACCTATATTTTCTATTAAAGTAGCCTTCTACCAAGGCTTAACTGTTTTGTATGCTCGTTTGATGTAAAAGTGTGTGATTTCCCAAGTGTAACTATCATTTTACAAAATATAGTTTGTACATAAACGTTTAAGTGAGGTTATCACTAAAATATGTAATGGGTAAATCATTGTAGTACTGTAGTCTTGTATTATAAGAACTACTGTTGTACTAACTACCTTAAACCGGATTTATATTAAGGTATTATGTGATAAATTGCACCATACTATCGACTAGTAACAACGACATAATGAATGGTTGTAATAACGGAATGACGTTTGGCACCCGCAGACGTGTAGGTCCGTCTGTAGCTAGCAGCAAGGTGTAGGATTGTCAATCCAGTATAGATCTATACGCAAACTCACGCTCTCCCTCCAAGAGAATTCTGGCTACAACTCGAGCCATGACATTTAAGTCATGCTCCGATTTAAATCACAATAATTAACGTATTCATGTATATGTAATGTTTCTCGTTCTAGTATAGTTGTATATGTATTGTTTCTAGCATAGTTGTATATGTATTGTTTCTAGTATAGTTGTATATGTATTGTTTATAGTCTAGCTGTATATGTATCGTTTCTAGTATAGTTGTATATGTATCGTTTCTAGTATAGTTGTATATGTATTGTATTACCCCGATGGTAACTAGCTATTGATGTACTGATAAATATGAATATGGAAGTACTTTTATGTCTATACATGTATATACGATATATAACTAATATGGAAATGACCCTCGGATGGTCACCCGAAATCCCACCAAACCACATCTCAGTGCGCGAAAAGGAAATAGGGTGGATGGCCTTCCTAAGCCCTTTAAACATTACTTATATATCTATACATATATGGGCATGCAATTTATAAGAAGTAAAACAAAGTTTAATAAAAGCATTTGATAAGTAAAAGAGTTTGTAAAACATTTTGAAGTAAAGCAGTTTGATAAACAGTTTGAACAGTGATAAAATGATTGGTTTTCTAGTTATTAATCACATGTGATTGATGCAATAACTATAAGTATTTAACTTTTATCCCCCCCATAAAGTATTTAAAACATTTAAAAGTATTTTAAAGGTTGATTAAAGGGGTATGAACTCACTTGTGGTGAGTAGATTGGATTGATGTATCGGGTACCGTGCTAGGTGGCAAACGAAGACTTGTTCACACATTCGAGCCGAGTTATCATATAATGAGCATATATATAACTAATTAGCCAAATAATAACTTAAGAAAGTAAGTTAAGACACTTAGGAACATGTAAACACTTTATATAAGTGTTATAGGTCCTAATGGTTGCATCTAAGTTGATACGGGACAAGGCAAAAGGGGTTTAATGCACCATCTATTTTAAAGGTTGATTAAAGGGGTATGAACTCACTTGTGGTGAGTAGATTGGATTGATGTATCGGGTACCGTGCTAGGTGGCAAACGAAGACTTGTTCACATGTTCGAGCCGAGTTATCATATAATGAGCATATATACAACTAATTAGCCAAATAATAACTTAAGAAAGTAAGTTAAGACACTTAGGAACATGTAAACACTTTATATAAGTGTTATAGGTCCTAATGGTTGCATCTAAGTTGATACGGGACAAGGCAAAAGGGGTTTAATGCACCAATGACCTTGTAATGAGTTCACCACCCAACAAACCCCACCCTTTGGAGTTTACGGCCGTGAACCCATGAGTTTACGGCCGTGAACTCCTCACTTGGTGGTTTTGGGTGTTTTGAAGTGTTATCTTGATCCTAGAATAAGCCTAGCCTTGTTGGAATAATCCTTGAAGTAGTTTAAGGCCTTGGAATGCTCCTTTGGGGAGTTTACGGCCAAAGGACCATATCCCCTAGAGTTTACGGCCGTAAACTCCTATGGGGTGTTGGTTTTAATTCATTTAAGGCCCTTGCACATGTAGGATAACTTCCATGTTTTTGCTTAAGGCTAAAGGGGACATTAGGCACACCTTTGTGCTTTTACTTGGAGTTTACGGCCCAAGATATGTTCCTTGGCCGTAAACTCCCTTTAAGGGATGATTTTGATGTAATTTGTTCCCCATTCAAGTCCCAAGTAGTCAAGGTAAGTTGTCTTAAGGCTTTAAGGGTGTTTAGGGCATCTTTAACACTTGAAAAAGGGGTTTACGGCCCAAGATCTTTCCTTGGCTGTAAACTCCTAAAACCCAAAGATTTTGAAGTGTTTTGGTGTCCACATTAAGCACAAGCATTAGAGGGTAAAGTCCTTAAGCTTTAGGGGGTGATTTAGGGCACTCATAACCCTTAAAAAGGGGTTTACGGCCCAAGAGAGTTCCTTGGCCGTAAACTCCTATAACTAGGGTTTCTTTGTTGATTTCTAGTCTCAAATGTTTATACATTAAGCCCTAAAGAGGTTGTCTACCAAGGAATCGGGACTAGGAAGCCTTTAGGCTTCGTTTTGGAGTTTACACCCCAAGAACGTTCTTGGGCCGTAAGCTCCCGGATCTTGTATTTTGGACATGTAAACAATGTTATAAAGCATATAACAAGTATTAAAACACATTTAGGAAAGTAGACTCACAATCCGGGATGAAAACCCGAAGATTCGTCAGAGAGAATTGGCTTTTCTCTAGTTGGAATTGTGAATAATGAATTAATTAAATTCAGAAATCTATTTATAGTCCTGAAATATTTTGACAGAAAATATTTTTATTCCGGAATTCGGACTATAACATTATGAAACTTACAATGTTCAAGTTTCACAAATACAGGAGCATCCACTCTCCTGATATATCCAGAAACGTAAACCCTAATGTACACAAACTTGTTCGGACAAGTCTGAAAATCACTGAAACTGGACTAGCTTCTATTGAATAGATAATGTTCGTACAAATGGAAATTTTGGGTTGTCACAGTTTACACATGCTAGTTTGGTTGTTCTAGTTACACACCTACTATCTTGTTTAGCCATCTAGACATGATTTGTAAAGTGAATCTTGCTTCATTTGCATCTATCTCATGGACTAATGCATTTGTATTCACCTTTTAATGCATTGTAAACTATCCAGATAATTTCAAAACCATACTCCCCCACCCCCCACCCACCCAACAAAAAGAATCAACCCAAACATGAAATGAAAAAATCTCACATAGACATCGGAAGTCAGTTGCAAAGCAAACTAAGATGCTCATTTACGTCTATGGTACTTTTCTATTAGAACTTAGAACATTAGATTTTTATCGCTTATATCCGCTTCATAAATTGTGTGTCTCTATGTTTTCTTATAAACTGTATGGTATATGTTGTTTGTGTGCATGTATTTGTATCCCTAAAATTGAGAAATTGTTTTTATATTCATCATGTTTTATGGTTAAATTTATTATTATAGTTATCATATAAATTCTAATGTATAATTTGAACTTTTTCTTACTTCCAAATCAACATATTGTTAGTTTGTATTTTTTATTATATTTTCGATTTGTTACATTTAGTGGGTACCCGTAAACTGACCCGTGGTTACCACCTTTAAACGTATCGGTTAGGTTCAGTTTTTACACACTTCGGTTCGATTTAGGTTAGTGCACATTAGATATCCGCTTTGTGTTTACGGTTCACAATTTTATGAACATCTGAACCGAACCGCTCCGTGAACACCCTTAACTATGGGAGAACCACATTAACTGTTTAATCCTCATACAACAAATCTAAATCGTTAATACCAGTTTTCAGGATTTTAAACCCTTTGAAGACAAATTTCACAAGCGGTTGAGTAAAGAGAAATGGCCTTTTAGCACCTCTTTCCAAGAGATAGGAGAATTGCTCCCTTACTACTTAATAAGAAAGTGGAAACACATATTGGTTAAGTAAAAAAAGCATCAATCATTAGTGATGCTCTCCCAAGAATCTTTTGCGAGAACAACAAAGAAAACAAGGAAATAATATTTTTGTAAAACAAGCATGAATCGATCGTGATATTCTACGGAAGAATCACACGCTTGCTGGAAAACCATTACAGTGGTTTCATTGGAGGACATTCAGGTGGACGACCGTCTGAACTACATTGAGAGACCAGTAGCGATCCTCGACAAGAAGATAAAGGCCTTGAGGAACAAGGTGTTTGAGTTGGTTAAGGTGCAATGGCTGCACCACAAGGGTTTAGAATGGATGTGGGAGCCGTAGGATGAGATGAGGCAGAATTACCGAGATTTATTTCTGGCAGCAGATTTCGAGGACAAAGTCTAATTCAAGTAGGGGAGAACTATAGCACCCGAGTCACTAGGTATGAGTTAATGATTCATTTTATTTAAATTCAAGTAGCACGTGATGAGGGACTCGTGAGTACGCTGGGCGTAAATTTGGCACACACTATAATATTGTCCACTATGGTGTTTGTAATGGTTTATACAATGTTGGACATTCACATTTCCTTTTAAGAAAATCAAGTAAATTTGAGTGCCATTTTAACTGATGCACTAACATACTATAAACTATCCATTATGGTGTTGTGTGTAATGGCCTAGCTATTGGACATTCACTTTTCCTGTTAAGAAAATCAAGTAATTTTGACTGTCATTTCTACTGATGCAATAACATAGTAAAATACTATAAAATTGTCCACTATGGTGTTGTGTGTAATGGCTTATTGAAGATCCAAATGTTCTCCTATAATTGGATTAGAAGTAGATCTAAATGAGATAGGAATGTTGAATTAGTTAGGATTGTTGGTTTGTAGATCCGAAAACACGATTCGTAATGATGTTTTCATGCAACTAGCAGTCTTACTGGTTTGTGTTGTTTAATAAAAAATTTCTTGCCGGCCAAAAAAAAAAACAGTTTTGTCTATGGTATGATGGTTGATTCTTAAGTATATATAAATTTATAGTTACTATTGGATTAATAGGGAAAAAAATTTCCACTGATTTTGTAAAAAAAGTTTGTGCTTTTACCAATGTAGTACTATATTTGTCTTCACTACTACAAAAAGGCAAATAAGACTCGTTTAATAGGACCCAGTTTCGGAAAAAACCGGGTTATATTATGAAAAAACCGCATCTGATACAGAAGAGAACCATATGACCCGGTTGGAAGAAAAAAAATCGGGCTCTATAGTATTCTTAAAGAACTCAGTTCTTCTTCAAACAACCAAGCCTTTTAGCTATAGGGCTTTGTGACTCGGTTTTTAGAACACAACCGGGTTCTATCTGAATATAAAGCACGTAATTATCATGTGACCCATTTTTAAAAATAACCAGGCCCGAATATAGATGAAACAAAAACGCAATTGGCAGAGTTAAGAGCAATGCTTGCGAATCAAGAGTCTAGGAACCAAGTCCCGAATAATGTATGCTTCGATGTTCAAAACAATAGTTCTGGCTCGACGTCGACATTGGATGTTTTAGATACGATAAAGGTAATTCTTTATTATAAAAGAAGGCACTATGCATAAAAAATTACAAAAAACGTACCTCTAATGTATAGAAATGCAAACTTTAACATATATATATATATATATATATATATATATATATATATATATATATATATATATATATATATATTGTTTTAATGTGTTAGGTTTATGTTTTTTGAATTTCTTGATATCATATTACTTTGTACTTTGCTGTCAAATTATGTTTTACATCAAATTTTCTAACATATTGACAAATGAAATACACTACATGCTATATGATTGCAGACTATTACTCATTGTGATTTGGTGTTATCTTATGGTGATGTGCACCAAAAGTGTATAGAAATGAAGAATTGGTCAATATGTTATACAAATGTACAATAATGGTCCATGTATGATAGAAAATATACGAAAATAGTTCCAAACTTTTGTATTTAGCATATTTTACTGTTTTAATGTGTTCGGTTTATGTTTTTTGAATTTCTTGATATCATTTTACTTTGATCTTTGATGTCAAATTATATTTTATATCAAATTTTCTAACATGTTGACACATGAAATACACTATTACTTGTTGTGATTTGGTGTTACCTTATGGTGCTATGAACCAAAAATGTGCCAGAGGGATAGTCTTTCCTTATAATGATGGGTTAATTCACTCACTTCCTTTACGCGAAAATCACTTGAAGGTTATGGTAGACAACATAGATGAAAGATATAAAGGTATTCCTATTCCTGTGATGACAAATGAAGTTGGTACCCTAGAAGATGTAGTTGGCACTGTAATTCAATGGACGCAGATCGCAATTGTTCTTAGTAGGGTACATCTTTATTATCCTTTAATTTTTTATCTACCATATATACTTTTTCTGAAAATGAGAGAATTCCCTATATGTTCCTATTAAACATCAAAATATTATATTCAGGCCGACAAATAAAATATTTTGATGTTTAAGAATGGCATATACGACATTCTCGCTAATTAAAATGAGTTATTAATAGGAACAACAAAGCAAGGCGTCATCACAACAACAAATTCAGACCACAAGTGCACGACCATCAACCGCAAAGGTTGTTATGGAAAAAAAACATGCCAAACCAGAAGATCAACAAACCAAGGCCAATAGAATCACTTCGTGACCTTTTGAAGACCAACCTAGTGGTTCATGTGGTAGTCGATGCTCGACATCTAGAAGCTGGGGAGTTTGATTTTTCAGTTACATATGAAGATTATTATCGTTTGTTGAAAAAACAAACAACTGATTTGTCCATCATAACAACTTGGTAGATGTAAGTGCATTCAAATTTTACTATTATTTGTTACCATGATATTTTCTTTTTAGGCTGCTTATAAGATATGACTTGATTGAAATTTTTTTGTAATATTGTTTGTAGCCTTTTACAATTAATGCTTCAGAAACGTATGGGAAAGTGTGCTTTCTTAAACCCATATAAGATTCTTGGGAAAGCCTGTTAGGAAACTCCGATTGATGTCGTCAATTATCTCGTTGATGCGATGCAACTTCATCATGGAAAATCGTTTCTTATCGCACCATACCTGCAAAAGTATCATATGTTGTTATCTATATTAATAGTTATTTTTTTTGTGTGTTTTTATACTAAAATTTCAAAACATTACTAGTATGCATTGGGTCCTCTTGGTGATTTGCCCTTCATATCATATTGTATACATTTTGGATTCTCTGATGAAGCCTATGAAAAATCCGGTTGACAACTACTACCTTCTCAAACTATTGGAAAACTAAGAAATTTTTTAATATGACATGAAAATAACGTTCTTTCTATAAGTTTGAATACAACTCTGCTGCTTGTTTATTTTTAAGGCTTTTGAGAGGTATGAAAAGAACACATCAATTCCAATTGTATGGAAGCTCACTGAGGTAATTTATCTTATTACGTATCCACTAGTTAGATGTAGTTTCGTTTGTGATTTATGTTTACCTTCTATCACAATTTTAGTGCAACGAAGCTGGTGTATTAGAATGTGAGTTGAGTGGACATTATGTAATGAATTGGATCTTTGATTTCGTGATGAACAGACAATAGGGATTTCCGAGTAGAGTAAGTAATTCTAAAAATATCTTTTCTTTTAAAGCAAGAAACAAATTGTTTCATAATTTAGTAGTTTTAATTTTATTTTCATATAGTTTGGTACCCTTTGGAATGACAAAATTGCATTTGAGGAAAAGGTCTTGGTTACAACTGTTGCTACATGGGCCAGAGAATTTCTGAAAATTTTTATGAATGATGTGATTGTCTAAAAGTGCATATAAGGTTAGTTGTTAATCTTTATAACATCCTACTTTTAGTTTAATGATTGTTTGCTAAATTCAACTCTTTTAAAATGATAGACAAAAAAACTAACTATTTGTTGTGTTTTGTTTTTTCAGTGAGGATGAAGGGTAGCTGTTGTGTTTTGCTTTTAAATGAGGTTGGAGGATAGCTGCAACATTTGATTATTGGACAATACTTCTGCATGGGAAAACAATTTTATTTTTGAATTTGTTTATGTAAGTTTGATGTACTTGGAAATGACCAAATCATGGAGTTTTTAGAAACACTTATGCATGTTTTTATCCATGACTATAATGATTGGTTATTTAGCATGTTTATATTAATATAATTTGTTCATCAATTCATAATTTTTGTTTTGTTTTGAATGTGTGCTTTGGATGCAAGTATCAATTTGTGTTTTTTATATGGTTATTTGAATAAATTTGTCAAAAATTTAATCCTTATAAGCATGCTTTCTGGTGGTACGGTCACTAGTGGGTTTTATGTTACATGAATAGAACCGGTCCATATTTAACCTTTATATGACCGGTTTGAGGATTGGAACCGGACTCTTTTAGCCATACATGACCCGGTTTTGTATGCTTAGACCGAGGCCTAATCTTCATATTTGACCAAAGATTGGGCGTTATGTTCCTCTTATATGTCCTGGTTTTATGAACAACCGGTTTCTTTTGTGTTGGATAGGAGCCGGTTTTAAAACCGGGTTCTATTCTTTTTTCCACATAGGTCTCGCTGGCTTTAGGACCCGGTTGAAAACCGGGTTATTTAATTGAAATAACCGGTCCTATCAGCTTTTTTGTAGTAATTGTATAATAACACACGGGTACAATATAGTTAATATATTTGATATTATTGCATAAATACATCATATTAATCATCCTTCCAAATAAACATATCTTTGACAGCGGTATTAACTATTACGTCTCAACACTTTGGTTCTTGCATCAAACTAAAAGTACTAAGCTCCGTTGTTTCCCTTTTAATGGCAACATTGCCACATGGGGTGTTATTAATGCGGTTATTGATGAGTTTACTTTTTACAAGATATAGATTTTTTGCCAACTGATCTTGATAAGAAGGATCATTGGCCAATACATGGATTCTATTACATAAGAGTTTCAGACTCATGTCATTCAGTCTTTGTGAGTTTACCTTTTGAAAAAGACGATACTTGTTCTTTGCAATCAAAAGCATATTGTCCAATTCATTACGTCATGTGGGCCCAGGGAGACTGGCATATGGAGTTACGAATGGGTTAGAAAATCATCGCTTCTTGGAAAAAAAAGAAGTTAGACAACTGGTGTTGATCGAAGATGATGAGTTTATGATTATCAGATGTGCTGGTATTTGGGATGTGGTATCCAATCAAGCAGCTGTCGGTGTTGCTACTTCATATGGGTGATAATTCTACTGCTATTATGGTTTTGTTTAGATAATAATCAGGTCGAGTCGATTACGGGTTCGGGTTGCCCGTGATTATGGTGCGGGGTTTTGTCTGATTGCATAAAGCGAATTAGAATGTGAAAATACATAATTTTTTTTATTATTGTTTTTGTAGTAAAGTCTATTTGTAGGCTGCTTCATATGAGTTGGAAAAAGTAGTCTAAAATTTTGTAGTGGAATTGATTCTACCATGAAAGATTATTATTTTTGTGGTATAGTCTATTTGTAGGGCTGCGTCTGATGATCATGAGTTAGAAAAAGTAGTCTAAAATTTTGTAGTGGAATTGATTCTACCATGAAAGATTATTGTTTTTGTGGTATACTCTATTTGTAGGGCTGCGTCTGATGAGTTAGAAAAAGTAGTCTAAAATTTTGTAGTGGAATTGATTCTACCATGAAAGATTATAGAACTGAATAGTTTTTGTCATATCAGTTGTTGTTTGAATCCATATATACATCTAAAGGTAAGTTAATATTTGTATAACATAATATATCAATATATGCCGATAAGTTTGGTGTGAACCTCTAGTCATTAGTATATATAGTTACATCAATACCTTTACAGATTACAATATCCACAAAAAAAAGAAACAGAAATACGTTTGATTTTTAAATAGGAGAGCTAGATTAACATGCATCACTCTGACCAAGTAATATCCAAATCTCCCCAGTTATCCTCTGATACCCCTAAGGCCTTCCACACTGCTTTGGAAGCGTCAACAATATTATTAGGGCAAGGTGGTTGATAGTCATGATCACCATCGCACCCCATAGTAGAGTCACACTCATCCACAACCATTGCCTTTACACTTCTCCCATTTCCATTGATGGTAATATACTTGTGGCACCTATCCCCTCCTTTATACCATCCGGTTGACAATGCCACAACCGGTGTGTCATCAGAGTGGTATTGGTTGTCACACTCCGACGGACCACCACCATCACCACCCTTTTGGAAACTGTTTATTGTCAGTGTTGCTTTAGTGTCGCCTGTCACAGGAGGCGAGCATGTATACGTGGTGTAAAACTTACCTTGGACACAACAATCCGAGTTGTTCTCACGGTTGCATTCTCCTGGAGGCGGTTTTCTTCCCCGGATACCACCACTTGGTTTGCAAGTCTGAGCATTGATCTCCAATGAAGTTGTTGCCAGGAGAACCAAGAACAGAACAAAACGGAAATTCTTCATTGCCTTTTAGATGTTGCTAGTTACTCTTTACAATGCTGCTGGATGAGTAGCAAGGCAAATGGGTTGTGCTAATATAGCCTTTTGCTTAACAGAAAGCCATGTTAACAGTCAACAATGATGTAGTTTTTTTTCAAGTGACAGATGTTCCTCTACGGCAATAAAACATTCTTTGGATATTAACTTTCCCTTTTAAGAAATCCAAGTAATTATGAGTGCACAGACGTACTACAATTTTGTCCATTATGGTGCATGTTGTGTCTAATTTTGTCTCATTGTTGATTTATAAATTATATCTAAAATTACAGCCACTATTCTTTTATTTGGGGAAAATATTTTACATTGATACTGTAAAAATAATAGTTTCAAACTTGTGCTAATATAGCCGCATATTTGTATTGTATACTACACATGCAGGTAAAAGCATCTTAGTATAATTGATACTCCATATTACTTAATTAGTACGTAACATTATTCATCATTCCACATAATTAATCATGACCTTATCATATTAAGTTTTAACCCTTTGGTTCTTGCATCACTATATATCAAGCTGTACGTATACATTTGGTACAAATATAGTAGAACAATTGACATGGTCCGGATTACTAATCAATTTACAATATTTGAAAATTTGATTCCAACGTATGTTTTAAAAACTATTTTGAACCGTCCGGTTGAACCGGTTGGACTGAGAACCATGGGAGAGAATGGTTCAACTATCACCGATTTTATTTGCTTTTCTGAACCGGATTAAACGGCCGGTTTGTAGAAAAACTTGGTTGAACTGTTCAAAATAAATCGATTGAACCGGTTAAAACGAATAAAAATACATGGAAAAGAACCATTTTGCACAATAAACGTTGATTATTTTTTTCAAATTTATTTAGTTTTCTCTAAATAAGACATATGGTAGATGTTATAAAGTTTTTGATGCGTATATATTTATCTAAAACTATATTTTGTTTCGGTATTATAGTTTTTTTTGTTATTACCTATATGGATTGATGTAAAACATTCAAACTTAATATATATATATATATATATATATATATATATATATATATATATATATATATATATATATATATATTTATAATGTTTGAACTTGTAAACGTCAAATTTAGTATTTATATATGAATGTTCGAATAGAAAAATAGGAAAAATATGAAAATTATAGAAACCGGTTAACCCGGCGGTCGAACGGGTTGAATTGAAACCGGACACCGTACCGGTTCTACTACAAAACCGGTTTTTAGACATTGATTCCAACTTCTTAGTTACCTTGTAATTATCTTTCTATCTCTATCATCTATGTTTGTGCTAGTGAATTCATATATTTGAGTGTCTTTAAATATCACGGTTCGATTCTAACTTTTTATACGAAAATAGTGTAAAAACTTGTCCTGATACTATTTCACCTTACCTTACACCATTTTTTGCACTAAAACTATATCCCATAGCAAATTCCATTTTTTGGATTTATATAGATTGTCAAAAGTATCATTTGAATTATTAGTTTTCAATATATCTATTTATATTTTTTATGTTATATAAGCTTAATAAAACATAACCAGCTACATTATTACTTCAAATTATCTTAATCTTTTAAAATGACAATTGATAAATAAAATAATTACATTCGAAATATAAGAATAAGTTGTGGATGAGTGTGACACAAATAAATTGTATTAATTTGTTTAATAACGACATTTGATATATAGTAGAATTGTGTCGGACTGAAGAACAAAATGGTTGCCAACGGATTGTTGTGGATTGCAAGAGTGGGAGTAGAGTTGATGGTGAATCTAAAAAGAAAAAAATAATAGAAATTAGAAAAATACAAAATAATCTATTAAGGATAATATTCTCTTTTTATGTTCTGTAGGAACGTATAGTGTTATAATAGAATATCAAAAAGATAGTCTAGATGTAAAAGAACAAAAAACATTAAATATATGAACAAATTACAAATGTAGCAATTTTGACCAAACGAATTAATATAGTTCAACTATATATATTCATGATACACTCAAAACCGTTAACTTATATATATATATATATATATATATATATATATATATATATATATATATATATATATATATATATATATATATATATATATATATAGTTACACTGATCTACATTCCCACAACAAACTCTAACTTCATTAAATTTTGTATAATGATTCAGTTCCCTAATTTCAATCAAACAAATTCTTACTTAATACACATGTCTTGTTTGTTTTGTTTTTGAATTTCAGTATCAATATCCCAACTATCCTCTGTGAAATTTAGGGATACCCGTCACGACATTATATTTCGGTGTGATTCTAGATTTATTCAGATTTCATTAAACTGATTATGTTCAAATTTCAATATCAATTCCCAACCATCCATGTGTGAAGTTTTTGAATACCCTATAATACATTAAGTTCCATTGTAAGTTTTGATTAATTCATAATAATAAACTATATTTGATTGAATAGGGATGTGGCTTTTCTCTATTTATATGAGTATTTCATGAGTTTTGATTGGATTTAAGTTGAAGGCTTGTGTTTGAAGGTAAAGAACACTTTCATGTTATTTTCTCTATAACGAGTGAACTTAAGGGTAATTCATTAAAAATAGGCAATCAAGTTTTGTATTTTAAATGTGAATGGAAGTTTATATAATCAGACAATAGAACAATTAATTTAGGTTATCGAGATCATATATATCGTTGTTAAAAGTTGTATTCAAATCTTTATGGCTCATAATGAAAGGCTTGTTGTGTAGAGCATTTGATACATTACCGTTGAATGTTAAATAATTTTGTTGAATTGGGCCTCAACATTGCGAAACCATTAGAAATTATGGGATCTCACTAGGTTAATTGTTTTTACAAACACAATTAATATCTTTGAAATGAGTTTACACATGCTAGTTTGGTTGATCTTGTTGCACACATTCTATCTTGTTTAGCCTACTCGACGTGATATTTAGAGTGAATCTTGCTTCATTTACATCTATCTCATGGACTAATGCATTTGTATTCATCTTTTAATACATTGTAAACTATCCAGATAGTTTCAAAACCATACTCCCCCCCCTCCCGCGACAAAAAGATTCAACCCGAACATGAAATCAAAAAGTCTCACATAGACATCGGAAGTCACATGCAAAGGAAACTAAGATGAGTGGATCATATGTCAAAATGACCACTCCAAGTTCCATTTTCCTTCTATGCTATTTTTGATGGCCATGGCGGCTCCGAAACAACATCATACTTGAAAAATCGCTCCATGGAATTATTCTTTCGAGATTACAAGCTGCCACAATCTTCATATATGAATTAACAGGGCCAACTCTATGATTTTAAGGGCCCTATGCTAAGAAGAAAAATGAAGCCCCTAAATACAATTTTTTAATATATAAGGAAAACAAATTTTAAACGGTAATTTCGTTACGGAAAACTTAAAAGTAAATTAATTAATTATAAAGGATCATATTGAATTTTATGTAAAGTTCAATGGCTAATTATGTAACTTCTGAAAACTGATTTGTTAAACATATTATGAGGGGTTGATTATGAAATATATATTATAAAGAAATGGTCAAAAGTGTAACTTGAATTTAAAACATCAAAAAACTATGAAAGAGGATAGAACAAGCATTGCTTTAGAATCAAAGACATGCCATTTCCAATTGTGCTACCCAAACTCTATGAAATATTTTTAATAAATTCATATAAATATTTAGTTTTTAAATATATAATTTAATTAAAACTCGGGACCTATTTTTTCGGGGCTATGCGAGGTTGCCCCTCTTGCCCCCCCCCCCCCCCCCCCCCCCCACCCACCTAAAAACCGGGCGTGTGAATTAATCATTTTTAAAGGATCTAAAACATTCCCATTGAATAGCCTTTCAAATACCTAACCAAACCCTCACTAACAAAAGTAGCATAAACAGTTACTATGGGATGGGGTGTGCAAAAAAACTGGAAAAACCGAACCGATCCAGCCAATCCAAAACCGGACAAACTGAAACCGACAAAAAACCGAAACCAAAGAAACCAACTATTAATGGGTCGGTTACGGTTTGGATATTTCAATATCCTCGGATACCCGAACTGAACCGTGATATATATATATATATATATATATATATATATATATATATATATATATATATATATATATATATATATATATATATTAGTTAATGTAAAAGTAATTAAATTAAATAAACTTAAAAAAATAAGAAACTGGATTATATATGTTTTCTCATCTAACATGCTCGTTTATGTCTATGGTATTTTTCTATTAGAACTTAGAACTTTTGATTTTTATCGTTTATATCTGCTTCACAAATTGTGTATCTTTATGTTTTCTTATAAAGTGTATGGTATATGTTTTCTGTGTGCATATATTGGTATCCCTAAAATTGAGAAATTGTTTTTATATTCATCATGTTTTATAGTTAATATTATTATTATAGTTATCATATAAATTCTAGTTATAGTTATTTTTATTATTATAGTTATCATATAAATTCTAATGTATAATTTGAACTTCAACAAGTTTTCTTACTTCCGAATTGACATATTGGTAGTTTGTATTTTTTATTATATTTTCAATTGGTTATATTTAATGGGTACCTGTAAACTCACCCGTGGTTACCCACCTTCAAACGGTTCGGTCTGGTTTCAGTTTTTACACAACTCGGTTCTGTTTCGGTTAGTGCACATTAGATATCCGCTTTGTGGTTACGGTTCACAATTTTATGAATATCCGAACCGAACCACTCCGTGAACACCCTTAACTATGCGTGAACCACATTAACTGTTTAATCCTCATACAATAAATGTAAATCGTTAATACCAGTTTTCGGGATTTTAAAACCTTAGAAGACAAATTTCCCAAGCGTTTGAGTAAAGAGAAATGGCCGTTTAGCACCTCTTTCCAAGAGATAGGAGAATCGCTCACTCACTGCTTAATAAGAAAGTGGAAACACATATTGCTTAAGTAAAAAAAGAATCAATCATTAGTGATGCTCTCCCAAGAATCTCTTGCGAGAACAACAAAGAAAACAGGAAATACTGTTTTTGTAAGACAAGCATGAATCGATCGTGATATTCTACGGGAGAATCACACGCTTGCCGGAAAACCATTACTGAGAGTCTTCGTAAGCATGGTCAACTAGCTTTGGTTTTGTCTCCATCAATCTAGTGCAGTCTTGTGTCGGAATGGAATCACAATTCCATTGTCACAAGAAGATATGTCGTGTTATTTAGATGAGAAGAAGAGAGTGAAAGAATTATGTGGGTATACAGAAGATGGGCATCACAACTATGAGTTGGCGGTCCTGCGGGCCCTACCAGGCTGGCATATGGAGGTACCACTCAGTTAGAAAATCATCCCTTCTTAGAAAACAAGAAGTGAGACAAATGGTATTGAGCAAAGATATTGAGTTTATGATATTCGGATGTGCTGGGATTTGGGATGTGGTATCAAATCAAGAAGCTGTTGGTGTTGTGACTTCATATGGGTGATAATTTTACTGCTGTATGTTGTGGTTTTGTTTTGATAACAATCAGCTGGAGTTTGTTATGCGTTCGGGTCGCTTGTGATTATGGTTAGAGTGTTGTTTGATTGCATAAAGGGAATTAGAACGTGAATACACATGATTATTTATTATTGTGTTTGTGGTAAAGTCTATTTGTAGGGCTGCTTCATAAGAGTTTGAAAAAGAAGTCTAAAATTTCGTAGTGGAGTTGATTCTACCATGAAAGATTATAGCGCTAATTGGTTTTTGCGTGTCTCTGCGTGTCATATCAGCTGTTGTTTGAATCCATATACATTTAAAGGTACGTTAGTATGTGTATAACATAATATATCTATATATGGGTTTTAATGGACTGGTGCCTATAAGTTTGGTGTGAACCTCTAGTCATTAGTATATATAGTTACATCAATACCTTTACAGATTACAATATCCACTAGAAAAAGAAACAGAAATATGTTTGATTTTTTAATAGGAGAGCTAGATTAACATGCATCACTCTGTCCAAGTAATATCCAAATCTCCCCAGTTATCTTCGGATACCCCTAAGGCCTTCCACACTGCTTTGGAAGCGTCAACAATATTATTAGGGCAAGGTGGTTGATAGTCATGATCACCATCGCACCCCATAGTAGAGTCACACTCATCCACAACCATTGCCTTTACACTTCTCCCATTTCCATTGATGGTAATATACTTGTGGCACCTATCCCCTCCTTTATACCATCCGGTTGACAATGCCACAACCGGTGTGTCATCAGAGTGGTATTGGTTGTCACACTCCGACGGACCACCACCATCACCTCCCTTTTGGAAACTGTTTATTGTCAGTGTTGCTTTAGTGTCGCCTGTCACAGGAGGCGAGCATGTATACGTGGTGTAAAACTTACCTTGGACACAACAATCCGAGTTGTTCTCACGGTTGCATTCTCCTGGAGGCGGTTTTCTTCCCCGGATACCACCACTTGGTTTGCAAGTCTGAGCATTGATCTCCAATGAAGTTGTTGCCAGGAGAACCAAGAACAGAACAAAACGGAAATTCTTCATTGCCTTTTAGATGTTGCTAATTACTCTTTACAATGCTGCTGGATGAGTAGAAAGGCAAATGGGTTGTGCTAATATAGCCTTTTGCTTAACAGAAAGCCAAGATGTTACTAGTTACTCTTTACAATGCTGCTGGATGAGTAGCAAGGCAAATGGGTTGTGCTAATATAGCTTTTTGCTTAACAGAAAGCCAAGATAATAGTCAACTCTGTTGTATATTATTTTTTTCAAGTGGCAGATGTTCTTCTAAGGCAATAAAAATCCTTTGGATTTTCACATTCCCTTTTAAGAAGACCAAGTAATTTTGAGTGCACGGACATACTACAATATTGTCCATTATGCTGCATGTTGTGTCTAATTTTGTTTGATCGTTGATTTATAAAGTATATCTAAAATTACAGCCATTATTCTTTTATTTGGGGAAAATATTTTAAATTGATACTGTAAAAATAATAGTTACAAACTTTTACTAATATAGCCGCATATTTGTCTTGTATACTACACATGCAGGTAAAAGCAAGTTAGGATAATTGATACTCCATATTACTTAATTAGTACGTAACATTATTCATCATTCCACATAATTAATCATGACCTTATCATATTACGTTTTAACCCTTTGGTTCATGCATCAAAGCAAATGTACAATATATCAAGCTGTATCTGTACATTTGGTACAAATATAGTAGAACAATTGACATTAAGAATCCTTTGGCTATTATTCCGCAGTTAACCACCTATGTAGGATTCGATGCAAGTTGATACGTGCCGTTGACATGGTCCGGTTTACTAATCAATTCACAATATTTGAAAATTTGATTCCAACTAATGTTTTAAAAACTGTTTTGAACCGGTTGGGCCAAAAACCGTGGGAGAGAACGATTCCAACTAATGTTTTATGTGAATTTCTGAAACGGATTGAACGGCCGGTTTGTAGAAAAACCCGGTTGAACCGTTCAAAATAAATCGATTGAACCTGTTAAAACGAATAGAAATACATGGAAAAGAACCATTTGCATAATAAACGTTGGTTATTTTTTTCAAATCGATTTAGTTTTCTCTAAATAAAACATATGGTAAATGTTATAAAGTTTTTTTTTTTTGATGCGTATATATTCATCTAAAAGTATATTTTGTTTCGGTATTATACTTTTTTTACTATCTATATGGTTTGATGTAAAACACTAAAACTTATATTTATGTGTTATTTTAATTTATTTGGAATCATCCATAACTTTTATATATATATATATATATATATATATATATATATATATATATATATATATATATATATATATATATATATATATATTGTTTGAACTTGTGAACGCCAAATTTAGTATTTATATATAAATGTATGTATAGAAAAATAGAAAAAAAATTGAAAATTATAGAAACCGGTTAACCCGGCGGTTGAATCGAAACCGGACACCATATCGGTTCTACTACAAAACCGGTTTTTAGACATTGATTCCAACTTCTTAGTTAGCTTGTAATTATCTTTCTATCTCTATCATCTATGTTTGTGCTAGCGAATTCATATATTTGAGTGTCTTTAAATACCACGGTCCAATCTAACTTTTTATACGAAAATAGCGTAGAAACTTGTCCAGATACTATTTCACCTTACCTTACACCATTTTTTGCACTAAAATTATATCCCATAGCAAATTTTATTTTTTGGATTTATATAGATTGTCAAAAGTATCATTTTGATTATTAGCTTTCAATATATCTATTTACATTTTTTGTGTTATATAAGCTTAATAAAATATAACCAACTACATTATTACTTCGAATTATTTTAATCTTTTAAAATGACAATTGATAAATAAAATAATTACATTTGAAACATAAGAATAACTTGTGGATGAGTGTTACACAAATAAATTATATTAATTTGTTTAATAACGACTTTTGATATATAGTAGAATTGTGTTGGGCTGAAGAACAAAACGGTTGCCATTGAATTGTTGTGGATTGCCAAACTCGGAGTACAGTTGATGACGAATCTAAAAAGAAAAACAAATAGAAATTAGAAAAATACAAAATAATCTATTAAGGGAATATTCTCTTTTTATGTTAGTAGGAACATATAGTCTTATAATAGAATATAAAAAAGACAGTCTAGATGCAAAAGAACAAAAAACATTACATATATGAACAAATTACAACTGTAGCAATTTTGACCAAATGGATTAATATAGTCTAACTAACTAACTAACTAACTAACTATATTTATATATATATATATATATATATATATATATATATATATATATTATAATGATACACTCAAAACCGTTAACTTATATATACATAGTTGCACTGATCTGCACTCCCACAATAAACTCTAACTTCATTAAATTTTGTTTAATATGATTTAGATCCCTAATTTCAATCAAACAAATTCTTACTTAATACACATGTCTTGTTTGTTTTGTTTTTGAATTTCAATATCAATATCCCAACTATCCTATGTGAAATTTAGGGATACCCTTCAAGACATTATGTTCCGGTGTGATTTTCGATTTATTCAGATTTCATTAAACTGATTATGTTCAAATTTCAATGTCAATTCCCAACAATCCATGTGTGAAATTTTTGAATACCCTACAATACATAAAGTTCCATTGTTAGTTTTGATTAATTCATAATAATAAATTATATTTGATTGAATAGGGTTGTGGCTTTTCTTTGTTCATATGAGTATTTCGTTAGTTTTTATTGGATTTAAGTTGAAGGCTAGTGTTTGTAGGTGAAGAACAGTTTCATGTTATTTTCTATATAATGAGTGAACTTAAGGGTAATTCATTAAAAATAGGCAATCAAGTTTTCTATTTTAAATGTGAATGGAAGTTTATATAATTAGACAATAGAACAATTAATTTAGGTTATAGAGATCATATGTATCGGTGTTAAAAGTTGTATTTAAATCTTTATGGCTTATAATGAAAGGCTTGTTGTGTAGAGCATTTGATACATTACCGTTGAATGTTAGATAATTTTGTTGAATTGGGCCTCAACATTACGAAACCATTAGAAATTGAGGGATCTCACTAGGTTAATTGTTTTTACAAACACAATTAATATCTTTGAAATGAGTTTACACATGCTAGTTTAGTTGTTCTAGTTGCACACCTACTATCTTGTTTAGCCTACTAGACGTGATATGTAGAGTGAATCTTGCTTCATTTGCATTTATCTCATGGACTAATGCATTTGTATTCACCTTTTAATATATTGTAAATATCCTGATAGTTTCAAAACAATACCCCCCCTCCCCCCGACAAAAAGATTCAACCCAAACATGAAATCAAAAAGTCTCCCAAAGACATCAGAAGTCACATGAAAAGCAAACTAAGATGAGTTTCCTTCTACGCTATTTTTAACGGCCATGGCGGCTCCGAAACAACATCATACCTGAAAAATCACTCCATGTGTCACACCCCTGCCGAGACGGCGGAACATGCCGGGCTGTGTGACTAAGTTCATGGATCATAGATAAATTGAATATACAGCACAAGTACAACAATAAACAAAACAACATTTCATTACATATTTATGTTTTCATACAAGGTTCCTACAGATAGTAATAAAATAATAATACGAGTTTGCCTTAACAGTTAGGCATAACAGTTCAAAAGTAGAAAATTAAAGTACTTGCGAGCCATGTTTTCCATCGTCTGAGTGTGCCCGAAATTTCACTGATTTCCTGAGAATAAATGTATTTTAAAAGTCAACACGAGGTTGGTGAGAGTCACAGGTTTTCTGCTAGCCGCAGTAATAATACTTTTCAAAAGTCCAAAAGTATATTTTTCTTGTATAACAATAGTTGAAACAATGCTTGTCATGAGTCTTTAAAAGCGAAAAAGTAATTTTATAAATAAATCTATGCTTTTAAAGAAAACGTGTTCGTAATAACTTCATGAAAGTTTGAATATATCCATTGTATACGTAACCACTGTACTTAAAAACAGTTCTGAAAGAAACCAAACCTATGGTTGTAGTGAAAAAGTGAGAGAGATTCATTTTAATGTTTTTAGTGATTTCTATAATCGAGCTATGGACGAAAAGTACCCCTCCCTACGACGCTTCATTGGATGTCGTAGTAACGATCGTAGACACATATCACCTGCTTCGATTGATCAGTCGATGGTTGTAGCTAGCAACCATAGGTGGGGTTGTCGACCCCATATAGATCTATAAATATATATATATATATATATATATATATATATATATATATATATATATATATATATGTACATCGCTCCAAAGATTAACGATTATAGCAGTGTGGGGCAGGCTAAGTGATTAAACTCAGCTAATGAATAGTAGCATCTCACTCAGAAACCATTAACAAAAAGTTTGTGAATAACTCTCAACCCTAACTTAATTATAGATAAGTACCGGTCATAATGAATTTCTTAGTATAGTATTTGTAAAGTCGAGTATGGTTGACGTATTTATAAAAGTATAAATTACTCGCTCTTATGGAGATATGTATTTTATCATAACGATCTTATATAAGTGTGAAAAGCCTTATGCATGATAGTATTCAGATATGGAAGTCTTTATAACTTTAAACTTGTAGCATGCATATCATATAACTTATGTATTTGCATAATAAATACTATTTAGCACATGTATTCTTCCCCAAGAATAAATAAAATATTGAAAAGGGGTCGTAACTCTCACCTTATCGAGTGGTTAACAAGTAGCTCTGAAAGTAGAGATGTGTTGCCGAGAGGTCATGATTTCTGGGATAAATCCAATTTCCTAGAAATATTTGTCATAAATCAGTATTTGGTAGAGATTGGGTATTTGAACTAGTTTAATGATTTATAAATTTTCTAAATGTTTATTTTCTATTGAAAGGCTTTTTCGAGATTTGGGTAGATTATGAATATTTCACATGTATGTTTAGGGCTTAGGACTTCATTTGAAAACAGTTTTTGGGAGTGAGGGGTTAAATATGGACAATATCATACTTTGGGGACTGTATGTGGCAAAATCGCATGCATGTTTGTGTATTTGGCTCATGAACAGGAGGGTTTTGTTCTTCTTCTTCTTCGTCGCAGGTTATCACAGTAAAAAAAATTGTATTTCATTTGGTTTTCGTTCAATGATGCATGCGATATTTGGAATCAATTTTAATGGGGTGGAGATTCTTACTAGTGACAAAACGGAGGCCAAAAGTGATGGCGATCCGTGGTTGTCGCTGCAACAGGATGCCGAAGGGGGTGGTGGTTCTGATGCTGCTACCTTCGTTTTTTCTTCTTTCAACCGTATTTCGATGCAGGAAGTGTGGAGAAGTTTTTCGAGATCGAAATTAATAGCAATGTCAGCTTAGGGATGAAGTTTTTTTGGATTGTGGCAGTGGGTGTTTGAAGGTTGCAGTGGGTGGTGGGTGATGGCTGGCAGCCTCCTGCTACCGTTTCCTAGCTTGGTTTGGCAACTAGTCGACGGAAGGGAGAGAGGGCAGCTGCTGGGTGTGAACAAGGGGGTGTTTGTTGGTGATCTTGATAAAGGAAGGTGGCTAGAAGTGGTGGAATAAGGTGATTTGGGTGGTGGTAATGTTGTACTCGTGAGAAGAAGAAGAGATAAAGATGAGAGTAATATGCGATTGTTTGTGTGGAAGGAAGGAGGCTCATGTATTCTTTTAATAGCCAAATGAGCTCACCCACAAGCCTTGTTAGGCCATGCATGTACTTCTTTGGAAAAGCTTTCACTCAAGAAGAAGGGAGGGAGGGAGAAGGAAACCCACGTGGGTTTATACCAGCTGGAAGAGGATCAAATTTTTGTAGTCCTTCACCCCATGTGGGCCCCACATGGGGTTATACCTCTATCTCATGTGCAAAACATGCAAAAATCGGATGCCTCGGGATTCGTGCATCGGTGGTTTTTTTCGAAAGCACCGTAAAGTAGAGTATAATTCAAGGATTCCAGAACATCAAACGGATTAATTTTTGGAGTTACGGATCTCTGGGAAATTGCGTTTGAAGTTTTGTGTCTTAACGGTAGGCGGTGTCCGTTTTCACGACTTTCATAAATATTTTTGTAAAAATTATTTCGAGTTTGAAATTAAATAATATACTATATCCTGATTCCAAAAACGCTTTCGTAAATGCCGCCGACAAAGCGTAAATGCCTCAACGGATCGTTTTGGTTTACGCGATTAAAGAAAATAGTGTTTTACTGTCCGTTTTTCTTATAACGGTTGTATATTTTGCATACGAACTCCATTTTGGACGTTCTTTATATTTTCAGAAATAGGGAATATGTACTATCATATTTTAACGTTTGTTTTGCTCAAAAATGATTAATGCTAAATTTCAGTTTTCAAACGCATTAGCCAGCGCTGCAGTTGAGCGATCTGATTTGGTTACTAGTTTACACGTTTGGGCATAAAAATATCAATAGATATTACATAATAATTGAAATTAACTCATTTATATTACACACGTGGAAGGTATCGTGAACCTTGTTGAGCTCTTGAGGTAGCTTGAGCTTATAAGCTACCGGACCAACTCTTGCTAAGATCTCAAAGGGTCCGATGTAACATGGGTTTAGCTTTCCTCTTTTTCGAATCTAATGACACCCTTCCATGGGGCAACTTTTAGTAGGACTCGGTCTCCTACTTTGAATTCCAATGGTTTGCGTCTGTTGTCAGCATAACTCTTCTGCTGTCTAAGTGCGGCTTTTAGCCGTTCTTTTATCTGGACAATCTTTTATGTTGTCCCCTGAATGATTTCAGGTCCAGTGAATAGTGTATCTCCAATATGTTTTCCTGCTAGTTGGGTATCTCCAACCTCTGCCCAACATAATGGTGAACGACATTTGCGCCCATACAAGGCCTCGAATGGAGCGGCGTTTATACTAGTGTGATAACTGTTGCAGTAAGAGAACTCAACTAATGGCAAGTGAGTATCCCATGCGCTACCAAAGTCTATCACACAAGTGCGAAGCATATCTTCCAGAGTTTGTATTGTCCTTTCGTTCTGGTCATCCGTTTGAGGATGATATGTTGTACTCATGTCGAGTTTTGTGCCTAGGGACCTTTGCAGTGATTGCCAAAATCTGGAAGTGAATCTACTATCTCGGTCCGAGATGATAGATATTGGCACACCGTGTAGTCTGACTATCTCCTTAAGATAAGTTCTGGTGATTTTTTTCATCTTATCAGTTTCCTTGATGGCTAAGAAGTGAGCGGACTTGGTCAAACGGTCAACCACTTCCCATATGGTATCGTAACCGCTTGATGTCTTAGGCAACTTTGTTATAAAGTCCATTGTTATTTGTTACCACTTCCATTCTAGAATTGATGGTTGTTGTAGCAGGCCAGACGGCTTCTGGTACTCTGCCTTGACATTGGGCAGGTCAAACACTTACTGATATAGGTGGCAATTTCTGCCTTCATATTGGGCCACCAATAATGCTTCTTGAGATCGAGATACATCTTGTCTGATTCGGGATGTATTGGTATCTTGACTTGTGAGCTTCATTTAAAACCAAATCTTTGACTTCTCCAAATCTTGGAGTCCAAATTTGGTTCATGAAGTATCGCGTTCCATCATCTCTGAGGTCGAACTGTTTGTCCATGCCTCGTAGGTTTTCTTCCATGATGTTCTCAGGTTTAAGTGCTTCTAACTGAGCATCACGAATTTGAATAGTGAGGTTCGAGTGGATGGTTAGGGTCAGAGCCTTTACACGAAGAGGTTTTGCTCGTTCCTTCCTACTTAAAGCATCCGCCGCAACGTTTGCTTTACTGGGATGATAACGAATTTTGCATTCATAATCGTTTAGTAATTCGACCCATCTTCGTTGTATCATATTGAGCTCTTTTTGATAAAAAATGTGTTGAAGGCTCTTGTGGTCTGTGAATACAATGCACTTTGTCCCGTATAGATAGTGTCTCCAAATCTTCAAGGAAAATACTACGACTCCCAACTCTAAGTCATGGGTAGTGTAGTTTGTCTCGTTTGGCTTCAGTTGTCGGGATGCATATGCAATAACCTTATTCCTCTGCATCAGTAAACACTCTAACCCTTGACGTGAGACATCACAGTATACTACAAAGTCTTCTGTTCCCTCAGGAAGAGACAAAATCGGTGCACCGCATAACAATTGCTTCAATTTTCGGAAGGCAGACTCTTGACTGTCTCCCCAGTCGAACTTTTTGTCTTTGTGGGTTAGTGCAGTGAGAGGCTTGGCTATTTTGGAGAAGTTCTTGATAAATCTCCGATAATATCCTGCAAACCCTAAGAATTGGCGTACTTCAGTTGGTGTTGTTGGTGCTTTCCAATTCTTGACCGCTTCAATCTTCGCGGGATCGACGTGAATCTCTTTACTACTGACCACATGTCCGAGGAAATGAACTTCATTAATCCACAATTCACACTTAGAAAACTTTGCATAAAGTTTCTCCTTTCTTAACAATTCCAAAATTAAACGCAAGTTCTGGCCATGTTCTTCCTTGGTTCGTGAGTATATTAATATGTCATTGATGAAGACAATCACAAATTTGTCCAAGTAAGGTTTACACACCCGATTCATAAGGTCCATGAATCCGGCTGGTGCATTGGTCGGTCCAAATGGCATAACTAGAAACTCGTAGTGACCGTATCTAGTTCGGAATGTCGTTTTTGGAATATCTGTTTCTTGAACTCTGAGTTGATGATATCCGGATCGTAAGTCGATCTTTGAGTAGTAGCATGATCCTTGTAGTTGGTCGAACAAGTCATCGATCCTCGGAAGTGGATACCGATTTTCAATAGTGAGCTTGTTCAACTCTCGATAGTCGATGCACATCCTAAACGAACCATCCTTCTTTTTGACGAACAATACCAGGGCTCCCCATGGAGAGAAACTTGGTCGGATAAAGCCTTTGTCGAGAAGTTATTGAAGTTAATTGGATAATTCTTGCATTTCTGATGGAGCCAGGCGATAACGAGACCATGCCACTGGTGCTGCACCCGGGATATGGTCGATTCGAAATTCAACCTATCTGATAGGAGGTACTCCAGGTAGGTCTTCTGGAAATACGTCCGTGTAGTCGCACACTTGTGGTATGTATTTGATTTCCTTACCCTTGCCTTGCGTATCCATCACGTGGACCAAGAAAGCGTAGCATCTCTTCTGCAAATACTTCCTTACCTTCATGTAAGTAATGATTCGTAGGTTCTTCCCTACCTTGTCTCCATAAATCACAAGGGCTTGATCATTTGGTAAGGGTAATCGCATAGCCTTTTCGTAGCATAAAATCTCCGCTCGATGGGTAGATAACCAATCCATTCCGATGATTACATCAAAACTTCCAATAGTCATGGGCATTAGGCTGACATAGAACACGTGATTATTCAGGGTGAGAAGGCAGTTGGTGAGTATCTCTAAGGTGCTTTCTATTTGACCATTGGCTACTTCTACCGTGTAAGCATTATTGAGTTTCCATGATTCATGATTTATCATTTTTCTAAACTTCTGGGAAATAAAACTCTTATCGGCACCAGTGTCAAATAATACAGAGGCATAAATATTGTCGATAGGAAACATATCAGTAACCACAGTTGGTTACTAGCGTACATCTCCCGTACCTATCACAAATTCCATTCCTTTACCACCCTGTCTCTTCAGCTTAGGACAGTCTTTCCTGAAATGTCCCGGTTGGTTGCACTCGAAGCTGGTTCGACTTTCTCTTGAGGTAGTAGTTGAGGCTGTGTTGTTTGGGTTCTTTTTGCAAAATCTGGCAGTATGACCCCTTAATTTGCAGTTGTTATAGATCATGCAGTCACAAACAGGATGATAATTGCACTTAGGGCAGCGAGGTAGAGCTCCAACGTAGGGCTTTACTGGAGTGGGAGTGGTTGTGACTGCAGCATACACTGTTACAGGCTCTGGGTTTCGTTTACGGTGCTTGAAGTTCCGCTCTGTGGTTACGGCTCACAATTTTATGAATATCCGAACGGAACCGCTCTGTGAACACCCTTAACTATGCGAGAACCACATTAACT
Organism: Lactuca saligna; assembly: GCF_052625555.1. Lineage (NCBI taxonomy): Eukaryota > Viridiplantae > Streptophyta > Magnoliopsida > Asterales > Asteraceae > Lactuca > Lactuca saligna. Next base: position 51,414,524 of record NC_136420.1, on the reverse strand, counting down.
GTTAATCCTCATACAACAAATGTAAATCGTTAATACCAGTTTTCGGGATTTTAAAACCTTAGAAGACAAATTTCACAAGCATTTGAGTAAAGAGAAATGGCCTTTTAGCACCTCTTTCCAAGAGATAGGAGAATCGCTCACTCACTGCTTAATAAGAAAGTGGAAACACATATTGCTGTAGTGAAAAAATAATCAATCATTAGTGATGCTCTCCCAAGAAACTCTTGCGAAAACAACAAATTAAGAAAACAGGAAATACTGTTTTTGTAAAACAAGCATGAATCGATCGTGATATTCTACACAACAAATTAAGAAAACAGGAAATACTGTTTTTGTAAAACAAGCATGAATCGATCGTGATATTCTACGGGAGAATCGCACGCGTGCCGGAAAACCATTACTAAGGGTCTTTGTAAGCATGGTCAACTAGCTTTGGTTTTGTCTCCATCAATCTAGTGTAGTCTTGTGTCGGAATGGAATCACAATTCCATTGTCACAAGAGGATATGTCGTGTTATTTAGATGTGAAGAGAGTGGAAGAATTAGGAGGGTATACAAAAGATGGGCATCTCAACTATGTGTTGGCGGTCCTGCGGGCCCTACCAGGCTGGCATATGGAGTTACCAATCGGTTAGAAAATCATCCCTTCTTAGAAAACAAGAAGTGAGACAAATGGTATTGAGCAAAGATATTGAGTTTATGATTTTCGTATTTGCTGGGATTTGGGATGTGGTATCAAATCAAGAAGTTGTTGGTGTTGCGACTTCATATATATGGGTGATAATTTTACTGCTATATGTTGTGGTTTTGTTTTGATAACAATCAGCTCGAGTCTGTTATGCGTTCGGGTAGCTTGTGATTATGGTTAGGGTGTTGTTTGATTGCATAAAGGGAATTAGAACGTGAATACACATGATTACTTATTATTGTGTTTGTGGTAAAGTCTATTTGTAGGGCTGCTTCATAAGTGTTTGAAAAAGAAGTCTAAAATTTCGTAGTGGAGTTGATTCTACCATGAAAGATTATAGCGCTAATTGGTTTTTGTGTGTCTCTGCGTGTCATATCAGCTGTTGTTTAAATCCATATACATTTAAAGGTACGTTAATATGTGTATAACATAATATATCTATATATGGGTTTTAATGGACTGGTGCCTATAAGTTTGGTGTGAACCTCTTAGTCATTAGTATATATAGTTACATCAATACCTTTACAGATTACAATATCCACAAGAAAAAGAAACAGAAATATGTTTGATTTTTTAATAGGAGAGCTAGATTAACATGCATCACTCTGTCCAAGTAATATCCAAATCTCCCCACTTATCCTCGGATACCCCTAAGGCCTTCCACACTGCTTTGGAAGCGTCAACAATATTATTAGGGCAAGGTGGTTGATAGTCATGATCACCATCGCACCCCATAGTAGAGTCACACTCATCCACAACCATTGCCTTTACACTTCTCCCATTTCCATTGATGGTAATATACTTGTGGCACCTATCCCCTCCTTTATACCATCCGGTTGACAATGCCACAACCGGTGTGTCATCAGAGTGGTATTGGTTGTCACACTCCGACGGACCACCACCATCACCTCCCTTTTGGAAACTGTTTATTGTCAGTGTTGCTTTAGTGTCGCCTGTCACAGGAGGCGAGCATGTATACGTGGTGTAAAACTTACCTTGGACACAACAATCCGAGTTGTTCTCACGGTTGCATTCTCCTGGAGGCGGTTTTCTTCCCCGGATACCACCACTTGGTTTGCAAGTCTGAGCATTGATCTCCAATGAAGTTGTTGCCAGGAGAACCAAGAACAGAACAAAACGGAAATTCTTCATTGCCTTTTAGATGTTGCTAGTTACTCTTTACAATGCTGCTGGATGAGTAGAAAGGCAAATGGGTTGTGCTAATATAGCCTTTTGCTTAACAGAAAGCCAAGATGTTACTAGTTACTCTTTACAATGCTGCTGGATGAGTAGCAAGGCAAATGGGTTGTGCTAATATAGCTTTTTGCTTAACAGAAAGCCAAGATAATAGTCAACTCTGTTGTATATTATTTTTTTCAAGTGGGAGATGTTCTTCTAAGGCAATAAAAATCCTTTGGATTTTCACATTCCCTTTTAAGAAGACCAAGTAATTTTGAGTGCACGGACATACTACAATATTGTCCATTATGCTGCATGTTGTGTCTAATTTTGTTTGATCGTTGATTTATAAAGTATATCTAAAATTACAGCCATTATTCTTTTATTTGGGTAAAATATTTTACATTGATACTGTAAAAATAATAGTTACAAACTTTTACTAATATAGCCGCATATTTGTCTTGTATACTACACATGCAGGTAAAAGCAAGTTAGGATAATTGATACTCCATATTACTTAATTAGTACGTAACATTATTCATCATTCCACATAATTAATCATGACCTTATCATATTACGTTTTAACCCTTTGGTTCTTGCATCAAAGTAAATGTACAATATATCAAGCTTTATGTATACATTTGGTACAAATATAGTAGAACAATTGACATTAAGAATCCTTTGGCTATTATTCCGCAGTTAACCACGTACGTAGGATTCGATGCAAGTTGATACGTCCCGTTGACATGGTCCGGTTTACTAATCAATTTACAATATTTGAAAATTTGATTCCAACTAATGTTTTAAAAACTGTTTTGAACCGGTTGGACCGAAAACCGTGGTAGTGAACGGTTCAACGATCACCGATTTTATGTGAATTTCTGAAACGGATTGAATGGCCGGTTTGTAGAAAAACTCGGTTGAACCGTTCAAAATAAATCGATTGAACCTGTTAAAACGAATAAAAATACATGGACTCCATATGGGTTCTACTAGAAAAACGGTTTTTAGACATTGATTCCAACTTCTTAGTTAGCTTGTAAATATCTTTCTATCTCTATCATCTATGTTTGTGCTAGCGAATTCATATATTTGAGTGTCTTTAAATACCACGGTTCGATTCTAATTTTTATACGAAAATAGTGTAAAAACTTGTCCACATACTATTTCACGTCACCTTGCACCATTTTTTGCACTAAAATTATATCCCATAGCAAATTCCGTTTTTTTGATTTATATAGATTGTGAAAAGTATCATTTGGATTATTAGCTTTCAATATATCTATTTACATTTTTTGTGTTATATAAGCTTAATAAAATATAACCAACTACATTAGAATAATTTTAATCTTTTAAAATGACAATTGATAAATAAAATAATTACAATCGAAACATAAAAATAAGTTGTGGATGAGTGTTACACAAATAAATTATATTAATTTGTTTAATAACGACATTTGATATATAGTAGAATTGTGTTGGGCTGATGAACAAAATGGTTACCAATGAATTGTTGTGGATTGCCTGGGAGTATAGTTGATGACGAATCTAAAAAGAAAAACAAATAGAAATTAGAAAAATACAAAATAATCTATTAAGGGCAATATTCTCTTTTTATGTTCTGTAGGAACATATAGTGTTATAATAGAATATAAAAAAGACAGTCTAGATGCAAAAGAACAAAATACATTACATATATGAACAAATTACAAATGTACCAATTTTGACCAAACGAATTAATATAGTCTAACTATATATATATATATATATATATATATATATATATATATATATATATTATAATGATTCATTCAAAATCTTTAACTTATGTATACATAGTTGCACTGATCTACACTCCCACAACAAACTCTAACTTCATTGAATTTTGTTTAATATAATTCAGATCCCGAATTTCAATCAAACAAATTCTTACTTAGTACACATGTCTTGTTTGTTTCGTTTTTGAATTTCAATATCAATATCCCAACTATCCTTTTTGAAATTTAGGGATACCTTTCAAGACATTATGTTCTGGTGTGATTCTCAATTTATTCAGATTTCATTATACTGATTATGTTCAAATTTAAATATCAATTCCCAACAATCCATGTGTGAAAATTTTGAATACCCTACAATACATTAAGTTCCATTGTTAGTTTTGATTAATTCATAATAATAAACTATATTTGATTAAATAGGGTTGTGGCTTTTTTTTGTTAATATGAGTATTTCATTAGTTTTGATTGGATTTAAGTTGAAGACTTGTGTTTGAAGGTAAAGAAAACTTTCATGTTATTTTCTATATAACGAGTGAACTTAAGGGTAATTCATTAAAAATAGGCAAGCAAGTTTTCTATGTTAAATGTGAATGGAAGTTTATATAATTAGACAATTGAACAATTAATTTAGGTTATAGAGATCATAGTTATCATTGTTAAAAGTTGTATTTAAATCTTTATGGCTTATAATGAAAGGCTTGTTGTGTAGAGCATTTGATACATTACCGTTGAATGTTAGATAATTTTGTTGAATTTGGCCTTAACATTACGAAACCATTAGAAATTAAGGGACCTCACTAGGTTAATTGTTTTTACAAACACAATTAATATCTTTGAAATGAGTTTAGACATGCTAGTTTGGTTGTTCTAGTTGCACACCTACCATCTTGTTTATCCTACTAGACGTGATATGTAGAGTGAATCTTGCTTCATTTTGCATCTATCTCACGGACTAATGCATTTGTGTTCACCTTTTAATACATTGAAAACTATCTAGATAGTTTTAAAAACCATACTTCCCCTCACCCTCCCCCTCTCCCCGACAAAAAGATTTAACCTAAACATGAAATCAAAAAGTCTCACATAGACATCGAAAGTCACATGCAAAGTGTAGCACCTGGTTCCTGGTACGTGAGTTTTGCCTTAGTATTTGTGTTTTTGGTCGCGGACTCGGTGAGTTAGAGGCCCGACTCGCCGAGTAGAGACGAGACTTTAGGGCGCGGATAAGATGGTGACTCGATGAGTCCATATTAGGGATTCGGCGAGTCTGCGCTGTTTGATGAAACCCTAATTTCCAAGGGTTTGCACCCTATTTAAACACCCATTTGCGCCCCAACTTCGCCTCATTCACCCCCAGAAGCTCTCCAAATGTTCTTTGTCTTGTTCTTGTGAGTTTGAGGCATTTTAGTGTGTGTTCTTGAAGATTTTGAGAAGGAAGTGGAGTAGATCAAGAGGAAGGGAAGGAAGCCAAGCATCTTAGTGTCCTCTCAATGATTTCCTTGAGGTAAAACTCATTTTCCCCCTGTCTATATGCTTATAACTCCATTAAAGTCTTCCTTGAGCCCTTCCCCAAGCTTGTATGTGCATCATATTTCATAATAAGTTGATTGGCCTCTAGATCTAGGCTTGGTTGAGCTCCAGGAGCTCAGATCTACTACCTTTATGGACCCATATTGCATGAAGACCTTAGATCTACTCTTTTGGTGCATTTTGAACCCTAAAACCCTCATGGATGAATATCTACACGTAAAGTTGGAAACTTTACGTGTTATTCAAGCTCTACGAACCCATATCTATGAATGGAATGGACTAGATTCGAACAAAATCGCGTATATGGCTCTTGCATGGAGCAGACTCGGTGAGTCGCTCATCTGACTCGGCGAGTCTAGTCGCGAGTCATCGAAATTGTCCCCTTTTTGCTATGTTGAGTTGTGTAGTGAGTCCAGGGTGGACTTGGTGAGTTGGAAGCCAAAACTCACCCATAATGGACCTCGATGAGTCGATGCCCAGACTCGGCAAGTTCAAGGCAATCTCCTTAGATCAAGATCAGACTCGGCGAGTTGTTCATACAACTCGGCGAGTCACAGTATAACTTGTTCATCGGATGAAGATGAACTCGGCGAGTTGTTCATACAATTCGACGAGTAGGATGAAGGACTTGAACATCAGTTTGGAAGGAGAACTCGTCGAGTCAACGCCTAACTCGACGAGTAGAAACAAAATCCAGGTCAGTCGTTTGGACATGGACTCGGCGAGTCGGGTCAACTGGAAGTTGACTCTGACTTTGACTTAGGGCATGATCAGGGGTAAAATGGTCATTTACCCAAAGGACAGTTAGCAGTTTTTGACTAAGTGTTTAGTGGGAATTACAACCGGAGGATTTTCGGAGCAGCAGCAACAACAGTCAGACTATTCCCACACAGATCAACAGCTACTCCGAGGTGAGTTACCTTCCAGTAGCTGTGGGTCTAAGGCCACAATGACAGCCCACCAGTAGGAGTTGTATGTTAGATGATTGTCTTTGTGATATCATCTAGGTTTGCTACTACCTGATATGTTATATGTTGGCATGATATGTTGTATGTGATAGTAGTAGAGTTCGGTTGTTAGGACCAAAGGGTAATCAGACACCCCATATATGTCTGATATTATGTTTGTGTTATGATATATGTGATGGTAGTAGTAGGGGGTGGGTGAAATAGTCCCATAGGTTCGGTTGTTAGGACCGAAGGGTAGTCAGCACCCAAGAATAGCTCGACATGGGTAGGTCAGCGCCCCAGAATGGCTTGACACGGGTAGGACGGCACCTCAGATTGGCCGCACCGGTAGTCGGCACCCAGAATGGCCGTACCGGGTAGTCAGGCACCGCATAATAGCCTGGCAGTATGTATGTTATGTATTGTATGGTATGTGGTATGATGGGGGAACTCACTAAGCTTTGTGCTTACAATTTACAGTTTTGGTTTCAGGTACCTCTTCATCGAAGGGGAGGGAGCTGGCACGGTAGCGGCACATCATGCACACACACTGGTTTCCGCATCTATTAGATTTCTCTGGGATTTATACTCTGATGTTTCGATTGGTTGTATGAGTTGACTTTTGAACATGGTTTATGTTGTGATGTACTTTGATCAAACAATGTTTTTATTTATTAACGTTTTCTAAAGTAATGTTTTAAAAACGAAATTTTTGGACGTGAAACTTGGGTCGTTACAAGTTGGTATCAGAGCCCTGGTTTGAGGGATTCGGACACATCTTCGGGGGTGTTTGAACTCAAATCGAGGGATTAAAAGATTTTGGAAAGAGAAAATGTTTTCTAAAAGGTTAAGTAAAGGGTTTTAAGAAAGAACAATGTGTGTGATGTGCGCGACCGGCCAAGCTCAAGTAAGTATTCCCCAATGTACCCATACAAGTTTATTTATTTATCAGTTTTTGTAAAACGGCATGCTAGAATGTAGGAGTGATGCCTTATGTGCCTGCTTTATGTGCTTCAGTATATGAAAGAGTTGCATGCTAGAGTTGAGTAGACAACATTAGGGTAGTCTGTTTAGGTTATTCCTGATAGTACGAGTTTAGCATTGTATGCTGGTTCAGTTCTCTCTTCGAGGATAAAGTTGCTTGAGATTGTTTTTCTTACGTCCAAATGTAGTTTGCTTTGTGCTATGTGGGCCTTGAAGTGATAGGAGTTAACTGTTAGGTGAATACGTTAAAGTAACATGTGATCAGGGTTGAATAATTTCAGAGTGTTGGATTTGACTCTATTGTGTAGCTCTTGTTTGAGTCTTAACCATTGTAGAGATGAGTCCTTTACTCGAAGGATTATCCGAGCCTTAGCACATGTGATTGTATTCAGGTAATAGTTAATTGGCATCACCAAGAGGCCTTCAGCGGCTGAGGACTGGGTTGGGGGGAGTAAGAGGTTGCCTAGGGTAAGACTAGGATAAAGAGTAGCAGTGATCAGCGGTAGGGGAAGGGACCTGGTTGAGTCGAGGCGGTCGTTGGGGAAGGTACGGATAGATGTGGAAGGTAGTATGGGCCCGTACTACTGAAAGCAAAGGATCCGTACCCGAACCGAGGAAGGCTAAGATAAGACTAGGGAACTTGCAGTGGGTGGGATCCCTCCAGGGATATCAGTATCGCTAACAGTTATTATTTCTTTGTATTTCAGAATGGTGGTACTATGCCCGAGGCCAGCAGTTGGTAGTTCAGGAGAGGAATCGACTTCGGGATCAGGTTCCGAGCCAGTAGATGAGAGGCTGCGCAAGTTCATCGCGTCAGAGATCACCAAAGGTATCCTTGAGTTGACCCCCATTATCTTCGGGTCGATCAAGGAGGGGATATTGGAGATGATGGAGGATCGCCTCCAGGCATTCAGGAGTGACATGGCATCTGGCCAGTCGGGATCTCGCACGATGTCCTTTAAGGACTTCAGGGGTAGTGGTGCGCTGGATTTCCACGGGGTGAAGGATCCCATTGTTGCCAGGCAATGGATTGCGGACATTGAGTCTGCACAGTTGACTAGCTTTTGCCCCGAGGGGTCGAAGGTGAGGTATGTAGCAGGGTGTTTACGAGACCGAGTTCGAGATTGGTGGGAGTCAGTGGGTGACTCTTTGGGAGCCTCAGCTATCGAGGCTATGACCTGGTCGGACTTTGTGACCAGGTTCAGGGCAGAGTTTGCACCGACTGTCGAGCTTCAGCAGTTGGCCAGGGAGTTTTTGGACATGAGACAGACGACTGAGACTGTAGCGGAGATCACCGCCAAGTTCCGGGAGAGGGCACTGTTGGTGCCCCAATATGCGGGCGATGAGGACATGAGGAGGACCCGCTATCATGACATGCTCCGAGCTGATATCCGGGAGCACGTTAGTTTTTCAACTTGCCCCACCCTGGACTCCATGATTTCCAGGGCGAGGGAGAGGGAGATAGATTTGGAGTATATCCGGAAACGGAAGTCAGAGGAGGGACAGACAGGAGGGGCTTCGGGGAAGAAGCCCAAGGGATCAGATGGTAGGCCGAAAGGCCAGTCAGGACCGAGCCGCTGCAGGAAATACGGCAAGCCGCACGAGGGGGCGTGCAGGATGGGATCATCAGGCTGCTACACGTGCGGCAAGACTGGGCACTATTGCAGGGATTGCACTACTCCGGCAGCAGTTATTCAGACATCGGAGTTGCTGTGTTTCCACTGCAACCAGAGAGGCCACAAGAAGGCCAATTGTCCCCAGTTGACAGCTTCAGCGCCGGTGAAGGTGCCAGCTCCAGCGAACCTGCGGATCACAGATGGCCGACAGGGCAAGGCAGAGGCTCCAGTGGTGAGGAGTCGGGCATTTCAGCTGACCACCGAGGAGGCACACGCAACACCCGATGTGGTGACGGGTATGATTCTTTCCCTCTCGTTTATTTATATGATGTATTGATATTGATGTGTACTCGATATATGTATATGTGTTATGAGCGGTCCATGTGAACGGTATCCCAGTTCAGGTGTTTTTTGACTCGGGTGCATCCCGATCGTTTGTGTCCCTTGCGCTTAGCAAGAAGTTTCCTGAGTCTTCGGGCATGTTGGATTGCCCTTTGGAAGTAGAAATTGCTGATGATCGATCGTTGCGAGCATCGATGGTGTTTCGGGACTGCGTATTGCGTTTATTCGAGGAGTGCTACTTGGTAGATTTGGTTCCCATTCCGTTGCGTGGGAACAAGGTGATCATAGGCATGGACTTGTTGAGCCCTAACGGGGCAGTGATAGATTGCGCAGAACATCTAGTGCGAGTCCGGACCCCAGGTGGGGAAGAGTTAGTGATTCATGGCGAGAGGCCACAGTGTGGACCCTCAGTCTGTTCAGCAGTGAGGGCTAGACGATACCTTCAGCAGGGGTGCGCAGGTTATGTTGCATACGTTATGGATACCCGAGAGGCGGGTAAGGCGTCAGTGAGCGAGGTTCCAGTGGTGTGAGATTTCGCAGATGTTTTCCCAGAGGAGCTTCCTGGGATACCTCCGGAGCGACAGGTGGAGTTTACGATTGACGTCGTTCCTGGTGCGGCTCCGATAGCCAAGGCACCATATCGGCTGGCTCCTCCTGAGATGCATGAGTTGTCTACTCAGCTGCAGGAGCTACTAGACAAGGGATTCATTAGACCGAGTAGTTCACCCTGGGGAGCCCTGATTATGTTTGTGAAGAAGAAGGACGGGTCGCATCGGATGTGTATAGATTATTGGGAGTTAAAAAAGGTAACGGTGAAGAACCGTTACCCACTCTCGAGGATTAATGATCTCTTTGACCAGCTTCAGGGAGAATCTTGGTTCTCTAAGATTGATTTGCGTTCGGGTTATCATCAGATGAGGGTCAGGGAGGAGGATATGCAGAAGACCGCGTTTCGGACACGCTATGGCCACTATGAGTTCGTGGTGATGCCGTTTGGGCTCACCAATGCTCCTGCCGTGTTCATGGACCTCATGAACCGCGTATGCAGATCGATGCTGGATCGGTCTGTGATAATCTTTATCGATGACATCTTGGTTTATTTCAAGACGCAGGAAGAGCATGAGGAGCATCTGATAGAGGTATTAGAGACCCTGAGGAGGGAGAGCTTGTATGCCAAGTTCTCCAAGTGTGAGTTTTGGTTGCGCGAGGTGCAATTTCTCGGACACCTTGTCAACCAGAACGAGATTCTGGTCGATCCGGCCAAGGTCGAGGCCGTGATGAGATGGGAGGTTCTGAAGTCTCCATCTGAGATTCAAAGTTTCCTAGGATTGGCAGGCTATTATCGGAGGTTCATTTAGGATTTCTCCAAGATAGTTGTACCCCTGACACGGTTGACGAAGAAAGTCGTGGTCTTTCGGTGGGGACCTGAGCAGCAGGCAGCGTTTGAGACACTAAGACAGAGATTGTGCGAGGCGCCGATCTTAGCCCTACCAGAGGGCATAGAGGATTTTGTGGTTTATTGTGACGCGTCTATTTTAGGGTTGGGCGCGGTATTGATGCGAAGGGGGCATGTCATTGCCTACGCTTCGAGGCAGCTCAAGCCTCACGAGGCGAACTACCCGACGCATGATTTGGAGTTGGGGGCGGTGGTTTTTGCCCTCAAGATTTGGCGGCATTACCTCTACGGGGTTCGGTGTACCATTTACACAGACCACAAGAGTTTGAGGTACCTCATGGATAAGCCGAATCTGAACATGAGGCAGCGTTGGTGGTTGGACGTGGTGAAGGATTATGATTGTGAGATCCTTTACCACCCGGGAATGGCCAACGTGGTGGCCGATGCGCTTAGCCGCAAGGCGGCGCCGATCAGGGATATTTGCATGAGGATGACTGTAGTAACTCCCCTGTTGGAGCAGATTCGGGAGGCTCAACAGGAGGCTATCAAGGAGGAACATCGGAAGAGCAAGCGTGTGGTGGGTCAGGTTTCCTCCTTCGATTATGATAGCCGAGGAATATTGACACTACACCGCAGGGTGTGGGTGCCATATCACGGAGGCGTGCGCCAGATCTTGATGGAGGAGGCACACAAGTCCCGATTCTCTATTCATCCCCGGGCGACGAAGATGTACATGGATCTTCGTCTAGACTATTGGTGGCCCTGCATGAAGCGGGATGTGGCATGGTACGTCGAGCGGTGCTTGACCTGCAGGAAGGTCAAGGCCGAACATCAGAGACTGCATGGGAAGATGCAGTCGTTGGACATCCCGTTGTGGAAATGGGAAGACATCACGATGGATTTTATCACAAAGCTTCCAAGGAGTGCACGTGGAGTAGATTCGATTTGGGTCATTGTGGACCGATTGACCAAGAGCGCCCATTTTATTCCGATCCAGGAGAGCATCTTGGCCTAAAAGTTGGCCGATATCTACATCAGGGAGATAGTAGCGCGGCACGGGGTGCTAGTGTCAGTGATATTTGATCGAGATGTGTGATTCACTTCCAGATTTTGGAAGAAGTTTCATGACGAGTTGGGCACTCGTTTGCATTTTAGCACCGCCTTTCACTCGCAGACGGATGGTCAGGGCGAGTGGACCATCCAAACTTTGAAGGATATGTTGCGGGCATGTGTGTTAGATTTCGGTGGTATCTAGGATACCTAACTTCCCTTGGCTGAGTTCTCATATAACAACAGCTACCACACGAGTATTGACCGTCCCCCATTCGAGATGTTGTACTGACGGAGGTGCAGGACCCCGATATGCTGGAGTGAAGTTGGACAGAGGGTCATGGGGAGCACCGAGGTGGTGCTCGAGACGACCGAGAGGATCCAGCAGGCTTCAAACTGCTCAGAGTCGGCAGAAAACTTACGCCGACAAGCGTCGATCCGACTTGGAGTTCCAAGTCGAGGATATGGTTCTCCTGAAGGTGTCGCCTTGGAAAGGCGTCATTCGATTCAGGAAGCGAGGCAAGTTGGGCCCGAGATTCATCGGACTGTTCAGGGTTGTAGCCCGGGTGGGCAGGGTGGCGTATAGATTGGATCTGCCGGTCGAGCTCAGCCGGATCCACAACACTTTCCATGTCTCTTAGCTGCGAAAGTGCTTAGTGGATGATTCAGCAGTAGTGTTGTTGGAGGATATTCAGGTTGATGACAACCTGAATTACATTGAGCACCAAGTCGCAATCCTGGACCGAAAGTCGAAGGATTTGAGGAACAAGACGGTGGAACTAGTGAAGGTGCAATGGCAGCACCGCAAGGGTTCGGAGTGGACTTGGGAGCTGGTAGAAGAGATGACGGAGCATTACCCCGAGCTGTTTCAACATCGAGTGGCAGACTTCGAGGACGAAGTCTAAAATAAGTGGGGGAGATTTGTAGCACCTGGTTCCTGGTACGTGAGTTTTGCCTTAGTATTTGTGCTTTTGGCCGTGGACTCGGCGAGTTGGAGGCCCGACTTGCCGAGTAGAGACGAGACTTTGGGATGCGGATAAGATGGCGACTCGACGAGTCCATATTAGGGACTCGGCGAGTCTGCGCTGTTTGATGAAACCCTAATTTCCAAGGGTTTGCACCCTATTTAAACACCCATTTGCGCCCCAACTCCGCCCCATTCACCCCCAGAAGATCTCCAAACGTTCTAGCGCTTGTTCTTGTGAGTTTTAGGCATTTTAGTGTGTGTTCTTGAAGATTTTGAGAAGGAAGTGGCGTAGATCAAGAGGAAGGGAAGGAAGCCAAGCATCTTAGTGTCCTCTCAGTGATTTCCTTGAGGTAAAACTCATTTTCCCCCTGTCTATATGCTTATAACTCCATTAAAGTCTTCCTTGAGCCCTTCCCCAAGCTTGTATGTGCATCATATTTCATAATAAGTTGATTGGCCTCTAGATCTAGGCTTGGTTGAGCTCCAGGAGCTCAGATCTACTACCTTTATGGACCCATATTGCATGAAGACCTTAGATCTACTCTTTTGGTGCATTTTGAACCCTAAAACCCTCATGGATGAATATCTACACGTAAAGTTGGAAACTTTACGTGTTATTCATGCTCTAGGAACCCAGATCTATGAATGGAATGGACTAGATTCGAGCAAAATCGCGTATATGGCTCTTGCATGGAGCAGACTCGGCGAGTCGCTCATCTTACTCGGCGAGTCTAGTCGCGAGTCTCCGAGATTGTCCCCTTTTTGCTGTGTCGAGTTGTGTAGTGAGTCCAGGGTGGACTCGGTGAGTTGGAAGCCAAAAGTCACCCATAATGGAACTCGACGAGTTCAAGGCAATCTCCTTAGATCAAGATCAGACTCGGCGAGTTGTTCATACAACTCGGCGAGTCACAGTATAACTTGTTCATCGGATGAAGATGAACTCGGCGAGTTGTTCATACAACTCGACGAGTAGGATGAAGGACTTGAACATCAGTTTGGAAAACTCATCGAGTCAACGCCTAACTCGACGAGTAGAAAAAAAATCCAGGTCAGTCATTTGGACATGGACTCGGCGAGTTGGCGAGCCAACTCGGCGAGTCGGGTCAACTGGAAGTTGACTCTGACTTTGACTTAGGGCATGATCAGGGGTAAAATGGTCATTTTACCCAAAGGACAGTTAGCATTTTTTGACTAAGTGTTTGGTGGGAATTACAGCCGGAGGATTTCCGGAGCAGCAACAACAACAGTCAGACTATTCCCACACAGATCAGCAGCTACTCCGAGGTGAGTTACCTTCCAGTAGCGGTGGGTCTAAGGCCACAATGACGGCCCACCAGTAGGAGTTGTATGTTAGATGATTGTCTTTTTGATATCATCTAGGTTTGCTACTACCTGATATGTTATATGTTGGCATGATATGTTGTATGTGATAGTAGTAGAGTTCGGTTGTTAGGACCGAAGGGTAATCAGACACCCCATATATGTCTGATATTATGTTTGTGTTATGATATATGTGATGGTAGTAGTAGGGGGTGGGTGAAATAGTCCCATAGGTTCGGTTGTTAGGACCGAAGGGTAGTCAGCACACCAGAATAGCTCGACATGGGTAGGTCAGCGCCCCAGAATGGCTTGACACGGGTAGGACGGCACCTCAGATTGGCCGCACGAGTAGTTGGCACCCCAGAATGGCCGTACCGGGTAGTCAGGCACCGCAGAATAGCCTGGCAGTATGTATGTTATGTATTGTATGGTATGTGGTACGATGGGGGAACTCACTAAGCTTTGTACTTACAATTTACAGTTTTGGTTTCAAGTACCTCTTCATCGAAGGGGAGGGAGCTGGCACGGTAGCGGCACATGATGCACACACACTAGTTTCCGCATCTATTAGATTTCTCTGGGATTTATACTCTGATGTTTCGATTGGTTGTATGAGTTGACTTTTGAACATGGTTTATGTTGTGATGTACTTTGATCAAACAATGTTTTTATTTATTAACGTTTTCTAAAGTAATGTTTTAAAAACGAAATTTTTGGACGTGAAAATTGGGTCGTTACACAAAGCAAACTAAGATGAGTGCATCATATGTCAAAATGACCACTCCAAGTTCCATTTTCCATCTACGCTATTTTTGACGGCCATGGTGGCTTCGAAACAACATCATACTTCAAAAATCACTCCATGGAATTATTCTTTCCAGATTACAAGCTCGCACAATCTTCATATATGAATTAACAGGGCCGACTCTATTATTTTAAGGGCCATGTGCTAAGAAGAAAAATAGAGCTCCTAAATACAATTTTTTAATATATAAGGAAAACAAATTTAAGACGGTGAATTTTCGTTACGAAAAACTTAAAAGTAAATTAATTAATTAAAAAGGATCATATTGAATTTTATAAAAACTTTATTGGCTAATTATATAACTTTTTAAAACTGATACGTTAAACATATTAGGAGGGGTTGATTATGAAATATATAGTATAAAGAAATGGTCAAAAGTGTAACTTGAATTTAAAACATCATCAAGCTATGAAAGAGGATAGAACCAGCATTGCTTTAGAATAAAAGACACACATTTTCCAATTGGGCTACCCAAACTCTATCAAATATTTTGAATAAATTCATATATATTTAGTTTTCAATATATCATTTAATTAAATCTCGGGCCTTATTTTTCTCGGGGCCCTGTACGGCTGCCCCTCTTGCCATCCCCCCCCCCCCCCCCCCCCCCACCCCAAAAAAAAAAAAAAAAGAAAAAAAAAGAAAAAAAAAAAAAAAGGGGCTTATGAATTAATCATTTTTAAAGGATCTAAAACATTTCCATTGAAAAGCCTTTTAAATAGCTAACCAAACACTCACTAACAAAAGTAGTACCAACATTTTACTATGGGATGGGGTGTGCAAAAAAACCGCTAAACCGAAAAACAGAACCGATCCGACCAATCCGAAACCGGACAAAATCTGGAACCGACAAAAAATCGAAACCAAAGAAACCAACTATCAATAGGTCGGTTACGGTTTGGATATTTCAATATCCGCGGATACCCGAACCGAACAATGATATATACACACACACACACACACACACACACACACATATATATATATATATATATATATATATATATATATATATATATATATATATATATATATGCGAAAAAAACAAATGTATCACTAAATGAATCAATAATAACATGATTCATCAAAAAAAATCACGAAAAAACATTTCAATGATTAATTTTTATAATGATTTTCTTGATATTCACTAAAATTGTCATAAAAGTGAATTTTTTTTCTTGAATTACCTAAAAATGAATAATGAAGGTGTTTTTTTTGGAATTTTTTCTTGTGAATCATCTTAATTTTGATTCATGTAATGATTCATTTCATTTTTTGCTAAGAAAATATGCATCTAAAAAAATTTCTTACCTTTCCACCAAAAATTTCCTTCTTATTTGATCTTGACTCTATCTTTCTATCTATATATATATATATATATATATATATATATATATATATATATATATATATATATATATATATATATTAGTCAATTTAAAAGTAATTAAATTAAATAGACTTAAAAAAAAATAAGAAACTGGATGATATATGTTTATCGCTTATATCTGCTTCATAAATTGTGTGTCTTATGTTTTCTTATTAACTGTATGGTATATGTTTTCTGTGTGCATGTATTGTTATCCCTAAAATTGAGAAATTGTTTTTATATTCATCATGTTTTATGGTTGATTTTATTATTATAGTTATCATATAAATTCTAATGTATAATTTCAACTTCAACAAGTTTTCTTACTTCCAAATTGACATATTGGTAGTTTGCATTTTTTTATTATATTTTCAATTTGTTATATTTAGTGGGTACCCGTAAATTGACCCGTGGTTACCCACCTTCAAACGGTTCGGTTCGGTTCCAGTTTTTACCCAATTCGGTTCGGTTTCGGTTAGTGCGCATTAGATATCCGCTTTGTGCATGGTTACGGTTCACAATTTTATGAATATCTCTTAACTATGCGGGAGCCACATTAACTGTTTAATCCTCATACAACAAATGTAAATCGTTAATACCAGTTTTCGGAATTTTAAAAGCTTAGAAGACAAATTTCACAAGCGTTTGAGTAAAGAGAAATGGCCTTTTAGCACCTCTTTCCAAGAGATAGGAGAATCGCTCACTCACTGCTTAATAAGAAAGTGGAAACACATATTGCTTTAGTGAAAAAAGAATCAATCATTAGTGATGCTCTCCCAAGAATCTCTTGCGAAAACAACAAATTAAGAAAACAGGAAATACTGTTTTTGTAAAACAAGCATGAATCGATCGTGATATTCTACGGGAGAATCACACGCTTGCCGGAAAACCATTACTGAGAGTCTTTGTAAGCATGGTCAACTAGCTTTGGTTTTGTCTCCCTCAATCTAGTGCAGTCTTGTGTCGGAATGGAATCACAATTTCATTGTCACAAGAGGATATGTCGTGTTATTTAGATGAGAAGAGAGTGGAAGAATTAGGAGGGTATACAAAAGATGGGCATCTCAACTATGTGTTGCCGGTCCTGCGGGCCCTACCAGGCTGGCATATGGAGTTACCAATCGGTTAGAAAATCATCCCTTCTTAGAAAACAAGAAGCGAGACAAATGGTATTGAGCAAAGATATTGAGTTTATGACTTTCGTATGTGCTGGGATTTGGGATGTGGTATCAAATCAAGAAGCTGTTGGTGTTGCGACTTCATATATATGGGTGATAATTTTACTGCTATATGTTGTGGTTTTGTTTTGATAACAATCAGCTCGAGTCTGTTATGCGTTCGGGTTGCTTGTGATTATGGTTAGGGTGTTGTTTGATTGCATAAAGGGAATTAGAACGTGAATACACATGATTATTTATTATTGTGTTTGTGGTAAAGTCTATTTGTAGGGCTGCTTCATAAGAGTTTGAAAAAGAAGTCTAAAATTTCGTAGTGGAGTTGATTCTACCATGAAAGATTATAGCGATAATTGGTTTTTGCGTGTCTCTGCGTGTCATATCAGCTGTTGTTTGAATCCATATACGTTTAAAGGTACGTTAATATGTGTATAACATAATATATCTATATATGGGTTTTTATGGACTGGTGCCTATAAGTTTGGTGTGAACCTCTAGTCATTAGTATATATAGTTAATCAATACCTTTACAGATGACAATATCCACAAGAAACAGAAACAGAAATAGTATTTGATGTTTTAAAATGAGAGCTAGATAAACATCACTCTGTCCAAGTAATATCCAAATCTCCCCAGTTATCCTCGGATACACCTAAGGCCTTCCACACTGCTTTGGAAGCGTCAACAATATTATTAGGGCAAGGTGGTTGATAGTCATGATCACCATCGCACCCCATAGTAGAGTCACACTCATCCACAACCATTGCCTTTACACTCCTCCCATTTCCATTGATGGTAATATACTTGTGGCACCTATCCCCTCCTTTGTACCATCCAGTTGACAGCGCCACAACTGGTGTGTCATCAGAGTGGTATTGGTTGTCACACTCCGATGGACCACCACCATCACCACCCTTTTGGAAACTGTTTATTGTTAGTGTTGCTTTAGTATCGCCTGTCACCGGAGGCGAGCATGTATACGTGGTGTAAAACTTACCTTGGACACAACAATCCGAGTTGTTCTCACGGTTGCATTCTCCTGGAGGCGGTTTTCTTCCCCGGATATCACCACTTGGTTTGCAAGTCTGAGCATTGATCTCCAATGAAGTAGTTGCCAGGAGAACCAAGAACAGAACAAAACGGAAATTCTTCATTGCCTTTTAGATTTTGCTAGTTACTCTTTACAATGCTGCTGGATGAGTAGAAAGGCAAATGGGTTGTGCTAATATAGCCTTTTGCTTAACAGAAAGCCAAGATGTTACTAGTTACTCTTTACAATGCTGCTGGATGAGTAGCAAGGCAAATGGGTTGTGCTAATATAGCTTTTTGCTTAACAGAAAGCCAAGATAATAGTCAACTCTGTTGTATATTATTTTTTTCAAGTGGCAGATGTTCTTCTAAGGCAATAAAAATCCTTTGGATTTTCACATTCCCTTTTAAGAAGACCAAGTAATTTTGAGTGCACGGACATACTACAATATTGTCCATTATGCTGCATGTTGTGTCTAATTTTGTTTGATCGTTGATTTATAAAGTATATCTAAAATTACAGCCATAATTCTTTTATTTGGGGAAAATATTTTACATTGATACTGTAAAAATAATAGTTACAAACTTTTACTAATATAGCCGCATATTTGTCTTGTATACTACACATGCAGGTAAAAGCAAGTTAGGATAATTGATACTCCATATTACTTAATTAGTACGTAACATTATTCATCATTCCACATAATTAATCATGACCTTATCATATTACGTTTTAACCCTTTGGTTATTGCATCAAAATAAATGTACAATATATCAAGCTGTATGTATACATTTGGTACAAATATAGTAGAACAATTGACGTTAAGAATCCTTTGGCTATTATTCCGCAGTTAACCACCTACGTAGGATTCGATGCAAGTTGATACGTGCCGTTGACATGGTCCGGTTTACTAATCAATTTACAATATTTGAAAATTTGATTCCAACTAATGTTTTAAAAACTGTTTTGAACCGGTTGGACCGAAAACCGTGGGAGAGAACGGTTCAACTATCACTGATTTTATGTGAATTTCTGAAACGGATTGATAAGATATAACCAACTACATTATTACATCGAATTATTTTAATCTTTTAAAATGACAATTGATAAATAAAATAATTACATTCGAAACATAAGAATAAGTTGTGGATGAGTGTTACACAAATAAATTATATTAATTTGTTTAATAACGACATTTGATATATAGTAGAATTGTGTCGGGCTGAAGAACAAAACGGTTGCCATTGAATTGTTGTGGATTGCCAGACTGGGAGTACAGTTGATGACGAATCTGAAAAGAAAAACAAATAGAAATTAGAAAAATACAAAATAATATATTAAGGGAAAATTCTCTTTATATGTTAGTAGGAATCGTATAGTCTT
Organism: Lactuca saligna; assembly: GCF_052625555.1. Lineage (NCBI taxonomy): Eukaryota > Viridiplantae > Streptophyta > Magnoliopsida > Asterales > Asteraceae > Lactuca > Lactuca saligna. The sequence continues at coordinate 51,394,966 of NC_136420.1, read as the reverse complement.
ATAATAGAATATGAAAAAGACAGTCTAGATGCAAAAGAACAAAAAACATTACATATATGAACAAATTACAAATGTAGCAATTTTGACCAAATGGATTAATATATTCTAACTATATATATATTATAATGATACACTCAAAACCGTTAACTTATATATACATAGTGGCAATGATCTACACTCCCACAACAAACTCTAACTTCATTAAATTTTGTTTAATATGATTTAGATCCCTAATTTCAATCAAACAAATTCTTACTTAATACGCATGTCTTGTTTGTTTTGTTTTTGAATTTCAATATCAATATCCCAACTATCCTATGTGAAATTTAGGGATACCCTTCGAGACATTATGTTCCGGTGTGATTTTCGATTTATTCAGATTTCATTAAACTGATTATGTTCAAATTTCAATGTCAATTCCCAACAATCCATGTGTGAAATTTTTGAATACCCTACAATACATAAAGTTCCATTGTTAGTTTTGATTAATTCATAATAATAAACTATATTTGATTGAATAGGGTTGTGGCTTTTCTTTGTTCATATGAGTATTTCGTTAGTTTTGATTGGATTTAAGTTGAAGGCTTGTGTTTGAAGGTAAATAACACTTTCATGTTATTTTCTATATAATGAGTGAACTTAAGGGTAATTCATTAAAAATAGGCAATCAAGTTTTCTATTTTAAATGTGAATGGAAGTTTATATAATTAGACAATAGAACAATTAATTTAGGTTATAGAGATCATATGTATCGTTGTTAAAAGTTGTATTTAAATCTTTATGGCTCATAATGAAAAGCTTGTTGTCTAGAGCATTTGATACATTACCGTTGAATGTTAGATAATTTTGTTGAATTGGGCCTCAACATTTCGAAACCATTAGAAATTGAGGGATCTCACTAGGTTAATTGTTTTTACAAACACAATTAATGTCTTTGAAATGAGTTTACACATGCTAGTTTGGTTGTTCTAGTTGCACACCTACTATCTTGTTTAGCCTACTAGACGTGATATGTAGAGTGACTCTTGCTTCATTTGCATCTATCTCATGGACTAATGCATTTGTATTCACCTTTTAATATATTGTAAATATCCAGATAGTTTCAAAACAATACTCCCCTCCCCCCGACAAAAAGATTCAACCCAAACATGAAATCAAAAAGTCTCCCAAAGACATCAGAAGTCACATGAAAAGCAAACTAAGATGAGTTTCCTTCTACGCTATTTTTAACGGCCATGGCAGCTCCGAAACAACATCATACCTGAAAAATCACTCCATGTGTCACACCCCCGCCGAGACGGCGGAACATGCCGGGCTGTGTGACTAAGTTCATGGATCATAGATAAATTGAATATACAGCACAAGTACAACAATAAACAAAACAACATTTCATTACATATTTATGTTTTCATACAAGGTTCCTACAGATAGTAATAAAATAATAATACGAGTTTGCCTTAACAGTTAGGCATAACAGTTCAAAAGTAGAAAATTAAAGTACTTGCGAGCCATGTTTTCCATCGTCTGAGTGTGCCCGAAATTTCACTGATTTCCTGAGAATAAATGTATTTTAAAAGTCAACACGAGGTTGGTGAGAGTCACAGGTTTTCTGCTAGCCGCAGTAATAATACTTTTCAAAAGTCCAAAAGTATATTTTTCTTGTATAACAATAGTTGAAACAATGCTTGTCATGAGTCTTTAAAAGCGAAAAAGTAATTTTATAAATAAATCTATGCTTTTAAAGAAAACGTGTTCGTAATAACTTCATGAAAGTTTGAATATATCCATTGTATACGTAACCACTGTACTTAAAAACAGTTCTGAAAGAAACCAAACCTATGGTTGTAGTGAAAAAGTGAGAGAGATTCGTGTTAATGTTTTTAATGAGTTCTATAATCGAACTATGGACGAAAAGTCCCCCTCCCTACGACGCTTCATTGGATGTCGTAGTAACGATCGTAGACACATATCACCTGCTACGATTGATCAGTCGATGGTTGTAGCTAGCAACCGTAGGTGGGGTTGTCAACCCCATATAGATCTATATATATATGTACATCGCTCCGAAGATTAACGATTATAGTAGTGTGGGGCAGGCTAAGTGATTAAACTCAGCTAATGAATAGTAGCGTCTCACTCAAAAACCATTAACAAAAAGTTTGTGAATAACTCTCAGTCCTAACTTAATTATAGATAAGTACTGGGCATAATGAATTTCGTAGTATAGTATTTGTAAAGTCGAGTATGGTTGACGTATTTATAAAAGTATAAATTACTCGCTCTTATGGAGATATGTATTTTATCATAACGATCTTATATAAGTGTGAAAAGTCTTATTAATGATAGTATTCAGATATGGAAGTCTTTATAACTTTAAACTTGTAGCATGCATATCATATAAGACTTATGTATTTGCATAATAAATACTATTTAGCACATGTATTCTTCCCCAAGAATAAATAAAATATTGAAAAGGGGCCGTAACTCTCACCTTATCGAGTGGTTAACAAGTAGTTCTGAAAGTCGAGATGTGTTGCCGAGAGGTCATGATTTCTGGGATAAATCCAATTTCCTAGAAATATTTTTCATAAATCAATATTTGGTAGAGATTGGGTATTTGAACTAGTTTAATGATTTATAAATTTTCTAAATGTTTATTTTCTATTGAAAGGATTTTTCGAGATTTGGGTAGATTATGAATATTTCACATGTATGTTTAGGGCTTAGGACTTCATTTGAAAACAGTTTTTGGGAGTGAGGGGTTGAATATGGACAATATCATACTTTGGGGACTGTATGTGGAAAAATCGCATGCATGTTTGTGTATTTGGCTCATGAATAGGAGGGTTTTGTTCTTCTTCTTCGTCGTCGCAGGTTATCACAGTAAAAAAAAATTGTATTTCATTTGGTTTTCGTTCAATGATGCATGCGATATTTGGAATCAATTTTAATGGGGTGGAGATGCTTACTAGTGACAAAACGGAGGCCAGAAGTGATGGAGATCCGTGGTTGTCGCTGCAACAGGATGCCGATGGGGGTGGTGGTTTTGATGCTGCTGCCTTCGTTCTTTCTTCTTTCAATTGTATTTCGATGCAGGAAGTGTGGAGAAGTTTTTCGGGATCGAAATTAATAGCAATGTCAGCTTAGGGATGAAGTTTTTTTGGATTGTGGCAGTGGGTGTTTGAAGGTTGCAGTGGGTGGTGGGTGATGGCTGGCAGCCTCCTGCTGCCGTTTCCTGGCTTGGTTTGGCAGCTGGTCGACGGAAAGGAGAGAGGGCAGCTGCTGGGTGTGAACAAAGGGGTGTTTGTTGGTGATCTTGATAAAGGAAGGTGGCTAGAAGTGGTGGAATAAGGTGATTTGGGTGGTGGTAATGTTGTACCCGTGAGAAGAAGAAGAGATAAAGATGAGAGTAATATGCGATTGGTTGTGTGGAAGGAAGGAGGCTCATGCATTCTTTTAATAGCCAAATGAGCTCACCCACAAGCCTTGTTAGGCCATGCTTCCACCCATGCATGTACTTATTTGGCAAAGCTTTCACTCAAGAAGAAGGGAGGGAGGGAGAAGGAAACCCACGTGTGTTTATACCAGCTGGAAGAGGATCAGATTTTTGTAGTCCTTCACCCCATGTGGGCCCCACATGGGGTTATACCTCTATTTCATGTCCAAAACATGCAAAAATCGGATGCATCGGGATTCGTGCATCGGGGATTTTTTTCGAAAGCACCGTTAAGTAGAGTATAATTCAAGGATTCCAGAACATCAAACAGATTAATTTTTGGAGTTACGGATCTCTGGGAAATTGCGTTTGAAGTTTTGTGTCTTAACGGTAGGTGGTGTCCATTTTCACGACTTTCATAAATATTTTCGTAAAAATTATTTCGGGTGTGAAATTAAATAATATACTACATCCTGATTCCAAAAATGCTTTCGTAAATCCCGCCGACAAAGCGTAAATGCCTCAACGGATCGTTTTGGTTTACGCGATTAAAGAAAACAGTGTTTTACTGTCCGTTTTTCTTATAACGGTTGTATCTTTTGCATACGAACTCCATTTTGGACGTTCTTTATATTTTCAGAATTAGGGGAACATGTACTATCATATTTTAATGTTTGTTTTGCTCAAAAATGATTAATGCTAAATTTCAGTTTTCAAATGCATTAGGCAGCGCTGCAGTTGAGCGATCTGATTTGGTTACTAGTTTACACGTTTGGGCATAAAAATATCAATAGATATTACATAATAATTGAAATTAACTCATTTACATTACACACGTGGAAGGTATCGTGAACCTTGTTGAGCTCTTCTCGTAGCTTGAGCTTATAAGCTACCGGACCAACTCTTGCTAGGATCTCAAAGGGTCCGATGTAACATGGGTTTAGCTTTCCTCTTTTTTCGAATCTAATGACACCCTTCCATGGGGAAAGTTTTAGTAGGACTCGGTCTTCTACTTTGAATTCCAATGGTTTGCGTCTGTTGTCAGCATAACTCTTCTACCGTCTACGTGCGGCTTTTAGCCGTTCTTTTATTTGAACAATCTTTTATGTTGTCTCCTGAATGATTTCAGGTCCAGTGAATAGTGTATCTCCAATATGTTTTCCTGCTAGTTGGGTATCTCCAACCTCTGCCCAGCATAATGGTGAACGACATTTGCGCCCATACAAGGCCTCGAATGGAGCGGTGTTTATACTAGTGTGATAACTGTTGCTGTAAGAGAACTCAACTAATGGCAACTGAGTATCCCATGCGCTACAAAAGTCTATCACACAAGTGCGAAGCATATCTTCTAGAGTTTGTATTGTCCTTTCGTTCTGGCCATCCGTTTGAGGACGATATGTTGTACTCATGTCGAGTTTTGTGCCTAGGGACCTTTGCAGTGATTGCCAAAATCTGGAAGTGAATCTACTATCTCGGTCCGAGATGATAGATATTGGCACACCGTGTAGTCTGACTATCTCCTAGAGATAATTTTTGGTGAGTTTTTCCATCTTATCAGTTTCCTTGATGGCTAAGAAGTGAGCGGACTTGGTCAAACGGTCAACCACTACCCATATGGTATCGTAACCGCTTGATGTCTTGGGCAACTTTGTTATAAAGTCCATTGTTATTTGTTCCCACTTATATTTTGGAATTGGTGGTTGTTGTAGCAGGCCAGACGGCTTCTAGTACTCTGCCTTGACCTTGGGCAGGTCAAACACTTACTGATATAGGTGGCAATTTCTGCCTTCATATTGGGCCACCAATAATGATTCTTGAGATCGAGATACATCTTGTCTGATCCGGGATGTATTGAGTATCTTGACTTGTGAGCTTCATTTAAAACCAAATCTCTGACTTCTCCAAATCTTGGAGTCCAAATTTGGTTCATGAAGTGTCGCGTTCCATCATCTCTGAGGTCGAACTGTTTGTCCATGCCTCATTGGTTTTCTTCCATGATGTTCTCAGGTTTAAGTGCTTCTAACTGAGCATCACGAATTTGAATAGTGAGGTTCGGGTGGATGGTTAGGGTTAGAGCCTTTACACAAAGAGGCTTTGCCCATTCCTTCCTGCTTAAAGCATCTGCCACAACGTTTGCTTTACTGGGATGATAACAAATTTCACATTCATAATTGTTTAGTAATTCGACCCATCTTCGTTGTATCATATTGAGCTCTTTTTGATCAAAAATGTGTTGAAGGCTCTTGTGGTCTGTGAATACAATGCACTTTGTCCCGTATAGATAGTGTCTCCAAATCTTCAAGGAAAATACTAGGGCTCCAAACTCTAAGTCATGGGTAGTGTAGTTTGTCTCGTTTGGCTTCAGTTGTCGGGATGCATATGCAATAACCTTATTCCTCTGCATCAGTATACACTCTAACCCTTGACGTGAGACATCACAATATACTACAAAGTTGTCGGGATGCATATGCAATAACCTTATTCAGTTGTCGGTGCACCGCATAACAATTGCTTCAATTTTCGGAAGGCAGACTCTTGACTGTCTCCCCAGTCGAACTTTTTGTCTTTGTGGGTTAGTGCAGTGAGAGGCTTGGCTATTTTCGAGAAGTTCTTGATAAATCTCCGATAATATCCTGCAAGCCCTAAGAATTGGCGTACTTCAGTTGGTGTTATTGGTGCTTTGCAATTCTTGACCGCTACAATCTTTGCGGGATCGACGTGAATCTCTTTACTACTGACCACATGTCCGAGGAAATGAACTTCGTTAATCCATAATTCACACTTAGAAAACTTTGCATAAAGTTTCTCCTTTCTTAACAATTCCAAAATTAAACGCAAGTGTTGGCCATGTTCTTCCTTGGTTTGTGAGTATATTAATATGTCATTGATGAAGACAATCACGAATTTTTCCAAGTAAGGTTTACACACCCGATTCATAAGGTCCATGAATATGGCTGGTGCATTGGTGAGTCGAAATGGCATAACTAGAAACTCGTAGTGACCGTATCTAGTTCGAAATGCCGTTTTTGGAATATTTGTTTCTTGAACTCTGAGTTGATGATATCCGGATCGTAAGTCAATCTTTGAGTATTAGCATGATCCTTGTAGTTGATCGAACAGGTCATCGATCCTCGGGAGTGGATACCGATTTTTAATAATGAGCTTGTTCGACTCTCGATAGTCGATGCACCTCCTAAACGAACCATCCTTCCTTTTGTCAAACAATACCGGGGATCCCCATGGAGAGAAACTTGGCTGGATAAAGCCTTTGTCGAGAAGTTATTGAAGTTGATTGGATAGTTCTTGCATTTCTGATGGAGCCACGTGATAAGGAGACCGTGCCACTGGTGCTGCACCCGAGATAAGGTCGATTCCAAATTCAACCTATCTGATAGGAGGTACTCCAGGTAGGTCTTCTGGAAATACGTCCGGGTAGTCCCACACTTGTGGTATGTATTTGATTTCCTTACCCTTGCCTTGCGTATCCACCACGTGGGCCAAGAAAGCGTAGCATCTCTTCTGCAAATACTTCCTTACCTTCATGTAAGTAATGACTCGTAGGTTCTTCCCTACCTTGTCTCCATAAATCACAAGGGCTTCATCGTTTGGTAAGGGTAATCGCATAGCCTTTTTGTAGCATAAAATCTCCGCTCGATGGGTAGATAACTAATCCATTCCGATGATTACATCAAAACTTCCAATAGTCATGGGCATTAGGCTGACATAGAACACGTGATTATTCAGGGTGAGAAAGCAGTTGGTGAGTATCTCTAAGGTGCTTTCTATTTGACCATTGGCTACTTCTACCGTGTAAGCATTATTGAGTTTCCATGATTCATGATTTATCATTTTTCTAAACTTATGGGAAATAAAACTCTTGTCGGCACCAGTGTCAAATAATACAGAGACATAAATATTGTCGATAGGAATCATACCAGTAACCACAGTTGGTTACTAGCGTACATATCCCGCACCTATCACAAATGCCATTCCTTTACCACCCTGTCTCTTCAGCTTAGGACAGTCTTTCCTGAAATGTCCCGGTTGGCTGCACTCGAAGCTGGTTCGACTTTCTCTTGAGGTAGTAGTTGAGGCTATGTTGTTTGGGTTCTTTTTGCAAAATCTGGCAGTATGACCCCTTAATTTGCAGTTGTTATAGATAATGCAGTCTCAAACATGATGATAATTGCACTTAGGGCAACGAGGTAGAGCTCCAGCGTAGGGCTTTACTGGAGTGGGAGTGGTTGTGACTGCAGCATACACTGTTACAGGCTCTGGGTTTCGTTTACGGTGCTTGAAGTTCCCTTTCGGCTTCCCCTGGAACTTTCTCTTAGAATTCCTAGTTTGGTTCTTTTTCTTTTGCGGGGGACATGGTGCCCTGTCGGATACATTGCTCAGTCAAGTCATAAGCCAGTTGCTTGGTGCTGTCAAAAGTGGATGGTCTGGATGTAGTAACCAGACCTTAGACTAGCGATGCTAATCCCCAAATGTTTCATGCCTTTTCCAAATGGGCTACCCAAACTCTATGAAATATGTTGAATAAATTCATATACATTTAGTTTTTAAATATATAATATAATTAAAACTCGGGCTCTTTTTATTTCGGGGCCCTATGCAGCTGCTCCTCTTGCCCCCCTTCCCTCCCCCCACCCCTAAAATCGAGCCTGTGAATTAATCATTTTTAAAGGATCTAAAATATTCCCATTGAAAAGCCATTCAAATACTTGACCATACCCTCACTAACAAAAGTAGCATCAAAAGTTACTATGGGATGGGGTGTACAAAAAAACCGCAAAACCGAAAACCGAACCAATCCGGCCAATCCGAAACCGGACAAACTGAAACCGACAAAAAACCGAAATGGGCTACCCAATGCCTTTTCCAAATGGGCTAACCAAACTCTATGAAATATTTCAATATCCGCGGATACTCGAACTGAACTGTTATATATATATATATATATATATATATATATATATATATATATATATATATATATATATATATATATATATTAGTTAATGTAAAAGTAATTAAATTCAATATATATATGTATATATATATATATATATATATATATATATATATATAGGAAAAGGGAATATACATTACAGCCCCGCCTAAGCTTAGGTACTAAACCTCTTCAAAATACATTGTTTTACTATATAAAGATTACGGTTAATTGATTCACGATTAATACTTCAAGATGTAAATTCAAGATCGACACAATAGGGTTTAGGGTTTAGGGTTTAGGGTTATGTTGAGAGTTTAGGGTTTAGGGTTTAGAGTTAAGGTTTAGGGTATAGGGTTTAGGGTTAGGGTTTATGGTTTAGGGTTTAGATTTAGGGTTTAGGGTTTAGCTTTAGTGTTTTGGGTTTAGGTTTAGATTTATGGTTTAGTAATGTTCACTTGGATGAAGTAATAAACGATAATTGAGGAAAGAAAACGGAGATAATAAAACGATAATGAATGAAAGAAATGTTATGGAGAATTATATATTTACCAAATGAAACCAAACCGGGTATATTTAGCATGTTAAAACGTTATATTTTAGAGTTTAGTACCTAAGCTTAGGTGGGGCTGTAATGTATATTTCATATCCCGTATATAAATATATATATATATATATATATATATATATATATATATATATATATATATATATATGTATATATGTATATATATGTATATATGTATATATTAGTTAATGTAAAAGTAATTAAATTAAATAGACTTAAAAAAATGAGAAACTAGATGATATATGTTTTCTCATCTAACATGCTCGTTAATGTCTATGGTATTTTTGTATTAGAACTTAGAACTTTAGATTTTTATCGCTTATATCTGCGTCATAAATTGTGTCTTTATGTTTTCTTATAAACTGTATGGCATATGTTTTCTATGTGCATGTATTGTTATCCCTAAAATTGAGAAATTGTTTTTATATTCATCATGTTTTATGGTTAATTTTATTATTTTATCATATAAATTCTAATGTATAATTTGAACTTTAACAACTTTTCTTACTTCCAAATTGACTTATTGGTAGATTGTATTTTTTTATTATATTTTCGATTTGTTATATTTATTAGTGGGTACCAGTAAACAGACCTGTGGTTACCCATCTTCAAACGGTTCGGTCCGGTTCCAGTTTTTATACAATTTGGTTCGGTTTCGGTTAGTGCACATTAAAAATCCGCTCTGTGGTTACGGTTCACAATTTTATGAATATCCGAACCGAACCGCTCTGTGAACACCCTTAACTATGCGAGAACCACATTAACTGTTTAATCCTCATACAACAAATGTAAATTGTTAATACCAGTTATCGGGATTTTAAAAGCTTAGAAGACAAATTTCACAAGCGTTTGAGTAAAGAGAAATGGCCTTTTAGCACCTCTTTCCAAGAGATAGGAGAATCGCTCACTCACTGCTTAATAAGAAAGTGGAAACACATATTGCTTTAGTGAAAAAAGAATCAATCATTAGTGATGCTCTCCCAAGAATCTCTTGCGAGAACAACAAATTAAGAAAACAGGAAATACTGTTTTTGTAAAACAAGCATGAATCGATCGTGATATTCTACGGGAGAATCACACGCTTTCCGGAAAACCATTACTGAGAGTCTTTGTAAGCATGGTCAACTAGCTTTCATTTTGTCTCCATCAATCTAGTGCAGTCTTGTGTCGGAATGGAATCACAATTCCATTGTCACAAGAGGATATGTCGTGTTATTTAGATGAGAAGAAGAGAGTGGAAGAATTAGGAGGGTACACAGAAGATGGGCATCTCAACTATGTGTTGGCGGTCCTGCGGGCCCTACCAGGCTGGCATATGGAGTTACCAATCGGTTAGAAAATCATCCCTTCTTAGAAAACAAGAAGTGAGACAAATGGTATTGAGCAAAGATATTGAGTTTATGATTTTCGTATGTGCTGGGATTTGGGATGTGGTATCAAATCAAGAAGCTGTTGGTGTTGCGACTTCATATGGGTGATAATTTTACTGCTATATGTTGTGGTTTTGTTTTGATAACAATCAGCTCGAGTCTGTTATGCGTTCGGGTCGCTTGTGATTATGGTTAGGGTGTTGTTTGATTGCATAAAGGGAATTAAAACGTGAATACACATGAGTATTTTATTATTGTGTTTCTGGTAAAGTCTATTTGTAGGGCTGCTTCATAAGAGTTTGAAAAAGAAGTCTAAAATTTTGTAGTGGAATTGATTCTACCATGAAAGATTATAGCGCTAATTGGTTTTTGTGTGTCTCTGCGTGTCATATCAGCTGTTGTTTGAATCCATATACATTTAAAGGTACGTTAATATGTGTATAACATAATATATCTATATATGGGTTTTAATGGACTGGTGCCTATAAGTTTGGTGTGAACCTCTAGTCATTAGTATATGTAGTTACATCAATACCTTTACAGATTACAATATCCACAAGAAAAAGAAACAGAAATATGTTTGATTTTTTAATAGGAGAGCTAGATTAATATGCATCACTCTGTCCAAGTAATATCCAAATCTCCCCAGTTATCTTCGGATAACCCTAAGGCCTTCCACACTGCTTTGGAAGCGTCAACAATATTATTAGGGCAAGGTGGTTGATAGTCGTGATCACCATCGCACCCCATAGTAGAGTCACACTCATCCACAACCATTGCCTTTACACTTCTCCCATTTCCATTGATGGTAATATACTTGTGGCACCTATCCCCTCCTTTGTACCATCCAGTTGACAGCGCCACAACTGGTGTGTCATCAGAGTAGTATTGGTTGTCACACTCCAATGGACCACCACCATCACCTCCCTTTTGGAAACTGTTTATTGTCAGTGTTGCTTTAGTATCGCCTGTCACCGGAGGCGAGCATGTATACGTGGTGTAAAACTTACCTTGGACACAACAATCCGAGTTGTTCTCACGGTTTCATTCTCCTGGAGGCGGTTTTCTTCCCCGGATACCACCACTTGGTTTGCAAGTCTGAGCATTGATCTCCAATGAAGTTGTTGCCAGGAGAACCAAGAACAGAACAAAACCGAAATTCTTCATTGCCTTTTAGATGTTGCTAGTTACTCTTTACAATGCTGCTGGATGATTAGCAAGGCAAATGGGTTAATATAGCATTTTGCTTAACAAAAAGCCAAAATAATAGTCAACTATATTGTATTTTTTTTTTCAAGTGACAGATGTTCTTCTACGGCAATAAAAATCCTTTGGATATTCACTTTCCCTTTTAAAAAACCTAGTACTTTTGAGTGCACGGACATACTGCAATTTTGTCCATAATACGTGCATGTTGTGTCTAATTTGGTCTCATTCTTGATTTATAAAGTGTATCTAAAATTAGAGACACTATTCTTTTATTTGGAGAAAATATTTTCCATTGATTCTGTAAAAATAATACACTATTAGAAAATTGAAAGGCTTCCTACAAGCTATTTGGTTGGTGTTTAGTAGGAAACAACACATACCAACAAAGTTCTGACGCAATTAGTTTGCTAGAAAAAGGGCTAGCTGTGGGAAACATGGTTTCTACAAAATTCCAACGGAATTTCTGATAAATTTCCAATGGATTTTTCAGTAGGAAACTTCCAACACTTTTCCAACAAAATGTATTGACACACTGTTTTCCTACAATATACCAACCGAACAAGTTTCCTACCTATTTCCAATGGAATGTTCAATTTAATTAAAAAAAAACAAAAAAAATAGTAAAAGTTTTAAGAAATCCAGATTTTTTATCTGCCCATATTGAAGAAAAAACTCAATACATTAAACCTATAATAATAGAAATTTAATACATTTAACCTATAAAAATACAAATTTCATTACATTTACCTAGCCCATTAATTGTCAAAAATGAAAATCCATATAAAAAACTTGTCTTGCTTGCTTCTTTGTATACGCATAGCATAAAGTTTATCTGCACTGGATTCTAGGCCTTGAGTCTGAAAAGTGTTGAAAAAAACAAGTTAGCTATCTTATTGAACTAAGACGTATAATAACAATACTTAATTATAACAAAGATGAGTATCATATTCACTAATGGTGCTTCATGCGATGTGTTAGGTAAACTTCTTGATTCAGTGGACTTATTTGAAATTCCATTTAGCGTCTGTTTTCATCTATGAATATGGAATTGTACCAAATCGTTTTTAGGGTCATACTTGTTTCCAAGAATTAAAGCAAATGCATGAAATTTATAGTTTTGATGTGAATACCTTCTTTAATAGCATGATTATTGGTTTATAAAACGCACACTCTTAATTGTCCATTAGTTCTATGAAAATCAAGGGAATCACAATTACTACTTGCAAAAGAACCATCTTCCTGTAAAAAAAAAATTAAAAATATTATATACATGCATACAAAAGATAAGGACCTGCATAAGAGATGGTAAACAAATCCAATTTTTAGAATTGCTGGTTACATCAGTATTTCAAACCCTATAGTAAGTCAAGTTCTCTTATTATTTTTGATTAATTCATTAGAATAAACTATATTTGATTGAATAGGGTCGTGGCTTTTTTCTCTTTGGATGAGTATTTCATTAGTTTTTATTGGATTTAAGCTGTAGGCTGGTGTTTGAGGGAAAAGAACACTTTCATGTTATTTTCTATAAAATGAATTGAACTTAAGACTAATTCATTAAAAATAGGCAAACAATGTTGGGGTTGAAACACACTTTTATTCAGAACTAGAACAAAAGAGGAGCTTACACGCTCAATATTACAAGAAAAAGAAACAACCCTCTAATACTCACTCTAAGTATTACACACTACACAAAGAGGAGCTTACACGCTCAATATTACAAGAAAAAGAAACAACCCTCTAATACTCACTCTAAGTATTACACACTACACTCTCTGTTTTGTGGTACCTTAAACTGAGATTACAACTTCTATTTATAGTAAAGCTAGCCACTATAAGTACAATGGCAATTTATTGTGTTCATCGTATGAAATAAAGAGGCTGCCATTTCTAGTTGTTATTGTCAACAAAGGAGGCATTCATTTGTCAACTTAAGGGGTGGTGCAGCTACTCATGGCAGGTTCACACCTAAGTAGGTTTACACTCACATTCTCCCCCTTAAACCAACTCGGTTCAAGATTCGTCATTCCGATCATGTTTCACATTTCACCATGTTTCACGTATGCTAAAGCCTTTGTAAAGATGTCCGCCCGTTGATCCTTCGAGTTGACATATTCCACTATAATTTGCCCACGTTCAACACATTCTCGTATGAAGTGATAACAAATGTCAATCTGTTTGCTTCGTCCATGAAACACATGATTTTTCATTAATGTGATTGCTGACTTGTTATCGACATATAAGGTGATAGGCATGATATGATGTCCCGTGAACTCCTTCACGAGATTAGCAAGCCAAATGGCTTGACATGATGCTGTTGTAGCTACCATGATCACACGTGGACAAAGCAACATTCTTTTGCTTTTGGGATTGCCAAGTTATCGCATTCCTTCCCAGATAGAAAATCATTCCACTTGTGCTCTTGCTATCAACAGGGTCACCTCCAAGATCATTATCGGTAAAACCAACCATATCTTCAATTTCACGACCTCTTCCATAGTTGAGTCCATAATCAACGGTTTCTTTTACATATCGTAAGATGTGTTTTAACACTTGGAAATGCAAAGTGGTTGGTTCCTCCATCAAACGACTTGCAATTCCAGCCCAAACTGACAAGTCTGGTCGAGTGTGAGTCAAGTACCTCAAACAACCTACTACTCGCCTATATTCAGTTGGATCAACTTTTTCACCATCTTCATCCTTCTTAACCTTCAACTTATGTTCCATTGGTGACGTTGTTGGATTGCAATCTAGCAACCCAAATCGCTTTAAAATCTTTTTTGCATAAGCCGTTTGTCGCAAAGATATTCCGCACTTCTTTTGTGTAACTTCGATTCCAAAGTAGTAAGAAAGTAATCCCAAATCACTCATTTTGAATTCTTCCTTCATTTGTTCTTTGAATTCGACAACGTCGTTAGTGTTCAACCCGGTAATGATCAAGTCAACAACATAGACACCAACAATAAGAATTTTGTGTAACATCCCGGAATATCAAGAGTAGAGTTGAAGGGCTAAAAGTGAAATTGTATAAGGGCAACGCGGCGAGTCCATGGGTGGACTCGGCGAGTAGGGTCGCGACTTTGATCGCGTGTTAAGTGGCCTACTCAGCGAGTCCAAAGATGGACTCGACAAGTAGGTGTTGAGTGGAGAAAACCCTAAATCCGGAAGATGAGACCTATTTAAAGGACATTATACCCTCTTCCCAGCCTCCTTGTTCTCCCTTGAAGTCCAGAAACCCTAGATACGTGATTGTGGAGGATTGGAGTGCATTTGGAGCTTGGGGAAGTGCTTGTTGAAGAAATCTTGAAGGAGAAGAGACTTGGATCAAAGGGCTTTGCAAGGATTAGGATTAATCTTCTCTTGGAGCTTCCTTTTGAGGTATTATTTCATTGTTTAAGCTGCTATTATTTAGATTCATCATTATTGGAGGTGTTAGAGATGATATCTTTTGATGTATTGGAGTTTAGAGGTTAGATCTGAGGTTGCTACCTCAAATCTGGAATAGAGAAGGGGTTTGAATGCATAAAGGTCCCTGTTGTTGAGAGATTGATGGAGCTATGTTGTCCCAAACCCAAACCCTAGAGTGAAAATGCCTAGATCTTCTTGGATTCACGTAAAGATTGCCACTTTACGTGATGGATGGCCTTAGGAGGGGTATATCTATGGTTTGGATCATCTGCATGGCTTGGAAAGCCTCTGTATGGATTCAGACCCGGTGGTACTCAGTGAGTCACATGGGTGGACTCGGCGAGTTGCTTGAAGAAAGACTGGAACTCGACGAGTTGGAAGAACAACTCTGTGAGTTGGATGAAGATGGCCTGGAACTCGGCGAGTTGGAAGAACAACTCGGCGAGTAGGTTGAAGATAGTCGTAGACTCGGCGAGTCTATTCTTGGACTCGACGAGTCTGGTCGTAGGGTCCAAGTTTCTTTTGGAAAGGTTGTGACTCGGTGAGTTAAGGGATGACTCGGCGAGTTAAGTCACGAATTGAAGGAGGTTCTGTGTATGGGAACTCGGCGAGTCATCAGGTTGACTCGGCGAGTAAAGTCAGTCAGGGGGTAGACTTTGACTTTGACTTTGACCAAGGGTTGACCAGTTGACTTCCAGGGGTAATTTGGTAATTATTGGTATTTATTGGATTCAGTCTTTTGGGTATTGACAGTGTTGGAGTTCGGGTCGTAGGTTGCAGCAGCGTGATCTTATCCTTTCAGTCAGCAGTTGCGAGGTGAGTTATCCTCACTATATCAACAGGGTCTAAGGCACCAAGGCCGGCCCTTTATCGGATTGAGATCCGGGTATCTATTGTTATGTTATTGCTTTGATATGTTTGCATCTGGGTAGTTAGGATGGTATTCGTTAGAGACCTGGTTAAGGTCGGTATCCTGGTAGATAGGATGATGCTATGCTAGTGACCGGTTAGGTCGGTATCCTGTTAGAGTATGTTGTGTTATGTGATCTGCTAGATCGGTTTGACTAAATACGAATTGTTATGTGATTGTAGGTTTATGTACACATGGTTGTTTGGACTGGAGTTGGGTTGAGACGGGTCCTGCTTCATGCTGTAGGCCAAGATACACAGAGTGGACCGGTTGTTCCGAAGGCCCAGCGAGCGGTCCGAATAGGCTGTAGGCCCCAAGAGGACGGACCAGACATGCCGAGGCTCGGAGAGTGGACCAGGCTGACTGAAGACCCGATGCCGGCGGTCCAGTCATACTGTAGACTCAGAGTGGACCAAGTGGGTTGAAGGCCCGGTGCGGGCGGACCAACCACACTGCAGACTCGAGGGACATGACTGGACTTGGAGGATGGACCAGGTGGACTGAAGGCCCGATACGGCGGACCAGTCTCACAGTAGACCCGATATGCATGGCTGTTCTGTGATTCGTTATGATATATCATGTTATGTGTATGGTATATGTGGTTGATATTTTGGGGGTATGTCACTAAGCTTTCGGGCTTACAGTTGTGGTTTAATGTTTTTCAGGATCTTCAGGAGACTGTGGCAAGGCAAAGGTGTGATCATACCGCTCCACGTGTTTATGTTTTATGAAATGGACATGGGAATACTCTGATAATAAATGTATTGAAAACCTTTTTGTAATAACTTAATGAAGTGGGAAGTTTTTGAAAAGTTTAAATTTTATTGAAGTTTTGGTCATTACAAGTTGGTATCAGAGCCTTGGTTTGAGTGAATTGGAGGAACACTTGTGTGACTCCAGTCTCAAATCGAGGAGGGTTTTCATAAGAGAATTTAAAATGGTTTTCAAAATAAGTAAAGGAGGACGCGGAGGTACGATCAGCCGGAGCCAGTAAGTAACCCCAAAATACCATACATGATATTTGTTTTATTGAGCTTTGATAGAACAACATGCTAGTGTTAGGCTAGGGATCTTCAGGATTTCATGATGTGTTGGCTGATTTATGATGCCTGTTAGCCTAGGGTTTCCTTGTGAGAGATTTCTAGTGTTCCTCTAGTAGTGAGGATAGAGCGTTGTTATGTATGTTTTCACTAGGGTGTTGTGGTAGTACTTCATACAAATATGGGTAGGTGTGGAAGATAGTATGGGCACGTACTACTGAAAGCACAGGACCCCTACGTGTATCAGGGAAACCATGACCTCTAGGGTTGGGTTGAGCGTTGGTTCCCAAGATAGTGGGAAGTGTCTAAGATTTTGGTGATTTATTTTAAGTATGGAGATTTCAAGGCATGCTGGGAGTGGATCCGGGTCAGGATCGGGAGCAGGAGAGGGAGTTATGGGCGGGTCCGTACCACCCGAGACTGTTGGTCAGATGAGCACAGGCGATTTGGATGCGAGGATTCGTGAGATCCTGCATGATGAGGTTGCTGCATTGTTCCGGGCCGAGCTTCCAGAACTGTTTGGGTCGATCAAGACCGCCATGGTGGAGTATTTTGATGAGCGCTATGCGGCTCTGATGGAGACGGCTACCGCGGCAGCTACAACGGCTGTAGTAGCGGCAAGGGGAGGAGCTAGTAGAGGTTTTCAGTATCAGGACTTGATAATACAAAGCCTCCCACCTTTGATGGAGTTCAGGATCCGATCGTTGCTATGAGATGGTTATCAGACGTGGAGGGGTGTTTCTTCACGTGTTCATGCCCTGCTGATTAGAGGGTAAGGTGTGCTCTGAACCTGTGAAGGCTCGGGGTAAAGGATTGGTGGAGGTTGACCACGGGGTCATATTCGGATGCGCAGAGGGTTGCGGTTTCATGGGATCAGTTCAGAGAAATGTTTAGAACTCGTTATGTTCCGTAGGTTGAGAGGGAGACGTTGGCTCAGGAGTTCCTTGAGCTGAAGCAGGATTCAGAGTCGGTGATGGAAATCACCAGGATGTTTACTGAGAGGGCGATGTTTTGCCCTGAGTTCGCTTCGGAGCAGACTCAGATGTCCCGATATCTGAGTATGCTAAAGAGAGATATCAGACAGTTTGTGTCCACACAGAGGTGCGAGACCTCGTTGGAGTTGCTGGAGACCGCCAGGTGGCGTGAGTTAGAGATTGAGTTGCAGTTGCATGAGCTGAGGCAAGCTCCGGTACAGTCGCAGCTGGCGACGAAACGGTCTAAGACCGTTGATTCCAGGATGGGAGATCAGGGCAGCCACGTTTGTGGGAAGTATGGGAGGGGTCACACCAGAGTTTGTCGGTCTGGTGGTGCATGCTGCAAGTGCGGAAAGGAGGGGCACTATGCGAGGGATTGCCGACAGTCAGCGTCGGTTCGAGATTTGACGGTTTGTTATCATTGTCATCAGGTTGGGCATTTGAGGGTCAACTGCCCACAGCTTGTTGCAGGACCGGTGCAGACTCCAGCACCGGCCACTTTGAGGGTCACGGGAGGAGGTCAGGGTGGAGCGGAGCCCCCAAGGGCTCAGGGACATGCTTTTCAGCTTTCAACAGTGGAGGTCAGGGCAGTGCTGGATGCAACTGCGGGTATGTTTCTTTCTTGATATCTTTTTATCTTGTGATTATTATGGTGTGTTATTTTATGCCAGTCGTGTTGTTTGGGTTTCATGTTGGTATCCGTGTTTCCTTGAGGGTTTAGTATGGTTATGGGTTAGCATTTCGGGTTTTCGCTGGATATCTTTTGTGAGGGTTATTAGTGAATGCGGCGCTGGTTTGAATGTCGGGTGGCATCTACAGTATGAGGAGTGGCTAAGTGAAGATTGGGTTCCTTTCGAGCGGGTTGATCAGTGTGGGAATGTGTTTTCGCGAAGGTTGCTAGTGCTAGTGGGAATCAGTCGCGTGTATATGTTGGGTTTTGTGCAAGGTTATTTTGGGAGGTCGGTGATAGCGACCGGTGGTTGATAGTCAGTACCCTAAGTGGGGGAGAATTGGAGAATTCTCTGGAGGATCGACGAGTATAAAAGGTTGTTTAGCTGTATGGGTTTCAATAGTGTCTCGGTCAACCAAGGGCATTGGCAGATATGAGTGAATGGCAAGCGTGCGGGGCGGGATACAGACCATTATCGGTGGATTGTGGAAGGCCTAGGATTGGGCCGGGACTGAGTATATGGGATGGCGGTAGAGTTCGGAACCCTAGAGGGCTAGAACAGTATGCATGGGAGGATTTCCCGGAGAGGTAACTCGGAATGTTGATTGCTAATTAAGCGGTCCGGATAGACTGAAGGCTAGTAGGCGTACCAGTCAGACCGAAGGCTCGGAGGACAATCCAGCTAGACTGAAGGCCCTGGAGGGCGGTCCAGGTCTGCTGAAGGTTACAAGAGTGGTCCAGTTGGTTGAAGGCCGGATAAGGCGGTCCAGTCATGCTGAAGACTCTGCATGTGTTGTTAGATCGGTGCGGGGAAATGGTTTGAGTATGTCGCATTATGTTAGCGTTAGAAGGTCTGGCCCCGGATAATGATCATGATAGGAAGTCGAGCGTGGACTTGAGAGTCTTCGCGAGTGGATTCAAAGTATGTATGGTGCATGGGATGACGGTTATGCCATAAGGAAACGGTGTATTATTGGGTGAGCATTGTGGCATTTGTGGTAGTGTCAAGACTGCCTAGTGGATCTCCTTAGTAAGGAAGAAAGGAAAGGAATGTAGCCCCGAGAGAGAATGTAAGTCACGGAAGTGAATTAGTAGTGTGATGATATGATTAGGAGGTGTTCTAATTATGGTTATGGGCAGTGTGTGCGGCGGTGGTATGGAATCACATCCAATTTGGATGTCTGCTGAGGTCACGGAAGGAAATTCCGAGGGTGTAAAGTCAAGAGGCTCGTAAGGGATGCAGGGATGGAGTTTTGGATTCCCAGCTTGATTTCGGTGAAGGAATTGCATAGCAGTGGTTCATCCTGAGGGATGTTTTGAGGGTTGTTAGTGGATGGGTTTTGCCTAACCCTAGGGTGCTAGAGCTAGTTCAGCACATGCATGTGATTGCAAGAGGAGAACTCATGGGAGTTGCCCTGAAGAATGTTTTTTTTTTGTCAGCTTGGAATGGATAGAGTTGGACCCGGATCGGGAATCCGGTGGTGCATAGTTATTTATAGCTCATATGGGTCGAGTGATGGTTGTGATGTGGAGCAGTGTTGCATCAGGGGTGGTACTCAATTGTTAGGAGTGCTTATCAGAGGGTAAAGCCGGTGTCCGGCTTGTGTCGGTGGTCAGGACACCGCGTGAAAGGAGGAAGTGAGTTTCTGGGTTCCATGGTTGTGCCTTGAGGAGCCCTGTTGGGTTAATGCCAGGAGTTGTAATGCAAGAGAATTTCTAGAGCTGAGTTGCCACAGGCTTCGAGGGCGAAGCCTAATTTAAGTGGGGGAGAATTGTAACATCCCGGAATATAAAGAGTAGAGTTGAAGGGCTAAAAGTGAAATTGTATAAGGGCAACTCGGCGAGTCCATGGGTGGACTCGGCGAGTAGGGTCGCGACTTTGATAGCGTGTTATGCGGCTTACTCGGCGAGTCCAAAGATGGACTCGGCGAGTAGGTGCTAAGTCGAGAAAACCCTAAATCCGGAGGATGAGCCCTATTTAAAGGACATTATACCCTCTTCTCAGCCTCCTTGATCTCCCTTGAAGTCCAGAAACCCTAGATACGTGATTGTGGAGGATTGGAGTGCATTTGGAGCTTGGGGAAGTGCTTGTTGAAGAAATCTTGAAGGAGAAGAGACTTGGATCAAAGGGCTTTGCAAGGATTAGGATTAATCTTCTCTTGGAGCTTCCTTTTGAGGTATTATTTCATTGTTTAAGCTGCTATTATTTAGATTCATCATTATTGGAGGTGTTAGAGATGATATCTTTTGATGTATTGGAGTTTAGAGGTTAGATCTGAGGTTGCTACCTCAAATCTGGAATAGAGAAGGGGTTTGAATGCATAAAGGTCCCTGTTGTTGAGAGATTGATGGAGCTATGTTGTCCCAAACCCAAACCCTAGAGTGAAAATTCCTAGATCTTCTTGGATTCACGTAAAGATTACCATTTTACGTGATGGATGGCCTTAGGAGGGGTAGATCTATGGTTTGGATCATCTGCATGGCTTGGAAAGCCTCTATATGGATTCAGACCCGGTGGTACTCGGTGAGTCACATGGTTGGACTCTGCGAGTTGCTTGAAGAAAGAGTGGAACTCGGCGAGTTGGATGAAGATGGCCTGGAACTCGACGAGTAGGTTGAAGATAGTCGTAGACTCGACGAGTCTGTTCTTGGACTCGGCGAGTTTGGTCGTAGGGTCCAAGTTTCTTTTGGAAAGGCTGTGACTTGGTGAGTTAAAGAATGACTCGGCGAGTTAAGTCGCAAATTGAAGGAGGTTCTGTGTATGGGGACTCGGCGAGTCATTGGGTTGACTCGGTGAGTAGAGTCAGTTAGGGGTAGACTTTAACTTTGACTTTGACCAAGGGTTGACCAGTTGACTTCCAGGGTAATTTGGTAATTATTGGTATTTATTGGATTCAGTCTTTTGGGTATTGACAGTGTTGGAGTTCGGGTCGGAGGTTGCAGCAGCGTGATCTTATCCTTTCAGTCAGCAGTTACGAGGTGAGTTATCCTCACTATATCAACAGAGTCTAAGGCACCAAGGTCGGCCCTTTATCGGATTGAGATCTGGGTATCTATTGTTATGTTATTGCTTTGATATGTTTGCATCTGGGTAGTTAGGATGGTATTCGTTAGAGACCTGGTTAAGGTCGGTATCCTAGTAGATAGGATGATGCTATGCTAGTGACCGGTTAGGTCGGTATCCTGTTAGAGCATGTTGTGTTATGTGATTTGCTAGATCGGTTTGACTGAATACGAATTGTTATGTGATTGTATGTTTATGTGCACATGGTTGTTTGGACTGGAGTTGGGTTGAGGCAGGTCCTGCTTCGTTTTGTAGGCCAAGATACCCAGGGCGGACCGGTTGTTCCGAAGGCCCAACGAGCGGTCCGGATAGGCTGTAGGCCCCACGAGGGCGGAGCAAACATGCCGAGGCTTGGAGAGTGGACCAGGCCGACTCAAGGCCCGATGCGGGTGGACCAGTCATATTGTAGACTCAGAGAGTGGAGCAGGTGGGTTGAAGGCCCGGTGCGGGAGGACCAACCACACTGCAGACTCGAGGGACATGACTGGATTCGGAGGGTGGACTGAAGGCCCGACACGGCGGACCAGTCTCATAGTAGACCGGATATGCATGGCTGTTCTATGATTCGTTATGATATAGCATGTTATGTGTATGGTATATGTGGTTGGTATTTTGGGGGTATCTCACTAAGCTTTCAAGCTTATAGTTGTGGTTTAATGTTTTTCAGGATCTTCAGGAGACTGTGACAAGGCAAAGGCGTGATCGTACCACTCCTCGTCTTTATGTTTTATGAAATGGACCTGGGAATACTCTGATAATAAATGTATTGAAAACCTTTTTGTAATAACTTAATGAATTGGGATGTTTTTGAAAAGTTTAAATTTTATTGAAATTTTGGTCGTTACATTTTGTCTTTTGAGTTCCTTTTGTAACCAGCTGGGTCTTGTGAACTTTTTCTAAAACAAAGCCTTTTTAAGCTTTTATCCAAACAAATGTTCCAAGCTCGAGGAGCTTGTCATAGACCATAAAGAGCTTTATAAAATCTTTAACACCTTGTGACTGTTTGCTCTATCAACATATCCTTCTGGTTGGGTGACATAAACCTCCTCTTTGAGATCTCCATTGAGAAAAGCCGACTTGACATCGAGATGCTGGACAACCCACCCATGTTGAGCTGCTAAGGCAAGAATAAGCCTTACGGTGTCAAGTTGTGCTACCAGTGGAAAAAATTCATCAAAGTCGACTCCTTCCTTTTGTACAAATCCTTTTGCTACAAGTCGAGCTTTATGCTTCACCAGTTTTCCCAAGTTGTCTTTCTTCACTTTAAACACCCATTTCAAACTGATTGCTTTGTGTCCGGGTGGTAAATCGGTAAGTTGTCATGTCTTGTTCTTCTCGATTCCATCCAACTCAGTTTTCATAGCCTCCTACCATGCCTTAGAGGTTACCGCCTCTTTAAAATTCAAGGGTTGATCCGCTTCAATCATCAATAATTCTCCGGGTACCAGGAACAAATTTTCGGTTTCAGAATAAATATCGGTTAGCCGACGCAATCCCTTGGCCCAATCTCACTATAAGGGCTTTCCATATGGGGCGAGGTTGAAGAAAACAGGGTTGAGACAGAGGTTTGTGGAGCTGGTCCAGGCTCGTCAAATTCAGCATATGGTTGTCCAACTTGGATAACATTGATTCCTGGATTGTTTGGTTGTTTCAGATTGATTTCGGGTTCATTTTGAGGTGTTTCGAGGTGTATTTGGGGTTGTGGTTCAATTATGGTAAAGGTCTTAGGAGTCGCCATCTCTTCTTCTTTGTTTTTGTACCAATTCCATTCTTCTTTTTCGTCAAAAACAACATCGCGACTAACTCACAACTTTCTGTCTTGCGGATCAAACAAACGGTTGCCTTTTGTTCCATCTTCCACACCTAAATACACCATCTTTTTACTTCGATCATCAAGCTTCTTCAAGTGACCACCTACAAGTTTAGCAAATGCAACACAACCAAAAACTTTTAGATGTTCAAGGTTGGGCTTTTTGCCAAACCATGTTTCATAAGGCGTCTTGTTGGGAAGTGCTTTTGTTGGCAGGCGGTTGAGAGATAAACTACATGTCTAACCGCTTCTCCCCAAAACTCTCCCAGAACATTTCTACCTTTGAGCAGACTTCTTGCCATGTCCATAACGATCCAATTTCACCTTTCTACAACTCTGTTCTGTTGAGGTGAATATGGTGTCGTAAGATGCCTTTGAATACCATTTTCTTCACAAAATAATGAGAATTCTTTTGAAGTGAACTCTCCCCCTCGGTCCGTTCGAAGTTTCTTTATTTGATAACCCAAATTCTTTTCAACCATCAACTTGAACCGTTTGAAAGCGTTCAAGGCTTGAGACTTCTCCGATAGCATGTAAACCCACATCCACCGAATAAAATCGTCTACTAAAAGAAGGAAATATTTACTCCCTCCAACAGACGTAGGTGTGATCGGACCACATAAGTCCGCATGAACAAGTTGTAGAGGTTTTTGAGCCCGAAAAACTGCATGATCCGGGAAAGGAATTCAGGTTTGTTTGGAAAGAACGCACCCTTCACATACTTGGTTTGGGTGCTTAATCTTGGGGACTCCGATTGCCATATTCTTTTAGGACAACTTTTTTAAGGAGAGAAAGTTAACATGACCAAGTCTAGAATGCCATATCCAAGCTGGTTCGTCTTTTGTTGCTAAAAGACAAGTCGATCTACTGGTCCTCAAAGGAGTTTTATATAACCGGTTTGGGGATTGTTTAACTCTCAAAAGTAGAGTTTTGTTTCTATCAAACAATGTTAGATCCGACCCATCCATTATGACCCGACTCCCTTCCTCCATCATTTGTCCAAGACTAATAATATTGTTTTTTAGACTTGGAATGAAATATACCTCATTAAGGAGTCTTCCGTCGCCATTTTTGGTATCGAATAAAATCGATCCTTTTCCCAATATAGCAACGGTCGAACCATCCCCAAATTTCACGTGACCTATAACGTGCTCATCTAGTTCGCGAAACTTTGAACGGTCTCCAGTCATGTGATTGCTAGCACCGTTGTCGAGATACCATACCTCAGACTTGACTCGACTTTTTCAAGATGCAAGAAGATTAACATAAATCTTCTCTCTTAGAGACACCTTTTTGTGTGCATATTCTTGGGCTCTTCTTCGTTGGCTTGAGTGAGGTTCGCCTCCTCACTTAGATTCTTGTTTGGACACTCCGAAGCATTATGGTCATTCCGATTTGTATTGAACTTGTGATTATGGTCATTCCGATTTGTATTGAACTCGCGACCACCTCCTTCACCATGTCCACTACCTCAGCCTTGTCCCCGACATCGGTTACCATGTCCTCCTCGCCCTCTTGAAGTGTTTGATGAGTTTCTCTCACCAGTTTGCTTCGAACGAGATGCCCACTCGACATGTGTAAGCAATAGAGAAGGTCCTCCTTCTTTTTCTCCATAGCTTCGAAGTCTCTCTTCATGGGTCTTAAGACGACCCACAACTTCTTCCACGGTCATATTCTTCAAATCTCCGAATTGCTCGATAGATGTTACGATTTGTATAAATCATATCGGTACGGCTCGCAAAAACTTCTTCACAACTGTAATTTCTTCAATCTTTTCACCTAGAGATCGAATACCGGTTACGATAATATTCAATCTCATGGAAAAATCATCTACCGATTCACTGTCTTTCATCTGGATCACCTCGAAGTCACTTCTCAAGGTTTGAGCTTTATCCTCCTTGACTCGATCGACTCCCATGTGCATCATCTTGAGCGTTTCCCATGCTTCTTTAGCTGTGTCCTTCTCAGCTAACAACAAAAGTACGTCCTCTGGAATTGCTTGATAAATAGCCACAAGAGCCATTCTATCTTTACGTTCGTCCGTTTCTGCATTTTTAATTACATCACATACTCCTCGTGCTTGTAAATTCACTCGCATTTTTATGGCCCACACCGTGTAGTTCATCTTCGTAAGCATTGGATAGTGTAACGTAACACTACTGTCTTTCCCGATCCTTTGAATAATTTCAACTTCGGTTTGAGAAGATGACGAGGTTGGTATAGTCATTCTTGGCATATACTTGGTCATACACAACTATGATTTTTTTTTAATTTTTTTTTGAAGTATAGGGACCAATATGAACTTTTCAGAAGTTCAGGGGGGCAAATAGAACTTTTACAGAAGTAAAACAGGGGCTAAACTGAAAATTTTCTGAAAATCAGGACCAAAAATGCAATTTTTCTGAAAAACAGAGGCTAAATTGCATTTTTCGGAAGAACATGGGCGAAACTGCAATTTCAAGAACTTTGGTCAGCTACGTCACTGCTACAATACCTGCTGACGTCACTGATGACGTCACCCTTCTTCTCAGGCAAAACCTTCGACGAACTGGTTTTTCCGGCAGGTTTAACTAACTTTGACCAGTGATTTTGAGGCCTTCTGGTGGTCAAAAATTCAAAAAAAATATATTTTCGGAATCCTCATAGCGAGGCCTTTCCAATGGTGTACTCTGAACTTGTTTTCGAGACAAAAAAATTTCGACCAAAAAACAGAGAATGCTCCCCGGAGCTTAACAAGCTCTGATACCATTTGTTGGGGTTGAAACATACTTTTATTCAGAACTAGAACAAAACAGAAGAGCTTATGAGCTCAATATTACAAGAAAAAGAAACAACCCTCTAATACTCACTCTAAGTTTTACACAAACAAGTTTTCTATTTTAAATGTGATTGGAAGTTTATATTATTAGACGATAGAACAATTAATTTAGCTTATAGAGATTATATGTATCATTGTTAAAAGTTGTATTTAAATCATTATAGTTTCATGATATATAGGTTATAGACATTAACTCTTTTAATCCACGTTCATCAATTTAAAATCGTTAACGCCTGTTTTCGAGATATATATTAAACCATTAGAAGACAAATTTCACAAGCTTTTCAGTAAAGAGAAATGGCCTTTTAGCACGAGTAAAACACATATTGCTTTAATTAGAAAAGCATCAATCATTAGTGATGCTCTCCCGTGAATCTCTTACAAGAACAACAAAGAAAACAGGAAATAGTGTTTTTGTAAAACAAGCATGAATCAATCGTGATATTCTACCGGGAGAATCACAAGCTTACCGGAAAACCATAACTGGGAGTCTTCTTAAGCTTGGTCGACTAGCTTTCGTTTTGTCTCCATCAATCTTGTGCAGTCTTGTGTCGGAATGGAATCACAATTCCATTGTCACAAGAAGATATGTCTGTTATTTGGATGAGAAAAAGAGAGTGGAAGAATTATGTGGGTATACAGAAGATTGGTATCTCAACTATGAGCTGGCGGTCATGCGCGCCCAAGGAGGCTGGCATATCGAGTTACAAATCGGTTAGAAAATCATCGCTTCTTAGAAAACAAGAAGTTAGACAAATGGTGTTGAGCGAAGATGATGAGTTTATGATTATCAGATGTGCTGATATTTGGGATGTGGTATCAAATCAAGTAGCTGTCGGTGTTGCTACTTAATATGGGTGATAATTCTACTGCTATTGTGGTTTTGTTTTGATAATAATCAGGTAGAGTCGGTTACGGGTTCGGGTTGCCCGTGATTATAGTGCAGCGTGTTGTCTGATTGCCTAAAGCGAATTAGAAATAGAATGTAAAAATGCATATTTTTTTATTATTATTGTGTTCGTAGTAAAGTCGATTTGTAGGGCTGCTTCATATGAGTTGGAAAAAGTAGTCTAAAATTTTGTAGTGGAATTCATTCTACCATGAAAGATTGTTGTGTTTGTGGTATAGTCCATTTGTACGGCTGCTTCAGATGAGTTTGAAAAAGTAGTCTAAAATTTTGTAGTGGAATTGATTCTACCATGAAAGATTATAGAACTGAATGGTTTTTCTCATAAGAGTTGTTTGAATTCATATATACATCTAAAGGTAAGTTAATATTTGTATAACATAATATATCTTTATATGCCGATAATTAAGTTCGGTGTGAACCTCTAGTCATTAGTATATATAGTTACATCAATACCTTAAAGATTACAATATCCACAAGAAACAGAAACAGAAATATGTTTGATGTTTTAAATGGAGAGCTAGATTAAAATCACTCTGTCCAAGTAATATCTAAATCTCCCCAGTTATCCTCGGATACCCCTAAGGCCTTCCACACTGCTTTGGAAGCGTCAACAATATTATTAGGGCATGGTGGTTGATAGTCATGATCACCATCGCACCCCATAGTAGAGTCACACTCATCCACAACCATTGCCTTTACACTCCTCCCATTTCCATTGATGGTAATATACTTGTGGCACCTATCCCCTCCCTTGTACCATCCGGTTGACAGCGCCACAACTGGTGTGTCATCAGAGTGGTATTGGTTGTCACACTCCGACGGCCCACCACCATCACCACCCTTTTGGAAACTGTTTATTGTCAGTGTTGCTTTAGTATCGCCTGTCAGCGGAGGCGAGCATGTATACGTGGTGTAAAACTTACCTTTGACACAACAATCCGAGTTGTTCTCAGGGTTGCATTCTCCTGGAGGCGGTTTTCTTCCCCGGATACCACCACTTGGTTTGCAAGTCTGAGCATTGATCTCCAATGAAGTTGTTGCCAGGAGAACCAAGAACAAAACAAAACCGAAATTCTTCATTGCCTTTTAGATGTTGCTAGTTACTGTTTACAATGTTGTTGGATGAGTAGCAGGGCAAATGGGCTGTGCTAATATAGCCTTTTGCTTAACAAAAAGCCAAAATAATAGTCAACTATGTTGTATTTTTTCTCAAGTGACAGATATTCTTCTACGGCAATAAAGATCCTTTGGACATTCACTTTCCCTTTTAAGAAAACCAAGTAATTTTGAGTGCACGGACATACTACAATTTTGTCCATAATAAGTGCATGTTGAGTCTAATTTGGTCTCATTGTTGGTTTATAAAGTATATTTAAAATTACAGCCACTATTCTTTTATTTGGGGAAAATATTTTCCATTGATTCTGTAAAAATAATAGATTCAAACTTTTACCATTCTAGCCGCATATTTCTCTTGTATATTACACATGCAGGTAAAATCACGTTGCTATAATTGATATATTGCTTAATCAGTACGTAACATTATTCATCATTCCACATAATTAATCATGACCTTATCATATTAAGTTTTAACCCTTTGGTTCTTGCATCAAAGTAAATGTACTATATATCAAGCTCTACATATACATTTGGTACAAATATAGTAAAACAATTGACATTAAGAATCCTTTGGCTATTATTCCGCAATTAGCGTTCCACATATGTAGGCTTCGATGCGGGTTGATACTTGCCGTTGACATGGTACAGTTTACTAATCAATTTACAATATTTGAAAATTTGATTCCAACTAATGTTTTAAAAACTGTTTTCAACCGAGCGGTCGAATCGGTTGGACCGGGAATCAAGGGAGAGAACGGTTCAATTATCACCGGTTTTATGTGAATTTTTTAACCGGATTTAACCGCCGGTTTGTAGAAAAACTCAGTTGAACTGGTTAAACCGAATAAAAATACATGCAAAAGAACCATTTGCATAATAAACTTTGGTTATTATTTTTTTTCAAATCTATTTAGTTTTTTCTAAATAAAACATGTGGTAATGTTATAAAGTTTTTTGATGCGTATATATTCATCTAAAACTATATTTTATTTCGGTGTTATATTTTTTTTACTTATGTAGATTCACCTAAAACACTACAACTTATAGTTATGTTTTATTTTAATGTATTTGGAATCATTCACAACTTATTTATATATATATATATATATATATATATATATATATATATATATATATATATATATATTAATGTTTGAACTTGTAAACGTCATATTTATATATATTAACCCGGCGGTCGAACCGGTTGAACCGAAACTGGACACCATACCAGTTCTACTATAAAACCGGTTTTTAAATGTTGATTCCAACTTCTTAGTTAACTTGTAATTATCTTTATATCTCTATCATCTATGTTTGTTCTTGCGAATTCATGTATTTGAGTGTCTTTAAATACACCAATACGATTCTAAGTTTTTATATCAAAATTGTGTAAAAACTTGTCCTGAAACTATTTCACCTTACGGTACACCATTTTTTACACTAAAAATATATCCCGTAGCAAGTTCCCATTTTTCGATATATATATATATATATATATATATATATATATATATATCATTTGGATTATTAGCTTTGAATATATGTATTTACATTTTTTGTGTTATATAAAATTAGTAAAATATATTATTAATAAAATATAACCAATTACATTAGTACTTCGAATTATTTTAATCATTTAAAATGACAACTGATAAATAAAATAATTACATTCGAAAGATTAGAATAAGTTGTGGATGAGTGGACACAAATAAATTACATTAATATGTTTAATAACGACATTTGATATATAGAAGAATTGTGTCGGGGTGAAGAACAAAATGGTTGCCAACGAATTGTTGTGGATGCCAGACTGGGAGTAGAGTTGATGAGAAATCTAAAAAGAACAAAAAAAAATAGAAATTAGAAAAATACAAAATAATCTATTAAGGGAAATATACTCTTTTTCATGTTTTGTAGAAACGTATAGTGTTATAATAGAATATCAAAAAGATAGTCTAGATGAAAAAGAATAAAAGACATAAAATATATGAACATATAACAAATGGAGCAATTGTGACCAAACGAATTAATATAATCTAACTATATATGCATGATACACTCAAAACCGTTAACTTATATATACATAGTTGCACTGATCTACACTCCCACAACAAACTCTAAGTTTATTAAATTTTGCTTAATATGATTCAAATCCCTAATTTCAATCAAACAAATTCTTACTTAATACACATGTCTTGTTTTGTTTTGTTTTCCAATTTCAATATCAATATCCCAACTATCCTCTGTGAAATTTAGGGATACCCTTCAAGACTTTATGTTCCGGTGTGATTCTTGATTTATTCAAATTTCATTCAACTGATTATGTTCAAATTTAAATATCAATTCCCAACAATCCATGATTGAAATTTTTGAATACCCTACAATACATTATGTTCCATTATTATTTTTGATTAATTCATAATAATAAACTATATTTGATTGAATAGGGCTGTGACTTTTCTCTCTTTGGATGAGTATTTCATTAGTTTTGATTGGCTTTAAGTTAAAGACTTGTGTTTGAAGGCAAGGAACACTTTCTTGTTATTTTCTATATAACGAAATGAACTTAAGAGTAATTTATTAAAAATAGACAATCAAGTTTTCTATTTTAAATGTAAATGAAAGTTTATATAATTAGACAATAGAACAATTAATTTAGGTTATAGAGATCATATGTATCATTGTTAAATGTTGTATTTAAATCTTTATGGATTATAATGGAAGGCTTGATGTGTAGAGCATTTGATACATTTCGGTTGAATGTTAGATAATTTTGTTGAATTAGGCCTCAACATTGCGAAACCATTAGAAATTAAGGGATCTCACTAGGTTAATTGTTTTTACAAACACAATTAATATCTTTGAAATGAGTTTACACATGCAAGTTTGGTTATCTAGTTGCACACCTAGTATCTTGTTTAGCCAATTAGACGTGATATGTCGTGTTATTTAGATGAGAAGAAGAGAGTGGATGAATTATGTGGGTATACAGAAGATGGGTATCTCAACTGTGAGCTGGCGGTCATGCGGGCCCTAGGAGGCTGGCATATGGAGTTACCAATCGGTTAGAAAATCATTGCTTCTTAGAAAACAAGATGTTAGACAAATGGTGTTGAGTAGAGATGCACAAAGACCCGATCCGATCTGGTTTGATGATGTAATGCTGAATCCGATTCAACCTTTAATCCGAACCGGTTTCAAACCGGATTTGACCGGTTTTACGATCCCCGCATCCGATTCGGTTTAATCCGATCCGACTTTGCCTTTTTTTTTTTTTTAAATACAAATTTTTTGGACCTCAAATATAACACAAAATGCAACATGGGTACATTAAAATAGTTAAAACATACATCAAACGTCGAATTAGAAAGAGTTTTTAAACTAGTTAAATAATAATAATAATAAAGTGGCGTTATAACATTTAGCTAAATGAAAATAGTTTTTGTGGTCTTCTACTTCGTGTCGCCTTCATTTAATTATTCTTCAACCGCCACGCAAGTAACTAGGGGTCTCATCAATGCCATATTCTTCATCCCCGTCTTCGTCTTTGACTTCATCGTCACCGTCTTCGTCTTCCGGAGGTGTTGATAAGCCTTGTGCATATTCTTCATCCATGATCTCCAGTTCAACATTTTGTGATAGTGGGCCTTCTAGTGATGCCAAGTGTTGTATACATTCCACAGAATCCAAGTAATCCTTCAAGCAAACGCAAACCTCTACCGCAACCAGGGTAAGATTCGTCCTCAACTTTGATAAAACTCTTCCACTAAAAGAAAAAACGGATTTCGAAGCTACCATGGTAGCTTGGACGGTTAGTAAATCGGTCCATGACGGAGAGAATAGGAAATTGTGCTTCCTTTTCTCTCCACCAAGCCAAAAGATTCAAAATTTTAAATTGTGGTGCACTCATGAATTTTAAAAAGTTTGAACCCATATAAATTCAAAGTTCGCTACTAGGCGTTAATGTGCGTGCTCTTTTGTTTTGCTCCTCCAAAAGGTAGTTATAGAGGTCGAAATGAAAATCCGTTCGACCCACACCACTATCCGATGCACCGCTAGTAGAGTCGGTTACACTTGCAAAAGTGTTTGACATTTTGTCATATTTTGTAGCGTAAATGTCAAACAAATTAGTAAAAGTATCATTACAATGTTTATTTGGTTACGGATGTAGTTTGAGTTATCTTTGTGCAAATTTAAAGACATAGAAATTTTGGTAATCAAAGTCTCTACACCCGTAACATTGATACATGGGTTTAATGTTGCAGCGCAAGTAAAAAGTGGTGGCATTTCTTTGAAATATTAGACTAGTTTTTGTCTCATTGGTCTCGTAACCAAAACAAATATTTCACTTCTTTGTTCAAAACATTCCAATTGTGCGGACATCAACCATAATTCATTTAGTAACAACGGACTTGTAGGGTAACACACACCCGATAGAAAAGTGGTTGATTGTTTAAAAACTTTTAACATTTCCACAAACTCTTCCATTAAATCTCAATCATAATCCGAAACCGGGTTTTTTCCTTTTGAAATTGTGTCGTAAAATAATTGCAAAGCGATTCTTTGACGTGTCAAACTTTCAAACATCATGCATGTTGAACTGCATCTAGTGTCACAATCCCAATGAGGACAATATGAAGTTACATTAATGGAAATGGCAAACTTTCGATATTTTTCCATTGTTGCTTTATTTTTTCCAAAAACTCTAGTTAACACAGTTTTGAATTTTTCAATCGTCGAATCTATCATTTTTAAACCATTTTGTACCGTAAGATTAATAATGTGACAAACACATCTAGTATGAAAAAACAAGCCATCCAAAATAGGTTTATATTTTTCAATTAATCTTTTTGCCGCGACGGTATTGTTACTTGCATTGTCAAACGAAACAGAGAAGATTTTGTCGCGTAAATTATAAGTCTCTATAACGCTTACTAAAATTGAAAATAATCTTGCCCCCGTGTGAGGATGCGCAAAAAGTTCAAAAGCAATAACTCATTTGTTCATTACCCAAGTAGAGGGATCTATCCAATGTGCCGTGACACAAAGATAGCTTTTGGGACAACTACCGGTGGAGGACTAAACGTCACAGGTTAAAGAAACACCGGTTTTTATATTTAAAAATCCCAACTGCATATCTTTTTTGGCTATATCAAAATACTTTAAAGCATCACCTCTAAGAGAAGTACGACTTACTTGCCGGTATTGCGGTTGCATTTTTTCCCACAAAATCCTTGTTAATCGCAGGTTGTCGAAGTGGTTGAAAGGAGAGCCCTCTTGAATCACGAACTTGCAAAAGCTTTCATGAAGGTCATCATTGTTCTAAATGAAGATCGACCCATCGGGAGTAATATTTGGTTGACTTGGATCGCTTTGACCTTTTACAGCCGGACAAGTTTTTGTTGTATGACTCCTTAATGTGCTATTGCCATCTTTTCCCAAAAACATTTCGCACTTCATGCATCTCGCTTTTTGCTTCCCGTTCGTTAACAAACACAAATCGTAATGTTCTCACACTTCTTTACTCCGAGTGGTTGGTATGATTTTAACCACCGTTGCATCCGAATCTTGACCCGCGGTTGAATTTCTCGAGCTCATTTTTTTTAGCATTATGAAAATAAGTAGTAAATTTTTTGTGTAAAATTGAAATGTAGCAAATGAAAGGTATATATAGATGTTTAGAAGTGCCAAAAAGTCAAAAAAAAGTAAAAGTAGCCGTTTTTTTTTTAAGTTCTAACGGCTAGCTAGAAAAAAAAATTCAAATTTTCCCGTTTTCTAACGGTAACAAAAAAATACAGTTTCAAACCGGTTTTGGATCCGGTTTCAATCAGATCCGGTTCTTGATCCGGGGTATAATCTAATTTCTTGTCCGAAGTGTCGAACCGGTTTCAATCTGGTGACCGGTTCAATCCGAACCGGTTCGGTCAAAACCGGTTTTGACCAAATCCGATTTTCGGATCGGATCGGAACCTATAGGCCGATCCGTTTTGTGTGCATCTCTAGTGTTGAGCGAAGATGATGAGATTATGATTATCAGATGTGCTGGTGGTATCAAATCAAGCAGCTGTCGGTGTTGCTACTTCATATGTGTCATAATTCTACTGCTATTGTGGTTTTGTTTTGATAATAATCAGGTCGAGTCGGTTACGGGTTCGGGTGGCCCGTGATTATGGTACGTGGGGTGTTGTCTGATTGCATAAAGTGAATTAGAATGTGAAAATACATAAATTTTTGTATTATTGTGTTTGTAGTAAGGTCTATTTGTAGGGCTGCCACATATGAGTTGGAAAAAGTAGTCTAAAATTTGTAGTGGAATTGAATCTACAATGAATGATTATTGTTTTTTTGGTATAGTCTATTTGTAGGGTTGCGTCAGATGAGTTAGAAAAAGTAGTCTAAAATTTTGTAGTCGAATTGATTCTGCCATAAAAGATTATAGAACTGAATGGTTTTTGTCATATGAGTTG
Source organism: Lactuca saligna (assembly GCF_052625555.1). Taxonomy (NCBI): domain Eukaryota; kingdom Viridiplantae; phylum Streptophyta; class Magnoliopsida; order Asterales; family Asteraceae; genus Lactuca; species Lactuca saligna. The sequence continues at coordinate 51,360,242 of NC_136420.1, read as the reverse complement.
TTGTTTGAATCCATATATACATCTAAAGGTAAGTTAATATTTGTATAACATAATATATCTTTATATGCCGATAATTAAGTTTGGTGTGAACCTCTAGTCATTAGTATATATAGTTACATCAATACCTTACGGATTACAATATCCACAAGAAACAGAAACAGAAATATATTTGATGTTTTAAAAGGAGAGCTAGATTAAAATCACTCTGTCCAAGTAATATCTAAATCTCCCCAGTTATCCTCGGATACTCCTAAGGCCTTCCACACTGCTTTGGAAGCGTCAACAATATTATTAGGGCATGGTGGTTGATAGTCATGATCACCATCGCACCCCATAGTAGAGTCACACTCATCCACAACCATTGCCTTTACACTCCTCCCATTTCCATTGATGGTAATATACTTGTGGCACCTATCCCCTCCCTTGTACCATCCAATTGACAGCGCCACAACTGGGGTCATCAGAGTGGTATTGGTTGTCACACTCCGACGGCCCACCACCATCACCTCCCTTTTGGAAACTGTTTATTGTCAGTGTTGCTTTAGTATCGCTGTCACTGGAGGCGAGCATGCATACGTGGTGTAAAACTTACCTTGGACACAACAATCCGAGTTGCTCTCACGGTTGCATTCTCCTGGAGGCGGTTTTCTTCACCGGATACCACCACTTGGTTTGCAAGTCTGAGCATTGATCTCCAATGAAGTTGTTGCCAGGAGAACCAAGAACATAACAAAACCGAAATTCTTCATTGCCTTTTAGATGTTGCTAGTTACTGTTTACAATGTTGTTGGATGAGTAGCAGGGCAAATGGGTTGTGCTAATGTAGCCATTTGATTAACAAAAAGCCAAAATAATAGTCAACTATGTTGTATTTTTTTTCAGGTGACAGATATTCTTCTACGGCAATAAAAATCCTTTGGATATTCACTTTCCCTTTTAATAAAACCAAGTAATTTTGAGTGCACGGACATACTACAATTTTGTCCATAATAAGTGCATGTTGAGTCTAATTTGGTCTCATTGTTGATTTATAAAGTATATCTAAAATTACAGCCACTATTCTTTTATTAGGGGAAATTATTTTCCATTGATTCTGTAAAAATAATAGATTCAAACTTTTACCATTCTAGCCGCATATTTCTCTTGTATATTACATATGCAGGTAAAATCACGTTGCTATAATTGCATATATCGCTTAATTAGTACTTAACATTATTCATCATTCCACATAATTAATCATGACCTTATCATATTACGTTTTAACCCTTTGGTTCTTGCATCACAGTAAATGTACTATATATCAAGCTCGACATATACATTTGGTACAAATATAGTAAAACAATTGACATTAAGAATCCTTTGGCTATTATTCCGCAATTAGTGTTCCACGTACGTAGGCTTCGATGCGGGTTGATACTTGCCGTTGACATGGTACAGTTTACTAATCAACTTACAATATTTGAAAATTTGATTCCAACTAATGTTTTAAAAACTGTTTTCAACCGGCCGGTCGAACCGGTTGGACCGGGAATCAAGGGAGAGAACGGTTCAATTATCACCGGTTTTATGTGAATTTTTGAACGGGATTTAACTGCCGGTTTGTAGAAAAACTCTGTTGAACCGCTTAAACCAAATAAAAATACATTCAACGGAACCATTTGCATAATAAACTTTAGTTATTTATTTCAAATCTATTTTGTTTTTCTCTAAATAAAATATATGGTAATGTTATAAAGTTTTTTGATGCGTATATATTCAATTAAAACTATATTTTGTTTCAGTATTATACTTTTTTTTACTTATATAGATTCACGTAAAAACACTACAACTTATAGTTATGTGTTATTTTAATGTATTTGGAATCATTCAAAACTTATTATATATATATATATATATATATATATATATATATATATATATATATATATATATATATAATGTTTAAACTTGTAAACGTCAAGTTTATTATTTATATATGTATGCATGTTTAGAAAAATAGGAAAAATATAAAAGTTTTAGAAACCGGTTAACCCGGCGGTCGAACCGGTTGAACCGAAACTGGACACCATACTGGTTCTACTATAAAACCGTTTTTTAAATGTTGATTCCAACTTCTTAGTTAACTTGTAATTATCTTTATATCTCTATCATCTATGTTTGTGCTAGCGAATTCATATATTTGAGTGTCTTTAAATACCACAATCCGATTCTAAGTTTTTATATCAAAATCGTGTAAAAACTTGTCCTGATACTATTTCACCTTACGGTACACCATTTTTTACACTAAAAATATATCTCATAGCAAGTTCCTTTTTTCGATTTATATATATCATTTGGATTATTAGCTTTCAATATATGTACTTACATCTTTTGTGTTATATAAAATTAGTAAAATATATTATTAATAAAATATAACCAATTACATTATTACTTCGAATTATTTTAATCTTTTAAAATGAAAATTAATAAATAAAATAATTACATTCGAAACATTAGAATAAGTTGTGGATGAGTGGACACAAATAAATTACATTAATATGTTTAATAACGACATTTGATATATAGAAGAATTGTGTCGGGGTAAAGAACAAAATGGTTGCCAACGAATTGTTGTGGATGCCAAACTGGGAGTAGAGTTGATGAGAAATCTAAAAAGAACAAAAAAAAAATAGAAATTAGAAAAGTACAAAATAATCTATTAAGGGAAATATACTCTTTTCATGTTTTGTAGAAACGTATAGTGTTATAATAGAATATCAAAAAGATAGTCTAGATGCAAAAGAATAAAAACCATAAAATATATGAACATATTACAAATGGAGCAATTTTGACCAAACGAATTAATATAATATAACTATATATGCATGATACAGTCAAAACCGTTAACTTATATATACATAATTACACTGATCTACACTCCCACAACAAACTCTAACTTCATTAAATTTTGTTTAATATGATTCAAATCCCTAGTTTCAATCAAACAAATTCTTACTTAATACATATGTCTTGTTTTGTTTTGTTTTCCAATTTCAATATCAATATCCCAACTATCCTCTCTGAAATTTAGGGATACCCTTCAAGACTTTATGTTCCGGTGTGATTCTCGATTTATTCAAATTTCATTTAACTGATTATGTTCAAATTTAAATATCAATTCCCTACAATCCATGATTGAAATTTTTTAATACCCTACAATACATTAAGTTCCATTATTATTTTTGATTAATTCATAATAACAAACTATATTTGATTGAATAGGGCCTTGACTTTTCTCTCTTTGGATGAGTATTTCATTAGTTTTGATTGGATTTAAGTTGAAGACTTGTGTTTGAAGGTAAGGAACACTTTCATGTTATTTTCTATATAACGAAGTGAACTTAAGAGTAATTCATTAAAAATAGGCAATCAAGTTTTCTATTTTAAATGTAAATGGAAGTTTATATAATTAGACAATAGAAGAATTAATTTAGGTTATAGAGATCATATGTATCTTTGTTAAAAGTTGTATTTAAATCTTTATGGATTATAATGGAAGGCTTGTTGTGTAGAGCATTTGATACATTACGGTAGAATGTTAGATAATTTTGTTGAATTAGGCCTCAACATTGCGAAACCATTCGAAATTAAGGGATCTCACTAGGTTAATTGTTTTTACAAACACAATTAATATCTTTGAAATGAGTTTACACATGCAATTTTGGTTGTTCTAGTTGCATAACTAGTATCTTGTTTAGCCAATTAGACGTGATATGTACAGTGAATCATGCTTCATTTGCATCTATCTCATGGACTAATGCATTTGTATTCACCTTTTTATACATTGTAAACTGTCCAGATAGTCTCAAAACCATACTCCTCCCATTCAACCCAAACATGAGATCAAGAAGTCTCACACAGAAATCGGAACTCACACGCAAAGCAAACTAAGATGAGTGCATCATATGTCAAAATGACCACTCCAAGTTCCATTTTCCTTCTACGCTATTTTTGACGGCCATGGCAGCTCCAAAACAACATTATGCTTGAAAAATCACTCCATGGAATTATTCCTTCAACATTACCAACTCCCACAATCTTCATATATGAATTAAAAACGCCGACTCTATGATTTTAAGGTTTCTATGCTAAAAAGAAAAATGGGGTCCTAAATACAATTTTTTAATATATAAGGAAAACAAATTTAAGATGGTGAATTTCCGTTACAGAAAACTTTAAAGTTCATAAATTAATTAAAAAGGAAGATATGGAATTTTATAAAATGTTTAATGGCTAATTATGTAACTTCTTAAAACTGATTTGTTAAACATATTAGAATGAGGGGTTGATTATGAAATATATAGCATAAAGAAATGGTCAAATGTGTAACTTGAATTTAAAATATCAAAAAGCTATGAAAGAGGATAGAACCAACATTGGTTTTGAATAAAAGACATGGCTTTTCCATTTGGTCTACCCAAACTCTAAGGAATATTTTGAATAAATTCATATATATTTAGTTTTTAAATATATAATTTAATTAAAACTCAGGCCCTATTTTTTTCGGGGTCCTGTGCGGTTGCCCCTGTTGCTCCCCCCCCCCCCCCCCCCCTCCCCCTAAAACCGGCCCTTTGAATTAATCATTTTTAAAGAATCTAAAACATTCCCATTGCAAAGCCTTTCTACTAGCTGACCAAACCCTCACTAACAAAAGTAGCATCAACAGTTATTATGTAAGGAGTGTGCAAAAAAACTTAAAATCCGAGCCGATCCGGCCAATCTGAAACCTTAAAAACTGAAACCGAAAATAGCCAAAACCGAAAAAAACTGAAACTGAAGAAACCAACTATCAATGGGTCGATTAATGTTTGGATATTTCAATATCCGCGGATACCCAAACTGAACAGTAATATATATATATATATATATATATATATATATATATATATATATATATATATATATATATATATATATATATATAAAAGCTAATGTAAAAGTAATTAAATTAAATTGACATAATAAAATAAGAAACTGGATGATATATGTTTTCTCATCTAACATGCTTGTTTATGTCTATTGTATTTTTCTATTAGAGTTTAGAACTTTAGATTTTCATCGCTTATATCTGCTTCATAAATTGTGTCTCTGTATGTTTTCTTACAAACTGTATGGTATATGTTTTCGGTGTGCAATATAGTTATCCATGAAATTGAGAAATTGTTTTTATATTCCTAAACTGAGATATTGGTAGTTTGTATTTTTTATTATATTTTGGATTTGTTATATTTAGTGGGTACCGAACCATGGTTACCCATCTTCAAATTGTTCTGTCCGGTTCGGGCTTTTACACAATTCGGTTCGGTTTCGGTTAGTGCACATTAGATATCCTCCCCTTGGTTACGATTCACAATTTTATGAATATCCGAAACGAACCTCTCCATGAACGCCCTAACTATGGGATAACCAAATTAACTGTTTTAATCCTCATACAGCAATTGTAAATCGTTAATACCGGTTTTCGGGATTTTAAACCCTTAGAAGACAACTTTCACAATTGTTTGAGTAAAGAGAAATGGCCTTTTAGCACCTCTTTCCAAGAGATAGGAGAATCGCTGACTCACTACTTAATAAGAAAGTGGAAACACATATTGCTTTAATCATCAATCACTAGTGATGCTCTCCCATGAATCTCTTATGAGAACAACAAAGAAAACAGGAAATAGTGTTTTTGTAAAACAATCATGAATCAATCGTGATATTCTACCGGAAGAATCACACACTTACCGGAAAACCATAACTGGGAGTCTTCTTAAGCTTGGTCGACTAGCTTTCGTTTTGTCTCCATCAATCTTGTGCAGTCTTGTGTCGGAATGGAATCGCAGTTCCATTGTCACAAGAAGATATGTCGTGTTATTTAGATGAGAAGAAGAGAGTGGATGAATTATGTGCATATACAGAAGATGGGTATCTCAACTGTGAGTTGGCGGTCATGCGGTAGGAGGCTGGCATATGGAGTTACTAATCGGTTAGAAAATCATCGCTTCTTAGAGAAGCTGTCAGTGTTGCTACTGCATATGTGTCATAATTCTACTACTATTGTGGTTTTGTTTTGATAATAATCAGGTCGAGTCGGTTACGGGTTCGGGTAGCCCGTGATTATGGTACGTGCGGGGTGTTGTCTGATTGCAAAAAGTGAATTAGAATGTGAAAATACATAATTTTTTTTATTATTGTATTTGTAGTAAGGTCTATTTGTAGGGTTGCCTCATATGAGTTGGAAAAAGTAGTCTAAAATTAAGTTTGGTGTGAACCTCTAGTCATTAGTATATATAGTTACATCAATACCTTTATAGATTACAATATCCACAAGAAAAAGAAACAAAAATATGTTTGATTTTTAATAGGAGAGCTAGATTAACATGCATCACTCTGTCCAAGTAATATCCAAATCTCCCCAGTTATCCTCATATACCCCTAAGGCCTTCCAAACTGCTTTGGAAGCGTCAACAATATTATTAGGGCAAGGTGGTTGATAGTCATGATCACCATCGCACCCCATAGTAGAGTCACACTCATCCACAACCATTGCCTTTACACTCCTCTCATTTCCATTGATGGTAATATACTTGTGGCACCTATCCCCTCCCTTGTACCATCCAGTTGACAACGCCACAACTGGTGTGTCATCAGAGTGGTATTGGTTGTCACACTCCGATGGACCACCACCATCACCACCCTTTTGGAAACTGTTTATTGTCAGTGTTGCTTTAGTATCGCCTGTCACTGGAGGCGAGCATGTATACGTGGTGTAAAACTTACCTTGGACACAACAATCCGAGTTGTTCTCACGGTTGCATTCTCCTGGTGGTGGTTTTCTTCCCCGGATACCACCACTTGGTTTGCAAGTCTGAGCATTGATCTCCAATGAAGTTGTTGCCAGGAGAACCAAGAACAGAACAAAACTGAAATTCTTCATTGCCTTTTAGATGTTGCTAGTTACTCTTTACAATGTTGCTGGATGAGTAGCAAGGCAAATGGGTTGTGCTAATATAGCCTTTTGCTTAACAGAAAGCCAAGTTAACAGTCAACAATGATCTAGTTTTTTTTTCAAGTGACAGATGTTCCTCTACGGCAATAAAACATTCTTTGGATATTAACTTTCCGTTTTAAGAAATCCAAGTAATTATGAGTGCACAGACATAGTACAACTTTGTCTATTATGGTGCATGTTGAGTCTAATTTGGTCTCATTGTTGATTTATAAATTATATCTAAAATTACAGCCACTATTCTTTTATTTGGGGAAAATATTTTACATTGATACTGTAAAAATAATAGTTTCAAACTTGTACTAATATAGCCGCATATTTGTCTTGTATACTACACATGCAGGTAAAAGCATGTTAGTATAATTGATACTCCATATTACTTAATTAGTACGTATCATTATTCATCATTCCACATAATTAATCATGACCTTATCATATTAAGTTTTAACGCTTTGGTTATTCATCACTATATATCAAGCTGTACGTATACATTTGGTACAAATATAGTAGAACAATTGACATTAAGAATCCTTTGGCTATTATTCCGCAATTAACCACGTACGTAGGATTCGATGCAAGTTGATACGTGCCGTTGACATGGTCCGGTTTACTAATCAATTTACAATATTTGAAAATTTGATTCCAACGTATGTTTTAAAAACTGTTTTGAACCGCCCGGTTGAACCGGTTGGACCGAGAACCATGGGAGAGAATGGTTCAACTATCACCGATTTTATGTGAATTTCTGAACCGGATTGAACGGTCGGTTTGTAGAAAAACTCGGTTGAACGGTTCAAAATAAATTGATTGAACCGGTTAAAACGAATAAAATTACATGGAAAAGAACCATTTGCACAATAAACGGTGGTTATTTTTTTCAAATTTATTTAGTTTTCTCTAAATAAAATATATGGTAGATGTTATAAAGTTTTTGATGCGTATATATTTATCTAAAACTATATTTTGTTTCGGTATTATATTTTTTTGTTATTACCTATATGGATTGATGTAAAACACTCAAACTTATATATATATATATATATATATATATATATATATATATATATATATATATAATGTTTGAACTTGTAAACGTCAAATTTAGTATTTATATATGAATGTTCGAATAGAAAAATTGGAAAAACAAAACTATAGAAACCAGTTAACCCGGCGGTCGAACCGGTTGAATTGAAACCGGACACCGCACTGGTTCTACTACAAAACCGGTTTTTAGACATTGATTCCAACTTCTTAATTACCTTGTAATTATCTTTCTATCTCTAGCATCTATGTTTGTGCTAGTGAATTCATATATTTGAGTGTCTTTAAATATCACGGTTCGATTCTAACTTTTTATACGAAAATAGTGTAAAAACTTGTCCTGATACTATTTCACCTTACCTTACACAATTTTTTTGCACTAAAACTATATCCCCTAGCAAATTCCATTTTTTGGATTTATATAGATTGTCAAAAGTATCATTCGGATTATTAGCTTTCAATATATCTATTTACATTTTTTGTGTTATATAAGCTTAATAAAATATAACCGGCTACATTATTACTTCAAATTATTTTAATCTTTTAAAATGACAATTGATAAATAAAATAATTACATTCGAAATATAAGAATAAGTTGTGGATGAGTGTGACACAAATAAATTGTATTAATTTGTTTAATAACCACATTTGATATATAGTAGAATTGTGTCGGACTGAAGAACAAAATGGTTGCCAACGGATTGTTGTGGATTGCTAGAGTGGGAGTAGAGTTGATGGTGAATCTAAAAAGAAAAATAATAGAAATTAGAAAAATACAAAATAATCTATTAAGGATAATCTTCTCTTTTTTTGTTCTGTAGGAACGTATAGTGTTATAATAGAATATCAAAAAGATAGTCTAGATGCAAAAGAACAAAAAACATTAAATATATGAACAAATTACAAATGTAGCAATTTTGACCAAACGAATTAATATAGTTCAACTATATATATTGATGATACACTCAAAACCATTAACTTATATATACATAGTTACACTGATCTAGATTCCCACAACAAACTCTAACTTCATTAAATTTTGTTTGATGACTCAGATCCCTAATTTCAATCAAACAAATTCTTACTTAATACACATGTCTTGTTTGTTTTATTTTTGAATTTCAGTATCAATATCCCAACTATCCTCTGTGAAATTTAGGGATACCCTTCACGACATTATGTTCCGGTGTGATTCTAGATTTATTTAGATTTCATTAAACTGATTATGTTCAAATTTCAATATCAATTCCCAACCATCCATGTGTGAAGTTTTTGAATACCCTATAATACATTAAGTTCCATTGTAAGTTTTGATTAATTCATAATAATAAACTATATTTGATTGAATAGGGATGTGGCTTTTCTCTATTTATATGAGTATTTCATGAGTTTTGATTGGATTTAAGTTGAAGGCTTGTGTTTGAAGGTAAAGAACAATTTCATGTTATTTTCTCTGTAACGAGTGAACTTAAGGGTCATTCATTAAAAATAGGCAATCAAGTTTTTTATTTTAAATGTGAATGGAAGTTTATATAATCAGACAATAGAACAATTAATTTAGGTTATAGAGATCATGTATATCGTTTTTAAAAGTTGTATTCAAATCTTTATGGCTCATAATGAAAGGCTTGTTGTGTAGAGCATTTGATACATTACCGTTGAATGTTAAATAATTTTGTTGAATTGGGCCTCAACATTGCGAAACCACTAGAAATTAAGGGATCTCACTAGGTTAATTGTTTTTACAAACACATGCTAGTTTGAAATGAGTTTACACATGCTAGTTTGGTTGATCTTGTTGCACACCTACTATCTTGTTTAGCCTACTCGATGTGATATTTAGAGTGAATCTTGCTTCATTTACATCTATCTCATGGACTAATGCATTTGTATTCATCTTTTAATACATTGTAAACTATCCAGATAGTTTCAAAACCATACTCCCCTCCCCCCCCCCCCCCCCCCCCCCCGCGATAAAATGATTCAACTCGAACATGAAATCAAAAAGTCTCACATAGACACCAGAAGTCACATGCAAAGCAAACTAAGATGAGTGGATCATATGTCAAAATGACCACTCCAAGTTCCATTTTCCTTCTACGCTATTTTTGATGGCCATGGCAGCTCCGAAACAACATCATACTTGAAAAATCGCTCCATGGAATTATTCTTTCCAGATTACAAGCTGCCACAATCTTCATATATGAATTAACAGGGCTGATTCTATGATTTTAAGGGCCTTGTGCTAAGAAGAAAAATGAAGCCCCTAAATACAATTTTTTAATATATAAGGAAAACAAATTTTAAACGGTAATTTCGTTACGGAAAACTTAAAAGTAAATTAATTAATTAAAAAGGATCATATTGAATTTTATGTAAAGTTCAATGGCTAATTATGTAACTTCTGAAAACTGATTTGTTAAACATATCATGAGGGGTTGATTATGAAATATATAGTATAAAGAAATGGTCAAAAGTGTAACTTGAATATAAAACATCAAAAAACTATGAAAGAGGATAGAACAAGCATTGCTTTAGAATAAAAGACATGCCTTTTCCAATTGTGCTACCCAAACTCTATGAAATATTTATAATAAATTCATATAAATATTTAGTTTTTAAATATATAATTTAATTAAAACTCGGGCCCTATTTTTTCGGGGCCCTGCGAGGCAGCCCCTCTTGCCCCCCACCCACCTAAAAACCGGGCGTGTGAATTAATCATTTTTAAAGGATCTAAAACATTCCCATTGAAAAGCCTTTCAAATACCTAACCAAACCCTCACTAACAAAAGTAGCATCAACAATTACTATGGGATGGGGTGTGCAAAAAAACCGCAAAACCGAACCGATCCGGCCAATCCAAAACCGGACAAACTGAAACCGACAAAAAACCGAAACCAAAGAAACCAACTATTAATGGGTCGGTTACGGTTTGGATATTTCAATATCTACGGATACCCGAACCAAACCGTGATATATATATATATTAGTTAATGTAAAAGTAATTAAATTAAATAAACTTAAAAAAATAAGAAACTGGATTATATATGTTTTCTCATCTAACATGCTCGTTTATGTCTATGGTATTTTTCTATTAGAACTTAGAACTTTAGATTTTTATCGCTTATATCTGCTTCATAAATTGTGTGTCTTTATGTTTTCTTATAAACTGTATGGTATATGTTTTTTGTGTGCATATATTGGTATCCCTAAAATTGAGAGATTTTTTTTTATATTCATCATGTTTTATAGTTAATTTTATTATTTTAGTTATCATATAAATTCTAGTTATAGTTATTTTTATTATTATAGTTATCATATAAATTCTAATGTATAATTTGAACTTCAACAAGTTTTCTTACTTCCAAATTGACATATTGGTAGTTTGTATTTTTTATTATATTTTCGATTGGTTATATTTAATGGGTACCCGTAAACTCACCCGTGGTTACCAACCTTCAAACGGTTCGGTCCGGTTCCAGTTTTTACACAATTCGGTTCGGTTTCGGTTACTGCACATTAGATATCCGCTTTGTGGTTACGGTTCACAATTTTATGAATATCCGAACTGAACCACTCCGTGAACACCCTTAACTATGCGAGAACCACATTAATTGTTTAATCCTCATACAACAAATGTAAATCGTTAATACCAGTTTTCGGGATTTTAAAACCTTAGAAGACAAATTTCCCAAGCGTTTGAGTAAAGAGAAATGGCCGTTTAGCACCTCTTTCCAAGAGATAGGAGAATCGCTCACTCACTGCTTAATAAGAAAGTGGAAACACATATTGCTTTAGTAAAAAAAGAATCAATCATTAGTGATGCTCTCCCAAGAATCTCTTGCGAGAACAACAAAGAAAACAGGAAATACTGTTTTTGTAAGACAAGCATGAATCGATCGTGATATTCTACGGGAGAATCACACGCTTGCCGGAAAACCATTACTGAGAGTCTTTGTAAGTATGGTCAACTAGCTTTCGTTTCGTCTCCATCAATCTAGTGCAGTCTTGTGTCGGAATGGAATCACAATTCCATTGTCACAAGAAGATATGTCGTGTTATTTAGATGAGAAGAAGAGAGTGAAAGAATTATGTGAGTATACAGAAGATGGACATCACAACTATGAGTTGGCGGTCCTGCAGGCCCTACCAGGCTGGCATATGGAGTTACCAATCAGTTAGAAAATCATCCCTTCTTAGAAAACAAGAAGTGAGACAAATGGTATCGAGCAAAGATATTGAGTTTATGATTTTCGGATGTGCTGGGATTTGGGATGTGGTATCAAATCAAGAAGCTGTTGGTGTCGTGACTTCATATGGGTGATAATTTCACTGCTATATGTTGTGGTTTTGTTTTGATAACAATCAGCTCGAGTTTGTTATGCGTTCGGGTCGCTTGTGATTATGGTTAGGGTGTTGTTTGATTGCATAAAGGGAATTAGAACGTGAATACACATGATTATTTATTATTGTGCTTGTGGTAAAGTCTATTTGTAGGGCTGCTTCATAAGAGTTTGAAAAAGAAGTCTAAAATTTTGTAGTGGAATTGATTATAGCGCTGAATGGTTTTTGTGCGTCTCTGCGTGTCATATCAGCTGTTGTTTGAATCCATATACATTTAAAGGTATGTTAATATGTGTATAACATAATATATCTATATATGGGTTTTAATGGATTGGTGCCTATAAGTTTGGTGTGAACCTCTAGTCATTAGTATATATAGTTACATCAATACCTTTACAAATTACAATATCCACAAGAAACAGAAACAGAAATAGTATTTGATGTTTTAATAGGAGAGCTAGATTAACATCACTCTGTCCAAGTAATATCCAAATCTCCCCAGTTATCCTCGGATACCCCTAAGGCCTTCCACACTGCTTTGGAAGCGTCAACAATATTATTAGGGCAAGGTGGTTGATAGTCGTGATCACCATCGCACCCCATAGTAGAGTCACACTCATCCACAACCATTGCCTTTACACTTCTCCCATTTCCATTGATGGTAATATACTTGTGGCACCTATCCCCTCCTTTGTACCATCCAGTTGACAGCGCCACAACTGGTGTGTCATCAGAGTAGTATTGGTTGTCACACTCCAATGGACCACCACCATCACCTCCCTTTTGGAAACTGTTTATTGTCAGTGTTGCTTTAGTATCGCCTGTCACCGGAGGCGAGCATGTATACGTGGTGTAAAACTTACCTTGGACACAACAATCCGAGTTGTTCTCACGGTTTCATTCTCCTGGAGGCGGTTTTCTTCCCCGGATACCACCACTTGGTTTGCAAGTCTGAGCATTGATCTCCAATGAAGTTGTTGCCAGGAGAACCAAGAACAGAACAAAACCGAAATTCTTCATTGCCTTTTAGATGTTGCTAGTTACTCTTACAATGCTGCTGGATGAGTAGCAAGGCAAATGGGTTGTGCTAATATAGCCTTTTGCTTAACAGAAAGCCAAGTTAACAGTCAACAATAATGTAGTTTTTTTTCAAGTGACAGATGTTCCTCTACGGCAATAAAACATTCTTTGGATATTAAGTTTCCCTTTTAAGAAATCCAAGTAATTATGAGTGCAGAGACATACTACAATTTTGTCCATTATGGTGCATGTTGTGTCTAATTTGGTCTCATTGTTGATTTATAAATTATATCTTAAACTACAGCCACTATTCTTTTATTTGGGGAAAATATTTTCCATTGAGTCTATAAAAATAATACACTACTAGAAAATTGAAAGGTTTCCTACAAGCTAACAGGAAACATCATATACCAACAAAGTTCCGAGGCAATTAGTTTGCTGGAAAAGGGCCGTAGGAAACATGGTTCCTATACAAACTTCCAACGAAATTTCTGATAAAACAAAATGTATTGAAACGCTGTTTTCCTACAAAATACCAACAGAACAAGTTTCCTACCTATTTCCAAGGGAATGTTGAATTTAATTAAAAAAAACAAAAAAATAGTAAAAGTTGTAAGAAATCCAGTTTTTTTTTTTTTTTTTTTTTTTTTTTTTCTCTGCCCATATTGAAGAAAAAACTCAATACATTAAACCTATAATAATACAAATTTAATACATTTAACCTATAAAAAAACAAATTTCATTACATTTGCCTAGCCCATTAATTATCAAAAATGAAAATACAAATAAAGGACTTGTCTTGCTTGCTTCTTTGGATACACGTATCATAAAGTTTATCTGCACTGGATTCTAGGCCTTGAGTCTGAAAGTGTTGAAAAAAACAAGTTAGCTATCTTATTGAACTAAAACATATAATAACAATACTTAATTATAACAAAGATGAGTATCATATTCACTAATGGTGCTTCATGCGATGTATTGGGTAAACTTCTTGATTCAGTGGACTTATTTGAAATTCCATGTAGCGTCTGTTTTCATCTATGAATATGGAATTGTACCAGATCATTTTGAGGGTCATACTTGTTTCCAAGAATTAAAGCAAATGAAATTTATAGTTTTGATGTGAATACCTTCTTTAATAGCAATAAGCTTGATTATTGGTTTATAAAACGCACATTCTTGATTGTCCATTTGTTCTTTGAAAATCAAGGGAATCACAATTACTACTTGCAAAAGAACCATCTTCCTGTACAAATTTAATATATATATATATATATATATATATATATATATATATATATATATATATATATATATATATATATATATATATATATATATATATATATATAGACACACAAAAGATAAGGACCTGCATAAGAGATGGTAAACAAATCCAATTTTTAGAATCGCTGGTTACATCAGTAGTTCAAACCCTACAGTACGTCAAGTTCTGTTATTATTTTTGATTAATTCACCAGAATAAACTATATTTGATTGAATAGGGCCGTGGCTTTTTTTCTCTTTAGATGAGTATTTCATTAGTTTTTATTCGATTTAAGTTGTAGGCTGGTGTTTAAGGGAAAAGAACACTTTCATGTTATCTACACTAATAAATAAAACCCATTTTCTACCACATGTCATGTCCTCATTGATTTGGACACATGGCATTTTAATAGATTTTTAAAATTTACTTATTTTCACATGTATTTTCTGATTTGTTCACATATGACAACTTATTTCGGTAAGCCATATACGTCCGTAGATATCACCCAAGTCACTCTAAACACTTGATTTGAAGTGTTTTTGCGTCTTAGAGTGTATAATCATATCTAATTAGATACATTTGTATATCATTTCACATTATATAGGAACCTCACGCGTTATCAATCCCCGAACTGACGATTAGCACCCAATCTGACACGCTTCTCGACCGGTGAGTTCATACCCCTACCCTTTTCCCTGTTGTTCACATGTTTTCAGGGGGGAATACAAGCAAAAGTACAAGAAAATCTTGTACTTAAACTTATTACTTTCAGTTCAAATGTTTCATAAATTGTATGCTTTTATTATCAATAATCGTATTAACCAATGGTTCGAACTGCAGAGTAAACTTTCAGACTAAATGTAGATTTCTTTATAAAGTGTTATAATCTATGTTATATTTCATAATTTATGAATAATTCATACTAATCATCAATTAGGATTAATACAAATACGAATACGAAAGTACATCTAGGAAACAGAACGAATACGAAAGTACAACTATGAACAGAGCGAATACGAAAGTATAGCTAGGAACAGAGCGAATACGAAAGTCCAGCTAGGAACAGAGCGAACACGAAGGTACAGCTAGGAACGGAGCAAATACGAAAGTACAACTTGGAACAGAGGGAATATGAAAGTACAGCTAGGAACAGAGCGAATACGAAAGTTCAGCTAGGAATAATATGAGTACGAATGCGAATACGAATACGAATACGAATACGAATACGAATACGAATACAAATAGGAATAGGAATACGAATATGAATACGAATATGAATGCGAATATGAATGCGTATACGAATACGAATACAAATAGGAATAGGAATACGAATACAAATATAAATACGAATACGAATACGGATACGAATAGGAATACGAATACGAAAGTACGCATCTGGATACATTCGAGTGTAGAATAACTAGAATATCAGAATACCTAGCTAATAAAACAAGTTTGTTAGATAATTGTACATCACATTTGAATTCAACAGCTAAACTTTACTTTTAGGAAAATAAGGGTTTTTCCTAGGATAACAAACTGTACATAACCGGATCGTATAATAAACGGATAACTCAACTAAACTTATAAGAAAATGTGGGATTTTCTTGGATAACAAACTTTTTTCGAAAAACCAAGGAAACTTGTATATTTTCAGAAAACAAACCTCTTATGAACTCACCAGCTTTATGCTAATTTTCAAACTGCTTGTATTCTCAGGTCCATATTAGACAGGTACTCGCGATCTTTTGGAGAAGACGGAGAGTACAGAAGTCTCGTATTAACTTTTGTTCATATGATATATATGTATAACCTTTGTAACTCTTTGTTTGCAAATAATCTAAATATTTCTATGTAATGTATTGTTTTGTGTTTACTATGCTTACTATGTACATTGGTTGCGATATTCATGACGTCCTCCACCCCGGAACGTTTCTGCCTTCGGTTTTGGGGTGTGACATGCTGCTACCTAGAAAACAGGAATAAGGCTATGAAAACAAACTACCCACTAGCTTGACTAATTCAACAAAGCAATTACTGAAACATAAATAAAATAACTGAAGAATAACAGAAGGCTTGCACGTGACTGGTTGACCAAGTTGATATTGTTCTCTTTTAACATTCCCTCTCAACATCAACTTCTACCATACCCATCTTGTCGCCAAAATCAACCAGTTTTGCACTTGATAAACTCTTTGTGAGCAAGTCTGCAACCTGATCAGCAGTGTTTACATATATAAGGTCAATTTCCCCTTTTAAGACCTTTTCTCTGATAAAATGATAATGAACTTCAATGTGCTTGGTACGTTCATGAAAAGTAGGATTTTGAGCAAGCTTGATTGATGACATATTATCACAAAGCAGCGAAATACTATAGTTAACTTCTTGGTTCAAATCCTTTAAAATTTTCACAAGCCACACACATTCCTGAGATGGTACTGCAGCATCTCTTTATTTGGCTTCAGTTGTGGAAAGAGAGACTGTGGGTTAACTCTTGCTACACCTAGATACTATACTGGATCCAAGCATGAAGATATAACCTGTAGTTGACCTTCGAGTGTTCAAATCACCAACATAATTAGAGTCACAAAATCCCATCAGCTTACATTCAGATTCCCTCTTAAACTGGATTCCATAATTGAGAGTAGTCTTAATATACCTTAATAACCTTCTAGCAACCCCAAGGTGGGGGCTTCTTGAACTCTGCATGTAACAACTTAACACACCAACTACAAATGCAATGTCTGGTCTCATTAAAGTGAGATATATAAGACTACCCACCAACTTTCTATATATTGTTGCATCATCTAACTCCTTACCCATGTTAGCACACAACTTAGCATTGTTATCCATGGGTGTTACAACTCCCTTGCAATCAACCATTTTGAACCTCTTTAATAGATCAGTATAGTACTTATGTTGGTGCAGAATTAAACTATCATCATCATAGTTGATTTCTAACCCCAGAAAGTGTTTCAATTTCCCTAGGTCCTTCATGAAGAACCGAGTGCACAAGTTATGTTTGAGCTGAGCTATCATGTCATCCAAATCACCTGTAATTATTAAGTCATCGACATATACAAGCACCATCACTACTTTTCTTCCAAATTTCTTCACAAACAGGCTAGCATCTGCAGATGTTCTTGTGTATCCATTGTGTTCAAGAAATTCACCAATTTTCACAAACCACGCCCTTGGAGACTGTTTAAGCCCGTACAACGCCTTCTTGAGCTTACATACATAATTAGGATGCTATTTGCTTTTGGATCCAAGAGGTTGTTCCATGTGAATGACATGATCCAAGTTTCCATATAGGAATGCATTACTTACATCCATTTGCCAAAGTTTCCATCCCTTGCTAGCTGCCAAAGCCAACAAAACCGTGATTGTAGTTAACTTCGCCACTGGGCTAAAAGTGTCCTCGTAGTCCAGCCCATATTGCTGTGAGAAGCCACGAGCTACCAAACGGGCCTTAAATCTTTCGACTGACCCATCTGCATTACGTTTCACTTTATACACCCATTTACATGAGACGAGTTTCACTTCAGTAGGTTTTGGAACTAGTTCCCACGTCTGGTTCCTCATTAAGGCAACTACTTCTTCTTCCATTGCTATAACCCATTCTCGTTTAGTGGCATCTTGGTCATAAGTTTCTTGTTCAAACACATCTTCTTTTACTAAAGTAGCATTGACATATCTGTGATTAGGTTTTCTAAGTCTTGTAGACTTTCTGACTCTTGTGGCTTCATGGTTCTCATTATCATTGTTGATTTCATTGTTAGCATTGTCTTGGATATCTTCATTATCAATAATGAGTTCATCATTATTCAGGTGTACTCTTACTTTAGAGGATTCTACTTCATCTTTTAGGGTTTTACAATCAGGAAGAGCTTTGTGATCAGTTTACCACCATGATGAAGTTTCATCAAATACCACATTCCTTGATACATAGCATCTACCATAGGTAGGGTCACAACACTTCCAGCCCTTCTTTTCCTGGTCATAACCCACAGAGATACACCGAACAAGCTTTTTATCCATCTTGTTGTGTAGATGGTTGGGTATGAACACATAACACACACACGCCCAAAGAAACGAAGATGACTAACATTTGGCTTCAACCTCTTAAGCTTTTCAAAAGGAGACAAATAACCAAGACTTTGTTGAGGAATTCGGTTAATTACATAAGTTGCTGTCTTCATAGCTTCTTCCTAAAATTGAACTGGTACATTCTTGTCATGAATCATGCTTCTACAAATCTCGCCCAGGTGTCTATTCTTTCTTTCAAATACTCCATTCTGTTGCGGAGTGTTTGGACATGTAAGTTGACGCTTGATCTTGTGTACCTTAAGAAAGTTACTGAATTCAGAGGTCAGATATTCCCCACCATTATCTGATCTTAAGCAACCAATATTATACTCAGTCTCTCTTTCAACTTCATTCTTGAATTCTTGAAACTTGGAGAACACTTCAGACTTCTCCTTCATGAAATACACCCATATGTATCTTGTATAATAATCTATAAAGGTCACCATGTATTTCAAACCTTTGATAGATGGTTTCTTAACAGGTCCAAATACATCAGAATGTACAAGTTGTAGAGGAAACTTAGACTTATACTTTGAGTGTTCGAATGGTTGTTGATGAGCCTTTCCAAATTGACACCCAACACACACTAAACCCTTTTTGACTTCAAATTGAAGGAGACCTTTCACCATCTGCTTTTTGATCATCAAATCAAGCTTGTCATAGCTAACATGACTCAACCGCATGTGCCAAAGATCCACATTTTCATTCCATTTTGTCTTCTCTACATAAGTTGTTTCGGCAGACATCACATAAATTGAGTCTGATCATCGTCCTTTTAGAATTGGCTTTGATAGAGTCACAAATTCTTTGTAAATCTTCACATTATCAGGGCTAAACAATACATAGTAGCCAACAGAAGCAAGTTGAGAGACAGAATGAATATTCTTTTTCATACCTAGTACATGGTACACACCTTCAAGTTTTAGTTCCTTGTTATTGTCTTCTGGGCAAAACACAACATTGCCAATGTGAGCAATCGACAACTTTGAATTATCAGCTATCACTGCTACTTTACTGCCTTCATAATTTCTGGATTCTTTCAACTTTTCATTCTCTCTAGTCATGTGATTAGAGCATCCAAAATCTACTATCCATTCTTCAAATTTGTTGCCATGACTCTATATTGTTGCGTTAAATGCCACCTCTTCTTGGTCTTGAGCATAAAAAGCTTCTGCATCCCATGTTTCTTCTACTTGAGAAGTTGCAGCATTTCCTTCCTCAATATTTTCTGAATGACAATCACGTGCCATGTGACCCCTACGCCCACAATTATTACACCTGAAAGGAAACCGTTTGTGTGAACGGTTACTCTTTGTCTTATCTTCAGACGATTCTCTTTTATCAAACTTACGACTCGTCTTTCTTTGTTCATGGTGTTTACTCTTGTCTGAATTCTTTTTAGACTGTTATTTATACTTCCCTTTACTTTTCTCTGCGTAAAGTGCTTCATCATTAGTCCTAACCGTGGCACCTCCTATCTGCTTCACTAAGGCTTCCTGTCCTGCCAAGAGATTCTCAAACTCAACTAATGAGGGTTGAGTTGCCCAACCTTGAATTGCAGTTACGAAGCTTCTAAACTCTGGTTTGGGACCATGTATAATGATCCTTTTCATCCTCGTCTCACTGATTTGAGACTGAGGATCAAGCTCCGTAATATCTCTACAAGTAGACTTCACCTTGTGGAAAAATTGAGGAATTGTCATGTCTCGTTGTGACACAGACAAGAGTTCATTCTCGAGTAATTATAGCTTTGTATCGTTCTTCTTAGAGAATAGGGATAACAACGTATCCCATGCCTCTTTTGGTGTCGACTTATCCCTGATATGCTCGAGTATATCTTCTTCAACGGTTGTCTTTAAGACGAACATTGCCTTTCCTACCTTGATCTTCCACTTTCGTAGGTTTCCATTGTTATCTTCTGCCTCAGGTTGTTTTGGTTCGGTCCCTTTCACAACTTCCCACAGATCCTATCCTTGCATATAGGACATGATGCAAGTTAACCATGTGTTATAGTTCTGATTGTTAAGCTTCATTACTCCACCAACAACTTGTAAATCAGCCATTGACGATGAGGCTCTGATACCACTTTTGTTAGCTTTTAGCAAAGACAAAACACCTTTTGATACAATAGGTTTCAAGTAAAGCAAGTTTTAGAAGAAAGAGTAACTGACACACAAAAGTGTTTTCTGTATATATCAAAAGTAACGAAAGCTACACAACATAAAAACATAAGTAAAACTGAAAAAGAAAACTGCTGCTACCTAGAAAATAGGAATAAGGCTATGAAAACAAACTACCCACTAACTCAACAAAGCAATTACTAACTCAACAAAGCAATTACTGAAACAAAAACAAAATAACTCAACAAAGCAATTACTGAAACATAAACAAAATAACTGAAGAATAACAGAAGGCTTGCATGTGACTGGTTGACCAAGTTGATATTGTTCTCTTTTAACATTTAGCACCTCTTTCCATGATATAGGAGTAAAATAAATATTGCTTTAATTGGAAAAGCATCAATCATTAGTGATGCTCTCCCGTGAATCTCTTAAGAGAACAACAAAGAAAACATGAAATAGTGTTTTTGTAAAACAAGCATGAATCTATCGTGATATTCTACGGCGAGATTCACACGCTTACCGGAAAACCATAACTAGGAGTCTTCTTAAGCTTGGTCGACTAGCTTTCGTTTTGTCTCCGTCAATCTTGTGCCATCTTGTGTCGGAATGGAATCGCAATTCCATTTTCACAAGAAGATATGTCGTGTTTTTAGCTGAGAAGAAGACAGTGGAAGAATTATGTGGGTATACAGAATATGGGTGTCTCAATTGTGAGCTGGCAGTCATGCGGGCCCTAGGAGGCTGGCATATGGAGTTACCAATCGGTTAGAAAATCATCGCTTCTTAGAAAACAAGATGTTAGATAAATAGTGTTGAGCGAAGATGATGAGTTTATGATTATCAGATGTGTTGGTGGTATCAAATCCAGCAGCTGTCGGTGTTGACTTCATATGGGTGATAATTCTACCGCTATTGTGGTTTTGTTTTGATAATAATCAGGTCGAGTCGGTTACCGGTTCAGGTGGCCCGTGATTATGGTGCAGGGTGTTGTCTGATTGCATAAAGTGAATTAGAATGTGAAAATACATAAATTTTATTATCATTGTGTTTGTAGTAAGGTCTATTTGTAGGGTTGCCTCATATGAGTTGGAAAAAGTAGTCTAAAATTTTGTAGTGGAATTAATTCTACCATGAAAGATTATTGTTTTTGTGGTATAGTCTATTTATAGGGCTGCGTCAGATGAGTTAGAAAAAGTAGTCTAAAATTTTGTTATGGAATTGATTCTACCATGAAAGATTATAGAACTGAATGGTTTTTGTCATATCAATTGTTGTTTGAATCCATATATACATCTAAAGGTAAGTTAACGTTCATATAACATAATATATCTTTATATGCCGATAAGTTTGGTGTGAACCTCTAGTCATTAGAATATATAGTTATGTCAATACCTTACAGATTACAATATCCACAAGAAACAGAAACATAAATATGTTTGATGTTTTAAAAGGACAGCTACACTAAAATCACTCTGTCCAAGTAATATCTATCCCCAGTTATCCTCGGATACCCCTAAGGCCTTCCACACTGCTTTGGAAGCATCAACAATATTATTAGGGCAAGGAGGTTGATAGTCATGATCACCATCGCACCCCATAGTAGAGTCACACTCATTCACAACCATTGCCTTTACACTCCTCCCATTTCCATTGATGGTAATATATTTGTGGCACCTATCCCCTCCCTTATACCATCCAATTGACAGCGCCACATCCAGTTGACAGCGCCACAACTCGTTTTAACACTCCGATGGACCACCACCACACCTCCCTTTTGGAAACTATTTATTGTTAGTGTTGCTTTAGTATCGCCTGTCACCGGAGGCGAGCATGTATACGCACTACAAGAATATTAAACTAAGGCGACGATGCGTATCCCGACGAAAAATGTCGTCGCTACAGGTACCCTATGCCAACGACACTTTGTCGCCATAGCTTTTGAAACTTTTGACCAATTTCCTTTGACCACTATATATGTGCCGACGACAAGTCGTCGCGATAGGTCTGGCAGGAACGACGAAAATGTTGGCGGTAATATGAAAATCTATATCGACGACGTGTCGTCGGTATAGGTAAAAAAAAAATTATTTTCCATTTATTTTTATTCCAAGTGCCAGAAAAAGTGAACGACGTAGTTTTGGGATACCCTATGCCGACAACAAGTCGTTGGCACAAGGTTTTTAATTTATATATATATATATATATATATATATATATATATATATATATATATATATATATATATATATATATATATATGGAATAAATGATACGTCGTCGATTATGTTGACCCTATACAGACGATATGTTGTCGACATAGGGGTATACCCTAAAACAGTTACGCATCCTTCTTTCATTGGCACACAACGACTTCTTTCTGCATTGTTTCCTCCCAGGCGACGAAATCGGCTACTCAACGACAATATCTGATGATTAACCAAATCCAAGGTTGTTTCTACCCCTAATTTGTTATTTTAATGTTGTTTGGCATTGATTTTTACCCCTAATTTGGGGTTTTTTTTGGTGTGTAGGAACCGGTGGTGAAGCTCCATTGACCTAGTGACTGCCTCAACCTTCCACCGCCTAGTGTTGCCGCCTGTGGCCACCACCAGCCACCACCGGAGTATTACCTGCATCTTTGACTAGCCAGAAAAACTGAACATCACAAGAACAAAAGGTTAGTTTTTTTTTTTCTAATTTTTATTGAAATTGAATTTGAATTGTGTTGAAATTGTTTGTTGTTTGTATATATATGTGATTGTGTTGTGTGTGTGTGTGTGTGTGTGTGTGTGTATATATATATATATATGTATGTGTGTGTGTGATTGTGTTGTTGTTTGTTTAGGTTTATACTTTAAACAAACTAACTGTATGAAATTGATATTGTTTAGGTTGGTATATGAATTTGTATGAAATTGATATTGTTTATGTTGGTATATTAAATTGTATGAAATTGATATTGTTTAGGTTGGTATATGAAATTGTATGAAATTGATGTTGTTTAGGTTGGTATATGAAATTGAAATTGTTTAGGTTGATATGAAATTTTATGTGATCTTTGTTTAGGTTGGTATGAAATTTTGTATGATTGTGATCTTTATTTAGGTTGGTATAAAAGTTTATGTATAAAATGTAAAATATGTATGAATTGTGTTTAATTTGTTTAGTTATTAATAGCAACATACTTTTTTTTTCTTTTTAACAAAAGTATTATATTTTCATTTCTATTTGAAAGTTATAACATAAAACAAAATAATAAAATTATGTTGTTATTAAAAGTAATATTAAAAGTATTTTTTATCTTGTTTATGGTGCTATAATATATATATATATATATATATATATATATATATATATATATTAAAAGTATTTTTTATCTTTAGTATTCTCCATGATTGATCTTTCGACCATATATGTTTGAACCATCTTAATGTTTTAAACAAACTAATAAACTTTAATATCAATATACAAGATAAAAAAAATAAAAATAAATAACAAAATAATATTAAACTAATAAAAATATGTTTATTAAGTCAAAAATATTTAAACTATAAAAGTTATTAATACGAACATACTTTTTTTTATCTTGTTAATTAAAGTATTTTATTTTCATTTCTATTTGAAAGTTATAACAGAAAACAAAATAATAAAATTACGTTGTTATTAAAAGTAATATTAAAAGTATTTCTTATCTTGTTTATGGTGTTATAAAAAAAAAATAATATTAAAAGTACAATGCTGTAATTGAAAAGGATAAAATGTATACATACAATAAATATGAAAGAGAAGTGAAAAATAGAATGTTTTAAACAAACTAATAATAGTACATTGCTATAAAATGTGTTTAGAAGTGTACCCTTATGAATACTCTATCAATTCATTCCGATTCCTACTTCCAGGGTATATATTTTTTTATATACTTGTCAATATCTATCCATTCCGTCCGTTTTTTTTTCTCAAACAAAAAGTCATACAATTTAACTATGTATACAATGTTATTTTTAATAATGAAATAGTAATGACAGTCGATAAGAGTTGGATTCATGAAAATATAAAAATATTTAAACTAATAAAAAATTTTCATTAAGAACAAACGTTACTAATAGCAACATTAAAGAAAATATAAAAATATTTAAAATAATAAAAGTATGTTTATCGAGAGTAAACAAAATATTAAAATATTTAAACTAATAAAAGTACATTTATTTTAATTATGCATACAATCTAATTTTTTATAATTAAACAGTAATGACGATCGATAAGAGTTGGATTCGGGAACACCGAACGTCCCCAAAATTCTTGGAAGCTCTTAAAAACTTTATGGAGATTGCTAGGAAACAGGTTGACTCTGAAGACAAAGTGCATTGTCCGTGCATAAAGTGTGTGAATATGTATCGACAGTTGTTGAGTACGGTTTATGACCATATTCATGACCGTGTGTTTCTAAAATCATATACTATATGGATTTATCACGGTGAGAAGCATTCTGTTTCAGATTTTAGCTACAATTCGACTCCAATAAACATTCCAACGAATAATGAGATGTTTGATGTAATTGATGATGTTATGGTGGAACAAAATACAAATGAAGAAAATACAGATGATGAAGGACGAGGCATGGACCTAAAATTTGATGCTTTATTTGAGGAGCTCAATACCAAGTTACACCCTAATTGTGAGATGTCTTCTTTAAACTTTTTGGCAAAGTTGTTGCATATTAAAGTGATCAATAAATGGACAAATAGTTCATTTGACCAACTTTTAGAGTTGCTACGAGTTGCTTTCCCGAAGAGCAAGATTCCAACTTCACACTATGAAGCTAAGAAAAAGTTGAGAAAGATAGGGTTAGGATATGAGTCCATCCATGCTTGCAAATATGACTGTGCTTTGTTTTGGAAGGAGAATGATTCCATGCAGAATTGCCCGATTTGTAACGAGAGTAGATGGGTGGACACAACCACAAAGGGGAAGAGAGTACCACAAAAAGTGTTGCGGTACTTTCCTTTAACTCCAAGACTTCGACGGATGTATAGTTCCAGATTCACAGTTAATGATATGATTTGGCATAATGCTGGAAGATCAATGAATTGTATGATGTATCATCCGGTAGATGGGAAGTCATGGAAAGAATTTGATAAGAGATATCCAGAGTTTTCCACAGAACCTAGAAATCTTTGTCTAGGTTTAGCTGCTGATGGCTTTAATCCATTCGACAACTTTAATAACAATTGTAGTATTTGGCTGGTTATATTGACTACCTACAATACACCACCATGGATATGTATGAAAGAGTCTTCTTTCATGCTAAATTTGTTGATTCCTGGCCCTAGATCACCCGCAAAGGGCATTGATGTTTACTTGAGGCCTTTGGTGGATGAGTTGAAAATGTTGTGGGTCGAAGGAGTCCAAATGAGAGATGCATCAAACAACACTGTATTCAATATGTATGCGATGTTGTTATGGACTATCAATGATTTCCCATCACTTAGTAGTCTGTCTAGATGGAGTGGTTAAGGTTATTTAGCATGCCCTACTTGTAACGAAGACACATCTTCCATTTATGTGACCAACAAGATGTCTTATGTTGGTCACAGATGATTCTTGAATATAAACCATAGTTGGAGGGAGAGTCTATTGTTTGATGATCAACCTGAGACAAGACCGCGTGCTAGAAGATTCAGTAATGCAACTATATTAAAGAAAGTAAATTATCTCTCCAATCGAATTCCAGGGAAACATCCTAATTATAGGGATAAAAAAAGAAAGTGCGACGATGAAAGAAAAAAGAGAGAGTTAAATTGGACAAAACAAAGTATCTTCTTTGAGCTTGAGTATTGGTCTTCCGTCGACCTAAAGCACAATTTCCATGTTATTCATATTTCAAAGAATGTGAATGAGAGTGTGTTGAATACTGCACTGATGAACGATAAAAGCAAAGACAAAAAAGAAGCAAGAATTGACTTGAAAAATATGGGCATTAGATCAGATCAATGGCCAAAAGAGAAAGTTAAGAAGATGAAGAAACACAACAAGGAAGAAAACAAGAAGAAGGAAACACATCCACATGCTTCATACTCTTTCAAACCAATTGATCGACAACGTTTTTGTCAATTCATTAAAGGAGTGAGACTACCTGATGGTTTTGGATCGAACTTTAAGAAGAAGGTTAATGATACTGAATCAAATTTCATTGGGTTGAAGTCTCACGATCATCACGTCCTCATGCAATGATTGCTACCTATAGGGGTTCGAATATGTCTCCCACCAAATGTTTCAAGAACAATCATTGACCCGCGTACATTCTTTAAAAAAATTTGTGCACGGTCATTGGATGTTAACGACATGAGAAATGCCAGAATAGAAGTGGTGAAGATCTTATGTAATCTTGAGTTGATATATCCTCCACCATTTTTCGACATAATGATTCATCTTATTCTTCATTTACCTGATGAAACCGTTCTTGGAGGGCCTGTACACATGAGATGGATGTATCCTTTTGAAAGATATATGAAAAAACTTAAAAATTATGTCAGAAACAAAGCCAAACCAAAAGGCTTAATAGTAGAGGGTTATGTTGCAGACGAAGCTTTGACATTTTGCTCTATGTATCTTGAGGGTATGCAAACTAAATTCAACCGTGCTGATAGAAATGATGATCCTGGCCTTCCAAAAAGGCAATTTTTTGTCTTTTCATCACAATGTCGAACAATGTCGGCTAAGAAAATCGTTGAACTTTGTAACGAGGCCAAAAAACCATTACATTGGTATGTAGTAAACAATTGCGATGAGGATGAGATAAGAAGCTATAAATCGTAAGTTTCTAATCTATTAACTACCTTTTCGATAGTGTTTTAACTATTCTAATTATTTTGTCCCATATTCAGTGAATTGAAATTAGAATTGCCTGAAAGTGATTTCAAAAAGGAATTTCCTTCATGGTTCAAAGAAAAGGTAAGTATTTTATATATTTATAATGTAAAGCTAAATTATTACTTAAACATACAATCTTCTATTTCCTTACAAATTTATTGTCTCCAAAAAGATGTGCCTACGGACAGTACTGACGAATTAAAGGGGTTGGTATATGGTTCGTTGCGTGCATATTCATACACTGCATGCATAGTAAATGGTGTCCGATTTGTCATGAATAGTCGTGATCTCTGATGCACTTCTCAAAATAGTGGTGTTGTTACATTCGGAGAAGACGACGGTACACCATTCTATGGTCAATTAGAGGAGATCATAGAGTTACATTATTTATATGATAAATCAGTTGTACTCTTTCGTGGTAAATGGTTCAATGCCTCATTACGTAATGGAAGTTTAAAAGCTATAAATAATATGATTCTTATCGATACTAGTCATGAACGATATGTCGGTAAAACGTGGTTTGATGATCAACAATACATCTTAGCTACACAAGCTAAACAAGTATTTTATCTCCAAGATCTCACTCAAAACAATAACTGGAGAGTTGTGGAAGAGGTTCATCATCGAAAACTTTGAAATCATCCAAGTATCGGAGTTGTGAATGAGATAGATGTTGTGAACAACACTCAATCAACTGATTTTACCTTGGTTGTCGACTTAGGCACCTTACATATGCAGACGACTTTAGGTGAAGTTAGTGAATCAAGTGTGGTTGCTAGGAGGAATGTTGCTCCTAATATAAACGATGAAGATTTCATTAACGATGGAAATGACGATGATGATACGTACTCTTCAGATGAAGAAATAAATAATGAAAACTATGACAATGATGATGATGTTGTACATGTATATTGTTCTAGTGATGAATCTGATTGACAGTATGTTATTGTTATTATATGTCCTGGTTGCTTATAGTATTTGTTAGATTTAGAAATGTTTCTTATTTGTAGTTTTATTAAATTTCCTGAATGTTTATAGTATTTGTTAAACAGATGGCAGAAGTCGCGAGGGGACACGGAGGAGACGGTGGGGATAGACCTCCACACGGGATTGCATGCGGTGTACCATTGGGTTGCCAATCTTGTAAGTTATTTGAAAATTTTAATTATTAGATATATTAAAGTTTTAAATTTATAAATTTCCAATTATATATGTAAATATAGCATAAGCGAAGAATGTGAATGTGAATGTGTGTGGCAAAGGGAGAAACTTAAATTTGTACGATGAGTATGAAAAAAACAAGTGTAGGCCTTTGGATTTGAGAATTGATATCTCCGGGCGGACATATTGATTTATAAGGGACAACGGGAAAATGTTTGTCAGAATGATCTCAAATCAGGAGGGATCAATGGTACCGTTGCATTATCATACTTGGCGTCGTGTTCCTACCAAGTACAAAGCTGATTTATATCCCGAGCTAGAGGTAAATATACAATATATTTTATATGTATTGAATTTTACACTTATTAAATATTTTTTTACTAATCAAATATGTTTTTCCTTTTGCAGACTTATTTTGATATTAATAGGTATCGGGGCACAAATTAGTGGGAACCCCTTCGAGCGGGTATCCAAGCAGATATGCAAAGAGTTTATCGAGAGCGCAAGTATCAGATAAAAAAACATTTTGAAAGAGTTGGTGGATATCGTAATGTGGAAAGGGCAAGAAGACATCCAGTGGATTGATTTGTTGTTTTTGACCGAGGAATACAGACGCACGTCGGAAAAAATAATGTTACTAGGTCGAAACTTCCACACACAAGTGCTCACAGATGTAGACCCTATGCTCAACGACGTTATTTAGAGGTAATAAAATACATTAGTATTATTTAAAATTGTTATTAACATTTGTATAAATATATTTATTGTTTTTTCACTTATTATAGGAACAAATGGGAATCAAGCCGCAGCATATTGAGGGTTGGAGACAAATGCGCTACAAAGAAGTTTCGAGTTGGTGTACAAGTCGAGCAGAAGAAGACTGATAAGTGATAAACGAAATGAATATGTTGTTTAAATATATGATAATTAATTATAGTTTCTTGTTTAAGGTATATTATTATTTTTTGAATGTTTAAGTTTAGTTGTTTGTTTTAATTAACGTATATTAATTGTTTTCTTTATTTTAGGAGAAAATTCAAAATGAATATGAGAAAATGCAAAACGAGGTTGGGGAAGGAGGAGAAGTAAACGAGGAAGAATGTTTAGAACGTGCCTTTGGGACGAGACGTGGACATGCTCGCGGGGTGGGTAGGAGACCAACCACCAACTTCGGTTTAATTCCAAATGAACGGCCTTCCACTTCCAAATCGTCTAAATCTCAACCCCAATCTGTATCCCAATTCGATGCACAACAAATGCAAGAATATTTGCAACAATATAATGCATCATTTGCGGCTTGTATTTCGAACTTCCAACCACCACCATTTCCTAACTTTCTATTCAACTATAACACACAAGCAAGTAGCTCTCAACAATTTTCCGAGAGGATGGAAGAAGAAGGAGAAGGAGAAGGAGAAGGAGAAGGAGAAGGAGAAGGAGAAGAAGAAGAAGAAGAAGAAGAAGAAGAAGACGATTATGATAATGATGATTGATGTTTTTTTAGTATTATGAACAATGTTAGTTAACAACTTATTGTAATATTAAACTTGAATTTGAACAATGGTACCTAGTTAACGTTAAACTTGAATTTGAACAATGGTACCTAGTTAACGTATTTCAATTGATATATGCTGCATTGCTGTTTGGATTTGTTAAAAATGCAGGAATGATAATGTACAAAACCTGTAAAGCTAAAAAAAAAAAAAAAAAACAACGAGTAGCTATAGCGACGACTAGTCGTCGCAATAGGTCCATAACCGTAAACTGATAAAAACCTATAGCGACAACATGGTGTCGTAATAGCTTCAACTTGTCCCGACGACTAGTCGTCTCTATAGCTATCCCGACGACTAGTCATCGCCAAAGGATTTTAATAAAACTTTATTTTTTTCCCCTGAAAAAGTTGTTGACAAAATATGTGTCGACGACAACGTCAATGCCAACGACCTAATAGACCTATGCCGACACGCCTGTGCCTACGACTCTTTCCCGACGACTTGTCGACGCCATACCCTATGCCGACGACTTGTCGTCTCCATAGGGTCTGAAGTTGTCGTCTTCACAGGGACCGATTGTTGTAGTGATGTGGTGTAAAACTTACCTTGGACACAACAATCCGAGTTGTTCTCACGGTTGCATTCTCCTGGAGGCGGTTTTCTTCACCGGATCCCATCACTTGTAGGTTTGCAAGTCGAGCATTGTCTCCAATGAAGTTGTTGCTAGGAGAACCAAACCGAAATTCTTCATTGCCTTTTAGATGTTGCTAGTTACCGTTTACAATGTTGTTGGATGAGTAGCAAGGCAAATGGGTTGTGCTAATATAGCCTTTTACTTAACAAAAAGCCAAAATAATAGTCAACTATGTTGTATTTTTTTTCAAGTGACAGATGTTCTTCTACGGCAATAAAAATCCTTTGGATATTCACTTTCCCTTTTAAGAAAACCAAGTAATTTTGAGTGCACGGACATACTACAAATTTGTCCATAATACGTGCATGTTGTGTCTAATTTGGTCTCATTGTTGATTTATAAAGTATATCTAAAAAAGATCAACCAAACATGAGATCAAGAAGTCTCACATAAACATCGATCGGAACTCACACGCAAAGCAAACTAAGATGAGTGCATCATATGTCAAAATGACCACTCCAAGTTCCAATTTCCTTCTACGCTATTTTTTACGGCCATGGCAGCTCTGAAACAACATTATACTTGAAAAATCACTCCATGGAATTATTCCTTCAACATTACCATCTCCCACAATCTTCATATATGAATTAACGGGAGGTGAACCACCACCTGCATGCTATATTTATTACACATAAGAACCGAAAAACTAAATTTCTTGCTGGTAAAAACACCAGGAGATTACATTGAAATAGACCAAAATACAAACAAGTCCATATATCCTACTAACTAATTACTAATAGATGTCGTCATCATGGAAAGAAATTTCTTATCTTAAAATACGAGTCCATGTTTTTATAAAAGAAAAGAAATAAGTAGAACCAAAATTGCAACAATATAATGTACCAAGACTGTTGAAAATGCCTCAAAACCTTAATGGTAATACGTTGATGTCGAGTGCGCAACCATCTAGAAGACAATGCTCCATCAACACAGTACTTCCATTTTTGGCATCCTTTGTTGGTGCACGTTTACATTTTTATGTATGGGCAGAAATTAACATTTATTATGGAGTTATTTGATTGGTTTTAAAGTTTGCTACTTATTAATAACTAGGTGGAAACCGTGTACTATATAAATTTATTAAAACAAAAAATTTAATATCAATATTTAAGCATTAAATATTTTATAAAATAACACTTTCATATAAAATAATATAATCTTTTGGAACATTTAAAAAAGAAATCGCATTTATGAAAATTTATTATCAAATTAATAGAATAATTCCCTTTCGCTATTAGAATTATGTGGAATTTTATTTTAAAAAATGAAAATTCCCAAAAAATTACAAGTGGAAAATAATAATTCTAAAACTTCCACAAAATTATAATGACCAAAACTCTTGAGAATTTGACTAATGACAAAATAATAATAATAATAATAATAATAATAATAATAATAATAAAATACCTTCATTTATTTATTAGAGAGGATGCTTCATATTTATTAGAGGTTTTTGGGTATTGCTATATAGAACTCATTGTAATGCTTTATATAAAGCCATTACAAGTCATATATATATATATATATATATATATATATATATATATATATATATATATATATATATATATATATATATATATATATTCATCTAGTATCCATCTCACATATTGTCGATTGCAACAACCATGTAATGTAATATATAAGTCTAGTGTCTTGCAAGGTTCTAAATAACGTAAGGTGTGAGTTGACGATAATGTTAAGGCTCAAGCTTTTTTGAGTCGTGGCGATCTATGTTGTTTGTAAAGTGTGATTTAAGGAGACAATTTGTTATGTAATTAATAATTTTATATGTATTTTCTAATATTATTCATATATATATATATATATATATATATATATATATATATATATATATATATATATATATATATATGCAACTTAAGGCGATATTTTGTCAAAGCT
The DNA here is from genome assembly GCF_052625555.1 of Lactuca saligna. Taxonomy (NCBI): domain Eukaryota; kingdom Viridiplantae; phylum Streptophyta; class Magnoliopsida; order Asterales; family Asteraceae; genus Lactuca; species Lactuca saligna. The sequence goes on along the minus strand of NC_136420.1, from coordinate 51,327,199 downwards.
TGGCGTCAAGTACCAGCCTTAGAGCCATGACGCGCCATCGCGGAACTGTGACAAGATTTTTAGAACCTTGGTGTATTGTAACAAGTGGTTTACCCGCTATGCCTATATAAAATTTTATGACTAAAACCCATATCAATTTTTATAAATCCTTTAATAGGTTCTTCCAGTGGCGGACACAGGAATTAGTAGTAAGGATTTCACAATTTTTTTTCTAGTCAAACATAATATAAAACATTAACAAATAAAAATCCGGTCAAACATAATATAAAACGTCTGATACAATTTTTTTTGGTTAAACAAAATATAACAAGGATTTATTACCACTACAAAAAAAGACCCTTTTACGATGCGCAAACCATGGCACTCTTTGATTTATGTTACGCAAAAGAGAGTGACATTAAAAAAGTGTCATCTCTTCAAAAAATCTAAGGATTTATGTCATGCATTATTCTGTGCCCTTAAATTAGTGTCTCAAGAAAAGAAATTATAAACACGGAGGGCGCTTTATTTTAAAGATACGTCCTCTATACCTATTGCTTTATAATTTTAATGAAAACATGCGTTTAGTAGAGGTGGGAAATGAAATCCTCAAAATTTTGAAAACTCGTCTTCTACCTTCTTTCTATCTTCCATCTTCTCCCCTCTCCCTCCTTCTCTCTCCTCTTCGATCCGCTTATCTGCCACTCTTGACCTCCTTATCGATCTCATCAAACATCGTGTCCCCTCCTTGATACCTCGCGGGAATATAAAAATTAGAAAACCCCATCCTCAAAAAGTCTAAGAAACTAGGGTTTTTCATCCCTCAAAGAACGAACCACATCCTCCATAGATCGATCTCTATCGCTTCATTTCTCACAGGAAATCGAACACTTTACAATCATAAGGCCACATTTGCAAGGATCTTCACTCACATTTCTAGAGAATACCTTCGCATATATAACACGATCAACTTCAGGAAAATGGCTGCCACCATTGCTAGAGTCAGCTCAAGCTACGATCGATAATCAGAGCTCAAAGCTTTCGACCAAACAAAAACCGGCATCAAAGGCCTCGTAGATGTCGGAATCCAATCGGAGCTAGGGATTTTTGTGAAAAACTTGCTCCGCCTTTCTCTACTGCGCGTTCTCTTTTCCACATCTCCACCCTCCAATGAAATCCAATCACCGACGACTCTATAACAGTTCTTTCTCATGCTCGAACCCTAGATCTCGCCTCGTACCTTGCTACATCTCTATAGCGATGACAGCTCAACAGAAACTCCACCACCTCTAACGGCGGTTCGAACCCATTAATTACCTCACTTTCCTCCTCTGTTTGGGAAATGAAAACTAATGACAAATAAACAACTTCATTTTGCGATTCAATTGCTTGATTTTGTCGATTCGTATTTGATTGCATTAGTAGCTGTTCCAGTCTCACACCAAAATCTCTTTGAATAATATTAGAGATTGTTCATCTACAAACACGAATGACATCTACACCATCGTCCAAAATCACTTGATTTATCTACCTATTTGTAAGTTGTGCGAGTTCAAATCTGTTGTGGTTACTATTATCATCACTAGACCAATAGAATGTGTACTTTCTAGGGGTTTCAATCCACTCTTGTGAATCACTTTTTACTGGTGAATTGACATCTACACCGTCGTCTGAGTTTGTACAAGTTAAACGATGCCATTAATTGTCGTCGTCGTAATCTTCTATAACTAATTCATCTCACTATTCTTTTGTAACATGTGATAACTTGTCAATTTACATTACATGAGCTATTACTGAATGGAGCTTCCCCTGGAGCACAAGTAGTTTCATGTAAAATTGGAGACTCATGATTAGGTTCAATGGTTGGTTACCAACAGCCCGAGGCCTTCAAACTAGTTTGGTCCCCTTCTAATTCTCAAGGTGATGGCAACCTTGAGCTTGTCCCTGAATATGGGGAAGAAATTTGTTCCATTTGGTTTCCAGTTGCACCAAAAGGATATGTTGCACATAGTATTATGTTTCCATGATCTTACATTCTCGTTCATATCAGTTTCCTAAACTAGGAGGACTGGGTTCTCATCAATATGGCATTGTTGTGTCACACCCCCAAACCAGATTGACGAAAACGTTTAGGGACGGAGGACGTCATATTCAGTATCATAACAGTTAATAGTAAGCAAAGTACACACCACCATACATATATAGGTTTCAAAAATTTTACATAATTGTATTTGTTACATGTTCAAAAGATAAATACATAAACATCTTTCAAAAGAAGTAATTAACGTCGGAGCGTTAATCCTCAAAAGTTGGTTTCCAAACCTGCTTAGCGGTTCCCTGAGAATACAAGTTATTTCAAAGAAAAAGTGTCAACAATTAAGTTGGTGAGTTCATAAGCGGTTATGAGAAAAATGTATGCCATTACAAAGTTCATGCGTTTTCCAAGAAAATCCCTTATTTTCTTATAAAAGTATGAAATGTGTATGAATGTTCGTGTGGTGAATTGTAAATTGTTGCACCAGGAAAATCCCTTATTTTCCTAAATTAACAGGCAGTCTCTAATGCACAAGATCGAAAATCGCAAGCAACTGACACGCTTAAAGGTTGAGGCGTAGTTTTATATAGTAAAGCTATAAGAAGATCGCACTCGTTAGATGAAGAATAGTTTTAATAGCTACTCGTTCATAAAATCAAACTACCATAATAATTGTCTATTTGATGAGTTTTATTACCATACTAAACATAATATGCTTATGGCGACGGTCTTCAGGCATCGAAATGTTATGACAAACTGTCACCCAAAGGACTGTAGCTAACAGTCAGGGCACATGATCATGACTTCCCGTATAGATCTATACACATTTGACACGCTCTCCCAACGGGAGACTCTGGTTATAATAGACATGACTTTAAGTAGTACCTTTTAACGAAAAGGTAGTATTGAAGATGTAATCGTCTCATGGATTCTCAACTAAGTCTGTATTTAAAGTGACAGTTTTGTATGCAGTGTTTATTCTTTTTCACAATGTTTGACAAAGCATAAAATGATAAGTTATTTTGAGTGCATAAAATGGTTTAACAAAGATTGCTACTTTCGATACTATGCATTTTATATAAATCTAATGCATGCAAGGTATAACAAGATTTTTCACGTTTTCACTCGGGATTAAATGGGTGTTTACTTGTATTCTCCCCCGAAATGTATTAAAGAGCATTATAAAGTATTTGAATATGTATAAAATGGGTACGGACTCACTTGATTGATGTGGGTTTTTTGAAGTAGTCGTGAGAAGAATCGAGCAGAACTTCGACTCAAGAGAGTTGAAATCTCGGGATTCTCGGGGATCTCAGGAGTGTAGAACTTCCTTCGGAACTTGAGTATGAAAAACCGGGGCTTTGGGAAGGCTTATCAAGGTAATCACGCAGAGTAGTAGCACTTAGATGTAAAGAGATGAGCACAAAACCCAGCACCCTTAAGCTTCTATTTATAGGGGCTGATTTGGGGTCTCACATCGTGAGTTTTGGATTGCTCACGTCGTGAGGCGTAGTCAGCATGATCCTCTTCGACGAGTTGACGTGTCTAACACTCTGGAACCCATCAATCACAAGCTCACGTCGTGAGCATGGTTCCCTCACGTCGTAAGGTTGAGTCAGCCTCGAGTTTTCTGTCCCAAACTTGTAAAATCCGTACTTTCACATACGAGCTCCGATTTCAACGTTCTTTTATATGCACCCATAGGTGTGAAAAGGCTCTACAACTCTCGTTTAGACTCTGTCGGCTAATTTTGACTTTATTTTCTTATTATATTACTTTTAATAGGCCGGACCTGGAAAAGTTTGATTAAATCCCATAACTCCTTCATATGTTGTCTATTTTTGTCAGACTTTTTATTGTTGTACTCCTATTGTCGGGGTCTTTAACTTTCGTTTAGGTTGTGTCGGCTAAAGACCGCTAGATCTCTATTTCGAGTTTTTAGCTGTCTACTGCTAGGTCAGAAGCTTCGAAAATTCATAACTTCCTTATACAAAGTCAGATTTGGGCATTGTTTTTATGTATGTTCTCGGTTTAATGATATCTACGACTTTCATTTCGATACCTAAGGTTAAAAAGTATTTTATTGAAATTTCTTGTTTTATGTTTAGCAACGCTTTATCGGTAGTGTTACGAACCTTTGATTGGTCATAACTCCTTCGTTATAACTCGGATTTTAGTGTTCTTTATATTTTTTGAAACCTTATCACAATATCTACCACATAGTGTACTCAAACAGAGCTTTTTGAACATTTCATTTTCGATGATATTATTATTATTTCACAAAGAAATTACAAGACTCGATTTTTAGACATTAAATTGACCTGAAATAACGGGTTGTTACATCATTCCCGTGTTAGAGTGAATTTTTTCCCGAAATTAATTACAAAATAAGTGCCAATGGACTAGGGAAGAGATGCAGGTACTTTTGTTGCATTTGATCTGCTCACTTCCAAGTGAATTCAGGTCCTCGCTTAGCGTTCCAGTGAACCTTCACTATTGGTATGCGACTATGTTTAGTTCGTTTAACTTCCCTATCCACGATCTCGACGGGTCCTTCCACAATGTTAATATTTTCATTAAGTTTGATTTCGTCTTGTGGAATCACAAGAGTTTTGTCGGACAAACACTTTTTCAGGTTCGATACGTGGAACACTGGATGTACTTTGTTAAGCTCGATTGGAAGTTGAAGTCTGTAAGCCACTGGACCAATCGTTGAAGTAATTTCGAAGGGTCCAATGTACGTTGGATTTAGTTTTCCACGCTTCCCAAAGTATATCATGCCCTTCCAGGGTGAGACCTTCAGTAGAACGCGGTCACCAACTTGGAATTCCAAGAGTTTTCGTCTTTTGTCAGCATAGTTCTTTTACCTGTCGCTAGAGGTTTTCAGACGTTCTCTAATCTGGACGATCTTTTCAGTTGTTTCCCTAATGATCTCCGGACCGGTGAATGTGCTATCATGGACTAAACCATTTCCCAACTGCGTGTCTCCCACTTCCATCCAGCACAGAGGTGATTTGCACTTACGACCGTAAAGGGCTTCAAATGGAGCAGTCTTGATACTAGTATGATAACTATTGTTGTAAGAGAAGATGAATAATGGTATGTGAACATCCCACGCTTTAACAAAGTCGATCACACATGCTCGCAACATGTCTTCTAGAGTATGGATCGTTCTCTTAGTTTGTCCGTCAGTTTGTGGGTAGTAGGCTGTACTCATATCCAACCTTGTTCTCATGGATTTTTGCAATGATTTCTAGAATCTGGAAGTGAATCTACTGTCCCTGTCCGAGATGATAGACATCGGCACTCCATGAAGTCCCACGATCTCTCGGATGTAGGTTCTCGTTAGCCTTTCTATCTTATTAGTTTCCTAGATCCGTAAGAAATAAGAAGACTTGGTTAGTCTGTCAATGATCACCCAAATGGTATCATGTCCACCCTGAGTCTTGGGTAGTTTTGTTATGAAGTCCATGGAAATTTGTTCCCATTTCCACTCAGGTATTTCGGGTTGATGGAGTAGACCTGAGGGCTTCTGGTGTTCTACTTTTATCTTGGTGCAAGTCAAGCACTTTCTCACATAGGTACCAATTTTTGCTTTCATGTTTAGCCACCAGTAGATTTGTTTAAGATCCATATACATCTTATCTGAACCTGGGTGTACGGAGTATGGAGTCTTGTGTGCTTCATTCATAACTATCTCTCTGAACCCACCAAACTTTGGTGTCCAGATTCGGTTCATAAGGTAGCGCACTCCATCACTCTTGATATCTAGATTCTTGTCCATCCCTCTAAGGGTTTCACATGTCACGTTTTCGGGTTTCAAGGCTTCTATTTGAGCTTCCTTGATTTGTGTTGATAGGTGTGAATGGATTGATATGGTTAATAACTTCACTCTTTGACCAGGGTACTCCTTACGCTAAGGGCATCATCCACTACATTCGCCTTTCCCGAATGGTAACAAATCTCACATTCATAGTCGTTGAGAAATTCGACCCAATGTCGTTGTCTCATGTTTAAATCCTTCTGGTTAAATATGTGTTGCAGGCTCTTGTGGTCTGTGAAGATGATGCACTTGGTACCGTATAGGTAGTGCCTCCAGATTTTTAGAGCAAAGACCACGGCTCCAAGTTCTAAGTCATGAGTGGTGTAGTTGACTTCATGTGTTTTTAGTTGCCGTGAGGCATACGCAATAACCTTTCCTCACTGCATTAGCACACATCCCAACCCTTGATTCCAGGCATCACAATACACCTAAAAATCTTCGATTCCTTCTTGAAGAGAAAGAATGGGTGCATTGCATAGGGCCTATTTCAAAGTCTGAAATGCAGCATCTTGCTTTTCTCCCCAGTTGTAGGTCACACCTTTTTGAGTTAGGGAGGTAAGAGGTTTTGCGATGCTGGAGAAGTTCTGAATGAACCTTCGATAATAACCAGCAAGGCCTAGAAATTGGCGAATCTCAGTTGGTGTAGTTGGTGCCGACCAATTTTTGATAGCCTTGATTTTTTATGGGTCCACATGGGTTCCTTCTTCGCTGACCACATAACCTAGGAAGTCCACTTTCCTAATCCAAAACTCGCATTTTGAGAACTTCGCATAAAGTCTCTCAGCTCGTAATGTCTCTAAGACTTGTCTAAGGTGTTCACCATGCTCTTCTTTACTCTTTGAATAAACGAGTATGTCATCTATGAATACTATCACAAATTTATCCAAGAATGGATGACATACCCTATTCATTAAGTCCATGAACACGACAGGGGCATTGGTTAGTCCGAACGACATCACTACAAATGCCCATAACTTGTTCGGAAGGCCGTCTTGGGAATATCACTCTCCAGGACTCGCAACTGGTCATATTCCGATCTCAGATCGATCTTGGAGAAGTAGTTTGCTCTTTGGAGTTGGTCAAATAAGTCGTCGATTCGTGGTGGGGGATATCGGTTCTTGATAGTAAGTTTGTTGAGATCTCGGTAGTCGATGGACATCCTAAATGATCCATCCTTCTTTTTCACAAACAACACTGGTGCTCCCGAAGGCGAGAAACTCGGCCTGATGAATCCTTTGCTGAGTAGTTCATTTAGTTGGCTTCATAGCTACTGCATCTCCACTGGGGCTAACCGATAGGGCGCTTTGGCTACCGGGGTAGCTCCGGGAATCAGATCGATTCTGAATTTGACATGTCTCGCGGGTGGTATTCCTAGAAGATCTTCGGGAAAAACATCGGGAAACTCGCATACGTCAGGAACGCTCTTGATGTCTTGGACTTCGCGTTTCACATCCACAACATGTGCTAAAAACACGTGGCATTCCTTGCGTAGGTACTTCCAAGCTTGGGCACATGCGATAATACGAAGAGTGGTACTGGGTTTGTCGCCATAGATAATGAGGGTTTCGCCGGTTGGCAGATTAAGGCGAACGACCTTATCGTAACATAAAATGTCTGCATGATGAGAACTCAGCCAGTTCATGCCTATGATGACATCGAAACTCTTAATCGAGATTAACATGAGGTTGATTGGAAAGGGGTTAGCATTTAGAGTTAGGGTACAGTTTATGTATATCTCCTTAGTGCCTTTTGTTTTACTGTTGGCCATTTCTACTATATACGGTTCAATTAATGACTGGGGTGTTTGTTTCAGTAGGCCTTTACAATTATGACTCATAAAACTCCTCTCCGCTCCACTATCAAACAAAACGCATGCATACGAGTTATCGAGAATAAACGTACCCGTAACAACAGTGGGGTCTGCAATGGCTTCATCTTGTCCCATTGCGAACACTCAGCCCTTTTTGTCAGTATCCCTGTTGTTTGCTTGTGGGCAGTCCGTGCGGTAGTGCTCCATGGCTCTGCACTCAAAACAGGTGTGGCTTACTCCGACATTAGTAGTGGGGGCAGCATATTGGGCTGGCTCCTTGAAGAAGCATGCCATATGCCCCTTCTTATTGCACCTGGTGCATTGGAGATCACAGCAAAGACTGTGGTGGTGGAAGTTGCATTAATTTCACTTTGGAAGTTTCCCACAGTATGAACTTATAGGTGCAGAGGTGGTAGGCACAGTAACAGCATGAGCCGTTGACACTTGTTGTTTCTTGGGGTTCCCCTATAGGGTTTGTCCCCTTCTCTTGTTCCAAGGCCTTCCCTAGCCCTGTACCTCCTTTGATGGATCGGTAGTAGCTGCGACAATCCACTGTTTGACCCTGTGGTCGGTGAGTCGCTGAGCCATCCGCTTAGCGCTGTTGAAAGTGATTGGGTTGGAGGCCAAAACATGAGCTTGAATCTGCGGTGATAACCCAGTACATCTCAACCTTTTTCAGTTCTAGGTTGACCATGGCAGGGCACAAGGCAGCAAGGTTGTTGAACCTGGCCGTGTAGGCGACTAGGTCAGACCCAGTCATCTTCAGGTTCCAGAGCTCCTGCTCTAGCTTTTATATCTCGCCCCTTGGGCAGTATTCATCCAGTATTAGGACCTTCAAATCCTCCCAACTCATGGCGTTGGCGATGGTGAGAGTCACGGAATTCACATGGCTTTTCCACCAGATGAGGGCTCGATCAGTGAGGGTGCAAGCAGCAAACTTGAATTTTTTCGCTTCTTTGCAAGAGCAGATCTCAAAGACCGTTTTGGTCTTCTCGAACCATTGCATCAGTGCAATGACTCCCCCAGTGACATTAAAAGTTTTTGGCTTTGCGTTGGAGAACTCCTTGTAAGTGCATCCCCTTACGTGACCATGACCAGTGCCATGGCCGGATCATAAGCTGGTGGTGGAGGTGGTGTTGGTACCGTGCCCAGTCTGGGTCTTAGGTTTGGATGAGGAGGCATCGCGCTGCCAAGAAATAAAAATAAAAGATTATAAGTTTTGGTGGTTGAGAGTTGAATGATAATGAGTTAACTATCTTTAATAGCTCAAAATTTTGGTTTGACTAACACAGGGCTTTGAGTTTGATTCACAAATGGAGTTTGAATAACAATAAATGAACTCATGAACTCGAATGAAATGTTAAGAGTTAACACACAAAAGAGATATGCCCTATATATATATATATATATATATATATATATATATATATACATATATATATATATATATATATATATATATATATATATATATATATATATATATTAAACATATGGTTGCGTTACATCCGAAGTTAGAAAATTTTGACCTTTTAGCCAATGGTCCTATTCTATATCAAAATTTGGGAGTTAGGCGAGCACTACTTGTTGCGTGGATTACGCTTGGAGCTTGACTCCGCATCCAATTGCTTGGATCCCATGAGACGCCTGTCAAAGGCAACTTGTTGCTCCCTCAAATCCCTTATTTCGGAGAGAGATGCAGTCATTTGCTCTTGGAGGGAGTTGGTGTGGAGTTGAGCATTCCCTTGTAGCATGTCTAGGAAACGGATATCGGCTGTGTTATCTTCCATGCTTATGTCAACCTCGCGAATTCGGTTTGCTTGGACTCCGGATTGATAAGCCTAATTGGCAAGTTTTCCTAACACAACTGGGAATGCTCGATCAGCTGAACTTCCTCCACTGACATCGTAGAAGTCCCGACACATACTGTAAGGAGGATGCATTCCTTATTGTTGGCTCCAATGGTGGATGTGTTTCCCCAGATGGGAGTTGGTCCTTGAAATCCCATCTTGAAAGGAGGTCGGAAGGCTGGTGGATTGATTATCTCAGGCTCTAAGGCTGAGCTATCTGAACTTTCCTCCTCCTCATCTTCCATGGGTTCCTCCTCGGGATCATCTTCAATCCATCCCCCATTACCTTGGTTGGGGTAGTAAGGGTCACCGGGGTGATGGAATCCAGCCATTGATTCTATACGAGAATAGGGTTAAGAATTGACTATATGCTAAAGCACGTAAAATTTACCCTTAAGTTTGATGGTTGAAGGAACCCAAATACTCCCATAGTATTCTTAATGATATGCTCTTGATAAGTTTTAAATTTTTTGTCCACTGCAGACACTCCTTGGCATACGTTAGTCGGCTCTCGGACAAATATAGTTGATCAGGCTATATTCTTCCCAGTTCTGATTACATGTCCCAAGGCACACCTGCACTGCACAATTCATTTAGAATACTTCTATATTGATCTATTTATGACACTGTTATTAATATGAAATGAATGCATGCCTACTTTACAAAAATTAAATAAATGTAATTTTAAAAGTATGACCCTTATTCAGAGTGTTTTTGCCCAGTTGTGTTTATAGTTGTATACCAAAAATGTTTTTGATATACTTAATTCACTATAAACTATGCTCTGATAGCAATCTGTCACACCCCAAACCAGAACGGCGAAAACATTCGGGGGCAGACGACATCATATTTAGTATCATAACAGTTAATAGCAAGAAAAGTACACACCACCATACATATATAGGTTTCAAAATGTTTACATAATTGTATTTGTTACATGTTCAAAAGATAAATACATAAACATCTTTCAAAAGAAGTAATTAACATAAGAGCGTTAATCCCCAAAATTTGGTTTATAAACTTGCTTAGCGGTTCCTTGAGAATACAAGTTATTTCAAAGAAAAAGTGTCAACAATTAAGTTGGTGAGTTCATAAGCGGTTTTGAGAAAATGTATGACATTCCAAAGTTCGTGCGATTTCCAAGAAAATCCCTTATTTTCATATAAAATTATGAAATGCGTATGAATGTTCGTGTTATGAATTGTAAATTGTTGCAACAGGAAAATCCCTTATTTTCCTATTATTTGATTGTTTTGGATATAGGAAAATCCCTTATTTTCCTAAAGTAACAGGCAGTCTCTAATGTCCAAGACCGAAAATTGCAAGTAATTGACATGCTTAAAGGTTGAGGCATAGTTTTATATAGTAAATTTATAAGAAGATCTCACTCGTTAGATGAAGAATAGTTTTAATAGGTACTCGTTCATAAAATCAGACTACCATAATAATTGTCTATCCGGTGAGTTTTATAACCATACTAAACATAATATGCTTGTGGCGACGGTCTTCAGGCGTCGAAACGTTATGACAAACTATGACCCAAAGGACTGTAGCTAACAGTCAGGGCGCGAGATCATGACTTCCCGTATAGATCTATACACATTTGACACGCTCTCCCAACGGGAGACTCTGGTTATAATAGACATGACTTTAAGTAGTACCTTTTAACAAAAAGGTAGTATTGAAGATGTAATCGTCTCATGGATTCTCAACTAAGACTGTATTTAAAGTGACAGTTTTGTATGCAGTGTTTATTCTTTTCACAATGTTTGACAAAGCATAAAATCATAAGTTCTTTTGAGTTCATAAAATGCTTTAACAAAGATGGCTACTCTGGATACTATGCATTTTGTATAAATCTAATGCATGCAAGGTATAACAAGAGTTTTCACGTTTTCACTCGGGATTAACCGGGTGTTTACTTGTATTCTTCCTGGAAATGTATTAAAGAACATTATAAAGTATTTGAAGATGTATAAAAGGGGTACGAACTCACTTGATTCAAGTGGTTGTTTTGAAGTAGTCGAGAGAAGCATCGAGCAGAACTTCGACTCGCGAGAGTTGAAATCTCGGGATTCTCGGGGATCTCTTGAGTGTAGAACTTCTTTCGGAACTCGAGTATGAAAAACTAGGGTATCGGGAAGGCTTATCGAGGTAATCACGCAGACTAAAAACACTTAGATGGAAAGAGATGAGCACAAATCCCGACACCTTTAAGCTTCTATTTATAGGGGCTGATTTGGGGTCTCACGTCGTGAGTTTTGGATTGCTCACGTCGTGAGGCTTAGGCAGCATGATCCTGTTCGAGGAGTTGACGTGCCTGACACTCTGGAACCCATCAATCACGAGCTCACGTCGTGAGGCTGAGTCAGCGTCGGGTTTTGTGTCCCGAACTTATAAAATCCGTAACTTTCACGTACGAGCTCCGATTTCGACGTTCTTTATATGTACGTGTATGTGTGAAAAAGGCTCTACAACTCTTGTTTAGACTCTGTTGGCTAATTTTGACTTTATTTTTTTTATTATATTACTTTTAACAGGCCGGTCCTAGAAAAGTCCATTTAAATCCCATAACTCCTTCATTTGTTGTCTATTTTCATCAAAATTTTTAACTGTTGTACTCCTATTGTCGACGCCTTCAACTTTCATTTAGGTTGTGTCGGCTAAAGACCGCTCGATCTGTATTTTGAGTTTTTAGATGTCGACTGCTAGGTCAGAAGCTTCGAAAATTCATAACTTCCTCATACGAAGTCAGATTTGGGCGTTCTTTTTATGTATGTTCACGGTTTAATGATATCTAGGACTTTCATTTAGATACCTACGGTTAAAGAGTATTTTATTGAAATTTCTCATTTTATGTTTAGCAACACTTTACCGGTAGTGTTACAAATCTTTGATTGGTCATAACTCCTTCGTTATAACTTGGATTTTAGTGTTCTTTATATTTTGGAAACCTTATCTTGATATCTACCACATAGTGTACTCAAACTGAGCTTTTTGAACATTTCATTTTCGTTGATATTATTATTATTTCACAAAGAGATTACAAGACTCGATTTTTAGACATTACATTGACCTGAAATAACGGGTTGTTACATGTTGTCCGTCTAACTCCTGGCCAAAGCTCCTCCAATGGCATCCTTCTTGGTCGGTAAAGTGCATGTACATGTGGTGCCAGATCGAGTTGTGACAAATCTTCTTATATTAAATTGGATACATGGAATGAGGTTTTCTTCTCCAAAGCAGATTCACTTGTTAGTAATTTACATTTTTCTTTATGTTCGCCCTTAACTGAAAGCAAACCTGGTTTATGATCATCTTCCTTAGATGATGGTTTCTAGTTTTTGTTCTAGAAAACCAACACATCATTGACCAACTTTTGTAGCTTTTTATCTTCGGCTTCTTTCTTATTCTAATCTACTACTACTATGAATTCCATCTTCCCCGTAGGTTGTATCAGTTCTTTAAATTTGTATTCTATAAAATTTTGTGTTCCTTTTTTGCTTTTGAAAAAACTTTTGATTGTTGCATAGGTATTAATCCTGAAGCTGATAACTAGACTGCTATATTTGCTGCTCTGAATGACAAGGTATACATTACAAATTATTCATTCAACTAATTCAAAATGAGAATGATGTTTAATTACTTATTTATTTATTTTTAATATCTTTATACGTGGTAGGATCTTCAAGTTCGGATGTATGCAATATCAGTGGCTGGTAAATTATCTGGAAAAAAAACCCTGGATATGTTTTTCCAGCACTTCGGCGTCACCTTATTCAATTGTTAACATATCTTGCACAAAGGTGAGAACTCAATTGTCTTGTCATTAGCTTTTAAATGTTTAATAATATATAGTTTAAAGACCTTGTTTTTATTGCTCTTAATTTAATAGTGCTGATAGCAAATGCTGAGAAGAAAGTGCAATGTTGTTAGGCTGCTTGATTTGCAGCTGTTAATGACTTATACTTCCATATATTGCTCCAATACACAAGGTCTTACACTCTTACTATTTACAAACCTTTCATATATATATATATATATATATATATATATATATATATATATATATATATATATATATAGTTATTCTATTAGCTGACGTGGCATATTTCAGGCGCTTTTGGCTAAACTATGTGAAGGAACAGTAGGAGTGAATGCAAACAATGGCATTATCAGTGGTGTTCTTGTAACTGTGGGAGATCTTGCTAGAGTGGTAGGAGATTGTTACATTTTTTTTGTTCTCTTAAGTGTAAAATGTTTGATTTGCTGAGTCTTACTTGTATATGTTTAGGGTGGTTTTGCTATGAGAGAATATATCCCTGAACTTATGCCAAGAATTGTTGAAGCTTTATTGGATGGAGCTGCTGCTACTAAACATGAGGTTGTTGTTGCAAATCTTGGTCAGGTTGTGCAGAGCACATGGTATGTATTCATCTTTACCAATATTACAAGTGACACTACAATGTAGTTTACCCTTTTTACTAGAATCGGTTGGTTTTTGTTTGTAGTTATGTGATAGCTCCATATAATGAGTACCCACAGTTGGGATTACTTTTAAAATTGTTGAATGGTTTGCTGGCATGGTCTACAAGCCATGAAGTTCTTATGGTATGTTTTTGACCCTTTTCTAGTTTCTATGATGTTATATACATAGATTCATGTTGGAAAAAATCTATGTTAACAATGAATGATTAGGTTCTTGGAATAATGGGTGCTTTGGATCCTCATGCTCATAAACATAATCAACAAAGCTTGCAAGGACCTCTTGGTGATGGGACCCGTACAACCAATGATGCGGGCCCACATATCCACTCTAGTGATGAGTTGCCAATGGATTTTGGCCATCATTTGCAACATCAGAAGATTATTTCTCCACTTTAAGTTTTTTTTATTTATCAAAAAGTAAAAACAAAAAGAAGTCGTACCTTTACTCCTTTAGTCTAATTTGTATTTATTACTTTTGCATGTTGCTATAAATTCTTTAATTCGGATACTTAGAGACCCTTCTCATTCTAGTTATCATCAAAACACTATAATTATAAATATTTATTTCTTACTGTAATCATAACTATGTTTATGTTATATTAATTTTATTTTTTATTTGTTTTTATGAAAAGCTTTAAGAGCTGCAATTGTAGCTGTTAAACGTGAGGATGATCGAAGGCTCTATCACAATGTTGCAATGCGAAAACAAAGAAAAGAGGTCAGTGACATATGAGTATATATTATATAATCAAAACACTCTAATTATATATATTTATTTTTTTTTACTAAAAATAAATTATTTTAGTTAAAATCGCATGAATGATTTCAGGTAAATAGGGATGGTAATTCTTGAAAATGTCTCCCCTAAATTTGTACAGTATCCAATTTTAGTAAATGAGAACGTTGTTATTTTTATTTATTTCAATTTTTTTCTTCGCGAAAAAATACTGACAAAAAATACATTACATGACATGATATGTTGGTTGAGTAGCTTTACGGGTTCTCATGGGTGGTGTTAGATGGAATTGTGATGATATACTCTCTAGTTCATAGGATCAAGGATTGTCATGGTTGATAGCTTTCCAAGTAATATTTACCATTTGTATGGGGAAATTCTTGTCATTGTTGATATCATGTATTTCATAATGTAGTGTATTTATTCCAAATCCCACATTCTTTGGATGGAGAAAAGGGTAATTTTGTCTTTTATAACTAACATTCCATGTTTGATTCTTGTAATAATTATATTAGCATATTAATTTTTTGACTTATATTTGATCAGGTCACAAGAATTATCAGAGTAGGGGTTCAATATTAGTCTTAAAGAATTCTGAAAGACAAGATGCAACTCTACTTAGTTGGAATTTGATGTTTATCATCTTTGTGTATATCTTTTTAGTTTGTATAGCATTACATTGCAGAAGGTGTCCCTTAATATCAATGTAGTATTAGGTTATATAGTTAGGGAAAACCTCTTAATAACAATGTACAATTAGATCCCCTTAGTATCAATGTGTTACAATTTTTTGACATGATGTTATTGGATGAAACTAATTGTTTTGGTAGCTTACATATTTTTGTATTATGTGTAAATGAGTATGGTAAAGATGCATCGCAAATGCATATCGTAAATGGTTACTTTATGACACGCAAATGCGTGTCATCTTCATTTATGACAGGGGCTTTCTTGATACGCATTGCGTGTCATAAACACGCACGTCGTAAGGTTACAACACACAAATGTGTGTTGTCTTCCTTTATGACAGGGCCTTCCTTGATACGCATTGTGTGTCATAACTGCGCGTCGTAAATGTGTGTCAAAAATGCGTGTCGTAAATGCACATCGTAAATAGACGACGCGCAAAAGCGTGTCGTCTCTTGTTATGACAGGGCCTTCCTTGACATGCATTTGCGCGTCGTCTGAGGGTTTACAACACGCATTGCATGCCGTAAAAGGCTGTTATTCTAGTAGTGTACAATTTAAATTTGTCATATTTGAGGAGACATCTTTTGAAACCGCTCCATTACTTTGTCATTTTCAACTTTCGCAAGTGCTTCAGTCTCGACATTACAAAGCAATGTGTCATTCGAAAATTCATTGCCAATTTTGTTACACAAATTGGTCTTCAAGAGCTTCATCTTTAAAAAACATCTTTCTACACTTGCGGTCGCTACAGGTAATATCAAAGACAACTTTAAAAGCTTATAAGCCAAATGATAAGACGGATGCTTCTTCGTACTAACCATTAGACGAGAAAGGTCAGAAATTCCTTTCAAACTAGTGAAACACTCATCTTTGATGCAAGAGTGAAAAAATATCTTAAGTTGTTCTTCAAGGTCTATCATATCCAAATCATCAAAGTCATACTTGTATAACTTAGCCAAATTCAACAACTTTGATTTGTCAAATTGTGAAAATGAATCACAAGGACTCAAAGCACCCATGTATTATAGTAACTGGGTGTGTGTTTCACTAAATCAATCCCGATACTCTGTAAGTTGCATACGTAACTGTATTGAAGATTTTTAACCTCAAAATGAATCATATTAGTCTTTGTAGTCTTATGGTTTCTTGCACCAATATTATTACACCCAAAAACTAAGAACGGCGGAAATGTTTCGGGGTGGAGGACGTCGTGTACAGTATCACAATAGTGTAAAGTAGTAAACAAGCAACAACATCATCCATTGCATTAAAAGTAAAGTTTTAATACATATGTGTTCTTTCATTGTAATAAGACACCAAAATATACAATCAAAATAAAAGATGAGTCTTGTCTGTGCTCCGTCTTCTTAAAAGCTGGCCATCATACATGTCTACTGGTGACCTGAGAATACAAGTTATTTTGAACGCGAGTATCACCCTAAAGCTGGTGAATTCATAAGTATTTAAGTGTCATTGTCTTGTTTTGAAAAGCTATTATGAATGCCATGTAAATATTTTATGTAAAACAGTTGATATAAGTATGAAAAGCCCTAGAAAATCCCTTGTTTCCTATTAGTATGAAATGTAGTCTTGTACCAAGACCCGAATGTTTTGTACGTAAAATGATAGTTTTTCCTTTCTATTGACTAGTACTAAAAGTACTTAGTCTAACTCCTCGTTTATGTGAATGTATCACAAAATAAAGTAAATAGGAAAATGTACTAATGTAAGTGTTATCCTTTGGTACTAGGACTAACACAACATCGAGGTAAGCAAAATGTATAACCTAATGAACATCCGAAGATTGTCCAATTTTCCTCTGTAGCAGCAGCAGGGGGTAGGAAGGGTTAGTCTCGTAACCGATGTTCCTAATATAAGTATTAACCGTAGGCATCCGTAGATGTTCATCAACCTCTATAGCGAACAGAAGGCCCAAGGAATGGTTAGTCCAGTATAGGTACTCCTAGTATAAGTAATAACCATAGGCATCCGTAGATGTTCATCAACCACTGGTGCTAATCAGCTGGGATTCGGAATGGTTAGTCCCGTCTAAATATCCCGTTGAACTGGGATAAGCAGGACAATTTACACAGAAGGTACTAATAAATCATCCTCGTGAATCGAGATACAAGTATTCATGTAAGGTATTCATGTATCATGTAAGCATATGTAAACGTACCCATGTATCATGTAAGCATATGTAAACGTACTCATGTATCATGTAAGCATACGTAAATGTACTTGTGTATCATGTAATGTACTGTTATAGACTCATGAATGAACTAACTCTTGTGTGATTCCTTGTAATAGGAATAATGTTTTGTATCTTCTAAATATCCCTATGATAATTAATTGGAAGGTAATTGGTTGTTCAAGTTGGTTAATACACCCTTTCTACACAAGAGTGTGGGAATACTGAATGAAGGATGAAAACTATAACCTCAATACATATATAAGAATATATGTGTATAAGTATAGTTTTGTTCAAGAAGGTAATAATGGTTTTGTAAGACATCTAAGAGTTTTGAACAATAATAAAGAGTGACTTGATGTCATTTTAAATAAGCATTTCAAAAGTAATACATTTGATAACAAAGTATTTTTAAGATAGAAAACCATTTCATGCATCACATTTTGTAGTATGTGAAATCTGCTGGATGGAAACCTAGTTATAAAATACATATGAGTGATTTAATAACATGTTGTTTTCTACTTGTATTCCCCCCCCCCCCCTGATTAAAGCATTTAAAATTATTTAAAACATTGATTAAGGGGTATGAACTCACCTGTAGATGGTGGTTTGGATGTACTGAACGGTGTCGGATTGTTAGGTGTCAAGTGAGGACTTGTACACACACTATGATCCTAATGAACATATAATCACACATATATGCACCCAATTAGTCATAAACTACTAATTGTAAATTTTAAGACGTCCTAGAACATAATAAACACTTTATATAAGTGTTATAAGCCCTATGGATTGCATCTAAGTTGTTGTGGGACAAGACAATTGGGTTAAGGGTTCCAAAGGACCTTATACATGAGTTTACTATCCCATAAACATCACACAAGGAGTTTACGGTCGTAAACCCTTGTGTTTACGGCAGTGAACTCCCAAGCTTGGTGTTATTTTGTGTTTTGAGGTTCTAAATTATCCCTAAAAGCATTCCAACTTGGTGGATTAATTCTTGGAAGGGTATAGGGCACTAATAACCTCCTTTGAGGAGTTTACAGCCCCAAGGCCAATTCCTTTTGAGTTTACTGCCGTAAACTCACATGGAAGGGGTGTTTTTATGCTTTCAAGTCCCAAGATCATGTAGGATAGGTTCTAGACAATTACATAAGGCTAATGAAGGCCATAGGCACACTTTGGTGCCCTTGTTTGATGTTCACGACCCAAGAACCATATTAGGGCCGTAATCTCACTTTGGGAGGGGTTTTTGATGTTTTAAAGAGCTTAAATTAACTAGGAGTAAATATAGGTAACTGTCCAAGGCTTTAGGAGTGTTAAAAGCACTCTTTGGTCCTTTTTTGGAGTTCACGGTCCAAGAACTTCTTAGGCCAGGAACTCTTAAACTTTGGTGTTCTTGGGGTGATTTCAAGTCATATACACACTAGCATACAAGCGTAAGGTAGTTACAAATCACGGGGGAAGAACTAGGCATCTTTTTAGGACTTTACTCCCCAAGGTGTTCTTGGGCGGTAAACTCCCGAATCTAGTTGTTTTGTTATGAAATTGATGTTATTAAGCACATTATAAGCCATATAATACAACTAGAGAAAGGTGCTCTCGATTTGGGATGAAAACCCGAAGATCCGTGAGAGAGAAATGGATTTTCTCTAGTTGGAAATGCAACAAATTAATCGTTATGGCTCAAAATTCTATATATAGTCTTGAGATTTTTGGAAGAAAATATTTCATTCCCGCAGCACCAAAAGGGTTCTAAGTGGAATTTGGAGCCAAAAGATAAGATGAGAGAGCACTATCTGGAGTTATTTAGGCCAGCGGCCTTTGAGGACGAAGTCTGATTCAAGTGGGGGAGAATTTTAATACTTCAATTTGAGTATATTCCTTTTTAGCCCCTTTGTATTTAATTATTGCAATTTCATCCTTGGGGTTAGTACGTGGGGCGTACCATTAGCTACACTTATTGAACTAGATGAGAAGCTACTACATGGGGTGTACCACATGATACGCTTAGCGTACTAAGTAGAGTTGATCGCAGGACCGAAGCCTCGTACGCCGGGCGTACGATGGTTTAATGAAACCCTAATTTTAGGGGTTTCACTATATATAAACTCCTTGAGTCCCTAGGGTTGGCCTCTTTAAAAGCTTGCATACCTTCTAAACCCTAAATGTTGACCCTTAGCCATCATTTTTGTCTTTGAGCTCTTGAGAAGAAGTTGGTGCTTATTAGCTCATTTTGAAGGGATATCAGAAGGTTGAAGGTACATTGCATACTATGAAGATTACTGATCCAAAATCGTCACTCATTTTGTATGTCTTTTGAGGTATAAAGCTTATACCTTGTCTACTCTTTGCTTAGATCTCTTCATGTTATGATTTTATGCTTCTTTGTTCCTTTTTGATTGGTCTTTATGGGTTTAGGTCGTTTTAGAAGCTAAATATTGTAGATCTAGAAGTTTCGAGGGTTCCTTATGCTTAAATGTGCAAAATTTATGGTGTTTATGGTCTCATGCATGCATTAAGTCATTTATTAAGCTCTTTAGAGCTCTAAGAGCCTCATTAATCCATGCATGCATGTAAATTTGGCAAGTTTACGTGATAAACTATCTTAAGGAAGTCAGATATGAGTTTGGATGGAGGTGTTAATCAACTAAGAACTGGAAAAATGGAAGTTGAACAAATGGGGGAGTACATTGAGCGTGCAAGTAGGTACGCTTAGCGCACATGCCTAAAGTAAGTACGTTGCGCGTACGTGCTAAGTACACCCCACATACTCAACAGATTGCGCTTTAGATGTTTGGGCTTTGGTTTGGGCCATTTTTGGGCTTGGATACTTAGGTCCTTGTTGGGCCATCAGGTTTTTGGGATGATACTTGTTTTGTGTTTGCTTGGAAAAGTCCCATGAAAGAGATTTGGGCCCAATTTGGAAAATTAGGCCATAATTGGTCTTGGAATGATTATTTTGAAATTTTAGGCTTTTGGAAAATTTAGGCTTTGTCCTTAGGCCAAACATAAGGAAGGGTAAAAATGTCTTTTACCCTAGTTTAGACTCTTTGTGTGAGTTGGGATGCAATGAATGATTGGAATATTATTTTGTAATTGATAGCCTGGGGATTTTAGAAGGCCAACAACTAGAGATCCTTTCTCTGAGATTCGACAGTGTGGGATGAGTTTCCTCACTGTTTTTAGCGGGTCGAAGGCACCAATACAAGCCATGGTTTTGTTACGTTAGGATGTTAGATGTCTTCGTGTCTCTTTCATGTGTTATGTACTCTTATGCTTACCAGGCAGGTCCCGATGACCATTTCGTATGCTATGTATATTTTTTATTACGGCATGTGTATGTGTTTATATGTTATATGTTTATTTGTATGTCGGGCGATGCCCGATCTGTATACCGAGCATGGCCCGATGTGGGGTAGGGCCCGATGCCGGATGGGGCCTGTTATGTGTTTAATATGTATGGTATGTGATATCTTGTAGAAATCACTAAGCTTTGTTCTTACGGTTTTTAGTTTATGTTTCAGGTACTTCTAGTTCGAAATGGAGGAGCTCGGAATGATTGTAGAGCACACACCACTCCTTTGCGCATCATTGTGATTTACTATGATATTGAGGATGCATTGATACATTTGATAGTCCTGGTTTTATAACAATGTATTGGGTTGTTGTTTTATTAAGTCAAAAATGAAGAATTTCCGGGTCTTATTTTTTGGACATTATACTATTGTTTTGCTAAATGTTCATGTCCTCTAGCCCCCTGTTGTAACACCAATTTCCAAGTATTTCCTTTTTACCCCTTAGCATTTTTTTAATTTTAGCATTTAAGCCCTTACGTTAGGCTGTACGTCGGGCGTAAGCTAGGATAAGGATCGAGGTGGTGGAGGAGTACATTTGCCGTACATATGGGTATGTCGGGCGTACTCATTCAGCTTCTAAAACCCTAAAATTTAGGTTATGTCCCATATTTAAGCTTCTTAATTCCCTTGGACCTCCTCATGACCAACCTCCATTTCTTCCAAACCCTAAAATTGAAACCCTAGCCTTTGTAAGTGAGATTTAAAGCTTGATAGTTTTCTTTGTTGTTCTTGTTAGAGAAGGAAGATCATTCATGAGGTGGTGGTGCATTCTAGCTTTCAGATCCAAAATATACAACTCCTTGTTCACCTTTTCAAGCTTTAAATTTCAAACCTTGGAGTTTGTTTTGGTAGATCTTGTTTATACTTGGATTTAAGTTCAATGTGTTCATAAACATTGATCTTTGTCACTATGGAATACTCTAGAGCATAAGAGTTGTCCTTTCAGACCTTTTAGGGTGTTTAGCATCATAAAAATGTTAGCTTGGTCCTTTCCTTTCTTCCATACGTGAGTTATGGAGATTTTGGTGATGTGAAGTGTTAATGTTTTGGGATCAAGAAGTCTTTAGCCATGCAAAGGCATAAAGTAGGATATTTTATGGATTAGGATATGATTTAAGGGTCATATGAGAGGTTGGAATAAATCTCTTAATGACTAAGACATTTAAAATTTGGATTTATGTCAACGTCATGCACGCTGAGTGTAATCCTGGCTATGTATGGCATAGCCAGTTGCGTACCTGATTCCTCCTTCTTTACACTCTATGCACATCATAGATTTGTATACGCCGCACGTACGACCAACTTTGACTTTCATTGACTTTTGACCAAGTGTTCCTTATGAGGATTTGTGGGGTATTTTAAAAGGAAAACGATATTTTGCCCTAATTGAGGATTAGACTTGTCTTGGGGTTAGTGGAGTACGAAAAATTACCTTAATTATTAATAAGGGTTAATTGGTGTAATTATTTGACGGAGTCTAGTTCTTGTAGTTCTGGTGTGAGTTCTATCAGTCATCTGTACGAGGTGTGTCTCCTCACTATTCTTACCTATGTGGTAGAATTTATGCGTTGACCAACTGGGTCTATTTGCTATTACTGTGATATATGTTACTGTTTGTGCTGAGACTTCGGGTTGTCTCCAGGGTTGCTAATAACCCACAAGGTGTTTGTTTACCCACTGAGACTTTAGGTAGTCTCTAGTGTTAGTGATAACCCATCGCTGTTTATTTTGTGTTGTGTTATATGTGATATTATTGAAAACTCACTAAGCTTCGTGCTTACAGCTGTTGATTAATTGCCTTTCAGGCACTTCTAAGGATCACAGGAAAGCGAAGGTTTGGTTGTATACATCCGCCTGCAGTTTATGATACCAGGTATTTTGTTGGATTTTGATATTTTGATGATGATTTGTATTTGACAATTTGATTTTCTTGATATGGTTTTTATGAACAATGTTTTTATATGAATTTAAAAATGAAAATTTTGTTTTTAAAGTTTGGATGTTACAAGTTGGTATTATAGCCTTGGTTTGAGGGATTTGGATGAACACTCATGCGGATTCCAAACAAAAAATAAGGATCTGAGGATTTTCATAAAACTTTTTAAAAGAAAGGAAGAATTTCAAAGGAGAAAATCAGATGAAGCAAAGTATACAATCAGCCAGAGCTCGAGCTGTAGTTTCCCAAGATATATCTATTTATTTTATAACATCCATAAAAGTGGTGTCAATTTAAAACTTTTTAATTCATACAAAACCATTCAGTTATTACAAATTTATTTTCAAAATAGTTTAGACATAAGATTTCCCAAAAGTCATAATCATCAATCGAGGAAGTGTACGGTCACGCCTTTGCCTTCCTACAGTCATCCTATGAACCTGAAACAATAAACTGAAACTGAAGCCCAAAAGCTTAGTGATTTACCCCTAAAATACCAACCTCAACAATACCATAACCATATGATATCAACAAATACAGAACACCCATGCATCTCGAGTCTACAGTGTGACTGGTCCGCCCGCATTGGGCCTTTTGTCCACCTGGTCCACTCTCTGAGCCTTTAGTATGATTGGACCACCCGCACCAGGTGTTCAGTCTGTCTGGCCCACTCTCCGAGGCTCGGAACTTCTGGACGGCCCTCTTGAGGCCTTCAGCCTATCTGACCGCTCGTTGGGCCTTCGACCTGACTATGTTCCCTACCGGGTCTAAAGTCTATCCGGTCCGCCCTGGGTATGTTGGCATACAGCACAAAGCAGGACCCGCCTCAACCCAACCCTAACAAACAACCATGTGCACATATAACAAGTAATCACATAACAATCCATAGATAAACAAACCGATCTTACAGATCATATAGCATAGCAACATCCTAACCGGGATACCGACCTAACCGGTCAGTAAGAATATACCATCCTAACTAACATGATGCAGATCTAATAGACCAATACGCATATCAAACAAAACCAGTATACAATCTAAGAAAAGGTTGGCCTTGGTGCCTTAGACCCTATTGATATAGTGAGGATAACTCACCTCACAATGCCGATCTGAACTGAAGAAACGAACTCCTAAACCGCTATCTCACTGGAAATCCCGAACTATCACATAATAAATACCAAATCATTACACAACATAACAATATTGGCAAAAGGTTCCACTCAATCCATCATGTTCATTCCCTTTTAATGGGCCAAGGCCCAATTCCAAGTCCATAACCTTGATAGTCTTTATGCAATGCCCATTATTAGCCCAATTTACTAAATTGGGCCCAACTTCCTTATTAGGCTTAACCCCATGATTCACTATCACTATAACTGCCCCAATACAATCTACTTAGAAAGTCCAGCAAGGACCGAACCTTACTAGCCCAAAAAGTAGCCCAAACCCAAATCCCAAATCACCAAAAGTCTACAGAAGACCTACGTTGGGCGTACCCTAAGGTTACGCGGGCGTACGCGAGTCTCACATTGACTGGAAAAAGGGCCATTGACTTAGTACACAGGGTGTAAAAAACCTTACGCTGGGCGTACACAAGGTTTCACCAAAACCTTAATAAGTGCTTAATGGCTAAAGAACATAAGCCCAAACTCCATATCCAATGACCAAATGTGCCTAGGACTCATAAAGTCTCAAACTTTATCACTTTGGACGTCCATAAATGTAACAGCCCGGATTTCCAGGTATCTTTTATTCATATATTTTTGGTGTTTTATGAGGGGACTCGGCGAGTTGGAGCTCAAACTCGCCGAGTAGGATTGCGGTTCTAGACGCGGGTTCGCGCCTAGACTCGGCGAGTCCAAGGAATGGACTCAGCGAGTCTGCGCTGTTTAATGAAACCCTAATTTCCCGATCCTAAGCTCTATTTAAAGGACCTTATCACCCTTCATTGCGGTTAGTGAGATCCTGGAGAGCACCAAAGCAGCTAAGGGTTCCTGTGAGTGAGATAAGAGGCCATTGTTCACCAAAGTTGTGGGTATTTGCAAGAAAGGAAGGGGAAAGTCAAGCTAGAAGAGTTAGGGAGCTTGGATCTACTTCCATTTCGCCAGGGGAAGCTTCTTGAGGTATCTTTCAGAGCTTATTTCCGTGTTTTTGTTGATATGGTCAAATCTAGGGTTTCTTCTTGCCTTGTTTGCTTTGTAGTTGAAGTGTGAGAGGTCCCATGGAGATATGGTACCTAGATTTGGACCTTAGCAGGTCCAGAAAGTCCCAAATGCTATGTTTAATGTCCTTCCTTTTGGGTTGGAGACTAGGGTTGCCATCTTAGAGGTCATTTCTCCAAAAAGATCCTTGTGGGTGTTTCATGGTAGGCAAGACTGTGACTTTACGTGATAAATAAGCTTAGGAGGGCCAGATCTATGAGTGTATGGAGCGGATCTGACCTCAGAAGCAAGATTGAGTTGATGCATGGCATGGACTCGCCGAGTGTAAAGAACAGACTCGGCGAGTAGCATGAAGTTTGTCCTTAATCACTCAGTGCGTGGTCCTGCCGAGTTATGGTTGACTTAGTGAGTCACGGAGAGTTAGAGAGGGATTGACAGGTGGACTGAGTCGAGCTGGAACTCGCCGAGTTGTCCTTGTGACTCGGCAGTTGAGTCGCGGTGGCCCTGCGATTCATGACCAGGTGGAACTCGTCGAGTCAGGGGAGTACTCGACGCGTCAAAAGAGAATCCTAGAGAGTTGGTGAAAACTCTTAGACTCGCCGAGTCACTCTAGTGCACTCGCCGAGTCTGGTCAAATTGACCGTTGACCGTTGACCAGAGTTGACCAGTGTTGACTTGATAGGGGTAGTCAACCTTAGTGGTAAAAGTATTAATTAGAGATATATGATGTTATAGGAGGATTATAGCTCGGGGATTCGAGCACGAGTGATTTCCAGGATTCGTGAGTTATCGAGATATACGAGGTGAGTCTTCTCACTATACTGTACCCGGAAGGGTTTGACTGTGTGACCGGAAGGTCGAATAGGATATGAAATATATGCATTATGTGTGATAAGTTAATCGTTATATGTGCCATGTATGATATGCTTGATATGGGCCGGAAGGCATTAGGTTATGGGCCGGAAGGAGAATATGTTATGGGCCGGAAGGCGTTGTAATATGGACCGTAAGGTTGACGTGGGTAGGACCGGAAGGTTTACCCAGTCGGGACGGAAGTCCCCTGAGACACACGGACCGGAAGGTCAGGGCCTGGAAAGGCGTATGTGCGTAGGTTGTATTTTGGGGAACTCACTAAGCATTTATGCTTACAGTTGTTGTGTTATGTATTTCAGGTACTAGAGAGGAATGGGGAAGGCGCCGGCGTGATCGTACACATTATCCGGAAAAACTATTTTATGGTCTTTGTGATGTATTCGGTTGTGACAATATTGTTTACGTTGAATTTAAAATATTAATCGATGTTTTGATGTTTGCAGAAAAAAATGAAAAATTGGTTTTAAGATTTACGTCGTTACAATAAAGATGTTAATCCATTAAGACCCTTATACATCATGTATGGGACATCATAAGCCATTGGGACATTATTTTTATCACTTGAGACCTCTTCAAGGTCCAGAAAGGACAACTTATCTCGTCCAAAATGCACCATGCAGCATATTGGGGTTTTTGGGACAAGAAATAGTTCCATAATGCTAGAAAGGCTAGATCTATGACCTACAAGCAGAAAGTTTGAAGCTTTTTACCTCTTGGAGCTTCTAGGGCACAACACAACCTCATATCTACAAGCAAATTTCCTTCTTCAACTATTTGTTGCAATGGCTTCACCTTCAAGAGCTCAAAATACCCACCAACTCACTCTCACACACAAGAACTAGGGTTTGGGAACGTTTCTAGAAGATGGAGGATGAGAAGGAGGAGAGATAATGAGCCATAAGGATGTTTACATAGCCCCCGACCCGAGATATTACGGTTTTCATCATTTATGAGTACGCCCAGCATACACAAGTGTACGCCCAATGTACTGGGGCATGCCCTAGTACGCTCAGCGTACCCTTATGTACGCACAACATACTCCTCCTATTCCCAAAATTACAATTTAGCCCTTAGGCTCTTCATCGTTTTACCTTTCCATCCCCAGGGACTTCAAATGACAAAACTTAGGATGTTACATATTTTATGTGTGGTGTTGAGCTGCTGTCTTATTAATTGTTAGAACTTTTGGATTAGTGTCTAAGCTCGTAACCATATTTGGTAAATACATGACCCGATTGTGCATGGTCCTTTTGGAGAAATAATAGAGAAAGAGGTTATTATGATTTATTAATATATTATATGAATAATATATTAATAGGAGAAATCATATTTGTTTAATTAATTTTGGTGAATAATTAATTAATAATTAATTTTGTGATCAAATATAATTAATTAAACTGCAGGGGCTGAATTGTAATTATGTGATAGTTGCAAATTAGGGTAATGGATACCCTATGGGAGAGGTGGACGAATTAAAGGGGATAAGGCCCTTGAAATCTTCCAAGGATAAGAGCTTTCAAGGCTTATCTTATGGTTACTTGGTGGGCAAGCAACTAGATAAGGATAAGGACTAAAACCCTAATTTGTACCCTATATAAAGACCCCTAAGCCTAAGGAAATCAGCCACTTGATTCCCTAAGGTTGCTAGAGCCGATTTCTAGCCTCTATTCTCTCTCTCTCTCTCTCTCTCTCTTTCTCTTGCCTCTCCAATTGCTTATGGTGTTTGTGAGCCATTAAAGGTACTACACTTGTGGTACTTGCTTTCAAGACTAAGAGATTGAAGATTAGTGTTGTTATTGCAATATAACAACAAGAGGTGTGTGATCTACTCATATATACAAATTTCGAAATATATACCTGCTAGCTAGGGTTCTTATTGTGTTCATAAAGTTGTGTATCTAATAGAGAAAACATAGATCTAAATCTAGGGTTGCATACACACATAGGAATTTTTGTACAAAACCCATCAGTGGTATCAGAGCCTTTGGTTGAATTGTTTTCAATTAGTATTATATAATTGTATGAATTTGACACTTTAGGGTTTATGACCAATAAACCCTAGGATACTAGGATTTCGATTTTAGGGTTCTTGAACCCTTGTGTTCGAAATTTTGAAGGGTTTTTCAAACCCTTTCCTTGTTGCCCAAGATTTTGAGATCTAGGGTTTGCAAACCCTTGTTTTTCGAAATTTTCCTCCTCCCCAAGATAAGTTCCTAAAATCTAAGGATTTGGATAATCAAATATCTTGTAATTATCTTTTAATTGTTAAATATGGTAATTAAAGATTTTGAATTATCCCTCCATAATTTTCGAAATTTAGAAAGATATAAGGGATTAGGATAAATTTAATTGTTTAATTTATAATAATCCTTTATGATTTAGTAATTAAAATTAATTGATTAATTTAGATAATTAATAAATCAAGAGTTTTAATATTTAAAATTTTAATTTAAAAGTTATAAATTTTGAAAATTTTAAATTGAGATTAAAACCCTAGTATTTTTAAAATGTTTTAAATACACCCTATACTATTATATTATTACAAGATTAATATATATATATATATATATATATATATATATATATATATATATATATATATATATGTATATATGTATGTATGTATAACTAAAATTCTAGTCTTAACGTTAGTAGGCCTCATTCATGAAGCCGATCTATAAGTGGGGTATAAGGTTATGGCCTATAAAATGGTCGTTTAATGGGTATCCACTGTTACCCACCGTTTCCTTGATTGGTGGAGGGTTGTTAGCTGAACGGGTAGGATAGAGCAATCCTCTCTTCATTAATAAGTATAATGAAAATATATATAAAGTAACTAAACGTTTTTTTACAAAATTCCCTATCCTAATTACTTCAAGCAAAAGTGAATTGATGCAATCCCATGAAATTACACTTTGCACCCTTGCTAAGAAGTTGGTAGAGCGTGTGTGGTTAACCGGCACACTAATTGGTTCTAAGCAATGGTGGCAAAGGGTGACTCATTGTTTGTCATAGTCCGATTGAGCATCTGTGGCTAACCGACACATCGAATAGGTGACTGTAACAATGAGGGAATCATGTATATTTGCATGGTTATTCACACCCGCTTTGTGATCCTCGGCATCCCAGTCACAAACAAGAGGGGCATATCGAGATTTAAACATGCCATTGAAAACTTCAATGAATCTCAAGAAATCTAGGAATTCTCAATACATTTAAAACCTAAGACTTATGTTTTTCATGGTGAAGAATTAGTGAATCGTCATTCAGTTACCTCCAAATCATTTGCATGTTGGATTACGACATCCCTTTTCTAATGTGTAAATAATGTTGTTGGATCCTAGCCCTAATTTCTCATTTTGGGTGTTTAATTAGGGATTCAATTCTAATAAAACTTTTTTCCTTTCTATTTGCAGATGTCTAACGCAAACGCAAACAACACTGTTGTTGGTTCATTCTCGCTAATGAGCCTATTTCAAAAGGTGACATTCGACGGATCGAATTTCAACGAATGGATAAGATACATTCGCATGATTGCCCACTATGAGGACAAATAATATGTCCCCAACGAGAAGCTTGAAAAGATCAATCCGGAAATCGCTACTCTCGAAGAAATGGCTGTCTTTGAAACCCATGAGCGTGATGCAACGAAAGTCCATTGCATTATGCTGGCCACTATGAATCTTGAACTCCAAAAGTCCTATGAGGACATGTATCCCTATGAAATGCACCAAGATTTGCTGGAGAGGTACACCAAAGCGCAAGGCAAGAGCGCTATGAGATCATCACCAACATGATCACCGCTAAGATGGGAAATGGAGAATACTTAACCTCGTGTTTACAAAAGATGAAAAGGTATGTTGATCGTCTTTGCAAGTTAAATGTTAACTTTGGGGAAGACTTGGCTATCAAGATCATTCTCCAGTCTTTGCCCTCTTGCTACAACCAATTTAGGATGACCTACCACATGAACAAAGAAGAAGTCACCCTAAGCAAACTCCAAGGACTCCTAAGCACTACTGAGAGTAACCTCAAGGATAAATCTGTTGCACCAACTCCACTCCACCCGCTGCATCTGTTTTGGCCATTGGGCAAGGGAAGGGCAAAAAGAGGAAGGCTCCTTCAAAGAGCCACCACAAGGGAAAGCCCCAAGATGGTTCCTCTACTAGTGGAACGAAAGTCGGTCCCGCTAAGCCCAAATCAAACCCTAAGGAGGTAGAATGTCACCACTGCCACAAAATAGGGCACTGGAAGAGAAGCTGCCTAGAATATCTGCAAGCCATCAAGGATGGGAAGATCAAGCCATTTTTCGCAGGTATCTAGACAATTAAATCTAATGATCCATCACGTACTATTTCTTGGGTTCTTGATACAGGATGTGGTTTTCACATATGTTCTGATTTGTAGGGACTAAGAAGAAATAGAGAGGTGGAGTGTGGAAGAATAAATCTAATCATGGGAAAGAGAAGATCATCACTTGTCACCAAGATTGGAGTGTTTTCTTTAGCGCTTAGTAATGGATTAGGTTTAGATATAGATAATTGTTGTTATTCGCTAGATATGACAAGAATCATCATTTCATTTCATGGTTTATTTAGAAAGGGATTTAGATATTCGTTTGATAATAAGAAAGGTTCAATTTATGCTTATCTAAATGGTGTCTTATATTTTGAAGTGTTGCCTTGTAATGGAATTTATGAAATTGTTATGGTTGTAGATAACTTATGAAATGATGTGTTGTGTGTGGATTCTTCCAATGGTTTGGATAAAGCAGCTTGTGGCATTGTCATCTTGGATATGTCAACAAGAAACGCATATCCCAACTCCAAAAGGATGGAGTGTTGGAGTCATTCGACCTTAGGTACGATGACGTGTGCGAGTCTTGTTTACTTGGAAAGATGATGAAGTCACCCTTCACTGGAACTTGTGAAAGGGGTGAGGGTTTATTGGATCTCATACATACCAATGTATGTGGACCCTTTAGATCCACCACAAGGGACGGGAACCGCTTCTATCTAACTTTCACCAATGATTATAGTAGATATGGGTATATTTACGTAATCAAGCACAAGTCGGAAAGATTTGAAAAGTTCAAAGAGTTTAAACAAGAAGTGGAGAATCAATTGGGCAGGAAAATAAATATGCTTTGATCCGATCGAGGAGGAGAGTACCTAAGTCTTGAATTCCACGGCTATCTCAAGGAATGTGGAATAGTTTCGCAATTGACGCCGCATAGGACACCGCAGTTGAATGGTGTGGCTGAGAGGCGTAATCGAACCTTGTTGGATATGGTTCGTTCCATGACGAGTCGTGCTTCATTACCTATCTCATTATGGGGGTATGCCTTAGAGACTGTCGCCCATATCCTTAACTTAGTCCCTACAAAGAAGGTTACCAAAACACCTCACGAGATGTGGATATGGAAAGATCCCTCATTGGCACATATCAAGGTTTGGGGTTGTGAGGCTTTCATAAGACGAGAGACTCACAACAAGCTCCAACCTCATATTGAGCAATGTATTTTCATCGGCTACCCACATAAATCCTTTGGGTATCTCTTCTATAGACCGAGTGACAATGTTGTCTTTGTTGCGAGGAGAGGGGTTTCCGAGAGCGAGAACTCATAGACCAAGGAGATAGTGGGAGGCAAATCGATCTTGAAGAGATTCAAGAGTCGAGTAATGAAGGAACCTCTAACGCTGGCGCTCAACCCAAGTAGGAAACTTCGGTTGAACCGATTGACGAATCCTTACCTCTTAGACGTTCCGAAAGAGTTAGAGTTCAACCCATGTTGTATGGTTTTCATATTACTACTGAAGGGGACACGTATATTAGTGATAGTAAACTAGTAAATCTAGATGAAGCTAACAACTATAAGGAAGCCATGGCAGGCCCGGAGTCTGCGAAATGGAAAGAGGCGATGGACAGAGAGATTCAGTCCATGTATGACAACCAAGTTTGGAATTTGGTTGACAATGTGCCCGGACGTAAGACGGTTGGGTGCAAGTGGATCTTCAAGAAGAAGACGGACATGGATGGGAATGTGCATACGTATAAGTCACGATTGATTGCGAAGGGCTTTACTCAAACTCCCGGAGTTGACTATGACGAGACCTTCTCACCAGTTGCTAAAATTAAGTCTATTAGGGTGATGCTAGCCATTGCTATATTTCATGATTATGAAATATGGGAAATGGATGCCAAAACTGCTTTCCTTAATGGGAAGTTGGCTGAGGATGTGTACATGGCTCAGCCAGAGGGTATTGTCAATGCGAAGCATCCCAATAGAGTGTACAAGCTTGAGAAGTCCATTTATGGACTTAAACAAGCATCTCGCAGATGGAATCTTTGCTTTGATGAGAAAGTCAAAGAGTTTGGATTTGTACGAAGCGAAGATGCATCATGTGTATATGTTAAAGCCAGTAGGAGTATAGTTAGCTTTCTCGTGTTATATGTTGATGACATATTACTCATAGGAAACGACATCCCGACACTGCAGGAAGTTAAGTCCTAGCTCGGGAAGTGTTTTGCTATGAAATACCTCGAAGAGGCTTCCTATATTTTAGGAATAAGGATAGTGAGAGACCAAAGTAAGAGACTAATAGGACTTAGTCAAAATACTTACTCAGATAAGGTACTAAAACCTTTTAGTATGGAGAACTCGAAGAATGGAGATTTACCAATCCAAAGTACTGCCAAGTTAAGTAAGACTCAAAGTCCGAGTACCAAAGCCGAGATAGCAGAGATGAGCCAAGTAACTTACGCTTCCGCAGTTGGCTCAATCATGTATTCTATGACTTGTACTCGCCCTGATGTGGCCTGCGCTTTGAGCATGGTTAGTAGATATCAAGGGAACCCCGACATAGCACATTGGACTGCAGTCAAGAATATCCTTAAGTACCTTCGGAGGACCAAGGAATGGTTTCTGTTTATCAGAGGGAGTGATGACTTAAAGGTGCGAGGGTATAGTGATGCCTGTTTCCAAACCGACAGGGACAACTACCGTTCGCAATCGAGCTGGGTCATTACCCTTAATGGAGGAGCAGTGACTTGGAAAAGTTCCAAGAAAGAAGCCATAGCTGATTCAACGTGCGAATCAGAGTACATTGCAGCGAGTGAAGCATCAAAGGAGGCAATATGGCTGAAGAACTTTAGTGGAGACCTTGGAGTTGTACCTACCATAACGAAGCCTATGGAAATTTTTTGTGATAATGAAGGAGCGGCTGCCTTGACCAAGGAACCGAGGGATCATGGTAGATCTCGACATATTGACAGAAAATATCACTTTATTAGACATCGAGTAGAAGAAGGAATCCTCGTAGTGAAGAGGATATGATCAGAGGAGAACCCAACATATCTGCTTACGAAGGGACTGAGTAGGGTTAAGCATTTGCATCACGCTAGGAGCATTGGGCTGCAAGATGATGCTAGTTTGGATTAGATAGTTTAGAATTGAGTAATAGATAATTGTAATCGACAATTAATGATTAAATAAAGGAGTGTTATTTATAAGTATAGCTACTGTCTTATGTTAATTGGTTGACTATTATTTTGCTTTGCATGTTTTGACTTCCTGAATAATTGAGTTAATTAAGAATAATCGAATTATTCAAACAATCCACAGTCGTTCATCTGTTGGAAGTAGGTATGAATGAAGACTGTCATGAATTGGTGTGTAGATTGTCTGAATGATATTAGACATAACAAAGGTCTGTTACAACATTCATGAGTGCTTATACATAATATCATATGGTCTTAAAACCAAGATATATGGTTTATTGGTTGCTAATTGATTGTACATTGATAATGCAAAACCGCATCGGTAAAATAATGTCATAAAACACATTGTTGTGTATAATTGATTAGTGAGTAGTAAATGCATATAAGTCAAAGTTTATCTGTTTCTTTTATCCTTGGAGGATAAAAGCAATATCAGGGCCCCTCAATGATTTTAATTTGACTTATCTTTCGGGCCCGGTCAGGACTGAATTGATGTGTTCAATTAAGTTCTATGTCAAATGAATCTGAGATCGAGAAACTAGTTGCTGGACAATAAGTATGATTATGTTCCATAAGATTGTCCGCACGATATCTAAAACAGAGGACTATACGATGCCTTATCTAAAGGATAGGTTACTGATAAAATCAGAATTCGACAACGTCTTTGAGAGCTATGATTGCTAATCGAGTTATACTTACATTTGTGGTTACTGGACTTATCCAAGTGGGAGACTTTTGGATTAGTGTTTAAGCCCCTAACGATATTTGGTAAGTACTTGACCAAGTTGTGCATGGTCCTTTTGGGTTGCCTTCACCAAAGCAACTTGATTGGAGACATGATAGAGAAAGAGGTTATTATGATTTATTAATATATTATAGGAATAATATATTAATTGGAGAAATCATATTTCTTTAATTAATATTTGTCAATAATTAATTAAGAATTAATTTTGTGATCAAATGTAATTAATTAAACTGTAGGGGCTGAATTGTAATTACGTGATAGTTGCAAATTAGGGTAATGGATGCCCTATGGGAGAGGTGGATGAATTCAAGGGGATAAGGCCCTTGAAATCATCCAAGGATAAGGGCTTTCAAGGCTTATCTTATGGTTACTTGGTGGGCAAGCAACTAGATAAGGATAAGGACTGAAACCCTAATCTGTACCCTATATAAAGACTCCTAAGCCTAAGGAAATCAGCCACTTGATTCCCTAAGGTTGCTGGAGCCGATTTCTAGCCTCTATTCTCTCTCTCTCTCTCTCTCTCTCTCTCTCTCTTGCCTCTCCAATTGCTTGTGGTGTTTGTGAGCCATTAGAGGTACTACACTTGTGGTACTTGCTTTCAAGAATAAGAGATTGGAGATTAGTGTTGTTATTGCAATATAACAACAAGAGGTATGTGATCTACTCATCTATAAATTTTTTGAAATATATGCTTGCTAGCTAGGGTTCTTATTGTGTTCATAAACTTGTATATCTAATAGAGAAAACATAGATCCAAATCTAAGGTTGCATGCACACATAGGATTGTTTGTACAAAACCCATCAAGAACTTCATGCTAGGTGATAGGCTAAGGATCCTTTAGGAAGAGTGTGTTAGGTTTTCCTGATTTTTCATGCCTTTAGCTTAGTAGGTTGCTTTCATAAGATTGAACATGTCTTTGATATTTTCTTAGTGTATGTTGCATAATTATACATAATTAGGATTTTATAGCTTTAGAATGCATGATTTAGCCATTCTTCTTGTATCTTTTTTGGTAGTGGACCTGAGGTAGAATCATTTATTCGATTTTCTATCGATTCCTATCTTGTGTATGATTGGCATGTGTAAGAAAATGGTAAGGATAACGTAGATCTTTGCAAGGCATAGTGGTGTGGGGAAGTAGTCTAGGATGAATATCTAGATGCTTATTAGTGGTTCTGAGGAACTTGTAGGGTGGGTCTAGATATATCCTTGAGAAATAGGGATCTTGTGACTTACAGTCTTGAAAGGACAACTTGAGGAAAAAATGGATTGGTGTTGGATGTAGTATTGGGCCAGTACTACTGAAAACACCAGATTTGTACGTGAATCAAGAAGGAATCTTTGGGTACTGAGGAACTTGAAGGAGTGTGTAAGTGTTTGTGTATGCACGTTAGTCTGTTCCTGATAGCTTTCTTGTGTATTTCAATAATGTGGTTACCAAAGGTTCAGGCTCCAGTGACCCCGAGAGGCCGAGTGCTAGTGATGATGAGATCATGTCGGATCATTGTTGCCAAGGTGGCTACGACGATTAGAGAGGCCATACAAGAGATATTCAGATCTATTCAAAAAAACTGATCGAGACTTTCGACGTGCTCTATGTTGTTGTCACTGAGGCTATTACGGTCGCAACTACCATAATTGTTATTGCGAGACCACATGGGTGTTTTGTTGTAGTATCGGGAGTTCAACAACAAGAAACCACCAGAGGTTGATGGACCCAGGACTTGATTGTGGTAATACAATGGATTTATGATGTAGGGGTTGTTTCAATACTTGCTAATGTCTCGAGAATGTGAGGGTTTGTTTTGATCTGAATCTACTTAGCTTGGGAATGAAGGATTGGTGGAAGTTTGTGATGGATGACTATTCTCTTGTGGAGCATTATGTGATGACATGGGAGAGATTTACTGAGATGTTCAGTTATGAATTTATGCTAGTGGCTGAGAGTGAGAGAGAAAGAAAGAGAGAGAGAGAGAGAGAGAGAGAGGTTGGACTAGGAGTTCCTGTCTCTCAAGTAGAAGACACAGATGGTGACTGAGATCACCATGATGCTCCATGAAAGGAACTTGTTTTGTCTTGAGCATGTGTCTTCAGAGAAGGCACGTATGAGTCGACATCTAAGTATTCTAAGGAAGGATATCCATGAGTTCGTGGAGAACACTTCATATCAGACATCGGTTGAGTTGCTAAACAATTCTTGAGGAGGGAGATTGAGATGGAGACTCAGGTGAGAGAGGAGAGGGGGGCTCAGGGGAGAGATATGAGGCCAATGTTGTTGCAATAGGAAACTGATCGACTCAACCCCAGAGACTCGAGAACTGGAGTCTAGAAGGGTTGGATTTACAGCAAGTGGAAGAATGGGCATGAAGGACCTTGTCGGCCAGGGACCTTGTGGCAAGGAGGGGCATATGGAAAAGGATTGCTCCTAGGGATTTTGGGTTTTCTTTAATTTCAACTAGACAGGTCATTTAAGGTTCGATTTTCCTTACATTCTATTGAGGATAGTTTCAGGCTCCTACTCCAACTCCTTTGCATATTATTGATGGTCGGCAGGGGAAGGGCGAGGCTCCGAGGTCTTGAAGGAGAGCATTTCAGCTGATAGCAGAGGATGCCCTATCGACATTGAACATCATGGCTGGTATATATTTTTTTATTATTCATGTGGATTTGTTTTATGTTGCCTATGATATTGCTCTTGTTCGCAACTTTCCATGTGAATTTTATACATGCTCTAGTGTTGTTTGACTCGAGTGTGAGTCAGTCATTTGTATCATCATCCTTCTTCCGCAATTTTAGCATTGCACGTCTGGCCTTGAGTAGACCATTGATGCTTTCTATAGTTGATGAGTATGCGGTCATCGTTACTTACATTTATCGGAATTGTGTATTGGAGATTTTTGGAGTTGGGTAGCAGATAGATTTTATCCCTATCACGATGGGAGATGTTTGTGTTATCATGGGTATGGATTGGTTGAGCCGGTTTGGGGGTCTGATTGATTGTGAGCAACAATTGGTTATGGTTCGAGATCCTAATGGGGGATTTATTACCATTTACGATGAAGGTAGTAGGTCAGGATCGAATTTCTATTCTACCGCCAGGGCAAGGCAGTGTTTATAGCACACATGCATGGGTTATGTGGCATATGCACGTGTGGAGCGGAGGATGCCCGATCGACATTGAACATCATGGGCTGGTATATATTTCTTTATTATTCATGTCGATTTATTTTATGTTGCTTATGATCTTTCTCCTGTTAGCAACTTTCCTTTTGAATTTTATACATGCTCTAGTGTTGTTTGACTCGAGTGTGAGTCGGTCTTTGTATCATCATCCTTCTTCCACGATTTTAGCATTGCACGTGTGGGCTTGAGTAGACCATTTATGATTTCTATAGTTGATGAGTATACGTTCATCGTAACCTAAATTTAGCGGAATTGTGTGTTGGAGATCTTTGGTGTTGGGTAACTGATAACTTTTATCCCAATTGCGATGAGAGATGGTTGTGTTATCATTGGTATGGATTGGTTGAGACGGTTTGGGGGTCTGATTGATTGTGAGCGACAATTGGTGATGTTTCGAGATCCTAATGGGGGAGTTATTACCATTTACGACGAGGGTACTAGGTCAGGATTGAATTTCTATTCTACCGCAAAGGCTGGGCAGTGTTTACAGCATACATGCGTGGGTTATCTGGCAAATGCACGTGTAGAGCGGAGTATGCCCGATCGACACTGAACATCATGGCTAGTATATATTTATTTATTATTCATCTGGATTTTTTTATGTTGCTTATGATATTGCTCCTGTTAACAACTTTCCTTGTGAATTTTATACATGATCTAGTGTTGTTCGACTCGAGTGTGAGTCAGTATTTTGTATCATCATCCTTCTTCAGCGATTTTAGCATTGCACGTGTGGCCTTGAGTAGACCATTGATGATTTCTATATTTGATGAGTATGTGGTCATTGTTACTTACATTTATCGGAATTGTGTAGTGGAGATTTTTGGAGTTGGGTAGCAGATAGATCTTATCCCTATTGCGATGGGAGATGTTTGTGTTATCATGGGTACGGATTGGTTGAGCCGGTTTGGGGGTCTGATTGATTGTGAGCGAAAATTGGTGATGGTTCAAGATCCTAATGGGGGATTTATTACCATTTACGATGAGGGTACTAGGTCAGGATTGAATTTCTATTCTACGACCAGGGAGAGGTAGTGTTTACAGCACACATGCATGGGTTATGTGCCATATGCACGTGTGGAGCAGAGGATGCCTGATCTACATTGAACATCACGGCTGGTATATATTTCTTTATTATTCATGTTGATTTGTTTTATGTTTCTTATGATATTGCTCCTGTTAGCAACTTTCCTTGTGAATTTTATACATGCTCTAGTGTTGTTTGACTCGAGTGTGAGTCAGTCTTTTGTATCATCATTCTTCTTCCACGATTTTAGCATTGCACGTGTGGCCTTGAGTAGACCATTGATGATTTCTGTAGTTAATGAGTACGTGGTCATCGTTACTTACATTTATCGGAATTGTGTACATGAGATTTTTGGTGTTGGGTAACCGATAGATCTTATCCCTATTGCGATGGGGGATGTATGTGTTATCATGGGTATGGATTGGTTGAGCCGGTTTGGGGGTCTGATTGATTGTGGGCGACAATTGGCGATGGTTCGAGATCCTAATGGGGTACTTATTACCATTTACGATGAGGGCAATAGGTCAGGATTGAACTTCTATTCTACCGCCAAGGCTAGGCAATGTTTACAACATACATGCATAGGTTATCTGGCATATGCACGTGTAGAGCGGAGGATGCCCGATCGACACTGAACATCATGGCTAGTACATATTTCTTTATTATTCATGTGGATTTGTTTTATGTTGCTTATGATATTGCTCCTGTTAGCAACTTTCCTTGTGAATTTTATACATGCTCTAGTGTTGTTTGACTCGAGTGTAAGTCGGTATTTTGCATCATCATCCTTCTTTAGCGGTTTTAGCATTGCACGTGTGGCCTTGAGTAGACCATTGATGATTTCTATAGTTGATGAGTATGCGGTCATCGTTACTTACATTTATCGGAATTGTGTACTGGAGATTTTTGGAGTTGGGTAGCAGATAGATCTTATCCATATTGCGATGGGAGATGTTTGTGTTATCATGGGTACGGATTGGTTGAGTCGGTCTGGGCGTCTGATTGATTGTGAGCGACAATTGGTGATGGTTCGAGATCCTGATGGGGGATTTATTACCATTTACGATGAGGGTACTAGGTCAGGATCGAATTTCTATTCTACCGGCAGGGTGAGGCAGTGTTTACAGCACACATGCATGGGTTATGTGGCATATGCACGTGTAGAGCGGAGGATGCCCGATCGACATTGAACATCATGGCTTGTATATATTTCTTTATTATTCATGTGGATTTATTTTATGTTGCTTATGATATTGCTCCTCTTAGCAACTTTCCTTGTGAATTTTATACATGCTCTGGTGTTGTTTGACTCGAGTGTGAGTCGGTCCTTTGTATCATCATCCTTCTTCCACGATTTTAGCATTGCACGTGTGGGCTTGAGTAGACCATTAATGATTTCTATAGTTGATGAGTATGCGGTCATCGTTACTTAAATTTATCGGAATTGTGTACTGGAGATCTTTGGTGTTGGGTAACTGATAACTCTTATCCCTATTGCGATGGGAGATGGTTGTGTTATCATGGGTATGGATTGGTTGAGCTGGTTTAGGGGTCTGATTGATTGTGAGCAACAATTAGTGATGGTTCGAGATTATAATGGGGGAGTTATTACCATTTACGATGAGGGTACTAGGTCAGGATTGAATTTCTATTCTACCGCCAAGGCTAGGCAGTGTTTACAACATACATGCATGGGTTATCTGGCATATGCACGTGTAGAGCGGAGGATGCCCGGTCGACACTGAACATCATGGATAGTATATATTTTGTTATTATTCATGTGGATTTGTTTTATGTTGCTTATGATATTGCTCCTGTTAGCAACTTTCCTTGTGAATTTTATACATGCTCTAGTGTTGTTTGACTCTAGGGTTGAGTTGGTATTTTGCATCATCATCCTTCTTCCGCGATTTTAGCATTGCACGTGTGGCCTTGAGTAGACCATTGATGATTTCTATAGTTGATGAGTATGCGGTCATCGTTACTTACATTTATCGGAATTGTGTACTGGAGATTTTTGGTGTTGGGTAACCGATAGATCTTATCCCTATTGTGATGGGGGATGTATGCGTTATCCTGGGTATGGATTGGTTGAGCCGGTTTGGGGGACTGATTGATTGTGAGCGACAATTGGTGATGGTTCGAGATCCTAATGAGGGAGTTATTACCATTTACGATGAGCGTACTAGGTTAGGATCAAATTTCTATTCTGCCACCAGGGAGATGCACTGTTTACAACACACATGCATGGGTTATCTGGCATATATGATGAATACTCGGGTTGATGAAAAGAGGTCGATTTCCATATATGATGTTCCTATTGTGTGTGATTTCCGTAAAGTTTTTCTGGAGGAGTTTTCAGGTCTGCCTCCCAAGAGGTAGGTGGACTTTCCGATCAACCTGATCCCTGGTGCAGCACCGATTGCCAAAGTAGCATATCGCTTTGCGCCATCTAATATGCGAGAGTTAACCTCTTATCTTCAGGAGCAGTTAGGAAAGGAGTTTATTCAGCTGAGGAGTGCTCCATCTCGAGCATCAATCCTGATTTTCAAGAAGGATGGTTCGCATCTAATGTGTATTGACTATCGGGAGTTGAACAAGCTGACGGTGAAGAACCATTATCCATTGTCAAGGATTGATGATCTTTTCAGTTAGTTTTAAGGGGTGTCTTGGTTTTCTAAGATTGACATGAGGTCTGGCTACCATCATATGAGGGTGTGAGAGAAGGATAATCTGAAGATGGAATTTCAAAATCGTTATGGGCATTATGAGTTCGTGGTGATACCTTTTAGGCTCACCAATGCAGAAGCAACATTCATGGATCTCATGAACTGGGTGTGTAGGCCCATGTGTTGGGTGCAAATTTATCAATGTATGACATTTTAGATGTGTTGACTTTTGTAAAACTCACTTGCATGTGGTGGATTAGTCTTTTGACTTATGAGATAGAGAGTGAGAGAGAGACATGGAAACACCTCTATATAAGGTGGGTTCATATTCTGGAGGTGTGCTTGGCAGGTGTAACATTGAGCGTCTGTGTTATTTATGTAGATTTAGATCTAGATCCCTTTTTGTGTAACACCATACATAATCAAATGCATCTCTTAACCATCGAAATAACCATGTTCATTGTGTGTTCTTTAATTCCGCGTGTCAAACCATGTTCGTAAATCACTACAATTAGTATCAAAGCGGGTCTTTAAAGATCAACGTGATTTTTTTTGAAGAACGATTCTCGGTTTGGGTAAATTTGTCACAGTTAGAGCATTTTTGGTGAGTCTCTCTCTATGATCTCTCTTAATCTTGTTGAATCATGTGTTGCATTTTGATTTGTGATCATTTAACTCATTGGATCAATTTTTTTTTGAAAAACCCACTTGTTGTGATCCAATAAAATTTTCTTTGATCAAGCCTAATCTAATTTCATACTTGTTTGTTTGATTTGATTCTTATTTTGCAATTATCATTTTGAATCAAAACATGATCCAAAAACTATATCAATGATGCTAATGTTCATAAATACTTTTTAGCCCATAAAATTTTCGAATACTGTTCATCTAAATCCCAATTCGTGAAAAGTTGCTCCAAATTTTTTTTGTTCAAATATCTGAATTATTCTTGATTTGTTTGTTCTATCTTCTCGTTCGATTCAAGATGAATACTCACAATGTGACAATAGTCAATTTCGGTTCAAGTCAAGTCAAACAAAGTCAACGAGTCAAACTGGACGACTCAATTAACCCTTGTATATTAGGGTTTACGTTATGTAATTACTAAACAACTCCCTATTTTAATGAGAAAACATCAATTGCAAAATTCGTGTGTTTAATTTTCCTTAGCCTTGATAATGCTAAACAATAAACCAAAGAGAAAACACTATTTCACACTCATTGGGAGTGTGTAGGACATTAAAACTAGGCTTAACGGGGTTTACGGACCTTGCATTGTGAAGCCGGACACTCAAAAAGGTCACAAATGAAACCTCCCTCAATCGTTTTCACTCTATCTCTTTCTATTTGAAATCTCTCCCAAATTGTATGCTTATGATATATCATTATGTGACTCAGTATGCCTATCTATGTTATCATGAAACCAATATGTAATATGTGATAGGGCTAGGGGTGAAATAGTCCCCAGATACCGGTTGAAAGATACTCAAGGGGAGGTTAGTTCCCGGATACCGGTTGAAAGATACCGAAGGGGAGAGTAGCTCCCGGTTACCGGTTGAAAGTTACCAAAAGGGAGGATAGTTCCCGGCTACTGGTTGAAAGATACCGAGCGGGAGGGTAGCCCCTGGTTACCGGTTGAAAGATACCGAAGGGGAGGGTAGCTCCCGGTTACCAGTTGAAAGATACCGATGATTATGTGTTGTGGGTATGGTGGGGGAACTCACTAAGCTTCGTGCTTATAGTTTCAGTTTTGGTTTCAGGTACCCCTTCATCTAAGGGGAAGGAGTCGGCGGTGTAGCAGCACATCACACAAACATGTTTTCCGCATGGAGTTTCCTAGGGGTGTACTCTGATTTATTTTAATTTTAACAAAATGTTTTTTATGGGGACATGTTTTGGATTATTGACATATTGATTGTGACATGAGATATCATTATGAATGTTTTTTATACCGATGGTTTCTATGTTATAATTATTTAAAAAAAACCGAAATTTTTGACCTTGAATTTAGAGATGTTACACACCACGACCAACAGTCCTCAAGCTGAGATTCCAGCCTAACTTAGGAGGTCACCGGCCTGTCCACACCTTCAAACTGGGAAAAATGAAAGGGCACAACCCTTGCTAAAGATAACGTCATTCTTGTCCATCAATCAGTCATTCTACTTCCAACTGCAAAAACGAACCTATCAAAATCATCGCTCCCTTCCTAAGTCCTGCGACTTGCATCATGGCCTCGAGCAAAACCCCCGAAGCCTCAAACCAAACTCACTATGACTGCACCAAACAACCAAAAACAAAAATGCCACTGGGCTGACACCAAATACCAATACCATCCTCGTGTCGGAGCAGCCACAACTGAAAGAATAGCATGACTAGAAACACTGTCGCGAATCATGGTATCCAACCATACTAAGTCCCCTGATCAACCCTTAGAATCCCCTAGATTTTCCTTGATTCGAGTATGGATCCTGTGCTTTCATCAGTATGGGCCCAATATTACTGTCCACACCTATCCATACTTTCCTCAAGAATTATCTCGGTTCCTGTAAGTCCTAGTCACAAGATACTCCTGAAACCTACTCCTTGGCGAAGCAACCACACTAAATACTCCCTAGGATACCCTAGGACTCACCTATACCCCCTCTGCCACCAGTTACTGAAGTACCCCTACCAATGCTAGCGAACCACTTCACGAAAACAATTACATGCAACCAGTCTTAAATAATCCTTCGGTTGAAGGGCCCAGCCCTACAACAATTGGAATCAGATGAGAGTTATGCAATAGGCCCAAGTCCTTTATCCTAAGACTATTTAACCCTCATAGCATGTAAGTTAATGTATTCAATTGTTAGTTAGCTCTCATCAACATGGTGATGGGTTTTGAGCATTACAACAGTCCTATGGTGTACATGCAACCCTAATGCTTTGGTTCTTGGTTTTTCTCAAGTTATACATGAAAATAATCATCCAAAGCATAAACCCTAAGTCTCGTATACATAATTTTGAAATTCATATGTATGAAATTGGTTTGGAACATTACCCCACTTCTTATGTAGCAATAACATGAACTCCTTGACCTTTGTAAGCTTAGTGCCCTAAATGATGCATCCCTAATGGAGTTACAAACACTCTTGCAAAGGATGATTTGGAGAGGGAAGAAATTCTGCTAGGGTTTCTCACAAAAAACACATGGGGGCTGAAAATCCTATGTAGAGGGTATATTTATAGTTGAGGCTTATTAGGGTTTTAAGGTGGAAACCCTAATTTTCTTGCTTAAGCATTAAGCAATCCATAGACCCCCATATGCAAATCCCTGGGACGAAAATTCTATGGGCTTTCCATAGATTTTCATCTACATCTTATCAATAAGGTCCATTAGCCCAATCTACAACTATTACTAATTTACATAATCAGTCCTTCTATTATTAAGCAGTTCCTTTAATCCCAAAATTAATATCAAATTAATTTTTGATCAATTACTATTTAATAATATGATTTCCTAATAATATATTAATATGTTAATATATTAATAAAACCATTCTTAGTACAAATTTATTATTCATATAATATATCCTATTATTTCTCCAGTTGTCATCCTATCAAGTTGCATGAGTGAAGGCAACCCAAAAGGACCATGTTCATAATCAAATCAAGTACACACCAAAAATAGTTATGGGCTTAGACACCTAATCCAACAGTCTCCCATTTGGATAAGTCTGATAATTGTTATTGCAAGTACGTCTATAGAATCTGATTAGCAATCTTAGCTCTTAAAAGCCGTTGTCGAACTCTGATATTATCAGTAACGCGTCCTTTAGATAAGGGATCAAATATTTC
This sequence comes from Lactuca saligna, assembly GCF_052625555.1. Classification (NCBI taxonomy): domain Eukaryota; kingdom Viridiplantae; phylum Streptophyta; class Magnoliopsida; order Asterales; family Asteraceae; genus Lactuca; species Lactuca saligna. Next base: position 51,282,302 of record NC_136420.1, on the reverse strand, counting down.
TCCATTCCAGATATCGTATGGACATGAGACATGGATTATAATCATTCTCTCTTTTCATGTGTTGTTTCCCAATTTCCAATTTATGACGACTGACAACTGACTACTATTGAACACATCAACTTAGTCCAGGCATGGCCAAACTCTTAGGGTGTCATCACTATATCATCAAGAGGCCCACAAATATCGATTTTATCCCTCTTAGGGTAAAATGAACATATAAAATTCGACTCATATGCTTGTACTATTTACTTATCAAATCACACACAACAATAGGTTTTACAACATCAAGTTACTAATGCGTTTACGTATTATCAATGCGCAAACAATTCATGGATTTTATCACGAGTGATTGTGATACGATACTATCTTATATTCTTGAAATAGAGACATATAGTCAGTTGCGCATTATTCATTGTATAATGTTTCGAATAATCAAATTAATACGTGAATTAAAAAAATTAATTATCCCATGCCATCATGCACACCATGTTTACATATGGTCCTTTCTTTGTGAAATAGATCAATTGAATACATTTCAAATGATGCTCATTTCACAATTCCAAATCCTTATTACAAGTGTAAGAAAACCAAATTCTTGGCACTATTATAATGTGTTAGATTTTAAACTATCATGCAATGATCTGTTTGTAACATCGAGGTACCAAAGTAACAAAGACTTTGTCAACGATATTGCAAAGAGTTTTGTTTGAAATTGTTACAATGAAAACTCCATATCTACGTAGTCTCACATTCAAAATACATTCATTTGAACATCCTTCTTGCATAAAAGTTTCTAACCTACACATAGATTCTTGATATCTAACTCCCATTGTGGAAATCTTTCTATACTTTCCATATGATAATTTATTCTTAATAGAATTCTATATATTCATAATAATGTCGATATGGTCCATTTATTACTATTCTTCCAACTTCCCTCAACTAACCAATCCTTGGCAAACATTAGATTGTCCTTGACAGTTGTTTAACTACTTTAGTCACATCAAGTTAAATTTCTTTTTTCCCTCTTAATGCCCTAGGCATTTGGAATATTAGAACACATGAATATTATAGCTTATGCAATCGATCCTATACCCGAAGCATAAGGGATATGATTCATAATGTCTTACATAAAGACATGATACTTTACCAGCCTCTTGCTATAATGTTTCCATATATAGAATTTCCAATGTTGAAATATTTCAACCTGATATTCATATATGCTCATGACTAAGCTAATTAATATGCTCATGAATAAGCTGATATTCATATATGCTATTGAATCATTTACACATAGTTTACAAAGCGTTCACATTATTAGAGCTTCTCAAAAACTATAAGTACAAACCACGAGGATGTATACGGTCACACCTTTGCCTTCCAAAACATCTGAAGCACCTGAAACAATAAACTGAAACCGTAAGCACAAAGATTAGTGAGTTACCCCAAAATACCGACAAATAACAAATAGCACATATAGAAATAACAACGTGTATCGTGTCCACAACTATACAAACTAGATTACCCCTGAGCCTACACCATGAGTCTGGCTTGCCTATCAGGCCCACAGCTCATGTATGGATTGCACTCGAGCCCACAACATGAGTCTGGGTTGCCTATTGGGCCCATAGCTCATGTCTGGATTGCTCCCAAGCCCACAACATTAGTCTGGCTTGCTTCTTGGGCCCACAGCTTATGCTTGGCTTACTCCCGAGCCCACAACATAAGTCTGACTTGCCCCTTAGGCCCATAACTTATGGCCAGATTGCTCCCTCTGTCCTTGGACTGGGATCTTGTGAGTTCAATAGATCTGATGTGCATGGACAAGGTTTAAATACTCAAACCTTGAGTTAATGCTTCATATGAATGTTTGATTACTAAGGAATGTTACAGTCAATTCTGGCAAGACCAGTCAAATCCGAGTTAATGCATTCAACAAAGTATTCAAGATATTAATGAAGAGAGATGATAATCATCAAGGTAAAGACAATAAATGAAGAAAAAGAAGAATGTTTGTGAAAATGACTTGTTAGAGACTAGAAAGGGAAGTGAACCGGAATATTGATATGTTTTTTTGAACAATCCGTCACTTGATTCAATATTGAAAGCTCCATTAAATACGAGAACTGATTACATCATATTAAACACATACATTCATAGGACCAGATAATAGAGTTATTTCTGACACTCTGATTATCTAGGTTTGACAAAAAAACACTAAGTTCTATGAAAAGTTAAATCAATTTAAATGACAAAAGCAATTAATACAGACAGAAGAGTGACTTTGGACATTCACCAGTCTTCATTGTGGTCACCATACTGAATCTGGACTTGAGTTGACTCTCGAACAAGGACTAACTTCAGAACTTTGTTGACTCTAGTTAATACAAAGAATACTGATTGCTAGAGGTTCACTTTAAGGTTCCAATAATCTCCCCCTAAGTGAACTTAGCAATCTAGTCAGATTTGCTTGAATCTTCTTTGATGAACACATACGCCCTATACAACAATTCTCGGACTCCAATGTACCATTGTAGCTGACTGATGAACTTGGACTTCACGTAGTCAGGAGCTTCAGACTTGGATGCTTGACTAATGAACTTTTGAAGTGTTTTGGTGGGAACCAGGTGTTTGTCTTGAGCTCAGAAGAAGTCATTCTTATTTGTTTTTTTCTTTGATGGTAGACAAAACCAAGCACTGGCTCATCGACGGGACCTTCAGCTAAGATTTCAACTTCTGGTAGTTTAAAGTCAATTTTGGCCAAGTATTTTTTTGTTCTAAAGAAATGGGCCAGTTCATAGTCGCATCTAAAAAATTTAGCAACATAGTCCTTGAGGAAGCCAAAAGTTGTGTGATAAGCTCCTATATTGAGATCATTTGACTGAATGCTTAAGAAATGAGCAACAATAGTCAGGATGTCATTTGAATTAATGGCCTGGAAGTCAACATCAGTAATGGTTTTGTGAGTGGGTTTGTTCTGGAATATGTGATACCGAAACAGCACGCAGTTGAGATCAAACTTAGTCAGGATCTTTCTTTCGAAGCCGGAAATTTTCATGATCGTTTTCCGAGACCAGACTTATTTGAAGGGAAGTGCATTCTTGGAATAGAAAGTCTTCAGTCTTTCACGTTCAGTCCAAATGATCACTTAAGGATCATCTTACGGATGAAGAGGAGAAAGTTTGGTGTAGGTCTTGCTGAACGGAGATAAGGGCAGGTCGATTTGGTATGAATCTTGATTCGGAAGATCAAAGTACATAACAGGAACTATATCTACATCCTTCAGGATTCCATCTTTACAAAGTGGAGAATTACCCAACTTCGGATGAGGATTATCATCCTTAAAGGATTGGATACGGATTCTATTTTCAAGGATTATGCTGATCTCTTTTTGGGACCATCGACTCCTATCAGCCAAGGGTGGAGCAGGGAAAGCGACATCCAAAATTGGCTTCTTCGCCTTGTCTTTATGCTTCTAAAAAGAGGAGACGATAAGCTGCATATTTTCATCGATTGTGAATTTTGGAGGAGAGGAGGGAAAGGGCTCTTCTGGAAGATCATCTGGTTTCCGAAATGGAGACCCTTCACCGATTAAAGCAATTTTTGGAGCAGGAGTTAGTGACAGCATGGATAGGGTGGCCCAGAAGGCATCAACCATTAATTAGGTTCTGGCCTTAGCCATTGGAATACTTCATTGAAGAACATCTGGTAGTGTAGTTGGCCATAAGATTGCAGACCAAATTCTTTGTTCTTGTTTTGTCATCATTTTAGTAGGTAGCTTTCTTGGAGCCTAAAAACCTACTATGACATTTGAGACATACTACACTTCTTCTCTACTTTCATCATCACTTGCTCAAAGTCCAGAAAGAACTTGGACTTCATCATCAGATCTTTCATCTCTAAGTTGATATTCCAAGGAGGATTTAAATGAATGAAGTATATGGCTTGGTCCTTTTTCCCCTCTTGCATCAGTGAATCTTGGAACTGGTGCAAGAAAATCAGATTCATTCAGGTCCAAAAATTTATCAAACACCTTTTGAAAACTGGTGTTGAGTTGAAGAGTAAGAGCATTGTAGGCTTCAGTAGTGGGAGCTTGAGCCTTGAGCTGATCAAATAGTTTGGAGAGAATAGAAAGCATCTCATCGAACTTGTGGTTGGAAACATCAACAATATTCCAACATGCTCTAACAAGCTTGATTAGGACCTTTTGCATGATTAGATTCATCTCATCTTTTTTCTGGATCTTCTTCTCTAATAGTTGGATCTATTTCTCATGACATATATGAGTTTGCTTAATACATTCGTTGGAGGCATTGAGCATATCGTCTTTGACCTTTAACATATTCGTAATGGTGTTAAGATAGTGATCAACACTTTCATCATATTTCTTCTCAACTTCTTCAATGGTGTGCTTGAGCCTTAAGGAGATGAGTTGATCCAGTTGAGCCTCTCATTCCGTAGTTGTAGGTCCAGATGATGTAGATGAAGGCAAGGTGTTCAGGAGTGCATCCAATTCGGAAACCTTGTCGTCGAGTCTTCTGTTAAGTCCGGCCACAAAAGCTTCTATAGCATTGAATTTCTCCATGGTATCAGAAATAGAGTCTCAGATTTCAAGGAAGGCAAACGTATCATCGTATTTTCCTGCGGAAGATCCGGTGTCTGAAGTGGAATCCCAGGACTTGTTCTTGTCAGCTTTTTGATTAACTTATTGTGCAGGAGAGTTAGGAGGAGTAGGATTAGCAGCAGTGTTCTTGGGAGTAGTCACTGTTTCACGTTCAGGAGTGGCGTGGAAATCCTCTTATGCATTAATTTCTTCATCAACTGATTCCAAAGAGGATGATGAGAGTCTGAAATCCAAATTTGGCCTTGAGGAGAGAAACTTTGTGTAACATACACGTTTTGAAATCGTGTTTTTGTAATAAATAATATTATAAAATATTACGTGATATTTAGTATTGAGTTCTAGCATATAGTTTTTACTGGAATTGAAGTAAAACTATGTTTAGAATCACTCGGAAAATATTGGAAATCTTATGAGATTCCAATCTAACATTGAAATTTAACGAAAATATGAAATTTGAAGTAAGTACATTTTTATTGTTGAAAATTTTAAAGAATCTCATTAGAAACATCTAGCTGAAAACCTCATCGAAATCCAAGTTATCATGAAGAAGTTATGACTATTTCAAGTTTCACGACAGAACCGGCACGATGCCGAATGACGTAAAAAGTAAGTGTTTGATAAACTACTTTCTAGCATATATGATCTAAATGAAATTCGTAGTATTCGTTAAACTGTGAACTTCCTTAAAAAGAACGTCGATGGAAATGGGAAGAACCGTCCATGGATTTTATTACCAAATTACCAAAGACTACTAGACAACATGATAGCATTTGGGTAATCATGGACCACCTAACTAAACGTGCCCATTTTCTCGCCATGCGTGAAACGGATCCAATAGAGAATTACGCAGCAGTATAGTTGGATGAAATTGTTGCGAGACATGGTGTGCTATTAAAGATCATTCCTGATCGTGATACTCGGTTCACCTCTTACTTTTAGGCGAGTATCCAATGTGAATTGGGATCTCGAGTTGCTCTCAGCACAACTTATCATCCTCATATAGATGGTCAGACGGAGCAAACAATCCAAATAGTAGAAGATATGCTTCGTGCATGCGTCTTGGAGTCCGGTGGTAAATTTGACAAGTACTTAGCTCTTGTCGAATTTTCATATAATAACAGTTACCAGGCCTCAATCAAGATGCCACCATATGAAGCATTATATGGTCGTAAATGTCGTACGTCATTATGTTGGCGTGATATAGGACAGAAAATCTTTGGAGTCCCTAAAATGATTCAAGAAACCACCAACAAGATTCAAATCGTATGAAAAAGAATGAAAGCGACCTAGGATCGACGGAAGTCCTATGCAGAAAAAGAGGAGACGAACCATAGAATTCTAGGTGGGTGATTTCGTAATGCTAAAGGTATCCCCATGGAAAGGCCTTATGCAATTTGGGAAGAAAGGAAAGTTGAGTCCCAGATTTGTTAGACCTTTCAAACTCACCCAGAGGATTGGTAAACAAGCATACCGCTTGGAATTAAGGGAAGATTTGGCAGGTATTCATGATGTGTTTCATGTGAGTTATCTGCGTAATTGTTTAAGCATATATGATGAAGAGGTTCCATTATTTGAAGTGAAATTGGATAATAAGTTAAGATATGTAGAAGAGACTGAAGAGATCGTAAATGAAAGAACGACTAAGCTACGTAATAAAGAAGTGGAGTTGGTGTTTGTCAAATGGAAACACCATCGAGGCCCAAATTATACTTGGGAAAATAAGAATGAGATAAAAGCAAAATATCCTCATTTGTTTTAATCGATGTAATTTCGGGGACGAAATCCTCAAAAGGATGAGGTATTTATAACATACACGTTTTGAAATCATGTTTTTGTAATAAATAATATTATAAAATATTATGTGATATTGAGTATTGAGTTCTAACATATAGTTTTTACTGGAATTGAAGTAAAACTATGTTTAGAATCACTCGGAAAATAATAAAAGTCATATAAGATTCCAATCTAACATTAAAATTTAACGAAAATATAAAATTTGAAATAAGTAAATTTTTAGCCGACACAACCTAAACGAGAATCGAAGATCTCTTCGATTGCAGTTCAATGGTAAAAAGACAGAAGAAAACGGACGTCATATGAAGAAGTTATGAATTTTTAACAGACTTTTCTTGTCCCGGCGTGTTAAAAATATAATATCAAGAATGAATTCAAAATTAGCCGACAGAGTCTAAACGGAAGTTGTAGATTATAATCTCACCTACACGTGGATATAAAGAACGTCAAAAACGGAGCTCATATGTAGGTGAGATTATAATCTACAACTTCACAGAAAGTCATATTTAGAGTCGAAGTGTTGTCCAAATTATCATTTAATCCTCGGTTATTTCACAGTGAGTTTCAATATATGGACAATTGTATATTATGTGTTATATGTTCAATGTGCTTTCCCATGTTTTTATGATAATGAGCTATACCTTAGGCCACGAAGTGTATGACATAAGCATCACTTGGGTACTAGTATGTACCATTTGGCCATGAAGTGTACGACATAAGCATCACTTTGGCATAATAGAATACAAAGACATGGCTAAAAGCCTGTGTATTCTAGTAAAATAATTTTCTGCAATCATATTTTCTACACCACTTGGGCTGAATTCTTATTTATGTATATCAAGTGTTGAAATTATTATGTCTCATTGAATTCAAATCTTTGAATCTGATTATTCGTCGATATGGAAAGCCTGTCATATGATACTCAGTTGCCTATCTTGTTCCTTGTCCTTCTATACTTCTGTCATATATATATATATATATATATATATATATATATATATATATATATATATATATATATATATATATATATATATATATGGCATAATGTTATATTGTAACTGTTATTAAACTCAGTAAGCATCACCCGCTTATCCCTCTCAATATTTAAAACTATTGCAGGTGATAAGCGACCAGTATAGATTTGTACTGGTAGAAGATGTAGAATAGATAATATTATAACTTTTGTATTGTATTCCTTTGAAAGTATGTAATATGTGTAAAAATTGTAAAAATCTTATAGTCAGTATGTATCTAGTCTATGTAAATAAATATCAATGTAAAATATTGTTTTATAAATATGCATATAACATGGTTTGGAGTAATAATATTGTGAAGTATGAAAGTTTGCATATTTTGGAAATATGATATAATTTTAGCAAGAATGGAGAATAGGTCTTTCAATCATGGTATCAGAGCAATAGTTTAAGTGAACTAAATATCACGGATTGGCATTTAGACTTAAATCGTTAGAAGTTCAATATATGATTGGATTCATTAGGAATATATGGATACAAACCGTAGGAAAGATTTGAGTAGAGTATTGGGTAATAATGAATCCTAATATTCTAAATAATACGTTGCTCCAAATTTTCAGAAGTATGGATGAACAGGAAGATAGTCACACACCAGAAGTGGGTGGAGATCCTAAATCTGGTGAAGTAAATACTCCAGTATCCCCTCAAGAGGAGCGACTCTTAGGTAAACTTACTGGTATCATTTGGCAAACTCTTGAAGAACATAAAAAGGATAATGTTAAAGGCAAAGAGAAAGCCACTTGAGAATCTTCAAAAGGAGACATGAAGCGTCCCTCATTCAAAGATTTCTATAGTAGTGGTGCTATGAAGTTTTCAGATGCCATTAATCCTATTATTATTCTTACCTGGATCCAGAATACAGAAAAAGTATTTCGTATCTCTCATGCAATAAATGAAGACAAAGTCAATTATTCCTCCGCAATGTTCACCGGAGAAGCTCTGGTCTAGTGGGAAGCAACATTTGAAGCTCTTAAAGAGTATGATCTTGAGAATCTGTCTTGGGGAATGTTCAAAAATCGCTTACTAGAAAAGTATTTTCCTATAGATATGAGAAGAATATTGGAGAAGGAGTTCCTTGAAAATAAGTAAGGAGGAATGACCGTGAATGAATATGGAACGTTATTCAATCAAAAAGAATGGTTTGCCACAAAGTATATTCCAACTGAAGATAATAAAATTGAGTTATTCATGAAAGGATTAAGATATGAAATCCACGATTGTGTGAGTAATCGGGATGTTCTATCTTTTGATAAAGTTGTTGATTATGCCCGAAGATGCGAGCATGATTTGGAGATACGTGGTGCCACTTTTACTGTTCCAAAGCATCCACGTACTGAAAGAGTTGTTTCAATTCCTCATATTCCACCCGCTTAATTTGTTCGATCTGAACCTAACAAGCAAGTTCAATCTCAAAGTGCATTTTTTTGTCGTGGTAGATCACAATGTTTTTCTCTTCAATTGCTATTATGCCGAAATTGTGGAAAGAATCATCCGGGAGAATGCAGACTAGAAAAAGGATCAGTGGTGTACTTGGGATGTGGAGAAATAGGCCACAAGAAGCCCATTTTTCCAGTGAAGGATGTTACATGCTTTGTTTTTTGTATTACTGGCCACAGAAAACGCTTATGTCCTACTCTAACTAGTTAGGTAATGCGGAGTCAACCTTCTGTTCAACAACCAGTGAGAAGTCAAGCTCCTATTCAAGAATCAAAGAGTACTCTAACTAAAAAAGAGGAGGTGCCAAAAGCTAAGGGTCATGCATTCCAGATTACCTGGGAGGAGGCACGCGAGGACCTGAATGTTGTGACTGGTACATTTCTTGTCAACTCTAGACCTGCTCGCATCTTATTTGATTCAGGTGCCTCAGATTCTTTTGTGTCTCATGAATTTATGCATCCTTTTCAAACTGCTTGCTATGCACTCATGCAACCATTTCACGTAGATACTGTGGGAAGTATTTCATTACTTGCTAATAAAATCTATAGTGATTGTGTCATAGAAATTGAAGGCTATAATTTTCTTGCTAACCTAATTCATATATCTTTGCCTAACATTGATATTATTTTTTGCATGGATTGGTTGTCAAAGAACCATTCAGAACTCTTATGCTACGAAAAGATAGTACGTATTCCTATTGATGGGGAGAATCCTATTTATGTCTACGATGAACAAAGAAACTTAAAAATAATCTCTTTCTTAAAAGCTCGTAAATTCATAGCGAAGGGTGTTCTATCTATCTAGCTTACACCATCGATATCTAAAAAGAGGAAAAGAAAACGGTAGATGATGTTCCCGTTGTTAATGAATATCCTGATGTTTTTCGCGAAGAGTTTCTTGGACTTCCTCCCGACAGGCAACTAGAATTCCAAATTGATCTTGTACCTGGTGTTGCTCCAATTGCAAAGACTCCTTATCATCTCGCACCAGCTGAAATGAAAAAAATAATGATCCAACTGCAGGAATTACTTGACAAAGGCTTCATTCGACCAAGTACCTCTCCTTGGGGTGCTCCAGTATTGTTTGTCAAGAAGAAGGACGGATTGATGCGAATGTGCATTGATTATCGTGAGCTAAATAAAGTGACTGTTAAGAACAAGTATCCACTACCTCGCATCGATGATTTGTTCGACTGACTTTAGGGTGTTATTTATTTCTCGAAGATTGATTTGAGATCTGGCTATCATCAGTTGAAAGTACACGAGAAGGATGTACCGAAGACTGACTTTCGTACTCGATATGGACATAATAAATTCCTTGTCATGCCATTCGGTTTGACAAATGCCTCTGTCGTATTCATGGATATGATGAATCAGTTATGTTGCCCAATGCTTGATAAATTTGTCATCATATTCATTGACAATATTCTAATCTATTCTAAGTCTGAAGCTGATCATGTCGTTCATATTTGTGCGGTATTAGAACTTCTTCGAAAGGAGAAACTATATGCTAAATTCTCGAAATGTAAATTTTGGCTTCGCCAAGTTCAATTTCTCGGACATGTGATTTCTGTTGACGGTATATCCATAGATCCTACTAAAATCGAAGCCTTTTAGAATTGGGAAGCACCTCGTAATGCTTCCGAACTTCGCAGATTCTTGGGTCTCGCGGGTTATTACTGTAGATTCATTAAAGACTTTTACCATATAGTTGTACCTCTCACGAGTCATACACGAAAAGAAGTAAAGTTCGAATGGGGTGAAGCCCAAGAAAAAGATTTCTCAACACTAAAAGATCTTTCGGCTCATGCTCCAATCTTATCACTTCCAGAAGGTGATAATGATTTCTCCATGTATAGCGATGCTTCAAGATTGGAACTCGGTTGTGTGTTGATGCAATGTGGTAAAGCGATAGCCTATGCATAAAGACAACTGAAAGAGTATGAAAAGAATTATCCCACCCATGATCTCGAACTCGCGGTAGTGGTATTTGCCCTAAAACTTTGGAGACATTAACTTTTTGGTACAAAATGCCAATTTTTTATCAACCAAAAAAGTCTCAAGTACATATCCAGTCAGCAAACCTTGAATATGAGACAACAACAAGCCATGGAGCTGATCAAAGATTATAAGTGTGAAATCCTATATCATCCTGGAAAAGCTAATGTAGTTGTCGATGCACTTAGCAGGAAAGTTTATCGTAATAGTACGTGTTATACTATTACTCACACTATAGTGAAGTTCACTATTCTTGATGAACTAGAAAAATGGCAAGAAGAGGCCTTAAGGCCAGAAAATGTGAAGAACAAGGGATGATATAATGTGCTGATATTTTACTCGATGATCCACGAGGATTAAAGGTATTTAAGAATCGACTATGGATTCCATAGATCGGCGGATTAAAGTAGAAGATTTTAGATGAAGCCCATAAGTTCAAACTGCCAATACATCCTGCTACAAGTAAAATGTACTATGATGTAAGAGCTAATTATTAGTGGCCTGGATTAAAGAGAGACATTACAAGATATGTGAAAGAGTGTCTAGTATGCTTACAAGTCAAAGAAGAGCACCAAAAGCCTTACGGAACTCCAGAAAGTCTTAGTGTTCCTGTATGGAAATGGGAAGAACCGTCCATGGATTTTATTAACAAATTGCCAAAGACTGGTAGAGAACATGATAGCATTTGGGTAATCGTCGACCACCTAACTAAAAGTGCCCATTTTCTCGCCATGCGTGAAACGACTCCAATAGAGAATTACGCAGCAGTATACTTGGATGAAATTGTTGCGAGACATGGTGTGCTATTAAAGATCATTCCCGATCGTGATACTCGCTTCACTTCTCACTTTTGGGCAACTATGCAACGTGAATTGGGATCTCGAGTCGCTCTCAGCACAACTTATCATCCTCAGACAGACAGTCAGACGGAGCGAACAATCCAAATAGTAGAAGATATGCTTCGTGCATACGTCTTGGATTTCGGTGGTAAATTTGACAAGTACTTACCTCTTGTCGAATTTTCATATAATAGCAATTAGCACGCCTCAATCAATATGCCACCATATGAAGCATTATATGGTCTTAAATGTCATACGTCATTATGCTGGCGTGATATAGGACAGAAAATCTTTGGAGGCCCTGAAATGATTCAAGACACCACCGATAAGATTCAAATCGTATGAGAAAGAATGAAAGCGGGCTAGGATCGACAGAAGTCCTATGCAGAAAAGAGGAGACAAACCATAGAATTCCAGGTGGGTGATTTCGTAATGCTAAAGGTATCCCCATGGAAAGGCCTTATGCGATTTGGGAAGAAAGGAAAGTTGAGTCCTAGATTTCTTAGACCTTTCAAAATCACCGAGAGGATTGGTAAACAAACATACCGCTTGGAATTAAGGGAAGATTTTGCAGGTATTCATGATATGTTTCATGTGAGTTATCTGCGTAAGTGTTTAAGCATATATGATGAAGAGGTTCCATTATTCAAAGTGAAATTGGATAATAAGTTAAGATATGTAGAAGAGACTGAAGAGATCGTAAATGAAAGAACGACTGACCTACATAATAAAGAAGTGGAGTTGGTGCTTATCAAATGGAAATACCATCGAGGCCCAAATTATACTTGGGAAAATAAGAATGAGATAAAAGGGAAATATTCCCATTTGTTTTAATCGTTGTAATTTCGGGGATGAAATCCTCAAAAGGAGGAGGTATTTATAACATACACGTTTTGAAATCATGTTTTTGTAATAAATGATATTATAAAATATTATGTGATATTGAGTATTGAGTTCTAACATATAGTTTTTACTGGAATTGAAGTAAAACTATGTTTAGAATCACTCGGAAAATAATAGAAGTCTTTTGAGATTCCAATGTAACATTAAAATTTAACGAAAATATAAAATTTGAAAGAAGTAAATTTTTATTATTGAAAATTTTAAAGAATCTCGTTAGAAACATTTAGCCGAAAACCTCATCGAAATCCAAGTTATCACGAAGAAGTTATGACTATTTCAACTTTCGCGACAGAACCAACACGACGCCGAATGACGTAAAAAATGAATTTTTGATAAATTACTTTCTAGCGTATATGATCTAAATGAAAGTCATAGTATTCGTTAAACTGAGAATTTCCTTAGAAAGAACGTCAAAATCTGACTTCGTACGAGGAACTTATCATTTTTACAAGTTTCGGTATTGCAGTAGATAACTAAAAACTCGAAATAAAGATCGAGTGAATTTTAGCCGACACAACCTAAACAAGAATCGAAGATATTGCCGATTGCAGTTCAGCGGTAAAAAGATAGAAAAAACGGACGTCAGATGAAGAAGTTATCAATATTTAACAAACTTTTCCTGTCCCGACCCGTTAAAAATATAATATTAAAAATGAATTCAAAATTAGCTGACAGAGTCTAAACAAAACTTGTAGAGTATAATGTTACCTACGTATGGATATAAATAACGTCAAAAACGGAGCTCATATGCAAAAGATATGAATTTTTGAAGTTTTTAAATAAAAATAAATGAAAATTCGAAGCCTTATCCGAGGAGGTACGCCCAACGTACTTCGTATGCCTAGCATACGCATGTAGGGTTAGAAGCTAGCCATGTCTCTCTCTCTCTCTCTCTCTCTCTCTCTCTCTCTCTCTCTCTCTCTCTTCTCGCACGAGACACACATATGGATAAGATTGCCACATCCGAGACCCGGGTTCCGATCAGAGGACACAGCTCGCATGTACGCCCCACATACGAGGGCTACGCCCCGTGTAGTTGGCCGCCTCGCAGTACGCCTAACGTACAGAGGACTTACGCCCAACGTAGTCAGCAGCTTCGGTCACCTATAAATAGAGACCGAGGATCTCCGCATTTAGGTTACTTTCTCTTATCTCTCTCACTCCCTAAACCCCTTTTTACCCACTTTTAACCCCCCCCCCCATAATGCCTCGATATCACACCCGACACCCGAAGCAAGTCCCAAAGCTCCGAAGTTTCCAAGAAAATTATATTTTCAAGTCGAAAGTATGCCCGAGTAAGGCCAGTTGTCAACTAAAATCCCTGGTTTTCATCACAGAAAGTCATATTTAGAGTCGAAGTGTTGCCCAAATTATCATTTAATCCCTTATAATTTCATATTGAGTTTCAATATAGGGACAATTGTATGTTATGACTTATATGTTCAAGGTGCTTTACCATGTTTTTATGATAATGAGCTATACCTTAGGCCACGAAGTGTATGACATAAGCATTATTTGGGTACTAGTATGTAGCATTTGTGCATGAAATGTATGACATAAGAATCACTTTGGCATAATAGAATACAAAGAAATGGCTAAAAGCTTGTGTATTCTCGTGAAATAATTTTCCGGAATCATATTTTCTACATCACTTGGGCTGAAGTCTTATTGATGTATATCAAGTGTTGAAATTGTTATGTCTCATTGAATTCAAATCTTTGTATCTGATTATTCATTGATATGGAAAGCTTGTCTTATGATACTCATTTGCCTATCTTGTTCCTTGTCCTTCTATGCTTCTGTCATATATATATATATATATATATATATATATATATATATATACGTGGCATTATGTTATATTGTAACTTTTATTGAACTCAGTAAGCGTGACCCGCTTATCCCTCTCAATGTTTAAAACTATTGCAGGTGATAAACAACCAATATAGTTATGTACTGGTAGAAGATGTAGAATAGATAATATTATAACTTTTGTATTGTATTCTTGGGAAAGTATGTAATATGTGTAAATCTTTGTAAAAATCTTATAGTCGGTTTGCATCCAGTCTATGCAAATAAACTATCAATGTAAAATATTGTTTTATAAATATGAATATAGCATGTTTTGGAGTAAAAATATTGTGAAGTATGAAAGTTTGGATCTTTTAGAAATATGATGTAATTTTAGAAAGAATGGATAATAGGTATTTCACTTTGAAGGAAAAATGAGTGAGGTGAACAACTAGGGAGCAGCAATGGAGGTACCTTAATCTGCAAACATAAACTCGTCAGAATGGTCTTCATTAGGATTTGAATGCATTAAATCGTGAAATGGAGGTTTAGGAGTTTTTCCGGAAGCAAACTCTAGATCACCTACCTCATCGGAATGAACAACAAAAGGTATGTGGCTCTGAATGACTCTGTTCCTCATGGAGATGAGTGTTCCTGCATCTTTGGATGTTGTAAGCCCCGTATGCCAAGAGTGAGCCTGGTCAAAAACATCTTCCTAAAGTGAGTCGTTAACGCTTGGTCGTCCTTTACTCCTTCCGGGTATCAGACTAGTTGAGGCATCCGACGTAGGAGGGACAACTCCACCTTCGGAATGCTTGGGGTCTAGAACAGGGGTTTCGGACCGTGCGAGTGTAGAAGAAATAGGGATATCAAAAGTGACACGATGGTGCGTTCTAGGTGACAAGGAACTTTGTTTAACACCAACATCACCTTGTTGGGAAGGTATGGGTGGATTATTAGCAGACTCCCCATGAGTGTGTGCAAGTGGTTTCAAAACATCGAGGGGTACCTTTGATGAGTAGGCAGGAGGGGTAGACGGATGGCCATAATCAGTCAGAATGTCTTGGACTCCTTCCTTTTAAGAGGTGGAACTGACTTTGGATCTCTTTTTGGCTTTAGACTTAGATGGGTAAGGTTTTCACTTGGCTGTTTGCTTTTTCTTACCTCCGGAAGAACTTGCCTTGCCCTTGTCCAAGATGGTCTCAACAGAGATAGGGGTGGATTGTGTTGGGTTGAACACAATTGAAGTCTCTAAATGTTGTTTCAAATAAAGGGACTCGAATGGAATAAAGGCTTGCATGTATTCTAGTAAGCGGCTAACAGGTCTGAAGGAACATTGGTCCGGAAGACGATAGGATTTAATTGTTTTGAATGTTGAGAGCCCAAAATATAGGGCTTGAAACTTCATGAGGCTTGCGATTGATGGCGGATTTCCTAAATTCTTGCCATAAAACTTCCGTAAGATCAACATTGTTCTTCCGGAGTAGATGTTGTATACAACGTATAGCCAATCCTTGCTTAAGGAGTCAGTACCGCCATTTTTTCTAGAAAAACCTCGAACAATGAAATGCACTAGAACAGTCCATAAGCCTGAAACCGCCGATTTGTTGAAGTTCTTTGCCTTGTACACTTCATGGTATCCAATATGATTCAGAAACAACTGAAACTCTTCAGTCGTTGGCTCTTGAACAGTGAATCCTTTTGGGTTCTCTTCTACCCCTATTTCCTTCAATAAAGTTTACTTATGAACAGTCACAATCCTATCCCCTGTGATTTTTGTTTCAAGAGTCCAATTTTAAATCTTGATGCGTTCAAACGTTGTGTGCAGTAAAAAAAGCAGGATTGGAGGATCTGGAATCTTTGTAAGTGGGACAGAGATTGGGTAATACGCGATGAACTTGATCATCACTCGAATGACTCATCGTAGTCATTAGGATACAACAAAAATAGTTGAGTTGTCTCCCTTACACTACTAGAAAAAAGACCTTTAATGACGCGCAAACAATGACACGTGGTGATTTACGATACGCAAAAGTGTGTGCCCCAAAAATAATGTCATCTCTTCTAAATTTTGAAGGATAGAGGATGCGCTTTTTGTGCGCGCCCTAAAATTAGTGTCAGAAAAGAAAAAAAAAAAAAGAAATACGGAGGATGCCTTTCATAAGATGTGCGTCATGTAAGTGTGTCGCTTTATATTTTTTTTAATGAAACATGCGTTTCAAGCGGGAAATGAAATCTCAAAAATTAAAACCCCGCCTCCTATTCCAATTAGCAAGAAAGAAGCCTAGGGTCTTCGTCTTCCCCCCTCTCTCTCCAACCTAAAACTCAATCTGCGATTTCGTAGAGATCTCCCATGGCTGTAACAAATGTTGTCTCATCTCACTGATCTTCGCAGCGATGGTGGCTTGAGGGAAAGAATATGGCAGCGATGGTGGCTCCAAAGCAAAAAGACGCCACGTCGGTCACTTTAGGGATGGAAGATAACAATGATCAGTGGGTCAACCCTCATGAAATCGATCCACACTTGCTACTTTTTTCCTACCTTTCTCTCCACCCTTCTCTTTCACCATAATCATCTTCTTATTCATTCACAAAATATGCAACATGAAAATCAAATCGTTGTTTCATATTTCATTCATTCATTTAAAGCCCCGATATTTCAATTCGATTTTGAACCCTACCTAAATCATCATCCTGGAAAAACCCTAGCACATCATCCCTAAAACACCCAATAGAAAAAGAAACCCAGATTTAAATCCCTAATTGATTCAGACGATGAGAACTTGGATGAAGTCACACCTTCTTCACCCTCCGGTTCAATTTCATGGCATTGTTGATTCAAAGTTTTAGGTAATATTTCTTGATATTGTTATACTCTTATCTCTTCAACTATCTTCAATCGTTCGCTTCAATGTCTCCAGTCGATTTCATTATCTTCAATCGATCGAAGTGAAAGATGCCTATATTTTCGGAGTTGATTTGTTAGGGTTCGTTCACATCCCTGTGGAGGAGACCGCGATCTCCTCTTCATTCCACGATCCCCACTTATACTCTTTATGCATCTCAGGTATTCTTCGTTCCTTCTCCCTTATTCTCATTCTTGTTTGATTTCCTAGGTGCGATATCCTCCCCCCATACTTTTCTCCTTTTGAGTTCGTACAGATGAGAGAATCACGTCATCTGTCGATTCAAGGTGATATCTCTCCAATCGTAGGGCACCATTTACAGATTTGCGGCTCTTCATGCACACAGAGGAAATGGTAGAATTTAGCAAAGGCAGATTGGAGAGATACCATCAGATACATACTCACGTCCCTATTGTGCGATTCAATTGGCAAAAAATCAAGTCTACAATCGAATTAGGCTGCTCAGGGTTTTCTAACACTATATTAGGGTTTTTTTTTTCATTTATAGAGTAGGTAATTTGAAGAATGTTGTCCCTAAAATCAATTTCTATAATCACTTGGTGGCAGACTTGTGTGAACTGTACCAAAATTCAAGGTTTTATTCTCATCTCTTTCATTGGTTCATCTTTTTGGCTGATTAGGTTTGTTTGTGTTTTTAGTTGATGCATATTAATGCCTATTTGATCAAGGAAGTGGCAGGAACTTGGTAGTGATGATGATGTCTTTTAGTTTTTTGGTTGTGATTCCACCTGATAAAGTAAGATACTATGAAATATTCCACCTGAACAAACCCGGTTGGTGGGATTAATCTCAAATCTGACATTCTTGAAATCTTTAAGAACTTGATTTTTTCTGCTCAACAATTTTATTATTTTTTAAAAAAATCTTGCAGCCTGTTCACTGTGGATGTGTTGTTTCAAAGTATCTTCACGATTTGATCTTTATATTGAACCTCACAACAAGTTTTTAAGACATTTCATACTTACATGGTTTTATAATTGTGTATATACGACAGAGTGAAATGCATTGGTATCTACATGGATCAATACGAAGTGCTTGAGCAATTTGGAAAGGGGGCATTTGGTGTTGCCCTTCTTGTATGCCATCTACATGATAGAAAAAAGTAAGAATGAAATTGAATTTACCCTACTTACATGGTTTTGTAATTTGTTTGTTTTGATGTCTGCCCTTCTTATACTCCATAACAGATCAGTTGGTGTTGGTCATCATTAATGTAATTAGCCCTAAATGTCCCATATAAATGATTGGTTTTGTTCATTTGTATTTCTGCAAGAATAGTTATAGCAGCAAACAAACAGTAGAAGATTATTGATTTTTTATGGCTATGGCCTATGGGTATGATGACAGGGTGAGATTGGAATGGCATTTGGAGATTTATTAAAGACATTATGGGCTCCTGGGGCAACAGTTGTACCACCACGAACATTCAAGTCCAAGCTTGCTCATTTAAGATTTCCTGATTTCAAAGAGTTGCAGACTAGTGGCAAGGGCAGCTGCAAGCATCCTGGAAGTAACAGAAAAAACCGCACGATTCAAAATGTTCATACTTGCATTCTGTTTTAAGCTCTAAATGTGGCAGTGGTATATTTTCGTCTTTTTTCATATTATAAACTTGCTTCAGATCTGAATTTTGAACCTAATCTTAATAGTTTATATATATAAACTACCCTTTTGGCAGCGATTTTACTTAGTGTAATATACATGGAGATTTGTCAAAGACTTAATTTGACTATTGTTAGGTCATGGGTTGGTGAAGACTTTTTAATTTGGCCTGAAACTCGGAACCCAGAGGTATGTTTATCCAGCTACTCATCAAAATGGTTCATCTACAAAACATTTGCAAAGTTTGAATTGTCTTTAATTTTTTCCGATTACTGTTTGATTGAAAGGGATTGAAACTTTTCTCATTTCGGAATTTATTTCAATCTCTCTGAATCATTACAGAACTTATTACATAAATAGAAATAAACTAATTAACTTTTTTCATAACAACCAAATAATGAAAAATTACATGTATGCCCCTGATACAGTAAAAAGACAATTCTACCCTTATAGTTAATGTTGTTGAAACTGACATGTTAGATTGAAAAAAGTGTTAAAGGGATTGAAACTTTTCTCATTTTTTGAATTCATTCAAACTCTCTGAATCATTACCAATGGTGCTTCCGACCTCTGAGAAATTCCAACTTTATCAAATATGCTGATAAATTAGCTGATACTGTACAGGATCAGGGTGGTGAGTTGACCCAATTGACCAAATAATAAACTCACACTTTTATTTCCTTTAATTTTTAATATTTAATCTTGGCTTTCAGGAGACATGGGTTCGAATCCTATTCCCAAAACCTAAAGTATCATCCCCCCTGTGCCAATTTTTCATCAAAATATATAGTCTTCAATGAAACTTAAACTTCAACTCTTCCCTGTTGATGAAACTACATGGAGAGCCTTAGAAATGGTAAGAAACAATAATAAATTATGTACTTTGTGTTACCATTTGTGGCTCCTTTTCTTTGTGTATTTTTTTGTTATCAAGTTACATTGTTGCTAATCTGCTATCAAATTGGTCTTTCTTTTAGTATAAAAAATAAAAGGTGTACTAATTAATGGTTACTCTCAAGAACTGCTAATCTTTCCATGCCTCATGTTGGTGTTCAAGCTGGACCTCCTAGTCTTGTGCAGCAACAGCAACCTCCAATTACAGGTTTGGTTTGAATTTTGATTCAGTTTTTATTTTTGTTATTATCATTTATTGATATAAATTAAATGGCGTAATTAAGGTATCAATATCATCACTCTTACTTATATGTCTATATCATTTTCATGAAAATGTTTATGTTGCGTATTATATATTCATATGTCCAGTTGTGCTTTCTACATAGCAAACGTTAACCTTGGTCTTTGCGTTTTTTGTTCATAGATTACAAACACCAATTTCTTTCAAACAACATAAGATCTAGAGTTTAATTGGGTGATTGAAGGTGATTTTGGTTCTTGAAACGAGACTCAAGATATCATATTTTGGCATGGCTAGAATCTTTGGACGAAACGAGACTCAAGCAAAAGTAAACACACAGAGAGTTGTTGGCACATAGTAAGCTAGATGATGCAATTGTATATAAATAAGTTCATTTTTTATAATATTTACTCACTTTTGGAATAAATTTTTGTATTTGACATATTAGTGAAATGAATTATCTTTGTTATTTATTGTATTTTATTTTGTATTATGAGATTTTTAATGTATTATTTAATTTGAAAATTAGTAAATCTATAAATAATATTTTTTTTAAACATTAAAAATTATGATACGCAAAAATGTGTGTCATCTTCATTTATGACATGGCCTTTCTTGACAGGGGCTTTATTGTTACGCATCGCGTGTCAAAAACACGCGTGTCGTAAGGTTACGACACGCGAATGCGTGTCGTCTTCCTTTATGACAGGGCCTTCCTTGATACGCATTGCGTGTCGTAAACGCGCGTCGTAATTGCGCGTCGTAAATGAGCGTCGTGAATGCACGTCGTCTCTCTTTATGACAGGGCCTTCCTTGACCCGCATTTGTGCGTCGTCTGAGCCTTTTACGACGCGCAATGAGCATCGTAAAAGGCTAGTAGGAGAGGAGATGCCATTGAAGAACAAGTTGAGAGCTTGAAGAACAGTTTGAATACTTGAAGAAGATGGGTTTGAGGGTTTTGTGCGCTTAAAGAGGTAAAAGGGGTCTTAGAGGAGTTTATATAGGTGATGGAAACGGGCCGGGTTTAAGAAGAGTAATGATGAAATCCGAAAACGAAATGTGTCGCATTTAAGGTTTTTTCCCTTTTTGGAATTGAGTTGCCCAGTGATGATGAAGGGTTGGGATGGAAAGAAATGATAAGGATTCTGGAAAGTTACCGTTAGAAAACGTTTCACCTAAAAAACCATTGGACTTCACAATGATTGGTTCAGGAATCAATGAGTTCTTGATGGTATGAAGCATATTCCGGAGTGATTTGAATTTGAAAAACAAGTTTTAAACACTTGAAAAATTCTGGAACTGAGTTTTCGGAAAGCAAGTTTGAAGAGAGTCTGGAGTAAAATTTTGAAATTCTAGAATGATCATTGAGATGTTCCAAGGTGCATTTTGATAGAAATTGTGGGGCATAATTTTGAAAAGCTTTTGAAGTAATATTAGAGAAATTTCTGGAGTGAGATTTGAAAAACATTCAGATTTCAGAATACAATACCTTTCCGGATTTGAATTCCTGGATGACATTATGAAGTAGGTTCCGAGATGATATTGTTACCAATGTCACTATACTGGTCTTGAATGTCAAGAGACTATACAATATACACTAAAATTGAGGGTTAGATAAAAATACACATAAAATGATCCAGATTATTCTGAGAGATAACAGTTTCGAGATGAAAAAAGATTTTGATTCGGAACAAACTTTACTTCCTAATGTTTCCATCAAAGAGTACATACCACTTCAAAGAATTCAGGATTAGGCATCATCATACCCATTTGTTCAGAAAACCATTGAACACGGTTTCGTCTATTGCCTTAATAAAGACATCAACAATTTCATCATCAGATGGAACAAAAATGGGTTCAAAATTGCTATTTAAGACATGATATTTTATGAAATGGTACCGTATGTCAATGTGCTTCGTCATTGAGTGTTGAATTGGATTGTGCGAGATTACTATTGCACTTTAAGAATCACAATATATTGTAATGAGTTGAAAGTGATTGCCATAAACAAGAAGTTGAGATTACATCCAGAGAACTTGAGAGGTACAGCTAGCAGCAACAATGTATTATGCTTCGGCTGTTGAGGGAGCAATACAGTACTGCTTCTTGGATGACCAACTAACCAATCGACTTACCAAAAAGTTGACAGCCACCAGAAGTACTTTTCCTGTCCAATTGAAGATCGCCATAGTTCAAATATGAGTAAGCTTGAAGAAAAAAACTCTCATTTGCTGGGTAGCAGATTCCTAGACTCTTTGTTCCTTTGACATATCATAATATTTATTTTAGAGCCAAAAGATGTGACATTTTTGGATTGACTTGAAATCTAGCACAAAGAAAAGTAGCAAACATCATGTCCGGATAACTTGCTGTAAGATAGAGTAAGGATCCAATCATTCCTTTGTACTTCTTTTCAATCAACTGCTACACGTGATGGGTCCGAGAAAATTTTTATACCGAAACCCATGGGTACCTTGGCTGAGGCACATGAGTCCACTGAGTACTTTTTGAGGAGTCCAGAAATGTACTTCTCTTGATGAATAAAGATTCATCGGTTGGTCTATTTTAATTAGAGACCAAGAAAGAAGATCATTTCACGATTCATACTCATTTGAAATCTATTGACCATTAATTTAGCAAAGTCAGCAACCATTGATGAATCGGTAGATCCAAAAAATGACATCGTCAACATAAATTTGGAAAAGCATGAGATGTTTTCCATTTGATCATCAGAACAGGTTTGGATCGAGAATTCCTATTTGGAAACTAGAGCACTTGAGAAAGTTAGTGAGAGTTTCATATCAAACACGAGGAGCTTGCTTGAGGCCATATATAGCTTTTCGGAGCTTGTAGCAATAATTCAGTAACGAGAGATTGACAAAACTAGGAGGTTGTTGAAGATATACTTCAGTATCCAATTCACCATTAAGAAAAGAACTCTTAACATCCATTTGGTAAACCTTAAAGACTTTGTGAGCAGGATAAGCAAGAAAAGTTCTAATTGCTTCAAGACAGGCAACAGGAGCAAAGGTCTCGTCATAATCAAGTCCTTCGATCTGTGTGAATCCTTTGGCAACCAGTCTTGCTTTATTTTGAATAATAAATCTAGCGTCATCTAGCTTGTTCTAGAATGTCCATCTCATACCGACAATTGGGTGATCCGGAGGAGGAGGGACGAGAGTCCATACTTTGTTTCTATTAAACTCTGCCAATTTTTCTTCCATTGCTATGATCCAGTCAGCATGTTCTAATGCTTCTTTAATGGATTTGGGTTCAACCAAAGAAATAAAAGCCAAAAAATGACATTCATTTTGAACACTTGTGGCTGAGCGAGTTTGAATACCATGATTTGGATTTCCGATTACATGGTTTGGAGGATGATCTCGAGTCGAGATATGAAGTCTCGGTATCTCTTAAGAAGCAGATGATCCTATATCGACAATGGTATTGTGTTGCTCCCCATGAGTGGTTTGAACCTGCAGATTATGCTGCCCCTGAACTTATGAACCAGAGAGGTTGACATCATCATCAGGTGGGAAGTCAAAGATATTTATATCATCTTCATTATTGATAGAATTGGATTCAAAATCAGCAGTTGCATCAAGGAATCCATCCACATTTGATTCAAGTGAGGGTTGACCATCCCCCCCCCACCTGAGAAGGTTAAAATGGTGTAGAATCAAATGGAGGAAAAGTGGGAGTAGTACCGGAGACATTTTGAAAAACAGGGGCTTCAGAAAATGAGATTTACCGCGTTCGAGATTCCGAATCAAGTGTTGTTTCAGAAGGTCCGAAGAGAGTTTCAAAGTCTAATTCATGAATTATTTGAATGTTTAGAGATTCCGGAGGATGAGCATCGGACTCCACAATGTGAGTGTGACATGAGTGGGACCAAAAATCCAAACAAAATTGTTAGAAAAGGTAACATCAAAGCTTTCTTCTATAACTCGAGTACGACGATTAAGTACTCGATACGCCTTTGAATTTTCATAGTAACCAATAAAAATTGCTTCATCAACTTTGGGTTGAAACTTTGTAAGTTGATCGGAATTTTTTTGATAAAGCAACGACATTCAAAAACATGAAGAAAGGAAATGCTTCGCTTCTGACCATTCATGGTTTCATATGGTGTCATGTTGAGGCGTCGATTGGTGATGCTTCAATTCTGAGTGATGCAAGCAGTTAATACAACTTCGGCCCAGAGGTAGAGTGGATGATTTGCAAAGTTGTGCACAGATTGACCAGCTTCAACAAGCATTTTATTGTGTCTTTTGACAACACCGTTCTGTTGTGGAGCGTAAGGATCAGAGAAATTGTGGTCAATTCCTTTCTCAGTGCGGGATTTCTCAATGGTTCCATTGGTGAATTCCAAGCCATTATCACTTCGGATTTTTCTTATAGGAAGCTTGATGAGAACTTTTATTCCTTTGATGAAATTGATGATTTTAGAGGCTATTTCAAACTTTAGCCTAAGGAAGAAGACCAATGTAAACCTTGTAAAGTCATAAACGATCACAATATTATATTTTTTGTAATGAAGACTCTACAGTTGAGGGTCCATATAAATCAATATGTAGAAATTCCAACGGATCCAAGATAGATTTTTTGATGATGACAAATGACCCTTCTTAGATTGCTTTCCACACTCACATACATCACACAAATGATCATTTTCGAACTTAAGGAGTAGTAGTCCTCTTACCATTTGACCAGACACAAGATCATTCATGTATCGAAACTTCAGATGAGGAAGCCTTCGGTGTCATAACCAACTGACATCAGAGATAACTTTGGAGAGAAGGAAAAGTTGAGGTTTGCCAATCACCATGTTGATGTTGAGTGGGTACATGTTCTTGTTGCGATTTTACTTGATCAAACATTATTTTCTGTCTTTATTCATCACATAGATATATTTCTTTCAAAATTCGACACGTCGATTTGAGTCAGTGAGTTGAGCTACACTTATCAAGTGATGCTTCAGGTATGCTACATAAGCCACATTCGAAAAAGAGAATTTATGTTTGTGAGGATGTCATAACTACGAATTTGCGAGTAGGAGTTGTTACCATATGTCACATAACCAACATTTAGAGAATGTTTGAGATCTTGCAGAAAGTCATTCTGCCCCGTCATGTGCATGGAGCAAGCACTATCAATATACCATATTGTATCTTGCTCTAAAGCACAAAGTACCTGCAAAATTAGTGAGTGACGGAGTTTTTAGGCTCCGAGTTAGGTTTTGGGACAGGAGAAAGGGCTTTGGGCTTGGGTTGTGACTTATGGACAATAGTGTGTTTCTTAGAATTATTACGTAAACTTTTTTGGAAACAAGCAAAAGCTCATGGTTTCCTCATCTATCCAATAGTCATACTCAACAAGATAGTGGTTGAGAATAACCTTCTGTGGACATGTTGCCTTCGAAGTACTGGGTTTGTCCGAAGTCAAAGGAATTTTTACTTTCGAAACAAGTTTTTTTTTGAAGACTTTTGAGAGTTTGATTTCATTGAAAAAATTTCTTTGTTTGATGGTATAGTTGATTTTCAAAAGGATTGATGTTTGAAAATTGTACCATCTTCTTTGGCTATAAAAATGGATTTAGTATTGCAAGAAGAGCCATTTCAAACAGATTCAGTACTTGATATTTGCACATCAGGAGATGTGTTGGACAACATTCATAGGTTCAAACTGACTGGGAAGATTGGTTTGTCTTTTGAGAATCTTGACAGGAGCAAAAGTGTTATGAGTATGTGAAAACGATTTTCTATTACTCTTAGACATATTTCTTTTGGAATTTTCAAGAAATCTAGAGTTTTATCAAGACCTGACTTCATTCTTAAGAGGATTTTTGGCCTTATTCTTAGGACTAGTGACATCATTTTTGTTCAAATTAGGGTTTCTTCCTTTTGTTAAGTGTTGACTTAGATGATTGACCACTTGTAGGGTTTACAAACTTGGGCTTCATTGTAACCAAGGTTGTTTTGGAAGAGACTAAGAAATTTGATTCACAAGAAGCAGAGGAGACATTTCTTGAGGTTTCAATGTTATCATCCAAGGATGCTCAAGCAAACTAAAAAGAAACAATTTCAGTTGTCACATGATATATTTTCTCAACAACACAGTTGTTAGGAGGATTGTGTTTCTAAACATAATCTATGCAATTTGAAACACTATGGTGGAATTTCATGGTCCAATTCAGGTCCAGGTTTGTTATAGGCGAAAGTGGTGTGGAATCAGGACACTTGACAACAATTGGTTTAAACTCATGAATCAAGGATACAAAACTATCAGTCGTATCATGAAGGGGTGACAAGGGAGAAATATGAGTATCTGAAGGTTGATGGTTCGGAACATCTCCCATAAAATTCAGGTTCTGTAACTACTCCAAGGGACTAGCTATTGGTTTCGTAAACTCGCTTCCGAGACCAGGAGCTTTTGACCAAGAATGACGAAAGTTATGTGTCATCCTTTGATTTTCAACAAGCAAGTCAATGGAATTATGCAAAGCATCAATTTTGGCATTGAGACGTTTTTTTATTAGAAATCAAAACATTTCTGTCAGAATAAGTGATTTCACATTTTCCTTTGAGCATGATACATTCATCTTGTGACATTAAAAGTTCTCGTTCTAAAGACTCTATTTTTAATTTCTTATCCTCGAAACATAACCTAACAAGACTCAATTTACTATCTGTCTTCTCACTGGCTTCTATGGCTGACTCATAGACTCTATAGATGGTGTTCATATCTGTTTGGATCTAGGTCAAAAAAGATTCACAGAGAGACATATAAAATTATTATCAGTAATCATAGATTTTACCTGTTGAATGATGCTTCGACCAGGTGGATCGCTGGTCGCCATGTAGCAGTAGTTTGGTTCACAAACACTATATTCATCTTCTGACCATGATGAACAATAGTCTTCATCACAATCAATTGTTTTTCTTTCCATTAGACAATCACATCATTATCATCATCTCCTGACGACCAATATCCTTCCACATCACTAGACACAGTTGTGATAAATGGCTTTTCACTTTCAGCCATCTCTTGTGCTCTTCGAGCATAGTAAGCAGAATCCTTGATCTTCGGTTTTTGAAGAATATCGGCCAAACAATCTTTTGCAAAATGGTTTGCATGTTCATACTTATGACACAATTTCTGGTTGGTCAGATTTTGGAGTCTGTTGAGGTTCCAAGGTGGAATTAGGTTTAAGGATGTTTGATTTGTAGACTAATGGTATTTCAGGAGTGGATTATGGTTCCAGAGTAGAGTATAGTTGGGGATTGTTTCAATGAGGAGCATGAAAATGATTGTGATAAGGTTTGTAAGAGGCATTAAATGGAAGTTTGTGTTTCACGGAGAGCAGTGCAAACTCCTGTTGGAAATGGAGTTCACAGTCCATAGCATCTGATTCAGGATTACCATCAACAAGATAGTTAGTGGTGAAGGGTTGAACAGGTGGAACAACTAATCTGAAAGGGTCTGAAGTGAATGGGTTAGGAACAGAAGGTTCAAAGGAACTGACAAGAGTAAGAGGACCTCCGGAGAGTTCTCTTAAGGTCTGAGCTACGTATGATTCATGACCTTAAACTTCATTGAATAGTTGGTAAAGCTTCAGCTTCTGCAGAGATACATTGCTTTGAAGACAATATTTCACGTTTTCTCATCCTTTACCAAGGATGTTTATGAACTTAAGATTATACTTCAATGGAGTCCGGACAATCCCATGAACAGTCATGTTGTTGACTAAGATTCGGTATCGGTTGGAAGCTGACGTAACTGATTCACTAGGACTTGTTGTTAAGGTGTCAAACTCCTTGACAACAGATGCCAGATGCTTGTCTTTGATATTTTCAAAACGTTTAATCGGATCTTGAAGAGTGTCTGAAATCTCTTTGGCAGATTTGCACAACTTAATGTGTTCAAAGAGAGATGGTGGAACACCAAACACCATATCTGAAAAAGCGACTTGATCACCATGTAGTATCTCGATATCATCTGTAGTAAGAGGTGTTGTATGGTTTTCATCTTGAGCGATGAGCTGAGCAGCAACATCTCTAACTGTTTTTCTAACTGGAACTTGAGGAACTTCTTTGACGGATCTCCAGATAGCCTCACCTTTCTATTTAGCTAGTAAAAATATTTGCATTCTAACTTTCCAATGATCATATTCTTCGACAAATAGCATTGGGCCACGTGTAGGGCAACCCACACTATTTTCTATTTGTATTGAATACATTTGTTGAGGATTAGAAGTAGCCATTGAAGTTAAGATATCTTCAAGAAAAAGTGGTATACAGAAGAACTTTTATCCTGAACACAGAAATGGTTGAAATACTAAGTTAATTTCAAACCAACTATAATATGATCTTATGGATTCAAAGGACAACCACTCAATCTCTGATACCAATTGTGAGTTCAATAGATTTGATGCACAGGGAAAAGGTTTAAAAACTTAAACGTCGAGCTAATGCGCATAATATCAATGTCTACTTAGTAAGGAATGTTCCAGTCAAGTTTGGCAAGACCAGTCAAGTCTGAGTTAATGCATTCAACAAAGTGTTCAAGATATTAATGAAGAAAGAAGATAATGATCAACGTAAAGACAATAAATGAAGAACAAGAAGAATGTTTGTGAACATGACTTGTAAGAGAATAGAAAGTCAAGTGAACCAGAATATTGTTATTTTTATTTGAACAATACATCACTTGATTCAATATTGAAAGCTCATTTAAATAGGAGAACTAATTACATCGTATTAAACAAATACATTCATAGGACCAGATAATAGAGTTACTTCTAACACTCTGATTATCTAATTTTGGCAAAAAAAATACTAAGTCCTCTGAAAATTTAAATCAAGATAAGTGACAAAAGCAATTAATACAGACAGAATAATTACTTCGGACATTCACCAATCTTCACTGTAGACACCATACTAACTCCGGACTTGAGTTGACTCCAGAACAAGGACTGACTTTGGAACTTGGTTGACTCCAAAACATACAAAGAATAGTGATTGCCAGATGTTCACTTTAAGGTTCCAACAAATATAAAAGATTATCCCACAGTACGAGTCTGGCATGCCCTATCCGGCCATCAGCTCATATATGGCATACTCCAGGGCTTGTTGGCTATACCATGAAGTAGTACAACCTCAGCCCATCGCACACAACATCTCAACATGTAACAGATAAATACACATACTAATAATCAGAAAGTATCAAAGGTAGTCTTGTAGATCTACCAGACTAGCATATCAAACTAGCATGTATATCTAACTCATACTCGGCATATCAATAACTACTAGGATTCAATCCAATGGGACGACCTTGGTGCCTTCGACCCCTTAGTATAATAAGGAAAACTCACCTCATAAGTAACACTAGCTGACACGATCCAACTCTCGAATCACAACTCTGAGCTGAACCACCTACAACCACTATGTGACTATCAAAATCCTGAATTCCCAAAAATAGCCTTAAAGTCAAACTTGGTCAACCATGGTCAAAGTCAACAGTAAACAGTCAAGGCCAACAGTCCATGTTGACCCAACTTGTTGAGTGCATCTACCAACTCGTCGAGTTCCTCCAATGCTCAGAAAAACCAGGAGAAACCCTAGCCAACTCGTCGAGTTATCTTAACAACTCGATGAATTCGCTCAATATCCAGAAGACAGTGAAACCAGATCCAAATCATCAAGTTGGTTCTCATCGAGTTTTCATAGCCTTAACACATTCAAAACTTCCAAATGAAACCAAAGTCCCAAACTAGAGATCTGGTCCCTTAGGACTAAGATACCATGTAAACTTTCTATCTTTTCGTCCATGCATGGTATCAAGAAGTCTAAAACACTCATATAAGGCTTATCGAGTGACCTAGGGCATGAAGAAGGGTCATGACTTGAAAAACTTGGCAAGTTTAAGTACATAGAGGCCATGAGATGTCCAGATTCAAAACCATGGCACCATAACATGCTCAAATCCAATAATGGTCCCAAAACAAGCTAATAATGGCCATAACTTTCAAAAGAAGAGATTTAGAAAAATAGATGATCAAGATAAAGACTTTATACCTCCAAGTGGCTGCAACAACACTGAAAATCCCAGATTAAAGCTTCTCCCTTCAACTTTGCACCACTAAGTTCAAGCTCCTTCAAGAAAAGAACCAAAGAATACTCTTTAAGCTCACACACACTCAAAATGGGGAAAGAGAAACGATAAGGGTTTTCTCTAGAATGAGTGGATGATGAGGAGGCCAACAATGAGAGTTAAGGCCTTTAAATAGGGTGCAAAACCCTAAATATTAAGATTTCATCGTCAGCCTTCAACTCGTGATCAAGTTGGGACCTTCCAACTCGTCGAGCAAGCCATATAATTCATGTAGCCTTCTTAGTTTCTACAGGACGAGTAGGCTTTCTAATTTACATAAAATCATAGAATTTCATATTTGGAAATCATGATGTGATAGAAGCTTTCAATACCCACTTTACATTATCCCCCCTTTTTATAATCAAAAAGTGATTATAAAACCCACTAAGGTTGAGAAGCGCCTAATGAATAAACTTCTAAAATCCACCCCTCGATGTGTGGCAAAAATGAAACTGCAAAAAACTTGCATGATAAACAATCACGAAAAAGTCAGGAAAATTACCGATTTTTGAGAAAATTTTCAACTTGAGTGTAAGAGTTGCAAGAATTTTGAAAATCTAGGTAAACTTTGTCAATATTAGAATTACGCACGAAGCCGTTGCACCAAAAACAGTCTTAGATGCGAAAGTTTACCCCAATTGCAAAATTAGTCATAGTGTCAATTCGCATTAACTGCAAGGACTAACTATGTAAATATTTCCATTTCTTAGAATTTTCAGTCTAATTGTGAAATTGGATAAATTCTGCCAAGTTTTCTAAACTTCAGGGATTCGAAATTAAACTCCTTCATTTTTCACAAAATTTATCCCCATTTTGAATGTGGGTGTGTTTTGCCACTCCTTAGAAAGATCAAGGATTCGAATCAACTTAATTTGTTTCTTCTTTATTGCATTTCGAAACAAGTATTGATCTTGAACCTTTGAATATACCAAGTCGATGCCCATTTCGAATCGAGTCGATCCTCCCATTTCGAACCATCATAATCAACCCTTCAAACCTCAATACTCAACTCCAAACCATGACCTTAGGTGCGAAGCTGATTAATCAAAGTGAAATCATTCATGTTGCAAACTAATCATCTCCCCAAGACACTAATTCGATCTACCCATTGCAAACTCAAAATAAAACTGTACAATCCTTCAACCAATCGAACCGTCCATTTCGAAATCAAACCTTATCGTCCCAGTCGACTATCAACATCGATACCCAAGTATCGACCATCGACCAAAATTGACATCGACATCAACAAAGTATCCATCACAATTCGAATATGCAGCCACAACCTTCAATTGTCGACCTCAAGTACTCGATTTTGATACCATTCATTATCACACAATCTATCCTTCCCATTCTAACCAAGCAACTCTATTTTAATCACTTCAGTCGAAATTTTCTTCCTTAACTATTTCAGTTACTTCGTTATCCCAACCTCAGTCATAAAGCCTTCGATTTCTAGTAAATGACCCTCTTAGGTTAAAATCTTCGATTGTCGATCCCAAATCTTTGACATCGATTTACACCCTCGACATCAAAACCAAGATCCAAAAATCGATTGACTCCAATACACGATTCGAATCAACAAGCAACATAGTCAAAATCAACTTTGACTCTAAGTAAATGATAACAATTTAAATCATATTTTCCATATAATCAAGATTTCAAACCTTGATTCGAACGACTCAACTCCAAGTGAGGTTTATCTCGACTCCGACACCTGATTTGACTCCAAAAATTCATTACAGTAATAGATGATCATCAGTCGACTGATATTCATGTTCGAGTCCACAGTTCTTGATTTCAAATCAATCGATTGACTAGATGTTCATAAAATCAAAACCTTGTTCTATTGATTCCAATCCAATACTAGTGAAAATCAATTTCAATCTAAACACAGATTTAAGAATATCAATTTCATGATAGTCAACGTGAGTTCTTTAAACATTGACATCACAAATTTGACTTTTCTTTCGAAATGACTCCAAGAGAAACTCAAAACATCATTTTCGACTCGAGACTCAACAATCAATACCAATCAAAATCGATTTTGACTCTAACTGAAACTGATTTCCATATCAATATCATACAAATCGAATACCTTGCAGTCCATGAGTTCGACACCATTCGAAATTCCCAATCAATATGAAATCATTCGTCTGATTTCTACTGCTCAAGACAAACTACTCTTGTCACAAAAGAATTTGTGTTCGACTATCAAACAAAAATGTCAAAATCAAGTATTCCGATGCAAAAGAAAACTCTGACTCCTTCGATTTTAAATGAGATCAATATATCACGATGTTTAATAGATCCGTGAATAGTATCTAACACCCCGTTCCCGAGTTCAATTTAAGGAGAGAAAAGAAAGGAAATGGGTGGAAGTGAGAGGAAAGTAAGAGAAATTGGTGTTCCCGAGTTTCATTAAAGGAGGGAAGTGGAAGAAAATGGAGGGATCACTTTCCCTCCTAACTTTCCTTCCGATTTGGAAGGATTTGGAGAGAAAGAACAAAATGTTTAATTTTCCTTCCATTTTTCTCCAATTCGGGAACACAAAAGATAAATATCTTTTCCTTTCTCTTCTCTTCTTTTCTTTCATTACTTTCTTTTCTCTTCTCTTCTTTTCTTTGCTACAACTCGGGAACGGGGTGTAAATGAATTAGATTTTGGCTTGAGAATTCTATGAATCAATATTTGGGCTTTAATCGGATCAGGCTCGAAATATTGATGAGATGAATAGTATTAAAATAGTATCAAAATGTAGTTTCAAATTGGGCTTCAAAACTGAACAGTAAAATTTTTAGATTTTGGGCTTGATCTAAACAAGAATAATTGGATAAACAATAGGGTTGAAATGGAATAGATCATAGGAGTCTAAACTCATTCAGAATCTCCATAATATCCTCCTTGATCATATCGAAGATCACAAGTGTGTGCTCAAAAATATTGTAGGCAATCTCTGATGAAGTGAACTCCTACATTTGATCATCCATATGTCTGGCCCTAGAGCCTGAACCTCAACCATCACCATCACCAGAACCACTACCAGATCCTCCTCGAGTGACCACCATACTCAAAATAGACCACTCAAACCATCAGAACACACACACACATACACACACACAAAACAAACATATATATATATATATATATATATATATATATATATATATATATTGAGGAATCCAATACTCTACAAGCTTCCTGGTATGATCGTGGCCTTCCTTGAGTCGAGTTTAAATCCTCTACTTCCAATAGTACGGGCTCATCACCGGTACCAACACCGACACCCCTATCTACAGTAGACCCTCCTCAAGTGACCACCATAATGAAACATAAATTAGATAAACCATAAAAAAACACTCGAAAAAGAATCCCACACTCTACAATCTTCCTGGTACCATTGTGACTTTCCTTGATTCGAGTATGGATCCTCTGCTTCTAGTAGTACGAAGCAATACTACCTTCCACATCTATATGTACCTTCCTTAAGGATCATTATGATACAAATTGAAGGTTTGTATTTGATCGGATACACTTCAAGTATGAATAAGAAATATAAAACTAATCTGAGCAAAATAATCAATAGAAAGTAAATAACACAGAAGTTCTCCGATTTGTTTCTTTCACCAAGAAAAGAGGTTATGTCTTCACCAAGAAGAAGGATTTTTCAGAAAGACGATTGACATAAATCCACGATCACAGTCGGAACATTATGGTTTGCCATAATGTAGTATATATACTAATATATACATGTATATCCATTCAATCAAGGGATTGCATCTAATCTATAGTAAAGATAACATCCTTATAACAAAAGTTATGGATCTAATATCTATTCTATATTTATCTATAATATCTACCTAACATACAAAAGATTACAATCAGATAACTATAGTAATTGTTGACGCTATTGAACTTGAGACGCTGGCATTGTTGACTTGCAGACGATGATGCTGATAGATCAACATGTCATGTGTTTGACTCATTAGATCTTAAGTCCTGACCTTAAAATCGCCCATTATCTGATGATGTCAAAACTAAACGTCTTCTGATATATAAGGAAGGATTTTAGCTTGTGCTGCCCCTTGAAAATAATAAAGAAATCTTTATTCTTGCTGTTCCAACAAAATGCTCCTCCTAAGCAGGTGAATGACTCATCAAACATTTATAAAAGCTTGAGTTGAACTGAACATCGAGTCCCCCTTAGAATGTGTTTTTCTATTTGCAATATTTCTTCAGCGAGATTTTCAGTTTTACCAAGATTCTCTCCCCCTTTTGACATCAACAACTAACTTCAGGCATAATAGAATATCAACTTGTAGTCTTGTAAGATTGTGGTGTCTCCTAATAGTGTGGGCTTAAACTACTATTCACTGGCATAGTACTGTGAAACATCATCAATGTAAGGTGTTGTACTCCGAATCATAAATCTCTTTTATTGGAAGAAAAATGGCAAGAGTGGATAGGTGCATGTAATATATCACGGACAATGATATACCCATCAGCATAGATGTGTCAAGCTCTCACCAGCGTATGGTTCATTACGCGGAATCATAAAACTTTAACGAAGAATGTAAGGGAAAGAATGGATTGATGTGTGTGATAGCTTATGGTACATAGAATAACAGTCGACACATACTTTTGAAATTTTATCATTGTGTGGTTTTACATAGTGAATCATCAAGCTCTATTAAGAAGATAAATGAGAGAAAGGATTGTTTTGGTCACCTTGTGGTGAAATCAACGTGAATCATTAAAAATTTATCTCATCAACAAGTAGTGGTTTAAACTTTCGTATCATAGAGTATGTTGTAATCTAGAATCAACGATTAACCATTAGTTCATAATGGTAGCATGTCATACCTCAATCTCGGAGGTCAGGGACATGGATAACCCTTTTTCATTTAAGGACATGACAAGTATCTCTTACACTGATGACTATGCAGTTAGGGTAATTCATTATGTTTTGCTCAATGTTTCAGAAGAACAGGAGACTTGATTTATATGGAAAGCATGGTTCCAGAGGCAACGTCAGGTAAAGATGATTAATTTAAAACTAAACCTAGCCTTTCTATAAATTATTTTTTATTTAGACCAAGAAATCTTACCTTGAGAGTTTAGACAATGCTAGACAATCAGCATGAGAGGGTATCTCAATATTCTCAGCAGATGGTCTTGTTGATGAGAGACTTAGAGAGATTTTGTCAAATACAACAACATACTTATACAGACAATGAAGTGTCAAAATTTGCATAGTCGGCTTAGAATTGCAACCATCGGATTACTTTACAAAATGGTACAAAAGAATATAAGAATATTAACAAAAGAATTAGTCAAACAATGAAATAGCTTAAATAGAGAAACATGTACAAATTTTCCAGAAAGGGGATAAGGACTTGATCCATCAAATCTTTGGAATTGAATGGTCATTAATGAACTTCCATTTTCCGAGACACCTACCACTTGAATTTTTAGCTATAAAAGAAAGCACATGCAAAGATAGACTCATCAGTGAACATCTACAGATGCGGCTACATATCATTGAAGTGTCTCAAATGCCTTCCAATGTTCATGTTTATCAGGGGCAATAGATGAGCAAGATGCAATCTTTGTAACCTACGAGGTAACTGAATCGAATCCATGAAACCATTGTGTCTTCAAAATCAACATGAAGGAATTTGAGGTTTCATCAAATTACAAGTCAATAGATGAAACTAAGACTTACTGATTTGATAGTTGCTCTTTGAATCCATAATAGTGAGTGAATGAGAAATAGGGTTTCCTCAAGCAGAAAAAGACATGATGCTACTCTCTTTCTCAATACCAACAACATTGAGATCCTTCAAGAAAGCTTCAGTCCTTACATATAAGATGTAGATAAATCTTAGAATCTTAAATAGCTTTGAAAGAAAATACATGTAAATTCCAACTATAAGATTTTGCATTCATACTAAAAGAAGCACTTTTCTATTTTTGTTTTTTTTTAGTTTTTCATAAGATTAAAAAGAAGTTAATTAAAGATTAAACCATAGAAATCGTGTTGAAATCTGTAATTAATTTGTTCAAACT
Source organism: Lactuca saligna (assembly GCF_052625555.1). NCBI lineage: Eukaryota > Viridiplantae > Streptophyta > Magnoliopsida > Asterales > Asteraceae > Lactuca > Lactuca saligna. The sequence goes on along the minus strand of NC_136420.1, from coordinate 51,245,998 downwards.
CTTTTCATCAAATGCCTTGGTGAAGATGTCAGCCAGTTGATCCGTGGATGGAATATTGAAAAATTCCACTTTCCCTTTTTGAATTATGTCCCTAATTGTAACACCCCCCTCTGGCACGTATCACAATATTGTCCGCTTTGGACCACTCGGCACGAGGACTTCCCAGGGGGTCACCCATCCCGGTACTACTCCCGCCCGAGCACGCTTAACTGCAGAGTTCTTATGGGATCTGCTGCCCTCACGGCTTTAAAACGCGTTGTAATAAGGAAGGTATCCACACCCCTTATAAGGAGATGTTTTGTTCTCCTTCCAAGCCGATGTAGGATCAGCTGCAACCCACCTTCACCCCCCATTATAGGGTTCGACGTCCTCGTCAAACACATCGACCCGTGCCCTAGCTCTGATACCATTTGTAACACCCCCCTCTGGCACGTATCACAATATTGTCCGCTTTGGACCACTCGGCACGAGGACTTCCCAGGGGGTCACCCATCCCGGTACTACTCCCGCCCGAGCACGCTTAACTGCAGAGTTCTTATGGGATCTGCTGCCCTCACGGCTTTAAAACGCGTTGTAATAAGGAAGGTATCCACACCCCTTATAAGGAGATGTTTTGTTCTCCTTCCAAGCCGATGTAGGATCAGCTGCAACCCACCTTCACCCCCCATTATATATATATATATATATATATATATATATATATATATATATATATATATATATATATATATATATATATCATTCGTATTCTTCCCCAATTCGCATTCTACTGTGAAATACTTCGCATCTTCATTCTTATACCCTTCGCATCCCTTCGCATTAATCACCTTCGCATTTTAACCTAATTAATCGAATGCGATTCACAAAATTTTTCATTCCAGATGCGAACACAGTTTAGTTCTTGAACTCTAAACTTGCGAAATCAAAATTTTCATATGTTGAACCCATATGCGAATATTAACCCAATTGACTTCAAATTGATTCATAGATGCGAACACTCGATTGTTTTACTTTCGCAAAATGAGCATCAACAACTCCACAATCGAGTTTTTAAATTCTTGCAACCAACAATTTCATAGTCCTTGACTTCGCGTTTTTCTTCACGAATCATCCCTCAATCATCAATCCAATTGCGAATCAAAAACTCATATGTTCTTGCTTTATCGATTCATCGACCTAATACACAAGGTTTAATAGAGTTGACCGGCTTGACTTCATGACTTGACTTGACTCAAGATTGACGATTGTCACAAATTGACCCGAATATGACGGTTGTCACATCGGCTTGGAAGGAGAACAATGCGAAGGGATGCGAAGGGTGTAAGAATGAAGATGCGAAGTATTTCACAGTAGAATGCGAATTGGGGAAGAAAACAGAAGATTTCAAATATTGTCATTTGATTAATTAGGTTAAAATGCGAAGGTGATTAATGCGAAGGGATGCGAAGGGTGTAAGAATGAAGATGCGAAGTATTTCACAGTAGAATGCGAATTGGGGAAGAAAACAGAAGATTTCAAATATTGTCATTTGATTAATTAGGTTAAAATGCGAAGGTGATTAATGCGAAGGGATGCGAAGGGTGTAAGAATGAAGATGCGAAGTATTTCACAGTAGAATGCGAATTGGGGGAAGAAAACAGAAGATTTCAAATATTGTCCCTGGAGTTTCGCATTTTTGGAAATAAATACTCAACTTCGCAAATGGGGGTCATAAAATGATGAAATTGCAGAATTTTTAAAGAGATACACACATATAGACAATTATAAGACATTGTTCTTGACTTTTGAGTCCAAAGACGTATGATCCGAACTTTAATTGTGAAATCGTCCTTGATTGAGTCAATTTCCTTTATAGGAGTAATATATTCCATTGTGCCTTGCAAGTTAAAAAAAAAAAAAAAAAAAAAAAAAAAAAAAAAAAAAATCAAAGTCACAAGCAACCACCCCACACCCACTCTATGACCAGCCATACCTCCCCACCTTACCTATGTCACTTCAATGTTCCCTTACCCTCAAATTTCACTCACTCCCACGTTTTTGAGCTGGAACAATCAACCACACTCCTCATTTTCTCTCATTTCTCTCATTCCACTAAGTAACAAACATCACTTTTTTCTCTCAAACTCTTCTACACAAATTTTCGAGATCCAAGGCTGGATTCAAGTGTTCTTCCACACTTAGTAAGTAAAAATTCATCCTCCCTATTATTATTTCACTTCATTCTACTCAAATCTTTGGTTGCTCACACAAACTCCCTAACTATGATGTTAGATTCTCGAAAACCTTCAAGGCATCTCCAAGTGTTCTTGAATTAAACACTTCCATTCTTCAACAATCATCTACTGAAATCACTCAAGGTGAGTTCATACCCCTACATTTTCATGATTTCTCAAGTTTTCAGGGGGTGAATACAAGTTAAAACACTAAGAACCTATCAAAAGTTTTCTAACAGCCTTCATCAGAAAAGTTCAACTCTATTCACGGACTGTTTTGAGCATCTTACACATTTTTGTTTTCAAAACTGTACAAGGTGCAAATAGTTAAAGTTTTTAGCTTTAAAATGGCTACTAGCACATCTCCATACGATTTTTCTACAATTTATGGCGATTTTTACAAAACTGCCTATCATTTCAAACAACAATCCGGACCAGTCTGTGATTTTGGACTTTTTCACCCAAGTTAGAGGTCATTATAAATTGAGATAAAATTTATGAGCAAACTAGACACATTTTGTGAACTCTCAGAATTTACGGATCTAGTTTTCGACTTCGTATGATTTTTCTATGATTTTTCCAAATACAGGGCAGAATGGCTAAAGTTAGCCAACAGCATGTAAATATCATAACACTTTGTATTATGTTGACCAAAGTGTATAATCATAAGTTCTAATATTTGAATGCGTTTCCGTGTTAGTTTATCATTATGAACTGGAATTAAGACATTCATATTAAATATTAAATATTATTCATTCATTTTGGAACACGTATTATTAGACTATAAAATGTATAGTTTGATAAATTCACAATACTAATACATTTCCATAAAAGAATTCATACATATTACATACATTTTAGATAAACTATAATAGGTATAGTTTATGATACATCACTCAACGCACTCGTACAAAAAGGGTACATTCATACAAGAAAGATTTATATTCACACACATTTCAAGTAAACTTGTTAACCTATGGTGAGACTCTCTCTCTCTCTCCCCGTACGTCCGAGTGCGGGATATAATTCCTGGTAGTTATAATCAGAATCTCCTTGAGGGAGAACGTGATACTTGTATATAGATCTATATTGGGTTTGACACCCCACACCTCGCTGCTAGCTACAGTGGGACCTGCAGGTCTACGGGTGACAAATGTCATTTCATTTTTCGCGACACCGAGAACGTCGTGGCAGGTTCACATAGTCATAGTATGATTATAACGGCTCACATAGGGAACAATCCATAAGTTTACGGGATTTTATTTTTAAAACCTAAATGAGTTTTATGTCGATTTAAAATCACCTTTTATCTCTATGGGTACAAATACAAAGTACCGGGTCTCTATACGAAAAGGGGTACAAATACAAAGTACCGGGTCTCTATACAAAAAGGGGTACAAATACAAAGTACCGGGTCTCTATACAAAAAGGGGTACAAATACAAAGTGCCGGGTCTCTATACAAAGCTATTATTATATTAAAACTACACATCCTCTAAAATTGTTAGACTTCAACTATAGTCGCTGAGCGTATATGTTGAGTCATATAAGAATTTAGTCTTGATTGGCCTAGAATTGGTGGTGCCCGCCTCATCTCCTGTTCCTCGTTGGGTTGTGGACCTAGGGCAGACCCACTATATTCAACGTTTTATCTAAGTTAAGCCTTATATAACTTTATATGTTGGACGATTATAGAGGAACTCTACGGATTACTCTAGGGTTCATTACAGCATCATGTAGGATTATTTCTATTCATACTTAACTAAGAAAATATTGGATTTTCTGGAAATCAAACTAAATCGATTTTACAAGGAAAAACGGTTTCTACTTCAAACAAAACTCTTATGAACTCACCAACCTTTGTGTTGACACTCTTTTAAAACTACTTGTATTCTCAGGAAATCAGTGAAACAGGAAAACTTCATCGCTTTGAGGATGGGACGCTAAACCGTCAACAAATTATTTTGTCATCATAATGTAATTGCTTTTGAAACATGTAAACATATACTTTGGTGTAACTTTTGCAATTATATATATGGTGGTTGTTTTTACTTTGAGCACTATTATACACGTTGTTGTGATACTATACATGAAGTCCTCCACCCCCAGACGTTTCCGCCATCCTTGGTTTGGGGGTGTGACAGATTGGTATCAGAGCATTGTTTATAGTGAACTAAGTATATCGAACCACATAAGATATACAAACTATAAATGCATTGGGACTAAGGTCTCTGATTTTAAGATTTCAAAACCACTATACCTTTAAGAATAAATAACTTTTGTTAAAAGTATACATGCATGCATACATACTAAGGTCAGCATCAATTTAGGACAAAACAAAAGTAATGATTGTTGGATATCACAGTTAAGCCTGGGGATGTATGATCAGTCTTGGGAATAGCATAGCCTGATCAACTATGCTGGTCCGAGGAGTGATTAGCATATGCCCAAGAATGGTTGTGATGTGGCAACAAGTCTAAAAACTTACCAACACTACCACAATGGAATACCATAGGGGTATTTTGGCATTATTAAAAATTACATCTGCAAGAACTAAATAGATCTTTATCAATAGGTCAATAGTTGCTTAGTGGATACATTAAAATTTTATGTATCCAGGACGTCATAGACTTAGAATCTGTGGATCTTTGCTCTACTTCCTGTTCTCGTTGGATTGGGGATTTAGAGTTAGGGTCGCTTATTCGAAGGTCTATCCTGTCCCGAATACATATAATTAGTATGCACTAAACAATTTGTTGAAGTACCTGATAAAGATCATCGTATAATTAGCAAATTAGTACGTTTGCTTAATCATTTCTTATATCCCCATTTCTCGCGAAGATATCATGGCTGGATTCCACCCACACGACGACCCGTACTACCCTAACCACGACAATACCAAATGGCTCGGAGAGGAGCCAGAGAATGATTACCCAACCCCTGTAGATGGTCACCAAGCTGAAGGCTATGCTGATGGTTCTGACTCCGACCCTGAAGTGGAGAACTTAACCCCGATGACTCTTGTTCCGAATCCCAACCCTTGACCGGCTTTCAAGGCCCGATGCCTCCTTGGGTAGAGTGCTTGGAAACCTGGAGCAAAGAACAAGACCAACATATGTCGTTTAATAGAGAACGAAGCTTCTACAACATAAACGAAGGAAACTCAGCAGATAAAATTTTTCCAATCCTAGTCTATAGAGTTGCCCGAAACGAGATTCAGGGTAGAACAACTCTCCATAGTATCGCAGAGGTTGATGCAAATAACGAGAATACATACGATCCGCACCAATCGCCTTGAGAACACTCGCGAAAAATCTAAGAGAGACCACAAAACCCACTAACTCGTGAAGTTCATTAATATGGACTTCCTTTATGAATTATATATAAGGAATTCTTAAATCGAAGAATAACGCAGGAAAAATCAAATTCTATAACAACTGACTTGTCTTTACTAGTAGGAACTTACCATCTGATCAGTTTTCCTTTTTACAAACTCATGACAGAACGATGCCACCAAGGAAAAGACCCAGACCTTCGGGCAGCACAACGCCACCACCTCCAACGCCACCTCCCCAGTTTGATCCTGAAATGTTCCAAGCTACAGTGACAGCAGCCGTGGTAGCTGCAATGTCACAAATTGGCACAAATAGCAATGGTGGTGCTGGATCTGGAGCCACAAACCCTAACCACGGGGATAGTGCAGGACGCATAAGGGAATGCACTTACAAGGACTTCACAAATGGCAAACCCGATTCCTTTGATGGAAGAGGGGGTGTCCTCGCACTAATTCAATGGTTCGAAAGGACCGAAGCAATCTTTGAGATTTGTGCTTGCCCCGAAGCGAGCAAAGTCAAGTACGCGACATTCACCTTCATCGGAAGAGCTCTCACTTGGTGGAACGGCAAAGTTAAGTCGCTTACGCTTGCAGTGGCTAACTCGTTAAGTTAGGAGGACTTAAAGAAGATGATGTTGAAGGAATATTGCCCAAGAGGTGAAGTGCAAAAGCTGGAGCAAGAACTATGGAATCTCCGAATGGCAGGCTCCGACCTTACAACTTACACCAACCGATTTTGTGATCTAGCACTCCTTTGTCCCGCTATGGTCACCCCGGAAGACAAAAAGTTGGAGCGTTACCTCTGGGGATTGTCCCCCGAAATTCAAGATAGCGTGCTCGCCTCAAGACCAACTACCTTCGACAGCGCCAAGGAGTTAGCACAACAACTCATTGACCATCATGCCCACCATGACACTATGACAACCACCCTTACCCAAGCAAGAGGAGGGAACAACGAAAGAAAGTTTTGGGACAGCAAGAAGGACCAATCAACCCAAGGCCTCGCTAGGAAGCAACAGATCCTTGCTGTTCATGCCGCCACAACCCTCACCACACCAACTCCCATGAAACCATACGCTGGAACACTTCCAAAATGCAACAAGTGTAACTTCCATCACACTGGGGCATGCCGAAAGATGCATTGCAAAAACTGCGACAGAGAGGGGCACCCTGCTCGTTTCTGTAAGGCACCAGCACGACCTATCAACCAGGTACCCGGCTCTGGAGCAAGCCCAACCTGTTACGAGTGTGGAGAAACGGGACACTTTAAAAGGGAATGCCCAAGAACAAGAGATGCTGGTGGTGGTGGGAGGGTGTTTGCAATCACCGAGGGAGAAACCACTCCGGAACTGCCCGCAAATATCAGTACGTGTTTCTAACATCGACATTTAAATCCCGAATTTCTTTATATGATAAATCTAGCATCGATTAAAGCATGCATAGTAGTAATCATGTGACATCGGGCGAGTTATTCCTCGCCATAATCAAATTCTTGTACTACGAAAAGTCATCCCCATCTTTCCTCTAAATTCCTAGATCCCCATTCGAAGTGCAAATTTCGGGACGAAATTCCCTTTAACGGGGGGATGATGTGACAACCGTCATATTCGGGTCAATTTGTGACAATCGTCAATCTTGAGTCAAGTCAAGTCATCAAGTCAAGCCGGTCAACTCTATTAAACCTTGTGTATTAGGTCGATGAATCGATAAAGCAAGAACATATGAGTTTTTGATTCGCAATTGGATTGATGATTGAGGGATGATTCGTGAAGAAAAACGCGAAGTCAAGGACTATGAAATTGTTGGTTGCAAGAATTTAAAAACTCGATTGTGGAGTTGTTGATGCTCATTTTGCGAAAGTAAAACAATCGAGTGTTCGCATCTATGAATCAATTTGAAGTCAATTGGGTTAATATTCGCATATGGGTTCAACATATGAAAATTTTGATTTCGCAAGTTTAGAGTTCAAGAACTAAACTGTGTTCGCATCTGGAATGAAAAATTTTGTGAATCGCATTCGATTAATTAGGTTAAAATGCGAAGGTGATTAATGCGAAGGGATGCGAAGGGTGTAAGAATGAAGATGCGAAGTATTTCACAGTAGAATGCGAATTGGGGAAGAAAACAGAAGATTTCAAATATTGTCATTTGATTAATTAGGTTAAAATGCGAAGGTGATTAATGCGAAGGGATGCGAAGGGTGTAAGAATGAAGATGCGAAGTATTTCACAGTAGAATGCGAATTGGGGAAGAAAACAGAAGATTTCAAATATTGTCATTTGATTAATTAGGTTAAAATGCGAAGGTGATTAATGCGAAGGGATGCGAAGGGTGTAAGAATGAAGATGCGAAGTATTTCACAGTAGAATGCGAATTGGGGAAGAAAACAGAAGATTTCAAATATTGTCATTTGATTAATTAGGTTAAAATGCGAAGGTGATTAATGCGAAGGGATGCGAAGGGTGTAAGAATGAAGATGCGAAGTATTTCACAGTAGAATGCGAATTGGGGGAAGAAAACAGAAGATTTCAAATATTGTCCCTGGAGTTTCGCATTTTTGGAAATAAATACTCAACTTCGCAAATGGGGGTCATAAAATGATGAAATTGCAGAATTTTTAAAGAGATACACACATATAGACAATTATAAGACATTGTTCTTGACTTTTGAGTCCAAAGACGTATGATCCGAACTTTAATTGTGAAATCGTCCTTGATTGAGTCAATTTCCTTTATAGGAGTAATATATTCCATTGTGCCTTGCAAGTTAAAAAAAAAAAAAAAAAAAAAAAAAAAAAAAAAAAATCAAAGTCACAAGCAACCACCCCACACCCACTCTATGACCAGCCATACCTCCCCACCTTACCTATGTCACTTCAATGTTCCCTTACACTCAAATTTCACTCACTCCCACGTTTTTGAGCTGGAACAATCAACCACACTCCTCATTTTCTCTCATTTCTCTCATTCCACTAAGTAACAAACATCACTTTTTTCTCTCAAACTCTTCTACACAAATTTTCGAGATCCAAGGCTGGATTCAAGTGTTCTTCCACACTTAGTAAGTAAAAATTCATCCTCCCTATTATTATTTCACTTCATTCTACTCAAATCTTTGGTTGCTCACACAAACTCCCTAACTATGATGTTAGATTCTCGAAAACCTTCAAGGCATCTCCAAGTGTTCTTGAATTAAACACTTCCATTCTTCAACAATCATCTACTGAAATCACTCAAGGTGAGTTCATACCCCTACATTTTCATGATTTCTCAAGTTTTCAGGGGGTGAATACAAGTTAAAACACTAAGAACCTATCAAAAGTTTTCTAACAGCCTTCATCAGAAAAGTTCAACTCTATTCACGGACTGTTTTGAGCATCTTACACATTTTTGTTTTCAAAACTGTACAAGGTGCAAATAGTTCAAGTTTTTAGCTTTAAAATGGCTACTAGCACATCTCCATACGATTTTTCTACAATTTATGGCGATTTTTACAAAACTGCCTATCATTTCAAACAAAAATCCGGACCAGTCTGTGATTTTGGACTTTTTCACCCAAGTTAGAGGTCATTATAAATTGAGATAAAATTTATGAGCAAACTAGACACATTTTGTGAACTCTCAGAATTTACGGATCTAGTTTTCGACTTCGTATGATTTTTCTATGATTGTTCCAAATACAGGGCAGAATGGCTAAAGTTAGCCAACAGCATGTAAATATCATAACACTTTGTATTATGTTGAGCAAAGTGTATAATCATAAGTTCTAATATTTGAATGCGTTTCCGTGTTAGTTTATCATTATGAACTGGAATTAAGACATTCATATTAAATATTAAATATTATTCATTCATTTTGGAACACGTATTATTAGACTATAAAATGTATAGTTTGATAAATTCACAATACTAATACATTTCCATAAAAGAATTCATACATATTACATACATTTTAGATAAACTATAATAGGTATAGTTTATGATACATCACTCAACGCACTCGTACAAAAAGGGTACATTCATACAAGAAAGATTTATATTCACACACATTTCAAGTAAACTTGTTAACCTATGGTGAGACTCTCTCTCTCTCTCCCCGTACGTCCGAGTGCGGGATATAATTCCTGGTAGTTATAATCAGAATCTCCTTGAGGGAGAACGTGATACTTGTATATAGATCTATATTGGGTTTGACACCCCACACCTCGCTGCTAGCTACAGTGGGACCTGCAGGTCTACGGGTGACAAATGTCATTTCATTTTTCGCGACACCGAGAACGTCGTGGCAGGTTCACATAGTCATAGTATGATTATAACGGCTCACATAGGGAACAATCCATAAGTTTACGGGATTTTATTTTTAAAACCTAAATGAGTTTTATGTCGATTTAAAATCACCTTTTATCTCTATGGGTACAAATACAAAGTACCGGGTCTCTATACGAAAAGGGGTACAAATACAAAGTACCGGGTCTCTATACAAAAAGGGGTACAAATACAAAGTACCGGGTCTCTATACAAAAAGGGGTACAAATACAAAGTGCCGGGTCTCTATACAAAGCTATTATTATATTAAAACTACACATCCTCTAAAATTGTTAGACTTCAACTATAGTCGCTGAGCGTATATGTTGAGTCATATAAGAATTTAGTCTTGATTGGCCTAGAATTGGTGGTGCCCGCCTCATCTCCTGTTCCTCGTTGGGTTGTGGACCTAGGGCAGACCCACTATATTCAACGTTTTATCTAAGTTAAGCCTTATATAACTTTATATGTTGGACGATTATAGAGGAACTCTACGGATTACTCTAGGGTTCATTACAGCATCATGTAGGATTATTTCTATTCATACTTAACTAAGAAAATATTGGATTTTCTGGAAATCAAACTAAATCGATTTTACAAGGAAAAACGGTTTCTACTTCAAACAAAACTCTTATGAACTCACCAACCTTTGTGTTGACACTCTTTTAAAACTACTTGTATTCTCAGGAAATCAGTGAAACAGGAAAACTTCATCGCTTTGAGGATGGGACGCTAAACCGTCAACAAATTATTTTGTCATCATAATGTAATTGCTTTTGAAACATGTAAACATATACTTTGGTGTAACTTTTGCAATTATATATATGGTGGTTGTTTTTACTTTGAGCACTATTATACACGTTGTTGTGATACTATACATGAAGTCCTCCACCCCCAGACGTTTCCGCCATCCTTGGTTTGGGGGTGTGACACTAATGAAATGATGGAAAATGTCGATGTACTTGGTCTTGAAATGTTGTACTGTATTTTGAATCATCTGAATGTCACTAGTGTTATCACAACAGATGGGAGTCTTTGAGAAATTCAGACCATAGTCCAAGCGATGATTTTGAATCCATAAAATCTGAGCACGTCTTGTCCAATTTAGTAATTTCATTTATGATTGGTAATTGATAACCTTATGCTAAAGTTTTAGGAAAAAAGCTGAACACATAAGAAGAAAACATGATGTTAACTACAATTATTTCTAAATAGATTGATACTTAATTTAGGGAATAATTACACAATATTTAGAATGCAGTATTTGTGTAATATTCATGGTATTTGTTGTTTTGTATTGTTTTATGTGTTGCACTGGCATGAGTCATTACAATAGCCATTTGGTGGTGTCTTCGATCTATAACTGTTCCCATGTATGTTGTTGCTGATCAGGCAAGTTATTGTACATTAAGTTGATGTAGTTTTAGTGAAATCTGGGATTTTTGAGCTTATGTTCTTGCAATTTGATAGGGTTTTGGATTTATGTAAATGGATGTTTATTCTTAGTGAGCCTGGCTTCTCTTATTTGTCAAATAACTTGTTCATCTATCTGTCATCACCAATCCGTCACTACCACTTGTTAATCAACAACATATTCTTTAAGAATACACAAAAGCCCTTTTGAAACTAATTCTTGAAGAATGGAAAGCATAAGAATGAAGCACATGAACTGATTGTTAAACGGAGCTGCAAATTAAACATGTGTACATACAAAAAATTTCCTGTAGCTGCAATTTTTTATTCTTTTATTTTCATGTATTATTCTTAAATAATGAACTTTATTCTTTTGATAATGTGTATTTTTGTTTCACGAATTTCATTTATGTATTTGTAGTTCATGTATTATTCTTCAAGATTGCCACTTATTTGTTAGTCATTTATGTATTATTCTTCAAGAATATATGTTATATATTTTTAATTCATGTCTTATTCTCTCCCTCTCATAAAATCGTATTTCTTTTAAAATGCTTGATTATTTTCTTGGAAACATATGATTCTCATCATCATATTATATTATGATTTGAATTAAATTTTATTTGATTTAATTTTATTAAAAAATTTGACTCAGTTTCCCAAAATACAGATCAATTTTATTTTTCTCTCTTAATAAAATGTCTTATAAGAGGTGTATTCTTTAAGAATGAGAATTCTCTAAAAATTACTTCATTAAAATCATATTCTTTAAGAATGAAAAGACAATATATGTTCACGGTAATATCATATGAAAGTGCATATAAAAAAATGATGTAAATAATTATGTTTAGTTATATAAAATAATATATATATATATATATATATATATATATATATATATATATATATATATATTATTAAAACCCAGATATATGGTCCAAAAATTTCTTTTTAAAAATCATTTAAGACAACCATAATCCATCAAACATCACAATAATATCATAAGTTATGTATCTCAAATCATCATACAAAAAGCTATGTCAAAAATCATGTCTCAAAATATCAGAGTTTAAAACATCCACGGCTGCATGAATGGTGTGTGCACTATAATCATCCCGAGCTCTTCCCTTTGCTACCAGAAGTACCTGAAACCAAAACTAAAAAATATATTCACAAAGTTTAGTGAGTCTCCCCAAACTAACACAACCCATACATATAAACACTTACTAGCATACATTGGGCTTTGCCCACTACATCGGACCCCGCCCATCATTGGACCGAAGTACAACATCGGGCCCCGTTGAGCATCAGGCCCTGCCTGGCAACGGACCGAAGTCTTGTATACATATAGCATATCAACAAGCATGTAATATATTATATAACATAAATATATAAACTAAACCTTCCTCGGGATTGGCCCGACATCGGACTGAAATCCAGAACACATAACACATAGCATATAATTAAACATTCATCGGGCTTGCCCCGACATTGGACTGAAGTCCGTACACATAACAATACATGTAAGAATCACAAAGACATCAAGCACAGAAACCTTCCTCGAGCTTGTTCGAAATCGGATCTAAGTCCGACAAATGCTAACATACATAAACAATCTGGTATTGGTGCCTTCGACCCATTCCTACTGGAGGAAAACTCACCTCTCAAGTTGGCTGCTAAAATATCAAGTGAGGAATCTCTTATGGCTGCTCCCAAAACTCCCCGACTATAAATTCACAATGAAAACTTAGTCAAAAAGTCATAATTCTTCTAAGGGTAAAATAACCATTTTACCCTTGGTAAATGTCACCATTCTGGAATGACCAACTCGCCGAGTCGACCTATCAACTCACCGAGTTCTTTAACTCAACGGTCCTAAAATCACGACCCAACTCGCCAAGTTTTCCCCCCCTAACTCGTCGAGTTCTATCGGGATGCTCATAGTCGTGATTTAGCAATTCAACTCGTCAAGATCCCTTATGTACTTGACGAGATCCTCTGCTTGTTTTGGCCGTCATAACAAATTAAGCCTCTACTCTCATATCTAAAGTCTAAACTTTGTCTATACATTGGAAATTCCCCTTTTAGGGGTAAAGTTTCCAACTTTACCCGATAATAATCCATCTTAGTGAGTTTAGCTAAAACCCTTGTTCCTTAGGACATAGATCCTTGTCCAAAAGCCTTATTACTCCAACTCAAAGCATGAAAACTGAGATCTAAATCCTAGATACCAAATGAAAATAAAAGTCTCGTACTTTACTTCCATGCATGACCTTTTGGGCTAAAAGGGCCAAAATGACACTCTATGGCTTGCATGGGGACTCCTATGACATAAAGTTTGCACCTTGATGGCATAATAGTCCTTTAAGATCCTGGATCTAGAAGAATATCCACTTGGATCATCCATTCTTCACATGCTAGCTTACTTGGACCAAAACCCTCATAAAGATGAAAAGAAGAGATTAAAGAAACCATTGAGCAAGGTTGGGACTTGTTTACCCGAAAATGTAGCAAATGATGTGTAGTTTCTGTATCTACTCTTTCCCTTTTGATCCCTCTAGGTTTCCCTTCTTCCGCAAGCTTCTAAAATACACAAGGTTACTCAAAATGGCTCACAATCTCAAGCAAAACGCTAGGGTTTCGTAGATTAGGGTTGGGGATTTTGAGGTTGTAAATGAAGCAGAAGGTGGGGATTAAGATGCTTAAATAGGGTTTAAACCCCCGAAATTAGGGTTTCATCCTATCAATCCTACTCGTCGAGTCAAGGCCCTGAACTCTTCGAGTAGGTGACTTAAGATCCAACATCAAATCTGATTTCCACACGACGAGTTTGGGGCTTCCAACTTCCAAAATTTTGATGTGAATAAAGTATAATTAAATGTGTACCAGGAATTAGGCGTTTTAATTCTTCCACACTTGAATTAGACTTCGTCCTCGAAGTCAGCTGCATCCGGAAACAACTTCGGGTAATGTTGCCTCAACTCCTCATCGGGCTCCTAAGTCCATTGTTAACCCTTGTGGTGCTGCCACCGCACCTTCACCAGTTCCACCCTCTTGTTCCTCAACTCCATCGTCTTCTTATCAAGAATAAATACTAGTCTCTCTATATAATTCAAACTATCATCAACCTGAATGTCCTCTAGAGGCACAACCGTCGAATCATCCACTAAGCAATTTAGTAGTTGGGATACATGGAAAGTGTTGTGGATCTCGATGAGCTCTACTAGGAGATCCAATCTGTACGCTACCTTGCCGACCCGGGCTAAACCCCTGAACGGGCCGATATACCTAGGGCCCAGCTTGTCCCGCTTCCAAAACCATATGACACCTTTCTAGTGTGACACCTTTAAGAGGACCATATCGCCCACCTGAAACTCCAAGTCTTAATGTCGCTTGTCAGCGTAGCTTGTTTGCCGACCCTGAGTAGTCTGAAGCCTGCTCCGAAGCTGCTAGATCTGCTCTGTAGTCTTGAGTACTACCTCAGTACTCCCCATGACTCTCTGACCAACCTCGCCCCAACAGATTGGCATCCTACACTTCCTCCCATAAAGCATCTCAAAGGGAGGTCAGTCTATGATGGTGTGGTAACTGTTGTTATACGAAAATTTCGCTAACGGAAGATACGTATCCCACCTGCCATCGAAATCCAAGACACATGCATGTAGCATAAAAGTACTCATCTCATCCTGAAACCACTTCCAAAATTTTGATGTGAAACAAACATCTTGGTCTGACACCTACGAGACAGGCACTCCATGTCATGCCACTATCTCTTGCACATATATCTCGGCTGGCTTCTCGGCCAATATGCTTTCCTGGATCAGGATAAAATGAGCATTCTTAATCAATTGATCCATAATGATCCATATCAAATCCACTCTGTGTGCGGTCCTGTGAAGCTTTGTGATAACGTCTATAGTTATATCTTCCAACTTCCACATGGGAATGTCTAACGGCTGCATTTTGTCGTGGGACCTCGGGTGCTCTGCCTTGACCTCCCTACAGGTGAAGCATCTCTCAACGTACCAAGCTAAATCCCGCTTCATTCAGGGCCACCAACAATGAGTATGAAGATCTCTATACTTATTCGTCACCCTGAGATGGATAGAGATCCTTGACTTGTGGGCTTCATCCATCAAAATCTACCATACTCCTCCCTAGTACGATACCCAGACCCTCCCATGCTAGGTCAGTAATGGAGTAATCATTGTCATCGTTAGACAGATGTCTCGAATTGGGGTCGCTACCGCCTTGTGGCTCAGGGCGTCGGCCACCACATTGGCCTTGCACGGGTGGTAAAGGATCTCACAGTCTTAATCCTTCGCCGCATCTAACCACTGACACTACCTCATGTTTAGGATTGGCTGATCCATGAGGTACGTCAAATTCTTGTGGTATGTGTAAATGGTACAATGGACCCCATAGAGGTAATGTCACCAAATCTTGAGGGCGAAAACTACATCCCCCGGATCTAAATCATGCGTCGGATAGTTAGCCTTGTGAGGCTTCAACTGCCTCGAAGCATAAGCTATCACGTGACCCCGTTGCAAAAATCCCACTCCCATGTCTGTGATCGAAGCATCATATTACACCACGAAGTCATCGACTCCCTCCAACAAATTCAGGATTGGTGCCTCGCATAACCACTATTTGAGAGTCTCGAAGGCTGCTTGCTACTCAGGCCCCCAGTGGAAGGCCACCGACTTCTTAGTCAGTCAGTTCAAGCAAACAACAATCTTGGAGAAATCCTGAATAAATCTCTGGTAATAACCTGCTAGATCCAGGAAACACCAAATCTCAGTTGGAGACCTCAGAATCTCCCATTGCATCACGGCCTCTATCTTGGCCGAATCGACCAAAATACCCTTCCAGTTGACAAGATGCCCCATAAACTACACTTCGCACAACCAGAACTCACACTTGGAGAACTTTACGAAAATTCTCTCCCTCCTCAATGTCTTCAGCACCTCCCTCGGGTGCTCCTCATGCAGCTCCTTAGCCTTGGAGTAAACCAAGATGTCATTAATGAAGACTATTACATACTGATCCAACATTGGTCTGCACATACGGTTCATGGGGTCCATTAAGGTTGTTGGAGCATTGGTGAGCCCAAACTGTATCACTACAAACTCATAATGACCATAGCGATTCCTAAAAACTGTCTTTTGCAGGTCCTCATCCTTGACTCGCATCTGGTAATAACCCAATCACAGATTAATCTTGGAGAACCAAGATGCACCCAGTAGCTAGTCAAACAAATCATCAATCCTCAGGACAAGTTTAAAAATTATTCATTGTTATTTAACTCCTGGTAGTCTATACACATACGATGTGACCCGTCCTACTTTTTCACAAACAGGATTGGGGCTCCCCGTGGTGAACTACTCGGCCTAATAAATCACATGTCTAGCAGCTCTTGCAGTTGCGTAGACAACTCCTGCATCTTGGGAGGAGCCAATCGATATGGTGTCTTGGCCATCGAAGCCACACCAGGGACTAGTTCTATCCTAAACCCAACCTGTCTCTTCAGAGGTATTACAAGCAAATCTTCTTGAAATACATTTGGGTACTCTCGCACTACCGGTACATCATACACTGTCATCTTACCCTTGTCCCGGGTATCATAACATACGTGACGTAACCCGCGCAACCATGATGATGGTAGCACCTCTCTCTCGCTGTTGAACATAGAGTCGGTCCACCCTATGGCCTCTCTCCCTGAATCACTAACCCTCCCCCATTAAGAGTCTGAACCCTCACTAGCTGCTGCTCACAATAGATCACTGTCCCATTGGGGCTCAACCAGTCCATGCTAACTATCACCTTTTTCCCTTAAGGGGAATAGGGACCAAATCCACAAAAAGCTGCAAATTTTTATTCTTTTATTTTCATGTATTATTCTTAAATAATGAACTTTATTCTTTCTATAATGTGTATTTTTGTTTCATGAATGTCATCTATGTATTTGTAGTTCATGTATTATTCTTCAAGATTGCCACTTATTTGTTAGTACTTTATGTATTATTCTTCAAGAATATCTGTTATATATTTTTAATTCATGTCTTATTCTCTCCCTCTCATAAAATCTTATTTCTTTTAAAATGCTTGATTATTTTCTTGGAAACATATGATTCTCATCATCATATTATATTAAGATTTGAATTAAATTTTATTTGATTTAATTTTATTAAAAAATTTGACTCAGTTTCCCAAAATACAGATCAATTTTATTTTTCTCTCTTAATAAAATGTCTTATAAGAGGTGTATACTTTAAGAATGAGAATTCTCTAAAAATTACTTCATTAAAATCATATTCTTTAAGAATGAAAAGACAATATATGTTCATAGTAATATCATATGAACATGCATATAAAAAATGATGTAAATAATTATGTTTAGTTATATAAAATAATATATATATATATATATATATATATATATATATATATATATATATATATTATTACAACCCAGAAATATGGTCCAAAAATTTCTTTTTAAAAATCATTTAAGACAACCATAATCCATCAAACATCACAATAATATCATAGGTTATGTATCTCAAATCATCATACAAAAAGCTACGTTAAAAATCATGTCTCAAAATATCAGAGTTTAAAACATCCACGGCTGCATGAATGGTGTGTGCACTATAATCATCCCGAGCTCTTCCCTTTGCTACCAGAAGTACCTGAAACCAAAACTAAAAAATATATTCACAAAGTTTAGTGAGTCTCCCCAAATATATTCTAAAAAACAACATCATAACATCAGAATACTAATCATATCTCGAGGGATCACATGTACTATAAGTTCCTTGGATTCATCTTAGCCTTCCTTGATTTCAGTACAGATCCTATGCTTTCAGTAGTACGGGCCCATACTACCTTCCAAATCTATCCGTACTTTCCTCAAGAACTGCATTCACTTCACCAAGTCCTTTCTACTACTAATGCATCACGCGCTACTCTCATCCTAGTCTTGCCCTAGGGAAATCAGCATCCTACTCTCCGCCATCATCTGTATAAGGAGTCCCTATTATCTCCCCTAACTAGCTCGCGAATACCATTACATATAACTAAGACTAGATAATTCTTCGAATGAGAGGTCCTACCCTACAATGTTCAGACTCAAACGAGAAATGTGAACTAAACCTAACCTTCTGGAATTATCTAGTCCTTGTAATATGTAACTTAACATATTCATTTACTAGTTAGTAAAAGATAACTGGAACTCCTAAAAGCACAAAGCAAGAAGCATTCGGCCTTGAGTACACATAACCAAGTATATCACATTTAGGCCATCCTTGACTAATTTGTACTAGCATGCAATTCAATAAGTTGAGGTACATATAACAGGCATATAAGGCATCCTTGGTAGATCCTTAGCCCTAATTTAGCACACAGTTCTCATAAGCTAATATATATATATATATATATATATATATATATATATATATATATATATATATATATATATATATATATATATATATATATATATAGCAGGCACATAAGGCATCATTCCTAGATCATTAGTCCTACTCTAGCATGCAGTTCTCATAACATACCATAACATAAACTTGTATGGGTAATTTGGGAGTACTGACTTGAGCTCGGCCGATTGCATGCACCACACCCTTTTCTCTTTTCAAAGTTCATTTTTCTATTAAAAAGGCTTTTCATAAAAATGATTTTCTTGTGATAAGTTTTATACCAATTCCTCAGTTTGAGTTCAGACACACATAAGAGTGTGCCCGAATCCCTCAAACCAAGGCTCTGATACCAACTTGTAACAGCCCAAAAATACAATCCAAAAATTCGTTTTAAAAATCATTTAAGAAAACCATAATCCATCAAACATCACAATAAAATCATAAGTTATGTATCTCAAATCATCATACAAATAGCTATGACAAAAAACATGTCTCTAAATATCACTGTCTAAACCATCACAGGCATCATGAATGGTGCGTGCACTGCAATCATCCCGAGCTCTTCTGTTTGTTACCGGAAGTATCTGAAACCAAAACTGAAAACTATAAGCACAAAGCATAGTTAGTCTCCCCAAACTACCACATATCATACACACAAATACATAATAGCATATATTGGGCCTTTCCCACTACATCGGGCCCCATTCGGTATCGGACCAAAGTCCAACATCGGGCCCTGCTCGGTATCAGGCCCTGCCTGGCATCGGACCGAAGTCTTGTATACATATAGCATATAAGAAAGCATGTAATATAACACATAACATAAACATATAAACTAAACCTTCCTCAAGCTTGCCACGACATCAAACTAAAATCTGGAACATATAACACCTAGCATATAACTAAACAATCCTCAGGCTTCCCTAGGTATCAGACGAAAGTCCGGAACTCATAACACATAGCATATAAATAAGCATTCATCGGGCTAGCGCCGAAATCAAACCAAAGTCCGGAACACATAACAATACATGGAAGAATCACAAAGACATCAATCATAGAAACTTTCCTCGCCGTTGCCCTAACATCGGATCTAAGTCCAGAAAACATAAACACATAAACTACATCAGGATAACCCCGACATTGGACCTATGTCCAACATATGCTAACATATATAAACGGGACGACATTGGTGCCTTCGACTCGTTCATACTGGAGGAAAACTCACCTCTCAAGCTGGCTGCTGAAATATCGAGTGAGGAATCTCTGATTGCTACTCCCACAACTCTCTGACTATAAATTCACAATGAATACTTAGTCAAAAACTGATAATTCTTCTAAGTGTAAAATGTCAATTTTACGCTTGGTTAAAGTCAACATTCTAGGTTGATCAACTCGTCGAGTCCACCTATCAACTCACTGAGTTCATTAACTCAACAGTCCTGAAATCGCGACCCAACTCGCCAAGTCATCCCCCCGACTCGTCAAGTTATATCAGGCTGCTTATAGTCGCGATTTAGCGAATCAACACGTTGTTGGGTTTTGAGCAATCTAACACTTCCTAAGTGTGCATGCAACCCTAATAAACCTTGGATCTATGTTTGTCTAAATACATGCAAAATAATAATTTTCCAAGGTTTATAACCTATCTAATATGACATGGGGAACATTTCAACATAAAAGAGTTAGAAGATATTACATACCTTTTGGTGAATTTGGTTCTAAGGAGTTTGAGGGCCAAGCACCAATAGTGTGAATGCCTCAAATGGAATCACAAACACCACAAACTCTTGGAAAACTTTGAGAGAGTATACACCCTTGTATAAAATTGGCCACACACAAGCACACACACACTAGTTCACTAGTTTTCTCTTAGGCTCCATTTCATGCTCCATAAGCATGCTTATATAGTGTGCATGGTTAGGATGAAACCCTAATAACCCATGTCTTTTCCTTTCCAAGGATCCATGGGTTAAAAGCTCCATGGATCATCCATGGACTTCCACATAAGCCTAGCCCATTAACAAATGAGTATTAGCCCACACTATATAAAACAAATAGCCCATAATCTAATTAGTCTTCATTTTAATCTCTAAATTAATTCATAATTAATTTAAGACTAAAACTAATTAAATAACGTAACTTCATATAAATATATTATAACTCATAATATATTAATAAACATATGTGTATAACTCTCATAAAATTATCCATAATAGTTTGGATGAGATGCAACCCAAATGGACCATGCCGGTCGGGTCAAGTATATACCAAATAAGTTATGGACTTAGACACCTTATCCAACAGACTCCCACTTGGATAAGTCTAATAACTGTATTTGCCTATAACTTCAGGAACCAACCAGCAATCGTAGCTCTCGAAAACTCCCTCGAACTATGAAGACTCTGTCGAACTATGAAGCGCCATTTTAGATAAGTGATCACATAATCCTCTGTTCTCATGATATCAGCCGGACAAACATATGCAACTATGTCTTGCTTATTGTGTAGAAATTGTTTCTCAATTTTCCGATTTGTTTGACGAAGAACTTCACTGAACACATCGGTTTAGTTCTGACCAGGCCTGGTACATGGGTCAACACAAAATCATCGAGGGGCCCAGATATCGCTTCTATTTCTAGAAGGAATAGATAAACTTCCACTGATATGCTTGTTCTACTACTTATTGAATTGTACACAAAGGCACGTTTTATAACATCAAGTTACTGATGTGTTTACGTGCAATCAATGCACAACCAACTCATAGGTAACAACTCATATCTCTAGGTTTGAAGATTTATATGATGTTATCGTCTCACGATCACTCGAGATAAATTCCATGAAGTGATACAAGTGAGTGTGGGTTTATACCAATACTCATAACTTATGAGTACTCATGAATGTTGCAGCAACCATTGCCATATCTAAACACCTTTAAGGCATCTACAAACCCAATTCATGACAATCTTGATTCATACCTACTTCCGACGTATGATCGATTGTGGAGGTTTGAATAAATTAATTATTCTGGAAGTCAAAACATGCAAAACTGAAACAATAGTAGATAATTGACAATGATAGTAACACTTTACTCATAAATAAATCACAAATTTTATTCATCATCAAACGTCAATTACATTTCACAAGTTTCAGGAAAACTATCTAATCTGTAAAACTAATATCGTCCCTCAGCCCGATGCATCTTGCATGCTGAAAATGCTTAACCCTCGCCAGTCCCTTCGTAAGGGGATCTGCAGGATTCTCATCCGACGATATCCTCCTTGTCACAAGGAGTCCTTCTTCAATCTTGTGTCTAATGAAGTGATATTTTCTGTCAATGTGTCGGGATCTGCCATGATCTCTGGGTTCCTTGGCTAAGATAACCGCACAATTGTTGTCACAGAAAATCTTTATAGGTTCCTTAATAGCTGGTACAACTCCAAGGTCTCCGATGAAGTTCTTTAGCTATATCGCCTCCTTCGCTACTTCACTCGCTGCTATATACTCTGATTCACAAGTCGAATCAGCCACCGTCTCCTGCTTGGAACTCTTCCAAGAAATTGCCCCTCCATTTAAGGTAAAGATCCAGCCCGACTGAGAGCGGAAATTATCCCTATCAGTCTGAAAACCAGCATCACTATACCCTAATACTCTCAAGTCATCACTACCACCAAGGGTAAGGATCTAATCCTTAGTCCTCCGCAGGTACTTGAGAATGTTCTTTACCGTTGTCCAATGAGCCTTGCCAGGGTTCCCCTGATACCTGCTGACCATGCTCAAAGCAAATGCCACATCAGGACGGGTACAAGTCATAGCATACATGATCGAGCCAACTGCAGAAGCATACAGTAATTGGCTTATCTCAGCTATCTCTGCCTCTATACTCGGACTCTGAGTCTTACTCAGTTTGGTATTGCTTTGGATCGGTAAATCTCCTTTCTTGGAATTCTCCATGTTGAACCTTTTCAACACCTTATCCAAGTAGATACTCTGACTAAGTCCAATTAGTCTTCTACTCCTTTCTCTTAATATCCTTATCCCTAGGATATAGGTAGTCTCCCCTAGGTCCTTCATAGCAAAGCACTTCCCAAGCCAGGACTTAACCTCCTGCAAGGTTGGGATGTCATTTCCTCTGAGTAGTATGTCATCCACATACAGTACCAAGAAGCTAACTATACTCCCACTAGCTCTGACATACACGCATGTCACACCCCGAAAACCGAAGGCGGAAACATTTCCGGGGTTGACTCCACGTAGAGTATCAAATCCAATGTACATAGTAAGTAAAGTAAATTAACCATTACATTACATATATGAAAGTTTTACATTTGTTTCAAACGCATAAGTTATACAAGTGATACATAGTATATATAATCAATACAAAATGAGTCTTCTGAGAACTCCGTCTTCACACAAAAGGATCTTCGGGTACCTGTCTAACATGGACCTCAGAATACAAGCGGTTTGAAAATCAGCATAAAGCTGGTGAGTTCATAAGCGGTTAGTTTTTCTGAAAATGTACGAGTTCCTTTGTTTTCCTGAAAAGTGGTTATCCAAGAAAATCCCATATTTTCTTATGTAAAGTTAGTTTCCAAATCCGAAAGTAAAGTAAACGATGTTTAATTAAAACATGATTGTTCTTGTGAAATGTAATTCAATTGTTTAACTTATTACACTTCTCTAATTTCGTACTACTATTACTTAGGAAGAACCCCATGTTCTCCTGACTGTGTGTGTGAACTGTTACTAGTTTCTGACTATATTCGGTGTCCTTCCCAAGAAAACCCCTTGTTTCCCTGACTGTGCGTATATCTTTACCGGTTTTGTTTATGTTCAGTGTTCTCCCCAGGAAAACCCCATGTTTTCCTGACTATGTGTGTGTCTTTACTGGTTATGGTTATGTTCAGTGTTCTTCCCAGGAAAACCCCATGTTTTCCTGACTGTGTGTGTATCTGCAATCCCTAAATGTACATTAGCTTTACTACGTACATAAAGCTAGTAAATGAGTCTGAAACGTTAATAATCTAGATTGCGAGTCCTTAACCATACTTAGACTGGATATGAGTCGGACCATGGTCAGTATCCTTTTTATGACTTTTGTCACCCTTGAACCATTCGGTTCGGCTGTAGCTAGCAGCCAGGTGTGGGATTGTCAGTCCCGTATAGATCAATACACTCAAGCCACGCTCTCCTACGAACGGAGATTCTGGTTACAGGGTTAGTCCCCCACTATCTCGTGCCATGGAAGTGTTACAAGGACGTGTCTCCAATCATTAAGATTACTCTTTACTTTTCGACTAGGAAGTAGTATTTACAACTGACTATATTCTACGTACCTGTCCTTTACACTCGAGCCTAGGTGTTTTATTAAGGACATTACACTCGAGCCTAGGTGTTATTTAATGATGGCTGTCCTTTTACACTCGACCCTAGGTGTATTATTAAGGACATTACACTCGAACCTAGGTGTTATTTAATGATGGTTGTCCTTTTATACTCAACCCTAGGTGTATTATTAAGGACATTACACTCGAACCTAGGTGTTATTTAATGATTATCGTCCTTTACACTCGATCCTAGGTGTATTATTAAGGACATTACAGTGATTTGTGTGTTATGATGGTATTTATCTATCACACTCGAGCCTAGGTGTATTGTTAAGGACATATAGATGTTTCATGTTTTCTAATGGAGTCTGTCTTTTACACTCGAACCTTAGTGTTTTATTACAGACATTACAATGGTTTGTGTATTCTATCAGTTTAAATGTGAACAATCAAATGCAAAGTACACAATATAACAGTGTATAATAAGAATTGAAAATCGGGTTAAAAACAAACAACTCTGCAAGTTAAAACAGTTTGTTTAAAAAGGTTTTCAATTCTTAAATTGTACAATTATGAAGCCATTTAATTGAAATCATGTGATTAAGTACAAAATATACTTGTACTTTTGCTTGTATTCCCCCCCTGAAAACAGTGAAAACAGTTTTGAAAAAAGGGTAGGGGTATGAACTCACCGGACGCGGATATGTGTCGATTTCGGATGTTAAATGTCGAATCGAGGCCTGATAACACGTGAGGTTCCTATGTAAAATTAAATGGCATACAATTATATCTAATTAGATTTACAAACTCTAACTAGATATGAAGTTACACTCCAACGAACGAAAATACCTCAAAACGGGTGTTTGGAGTGACCCGGGTGACATCTACGGATGGGAATTGAAGCGTGGGACTTGGGATTTGAGTTTACTCCCCAAGAGTTTACGGCTGTAGGACTGTTCTAGGGCCGTAAACTCATGTTAATGGTCCTATCCCATGGTTTGAACTTGAATTTGAGGGCTAAAGATGTTTCATAACAAATTAGGTAAGGTACCTTGGTGATTTGAAGCCTTAAACTTGAGATTTTGACCCTAAAATCTAGTTTGAGGAGAGAGGTTGGAGTGATAGTTGTAAAATGGAGCAAAAGCTTCAAAATGGAGACTTGAGTCACTTTAAATAGTGTCCAAGTTCGGGACATGGTAGAATTCTACCCGATACCGGCGTTAGACGGGGCTTTTGGTCGCACCCGGCCAATTTGCCGTAACCCGATATGGTTGGTTCTAAAAATGTTCCGATCATTAATATGAGATATTAGAATGAGTTCTAAGGGTATTAAGACACTTATTAAGTCATAAAATAAAATTCACATTAACAACTAAATAAAAGGTCGGAAATGGAAACGAAATCGGAAAACGGCGATTGGATGATCGGAACGAGTCGCAAAATGGGTTACAATTAAGGATATGAATTTCGGGTTGTTACATTAAACCCCCGTTAGAAGGAATTTCATCCCGAAATTCAAAGATTCGAACACAGATCATGAAGTGGAAAGATATATGAGGATGAATTTACTGCATTCGGGTCTCCGCTTAACATTCTAGCGAACCCTCACTGTCAGGATGTGGCTTTGTTACGCATGATTAATCTCTCAATCTACGATCTCAATTGATTCATACATGAAAATTTTGATTTTTATTTCCTCAAAGGAATTTACTAGGGTTTCGTCAGGTCGGCAAGCGTTACGAATAAAGATGCGGAATACCAGATAATTGCTACTGAGTCCTTAACATAGCTCGGAGAGGGCTATGGAATCGATTCCTATCGAAGATCTCGAAGGGTCTAAGGTTCCACAAGTTAAGTTTTCCGCACTTCCCAAGACGTACTATGTTTTTTTTCCAGGGTAAAACCTTCAACAAGTGGGTACACTTTCACATGTCAGAGTAACTAAAGGTCCAATGGTTCTAAGGGGAACTTTTACGTGAGTCTATGATCGTAGCCGACGGGACCCAAAGATCGACAGGTTTCATGGGTGCTCCCGGTGTCGACTAATTCTTTATTGCCTTAGCTTTTGAAAGGATCTACGAGTATGACTGCTTTGCTTATCTACATGAACAAGAGAATGGTTCGACCGAAGGGCGTCACTACCTCCTCGTAGTGATCGTATCATGCCCTGATTGCTGACTTGCACACATCATGCTTACTGAGGTTTGGTTACGAGGAAATTCCCGGGATTAGGTCGATGCGACACTAGACTACACGTTCGGAAAGAATTCTCAAGAATTCTTTAGAAACAGCATCGGGAAAGGATCGTAGACTTCTCATTTCTCGATGATCACTTGGACGAGAGATACATGGGAAAACTTTTTAAGCTTTGATGTACAAAGATCATGAGAGTCGAGTTGGAGGAAGATTAGAACAAATGGCTTTCTCGAATCTAGGAAAGACAGCATGAATGAGCCTCGGTCATTACATGCTAAGGGTGACATCAAAGCATTTCATAAAAAGTTTACCAATAGATAGAATGGAAAAGAATAATCACTCGGATTGAGAAAACAATCTACGAATACGACACAAACGTTCTTGTTTCCATGTGATAACCATCTCAAAGACATACATTTTCGGTTACCCATAAACGACAGGGGTTAGAAAATGTTCAAATGGATGGTTAATGAATTTCTTTCGGTGCTAGAATCGAAAAGAATCACGGGCATATAACTTAACAAGGGAAAATATACCTGTGGCAATGATGGGATCGGTGGCTGTCTTTTCTTGTCCTATCGCTAGAACTTTTCCAATGTTACCAGGTTTTACAGTCTTAGGACAGTTTCGCTTGAGATGTCCCACTTCTCCACAACCATAGCAGGCCCGACCGATGCCCGCTCCGGAAGTTTGACTCGTTGATTGAGTTGGCGTCTTACAGTTCTTCGCCATGTGACCCTTTATGCCACATTTGTTGCAAATTACCTCTATACATGGACAGGACGAAAGATGATGATAGTTGCACTTGCCACAACTAGGAAGAGTTCCAGTATACCTACTGGTAGGTTTCCGAGTTGAGGATCTGTCACACCCCGCTAAAGCGGAAACGCAAGGTATGACAGCGATAACGGTTTCAATGCAAAAGATAAAGATACATCACCATAGCAGTATTTAAAAGTTTACAACCCATAGCTTCAAAAGAAACAAAATACAAGTTTTTCAAAATAACATTGTTCAAAATATAGCTTCATAATAGCTTCAACACGATGCAGCATGCTCTATGAAGATGAATCTTTACATCCACTTACTAATTACTTCCTGAAAAAGCATGTAAAACGAGCGTCAACTATGAAAATAGTTGGTGAGTATCACAAGTTTATAAAAATCGAGCGTACAATAAGGCTTTTCCTAAATACAAGTACATTGCTTCAATGATAAACAAGTTGATTGTTATTAATGAATACAAGTTTATTGCTATAACGAGAAACGAGTTTGTATGTGTATGAGCAAACAATGAGTCTCAACCAAACCTATGACTGAATCCCTATCGAGATCTATGCTTATCGTTCCATAGATGAATATGGTATCATGCACTCCAGCGATTCAGGCGACTGAGGAGTTGTCAATTCCTAATAGCGCTATCCATAACGACCATTGGCTCAAAGAGTTAATGGTTAGAGATAAGGGAAGGGCCTTAGTACGATAAGTTCTCATGTTCCGTGTTGCATAGACATACATAAAGAAACATAGCAATACAATAGCAATCATGTTTGATACAATTCAATTTAAATACAACATGCAAACAGTAGTTTTTCTGGACATGCTTTTCCACCCCAAAACATAAAAACCGAAAATAGGGGAGTGCATGAATACTCACGATGTTTTGTGTAGACACAAGCGGTACTTCGGGATGCACCAACGTCTTACTACCGGGATCCTACGACATCAAACACACGCACTAGTGAGTTTCCATGTCGATATCTAATGCTAATATACTAAACTCTACATATAGGGAAATGCCAATTTATGTTTTAGTATTGGATTTTATATCAATTAGTTACACTTTTTCTGAAGTAATGAAATTCTATATATTGGGCGATTAATTACAACCTTGGAATATAAACTTTCCAAATTTTTAAGTCCTTATTACAACATAAATTCACGAAAATAGCATTCGAGGGATAAAATTCTCAAACTTTTTATTTAACTGTTATTACACAATACTAAGCTGGGAAAATTATAAAAATGGATTTCCAAGCTGTTTAATTATATTTTATGATTTTTGAGCATTTATTTCAATAAAAATTGAAATAAATAGAAAATAGTTTCCAAAATTACCCAAACTTTTTATTTAATTGTTATTATACATAAATAGGCTGGGAAAAATATAAAAGATATTTTTCAGTGGGTATTTCTATTTTTCCTTACTTTATTCCTTTAAATAGTCATTAATTAAAGAAATAATACTAAACAGTTAAAATAAATCACCATAAATTTTTGTAACATCATTTACAGTATAAATATCCTGGGAAAAATATCAAAAGTGGTTTTCATAATGTATAAACTGGTTTTGGGTATTTATGTATATTTAAGTGTATTTTAGTGCAATTAATTTTAGAAAATAAGAGAAAAATAGTTTACAGTAGAGAAAAATATTCAAAATTTTTATGTAACCTCCTACTGTATAATATTATATCCTGGTAAATTTTCATGAATTTTGGTTAATCAGAACTATTTCTCCCATTTTTAGACCATTATAATTACCAAAAATTGGGAAAAATAGTAAAACATGATGGAAAATCTTGAAATTATTTTCTGGAGTCACCCATCATAGGTAAGGTATGCGAAAATTGTTAGATATAATTTTCACATCCTATAAAGTGGTTTTGTAATTTATCATATCCTAAATAAAAGAAAATTAGAAATCATATGAAACAGTAACAAAAATTGCTGAAATTTGGTGAGGGGTCATTATTCCCCATAAGGATCATCCATGAATTTATTTAGGATTTATTGACCTCTGGAAGTATTTTATATGATTTATGCCCTTGGTTTTAGCAATAATTCTAATAAATCAAAGAAATAACAAAAGCTCTTGAAATTTTCCAGATTATCTCATGCGTGGAAGGGCTTTCAAAAGGAAAAATGTAAAAAAATGTATTCAGAAGAGAAATGAGGGTAATGATTTCAAACAATTTAAGAAAAGTTGCATGCAATAATGCATGAAGTGTAAATGTGGCTGAAGTTCATGAATTTGTGTAGCCCATTCAGTGAGGTTTTAAGCCACGAAATTTCAACCATAATCACTAGATATGTTAAGTTTCTAAGGTATTTTTCCTCAGATTTATGGTTGGGTTTAAGGCCATTGTTTAAGCAAGATAAAAATAGTGATCATAGAAAAAGAGCTGTATGCACAACCTTTTTGTAACATCTGCTAAAAATCGGATATTTAATATTTTACAGTGAGACCAGTTGGGTTTGAAAGTTAACTCGTGGAGCTAACCAATACAAAAAGAATATCATGATTTGGTTAAGAAATGACTGAGTTATGACTGTTCAAAGTCGAACAAAGTAATCTGGCAGATTGCATGTTTGCTTGTGTGCATTATTAGGGTATTTCAACAAGAACATCATGCATGTCTTTGGTAAGGCCCGATTTCTAACACATGCATGGAATGAATGAGCATCCAAGATGTACTAGAAATGGTTTAAATGCTTTTGTTCATGCATGAACACAAAAGAAATGGAGAAGAACATGAAATATTAGGTTTTGATGTCACATGATCATATGTGCATCTTTTCCACTCCTTGCATGGGTTTGATCCCGGATTTTCACCATCTCTAACACATGCATTGTGTTATGGTGAGAATCTACAAACCACAAGGGGAGAATAAAGATTTCTAGCCATGGAAAGGCATAGAATCCGAAAAGTAGAGAAGACTAAGAAGAAAAAGAGGTTTAACCATGAAACTATGGAAGAAGATGTTGTTGTTTACCTTGGTTTTGACCTTGAGAGAAGTAAGAACACTTCAAGGGCTTCACAATCTCGAAATTTTGCAGAGAAATGAGAGGATTTTCGTGAGTTTAGAGAGAGGGAAGAAGAGAGTGAAGTGTGTGAAGAGAGTGAAGTGAGAGAGTGAAGAGGGAAGAGGTGGAGTAAGGGTTTAAGCTTAATGATTGTGTTTTGGAGAAGAGAGAGGGCATGGGGAGAGGTGATGGCCGGTTTTTGCATGCATTTTGGCCTCCTCTCTCCTAAAATTTAAACTTTATAAACTTCCCTCCTATATTTTATATAAAAACATTCATTTTTATAAAATGTTTATTAAGCAATTTGATTTATTTAAAAATCTTGTTTTCAACAAATAATTTATGATTAATACTTGTAATTTATATTTCTAGTTCATTGGTATAATCCATAATTTGATTAATAAAATTTGATATTAGGAAGTTTATAGCCAAATTTTATAAAGTTTTTAAGCTTTATAATTTATAACTTTGGATTTTTGGCTCTTTAGGGTTTTTGGAATATTGTTTGATATTCAACAACATGTTGAAGTATAATTAGAATGTTTTAATTTATTTTTAGAGTTTTATACCCTATTTGAATTATAACAAAGCTGGAAGCTTTATTCTAATTATAGTATTGGCATTTCGTATTGTAGCTAAGCAACTTACTAGAATTGTAAGTATCAAGTATATTAGTCCTAGACCTTAGTTGGATCCTAGTTTATGCAAGATTTTTGACCTAATTTATACTACTAGGTCATGGAATGTTGTGCATGAATGGTTATTATAAAGATGCATGAGTCCAAGAATGACCTGAATTGGCAGTTGTCACAGGATCCGACAACAGAAACAGTCACAGGGGAAGTGGCAGCATGAACTGCCATCGTTTGCTGTCTCTTTGAAGACTCGTGTGATGTTTGGATTTTCTCTTTCTTCCCAAGTTTTCTTTTCTCGCCACTCCTCACCGTCGGTTCAGTAGTGGTAGCTGCCTCTTCAAGGTCATCACTGTGATCGATTAGGATTTGTGCTAAACATTTGGCGCTGTCATAGGTATCCAGCCTCGCAGCTATGACATTTCCTTTCGTTGGCTGAGTCAGTCCCCAAATGAATCTCTCTATCTTCTTACTTTCCGGGGTAACCATTCCCGGACAAAGTAGTGCCAAGTCGTAGAACCTGGAAGTATAAGCAGCAATGTCGGAACCTTTCATCTTTAGGTTCCACAGTTCATGTTCTAACTTCTGCATTTCTCCCCGATGGCAGTACTCAGCCAGCAGAAGTTCCTTCATGGCTTCCCAACCCATGGCGTTGGCTACAGGTAAGGTTAGGGATTTGACTCAGCCATTCCACCAAGTCAAGGCTTTGTCAAGAAAGGTGCAGGCGGCAAACTTCACCTTGTCTGAATCTGAACAAGCATAGATTTCAAAGATAGATTCGAACTTCTCAAACCATCGGGTAAGGGAAATGACACCTCCAGTGCCATCAAAAGACGTGGGTTTGGCGTTCATGAAATCCTTATAGGAACCCTCTTTCCGGCTTCCCTGGCTATCTTCTGGGTTTTGGGATTGAGGACCACCTCCTGAACCGCTAGGGTTCATTTGTGACATGGCTGCCACCATTGCAGCTGTCATGACTGTCTGGAGTGATGCTAGGTCAAACTGAGGAGGAGGTGATGGCGGAGGAGGATTGTCGTTGTTCTTCGAGCTGGGTCTCTTTCGGGGAGGCATCTTGATCTAAAAAGATCAGGAAAGAGAGGATCATAAGTCCTCTGAATTGAATCAAGAGATATGGAACAGGGGATATCTCATCAAGACAGATATAGCATCATACTAAGCGATAAAGCAGGAAAGAGTTATCAAGACAGAACATTTTATCGCTAGAGGAATGTTCAAGTAACATCGCATATACGAGGATTTTCTACGAAGGATTGGCTCGAGAAATACTCCCATAGTATTTCATGGTTCACTGCAGCGACGATTCGTTGTTTGAAATATTAGGTAAGTTTTAGGCATGCTGCGTACTACAGTCACTCCCAAGCACATGTTGGCCGTGTCTGGAAAGAATATAGTTGGCCAGGCTATATTGATCCTAGACACGACTACATAACTGCCCAGGTTTAACCGTAGTGTACAACATCCATTTACTTATGTTTTGTTCTACTTGTAGTTACGGATTTCGACGGGTCGGTATACTTGTATACTTTTGAAAATACTTATAGTTTTGAAGATACTTTTAATTCAGAGCACTTAGGCCCTTTTAATGTTTATATTTTTATACCATGTAAGGTTTGGTATACTTCATTCACTATAAACAAGGGCTCTGATACCAATCTGTCACACCCCGAAAACCAAAGGCGGAAACATTTCCGGGGTTGACTCCACGTAGAGTATCAAATCCAATGTACATAGTAAGTAAAGTAAATTAACCATTACATTACATATATGAAACTTTTACATTTGTTTCAAACGTATAAGTTATACAAGTGATACATAGTATATATAATCAATACAAAATGAGTCTTCTGAGAACTCCATCTTCACACAAAAGGTTCTTCAGGTACCTATCTAACATGGACCTGAGAATACAAGCGGTTTGAAAATCAGCATAAAGCTGGTGAGTTCATAAGCGGTTAGTTTTTCTGAAAATGTACGAGTTCCTTTGTTTTCCTGAAAAGTGGTTATCCAAGAAAATCCCATATTTTCTTATGTAAAGTTAGTTTCCAAATCCGAAAGTAAAGTAAACGATGTTTAATTAAAACATGATTGTTCTTGTGAAATGTAATTCAATTGTTTAACGTATTACACTTCTCTAATTTCGTACTACTATTACTTAGGAAGAACCCCATGTTCTCTTGACTGTGTGTGTGTGAACTGTTACTAGTTTCTGACTATATTCGGTGTCCTTCCCAGGAAAACCCCATGTTTCCCTGACTGTGCGTATATCTTTACCGGTTTTGTTTATGTTCAGTGTTCTCCCCAGGAAAACCCCATGTTTCCCTGACTGTGTGTGTGTGTCTTTACTGGTTATGGTTATGTTCAGTGTTCTTCCCAGGAAAACCCCATGTTTTCCTGACTGTGTGTATCTGCAATCCCTAAATGTACATTAGCTTTACTACGTACATAAAGCTAGTAAATGAGTCTGAAACGTTAATAATCTAGATTGCGAGTCCTTAACTATACTTAGACTGGATATGACTCGGACCATGGTCAGTATCCTTTTTATGACTTTTGTCACCCTTGAACCATTCGGTTCGGCTGTAGCTAGCAGCCAGGTGTGGGATTGTCAGTCCCGTATAGATCAATACACTCAAGCCACGCTCTCCTACGAACGGAGATTCTGGTTACAGGGTTAGTCCCCCACTATCTCGTGCCATGGAAGTGTTACAAGGACGTGTCTCCAATCATTAAGATTACTCTTTACTTTTCGACTAGGAAGTAGTATTTACAACTGACTATATTCTACGTACCTGTCCTTTACACTCGAGCCTAGGTGTTTTATTAAGGACATTACACTCGAGCCTAGGTGTTATTTAATGATGGTTGTCCTTTTACACTCGACCCTAGGTGTATTATTAAAGACATTACACTCGAACCTAGGTGTTATTTAATGATGGCTGTCCTTTTACACTCGACCCTAGGTGTATTATTAAGGACATTACACTCGAACCTAGGTGTTATTTAATGATTATGGTCCTTTACACTCGATCCTAGGTGTATTATTAAGGACATTACAGTGATTTGTGTGTTATGATGGTATTTATCTATCACACTCGAGCCTAGGTGTATTGTTAAGGACATATAGATGTTTCATGTTTTCTAATGGAGTCTGTCTTTTACACTCGAACCTTAGTGTTTTATTACAGACATTACAATGGTTTATGTATTCTATCAGTTTAAATGTGAACAATCAAATGCAAAGTACACAATATAACAGTGTATAATAAGAATTGAAAATCGGGTTAAAAGCAAACAACTCTGCAAGATAAAACAGTTTGTTTAAAAAGGTTTTCAATTCTTAAATTGTACAATTATGAAGCCATTTAATTGAAATCATGTGATTAAGTACAAACTATACTTGTACTTTTGCTTGTATTCCCCCCTGAAAACAGTTTTGAAAAAAGGGTAGGGGTATGAACTCACCGGACGCGGATATGTGTCGATTTCGGATGTTAAATTTCGAATCGAGGCCTTATAACTCGCGAGGTTCCTATGTAAAATGAAATGGCATACAATTATATCTAATTAGATTTACAAACTCTAACTAGATATGAAGTTACACTCCAACGAACGAAAATACCTCAAAACGGGTGTTTGGAGTGACCCGGGTGACATCTACGGACGGGAATTGAAGCGTGGGACTTGGGATTTGAGTTTACTCCCCAAGAGTAAACTTCCTAATTGAGTTTACGGCCTAAACACCCATTCCCCATGAGTTTACGGCCGTAAACTCATAGAGGGGTGGTTTATGGTGTTTAATGGCTCACAAATGGGTATGGACACTTGGAAATGCCTGGAATAATTTTAACTAAGGCTTGGATTGAATTAAAATCATCAAATACAACACTTAAGGGAGTTTACGGCCTAGGCATTGGTTCCATGGCCGTAAACTCACATATCTCATAGAATAAGTGTTGTTAAGGTCCCAAAATTAATCACATATGATTCTAAAAATTCCAACAAGTCTAGAAATCAATTTTGGGCACCATTTGACATCCATTTAGGAGTTTATGGCCATGGGGCATGTTCTATGGCCGTAAACTCTCAAATGTGGGATTTTGATGTGTTTAAAGTCCTTAAACTATTTTTGGTTGGTTCTATGATTTATTCCAAGGCTTTTGGTGGTGTTGGATGGCTTTCTAACACCTTAGAATTGATTTTATACCCCTTTTTGAGGAGTTTATGGCCCAAGCACATGTCTTGGCCGTAAACTCATATAAACCTCTCAAAATTTGTGTTTGAAGTGTTCTAAGTCCAATTCTAATATTCTAAAAATCATATCTAAGTCTTGTTTGTGTTTTGGAAGGGTTAAATCGCTTAAAAACCCTCATAATATGTGTTTACAGCCATGGCACCTTCCAAGGCCGTAAACTCAT
The DNA here is from genome assembly GCF_052625555.1 of Lactuca saligna. Taxonomy (NCBI): domain Eukaryota; kingdom Viridiplantae; phylum Streptophyta; class Magnoliopsida; order Asterales; family Asteraceae; genus Lactuca; species Lactuca saligna. Next base: position 51,210,905 of record NC_136420.1, on the reverse strand, counting down.
GTACAAAGCTTCAAATCTTGGTTTGAGGCATTCTAATTCCATTTCATAAAGTCCTCTAGCCATATACAAGGTCCAATTGAGATTTGGAAGGGTTTTGTTGCTCCAAAAACCCTCTTTATGTGAGTTTACGGCCTTGGACTGTTCTAGGGCCATAAACTCATGTTAATGGTCCTATCCCATGGTTTGAACTCGAATTTGAGGGCTAAAGATGTTGCATAACTAATTAGGGAAGGTACCTTGGTGATTTGAAGCCTTAAACTTGAGATTTTGACCCTAAAATCTAGTTTGAGGAGAAAGGTTGGAGTGATAGTTGTAAAATGGAGCAAAAGCTTCAAAATGGAGACTTGAGTCACTTTAAATAGTGTCCAAGTTCGGGACATGTTAGAATTCTACCCGATACCGGCGTTAGACGGGGCTTTTGGTCGCACCCGGCCAATTTGCCGTAACCCGATATGGTTGGTTCTAAAAATGTTCCGATCATTAATATGAGACGTTAGAATGAGTTATAAGGGTATTAAGACACTTATTAAGTCATAAAATAAAATTCACATTAACGACTAAATAAAACGTCGGAAATGGAAACGAAATCGGAAAACGGCGATTGGATGATCGGAACGAGTCGCAAAATGGGTTACAATTAAGGATATGAATTTCGGGTTGTTACAACGCAAGACTCATCTTCGCTTCTCGAGAAGCCAAACTCTTTTACCTTCTCATCAAAACAAAGATTCCAGCTACGAGATGCTTGTTTTAATCCATAAATGGATTTCTGAAGCTTGCATACTCTATTAGGGTACTCTGCACTGACAAAACCCTCTGGTTGATTTATGTACACATCCTCAGTCAACTTTCCGTTAAGGAAAGCGGTTTTGACATCCATTTGCCATATTTCATAATCATGAAATGCTGCAATGGCTAACATAACCCTAATAGACTTAATCTTTGCTACCGGCGAGAAGGTTTCATCATAATCAATACCTTGAGTTTGAGTAAACCCCTTCGCAACCAGTCGAGCCTTATAAGTATGCACCTTTCCTTCCATGTCTGTCTTCTTCTTGAAGATCCATTTTCACCCGACTATTTTACGGCCTGGTACATTGTCAACCAAGTTCCAAACATGATTGTCACACATGGACTGTATCTCGCTGTCCATAGCCTCCTTCCATTTAGCAGACTCCGGGTCTGCCATGGCTTCCTTAACACTGCTAGGTTCATCCAAATTTACCAGTGTACTATCATTGATGAACGTATCACCTTCCGTAGTAATATGAAAACCATAATAAAACGAAGGTGTGTTCCTAACCCGTGTGGAACGCCTCAGAGGTACAGACTCGTCAGCTGGATCAACAGGAGTTTCCTCCTCATGTTGATTGCTAGTGTCTGAGGTTCCTTCACCAATTGATTCTTGAATTTCTTCAACATCAATCTGCCTCCCACTGTCTCCTTGGCTTATAAATTCTTTCTCGTGAAAGATCCCTCTTCGTGCTACAAAGACCACATTCTCACTGGGTCTGTAGAAGAGGTAACCGAAGGATTTCTGTGGGTAGCCGATGAAAATACACCTTTCACTTCGGGGTTCAAACTTATCATGAGTTTCACACCTCACGAAAGCTTCGCAACCCCAAATTTTGATGTGGTCTAAATTGGGAACCTTCCCAGTCCACATCTCATGAGGTGTTTTGGTAACCTTCTTTTTAGGGACTAGATTAACGATATGGGCGATAGTCTCTAAGGCATACCCCCAAAAAGAGATTGGTAACGAAACTCGACTCATCGTAGAGCGAACCATGTCCAACAAGGTTTGATTACGCCTCTCAAATACACCATTCAGCTGTGGTGTCCTGGGAGGAGTCAATTGTGAGACAATCCCACACTCCTTAAGATAGTCAAGGAACTCGGTACTAAGATACTCACCACCTCGATCGGATCGAAGCATCTTAATGTTCCTGCCCAATTGATTTTCTACTTCCTGTTTGAATTCCTTACACCTTTCAAAGGTTTCTGACTTATGTTTGATTAAGTGGACATACCCATATCTACTAAAATCATCAATAAAAGTCACATAATACCGATTAGCATCCCTTGTGGCGGTTTTGAATGGCCCACATACATCAGTATGTATTAGGTCCAACAAACCCTCACCCCTCTCACAAGTTCCAGTGAAGGGTGTTTTTGTCATTTTTCCAAGTAGACAAGATTGACAACTATCATCCGATTTAAGGTCAAATGATTCCAAGACTCCACTCTTTTGGAGTTGGCCTATGCGTTTCTTGTTTACATGTCCAAGACGACAATGCCACAATGATGCTTTATCAAGGCTAGTAGAAGAATCAATATACAACACATTATTTCCTAAGTTGTCTACAATCGACACAGTTTGATACACACCATCACAAGGTAATGCTTTAAAATAAAACACATTTTTAAAGAAAGCATTAATACCACCACATTCATTATCAAACGAAAAGGTAAAACCTTGTTTGTACAAAGCATGAAAAGAAATAATATTCCTTGCCATTTCAGACGAGTACACACATTTATTCAAATCTAATTTTAACCCATTATTAAGCAACAAAGTATAAACTCCAATCTTGGAAACAGGTGAAGCCTTCCTATTCCCCATGATTAAGTTTATCTTTCCGTGCTCCACATCCTCACTTCTTCTTAGGCCCTGCAAATCAGAACATATGTGAATACCACATCCTGTATCAAGCACCCAAGAGTTAGAATATGTTGAGTAATTAAACAATATAGTGTAAATACCTGCATGGGTGGGTTTCACTTTCCCATCCTTTAGATCCTGCAAGTACTTAGGGCAGTTTCGCTTCCAGTGTGCCTTTTCATGGCAATAAAAGCATTCAGCATCCTTGGGAATGGCAGAAGGAGTAGCAGAACCGCCCTTGGTCTTTGATGAGGAGCCTTCAAGAGACTTTCCCTTGGTACCCTTCGAAGGGTGCTTCCTCTTCTTCCCTTTGCCTTGCCCAATAGCTAAAATAAGGGTAGATGTTGGAGTAGGAGTAGTAAAGGTAACAACCGCCTTACCCTTAAGACCGGATTCCGCGGTCTTCAAGAGTCCTTGAAGCTTGCTGAGGGTAACTTCCTCCTTGTTCATATGATATGTCATTCGAAAATGATCATAACAAGAAGGCAAGGAGTGCAAAATGATGTCAATTGCCAACTCCTCGGGGATGTTAACATTCAGCTTCAGCAAACGGTCCACATACCTTTGCATCTTTTGCATGTGGCCCGTGACGGATTCACCGTCCTTCATGCGGGTAGTTATTATGGAGGAGATTATTTCATACCGCTCCTGACGAGCACTCTGATGGTACCTTTCCATCAGGTCTTGGTGCATCTCAAAAGGGTAGAAATCTTCATATGACTTTTGGAGCTCGGCTGTCATCGTGGCCATCATGATACATGCCACCTTAGTAGCATCTCTCTCATGAGTCCTGAATTCAGCGATCTCCTCAGGAGCAGCAGTAGACTCATCAAGTTCTTTTAACTCCTTATCGAGGACATATTCGTTGTCCTCGTAACGAGTAACCATCCTGATGTTCCTAATCCAATCCATGAAGTTGGAACCATCAAACATGACCCTCCCACAAAGATTCATGAGAGAGAAAGAACCAGTTGGGTTAGAGCCTGAAGCATTAGTGTTGGAAGACATCTGAAAAGAGAGTAAGTTTAGATTAGATATATATAGGATCCTTAATAAGACACCCAAATGTAATATTAAGGCTAGGATCCTATCACAATATATTACACTTAGAAGAGGGATGCCGTAATCTAAGTAATAATATATTTGAAAGGTAGGTGAATGACGATTCACGAATTTCCACCATGAAAACGAAATGATTTATTAGGTTTAATTGGATTTGAAATTCCTAGATTCTTTTGAGATTCATTGAACTTTTCAATGGCATGTTTCAATCTCGATTGTGCCCTTCAAGTTTTGTGACTGGGATGCCGAGGATCACAAAACAAGGTGTGAATAACCATGCTAATTCACTTGGTACTCTTAATATTATCACTTAATCAATGTGCCGGTTAACCACACACGCTCCATTGATCTATGACAAACATTAAGTCACCCTTCGTGATCCTTACTAGTCCTAGTTAGTGTGTTGGTTAATCACACACGCTCCACCAACGACTTGGTAAGGTACAAAGTGTGAATTCCATGGACTAGCACCATGTTCACATTTTCCCTAAAATAACTAAGATTGGGAATTGAAAGAGTTTAGTTATTTGGGGGCCTTCCTTTATTGGTAATTAGTATTTGACTACAATCCTCTAAGAATCAGTGTATGAACATGTATTGCAGTCTTATAGAATGACAATATAGTAAGTATAGATTGGGGTCTAACGGATTGAAGTATGCGTGCTTATTTTGGAAAATGTTGATACTACAAGGGAAAAACTAATAATAACAATTATTGAAGAATAAGTTATAATGGTAACAAATGGTGTTCTTTAAAATTTAATGTAAGTGGTATCACTCTAACAGAATTATTTATATGATTTGCACAGTCTATTAATTTATAGTATGATTTTGAATATATATATATATATATATATATATATATATATATATATATATATATATATATATATATATATATAGATTCGGTTATAACATTTTGATAATATGTATATTTTCTTAATTGATGAAGCATTTGGTGTAGAACATGAACCAATTCGTATAAGTATTGTTGGATCAAGTAAAACAAAGGACAATAGAAAAAAATCTTCAAAATCAGAACATGTAAAGAAGAATGTAGAATCTGGAGTTTGTAACATCTTGTTCCAGATTGTTTTGTGATTTAAGGCCCGTGGGCCTTAATCCGAGTATGAAATGGTTTTGAGCATTTGAAATAGAAAGGTTTAGGCCTTTTGGGATATGGGTAAGGTAGGTTGTGTGATAAAAGATTTTGGTTAGTGCTTTAGAGCCCAAATGTATTGTTAAAGGAGCTGGTGCGGGCTTTTCATGAATTTTGGATCTGAGTTCGAGTTGGCTTCAGGAGGAATAAAGTTGATATAAGTGTAGGGCTTCTCGTTACCTTTTTCGTGGATATAAGGATTGTCGAATATGGATTTATAACGAAAAAGTTATGGCCTTCAGAACTTTTGAGGTTTGCAGGCTTAGCCGAGTACGTTGGGCGTAATTTTGGAGTACGCTGGGCGTACTGACCAGGGGTGGTCGTGAATATTCTTCAGAGTACGTTGGGCGTACTATATGAACATTGGGCATACGCCAATCAGACCTGAAAGGATCTTGGACCCTATTTAAACTCCTTATCTCATAACCTAACCCTAATATCTTTAGCCTCCATCCCTCTAAACCTTAGAAATCGACCCTAAGCCTCCATTTGAGTGATTCTTGAGCTTTTTGGTGATTTGGTGAGTTTTTGGTGCATATTGTGGAAGAAGGAGCTCCTTAAGGAAGCATTTCTTGGCTTGGAGCTTTTGGATCCCAACCCTATTCATGTTGATTTAGGTCCATAAAGCATAAAGTTTGAATCTTGGTGGCTTTCTCATGTAGATCTAGTGGGGTGATCACCTGGATTTTGAAGAAGTAGGAGCTTTGAAAGTGGATAGCTTGAGCACTTAGCTTTTGGATCTATGTTCTTCTCATGTTAGTGCATATTACAGAGGTATCAAGTTTTGAACTTGCTTTGTTGTTCTAGTTTTGTTTTGGGTCCATTTTAGGGTTTTTGGTCCCAAAGCTTGAAGCTTTATGAGTTGTTGAACTCCAGAGCATAATATATGACCTTTTGAGTATATAGTTATGTCATAAAAATCCAATCTTGGATGTTGGAATAAAGCCATGCATGAGATAAGAGGTTTTTGAGATAAGGAAGTGAGTGTTTTGGGTGTTTGTGACCTTTCAAGCCATGCAAAGACATAAAGTCACTAACTTTATGAAGTAAGTGCCATTAGGGAGTCTGGATCTGGGGTTTGAGGTAATGTCTTAACTGTTTAAGACCAAATGAGTAGAAAGAGTGAATCTGGGGAGTACGCTGAGCATAATTCCTGTATGCCCCGCGAACTACCCCAGTGTCCCCGATGGCCAATATGGATTTGTCAGTACGCTGAACGTACCAAGAGTGGTACATCCTGCATAACTTTAATGTAGACTTTTAGGCTAAGTCTCAGTTTTGTCCTTGAGTGTTGGGCCTGGACTTTAGACTTGTTGTAGTAGATTCTTGGACCAGAGGATTATACATATGTGCTTCGTACCCTTGAGTTGGGCTTGACATTAGATGTGAGAGAGTTGGGCCTCGAGAAAGCCCATTTATTATTGAGCCTTGGTGGGCCCAATGGGTTCAAGGTCATTGATGGGCTGGTTAGTGGACTACCTTTAGACCTAATGAGTGAGAGTTCAAAATTAGTTCTGAATTAGGATAATTGTGGGTTTGGCATACAGTTAGATTTCGGTACATAATCCGAGGTGAGTCTTCTCACTATACTTTACCTAGAGTGGTAATTATGCGTAACCAGAGGGTCTAATATGCTTGCTTGAGATGTGCATTTTATGTGTGATATGTGATGTGTACTATATTATGTGATATTTAGACCAGATCAGAGGGTCCAACGAACTATGAGACCGGAGGGTCCTCACTTAGACCGAACCGGAGGGTTCATCGAGTAGTGAGACAGAAGGGTTCTCACCCAGACCGGAGCAGAGGGTCCAACAAGACATGGGACTGGAGGGTCCCACCGAGACACATCGGATTGGAGGGTCCTACAGAGTTATAGCCTCGAGTAGCTAATATGTGTATGTGGTATTTTGGGGAATTCACTAGGCTTCGTGCTTACCGTGTTATGTGTTATGTGTTTCAGGTTCTTATCAAGATCACGGGAAGGCGGCGACTTGATTGTACACACAAGAGAAAAGAATGATGAATAAGGATCCTTGATTTTGATAATTAATTTTGAAAACTATTTTGAAATATGTTATGACATCGACACTTGAGATTTTGAGAATTATTATATGTGATGTTGGTAATTTAAAATTGAAAATTTTATTTGACAATTTATAGTGTTACAGAGTTTCAAGTAATTTCTTAAATTGGTTTACTTCCTTTTATGGCTAGTAAAAATTTTGATTGTATAATATATGATTATATTAAAATTGATGTACTATTAAGTGTTTTTAAATACTGTTTTATAAATTTGTATACTAGTTCTAGTAGAACTTGTAATTCTATACAATATAATTCTAGTGTAATTGGTATACAATATAATTCTTGTGTAGTGCCAATGAGTAGGTCATGACTAACTATATTTATGTGATTCAACAGTTGATAACAAATATGAACAGGAGATGATACGTATTGATAGTACAAGTGTAAAAAGGGTGAAAAGGAAGGATTCTGCAAGAACAACACATGAAAAGGATAATAAGAATTCAGTAGAAGCAAGGTATGAAAGAAAAAAACCAACAAGTTCAAATGAATTACTTGTGGACAGTATGAGTGGGTCAAAGAGAAAGAATGAAAAGGTAGACATTGGTATGGATGTGGAAGATAAGGAAGATGTTGGTAATAGAAAAAAGGTAGTAAATGATCCACGTTGAAAGAAATATCCAAAGAGAAAGAAGGGAAAAATAGAAAATGAGAATGTGAATATCAAAAAGATAGAGGGAAAGGTTACAAAAGTAAGTAAGGAGCATCCAGAAGGTTTTAGAAGACTTGCTACTAGGGTGACTCCTGGAAAGGTTAGTGAAGCTGTGAAAGTAATGTCCCTTACATAGAAAAATAGGATTGTGTCTATTGGTTTTGGTTCACTTCTGAATATTGACATGGACACTACTCTGGGGTAACTTAACTACTATATATTAGATCACTATGATCCACAGAGTAATTGTCTAATTCTAGAGAATGATGTGTTTAAAATTACAAAAGAGACGGTGCATGATATGTTGGGGTTACCAAATGAAGGGGAAGACTTCTTGAACATGATTAGTTGTGATAAAGATACTTCAACTCTACAAGATTAGAAAAATCAATATGAGAAAAAAGGGTTTACTGGTGAAGAATACCAGAAAAGGATCAAAAACACAAAGCAAGACAATCTTATGTTTAGTCTGAATTTCCTTACCCTTTTTATTAACACATTTGTGGAATCAACTTTGAGTGGTACAAATCAACTAGATGTTGTTAATAAGTTGGTGTTGGTAAAAGACTTCTCGAAGATTGATTGGTGTAAGTATATTCTAGATTGTTTGGTTAGCAAAAAATAGTTGTGGAGAATGGATGATAAGACATGCTATTACAGTGGACCTATACTCATTTTGATGGTAATCTTGTTGTCTTGAGTAGATTTATACTCGAATTTATATTGAAATATGTATATTGAATTCATAATTGTAAAACAATTGTGATGTAGTTGGTGTATGTGTATAACATGAAGTACTCAGGCGGCAAGATAATGAAAAGGTTACCGTTTGTTAGACATGTTACGCGCGATGTTCTTGAAAAAATATAGAAGTTGGACATTAGTGTTAGAGGGTTTGGAAGGCAATTTCAGGATAACTTTGAAAATGTTGATGCTGATGATGAAATGATGGATGAAGATCAAATATTGGATGGGCTTAAGCGAGACTATGGGAATGAGGAGGTAAGACATAAAGTTATAATGAAAAATATGATACGTTCTAAATTTCCTGTAAAATATATTTAAACTGTTTAGGTGAAAGCTTAAGATAATTGAAACAATTATTATTTTTAACAGTATTTCTATCAGAATTTTAGTATTCATAACCTGTTATATAATTTTCAGGCTTACGTGGCTGTTATCGAGCATAGATATGGAATAATCTTATCCAAAAAGAAGAATGTTGAAATGGCTTTGCAAGCTGGAATGGAAAAATTCCCTGATAGCTTGATGTTGAAGGAGTAGTACAAAAAAAAATCGTTCAACGAAGTCAAGAATGAAGGAACTATAGGAATGAAAGATAACGAACATGGTTTTGATGCTGATAGTATCAAAGGAGATGACGATGATGGTAATCAAGGTGGAATCTCTCCGGTTAGAGGATTAGTAGTTTATGGGGATAAAAAGGATGATGATGGAGGTTTTAGTACACCTAATGAGGAAAAGGTCGATAATACAGACCATCTAACATGTTCACAATTCTTGGATCATCCTGAAGTGTTGGCAACAACAATTGAAATGAAAGATGAGCCCGCGTTGAACAGTTATAAAAAAGAAAAGAAAAATAAAAAGAAATTTTGGAAATAGTTGCAGTAGGTGTGGAATATGATAACAATGCAAAAAGAGGGAGAAGAGGACCAAAGTTACCTATATATGGAAAATAATTGTTTGTTGAAAGGATTGTTAGAATGGGTGACAAGGTGAAGAAGGATGAGATGGCATTATACAATTCAGTTTTTGCATCAAAAAGAGATTATGGGTAATTGAGATTATATATATATATATATATATATATATATATATATATATATATATATATATATATATATATATATATATAAAATAGTGTTTTGCTTTTAAAACATAGTTTTGTCATTGATTTGATTAAAATTGTTGAGCAGGGAAGAGATACGTATCATTGGGAGCGGTCATGTATTGCATCAATGATTTGCATATCATTTTAAAAGCCACACGTTTATGCATGCTATAATGATTGACTGTTGGACATCATCACTCAACATAATAGAGGAACTAAGGGATGTAGGATCAGTTGCTAGAGTTTTCTTTGATACAAACTTTTTGGTACATATTCATATAAGTTTATTACTAAATAATAATATATGTTTAATTGATTGTTTCATTTATGTATACATGTAGTTGAGATACTTGATGCATCGGTTGTGTACGATAGAACCCAATCATTATTTGATTTGATGCTGAAACTCCATATTAGAAGTCTACCAATTAATCAAAGTCTCAAGGATGTTGGACTGGAAATTTGATTAATAATTATGTTCTATATTATAATATTTATTATACAAATATAGCTTATTGTTATAAATTCTAGTGTATACCAGGTTTTCTTTCCAGTAGTTAAGAAGAGTAAATATTATTTAATATGCTTTGATCCAAGGGTACCCGCCTATTGCATTATAGACCATGTCAACAGAAGAGGCACTGTTGAAGATATATATGGAAGGAAACAAATTCTTGTCGTCAGATTAAGAATTACATTTTAGAATTTTTTATGTGAATTTAATTTTGTGTTGTTAAAACTAAATTGTAATAAATTGATTGTATTGCACGATAGAAAAAATTGCTTGGCAACTATTTGAAGACAGAGAATTACAAAAAATTCAACAACTTTCAACAAAATTAAACCTCGTGTAATGAAATTCACATGGAAAATAGAAAAAGAACGATCAGACTGTGGAGTGTATCTTATGATTCATATGGAGTCGTATATAGCGGAAAGTGAAGGGGGGTTAGGCTTGCGGTTTTACAGGTAAAAAATAAAGTTATGTAATTGCTTTAAATAATTTAAGAATAAAAAACATGGCAAAGCTTATGAAATCTGAATACAAAAGGTATAAAAGTATGTTGGAGAGAGATGCAGAAGCGTATGACAGGCTTGATCCGTTGGAGAAAATGGTTCTGATGAACGAAGTGAAGGAAACTAGGGAGAAGCAGAGACGTGGAAGGTTTCATTTTTAAGATGGGTATTTTATTTTATTAATTAATCATGGTAGTGTTGGATTAGTGTCTAAGTCCATAACTATTTTGGTATGTACTTGACCCGATGGTGCATGGTCCTTTTGGGTTGCCTTCACCAAAGCAACTTGATTGGAGAAATAAATAGAGAGAGAGGTTATTATGATTTATTAATATGTTATAAGAATAATATATTAAAGGAGAAATCATATTGGTTTAATTAATATTGGTCAATAATTAATTAGGAATTAATTTTGTGATCAAGTGTAATTAATTAAACTAGAGGGGCTGTTTTGTAATTATGTGATAGTTACAAAATAAGGTAAGGATTATCTTAAATATAGGGTGAACGAATTTAAGGAGATAATGCCTTAGAATTTGACTAGGATAAGGGTTTCTAAGACTTATCTTATGGTTACTTGGTGGGCAAGCAACTAGATAAGGATAAGGACTAAAACCCTAATCTTTACACCTATATAAACCCCCTAAGGCTCATGAATTCGTTTAAGCCTTCCCAAGAAGTCCTAAGGACGAATTCCTACCTCTCTCCTCTCTCTTTATACTTTCTCCATTTGCTCTTGGTGTTTGTAAGACATTAGAGGAGTGACACTTGTGACTCTAAGCCTTCCAAGTCAATTCAAAGAGGAATTCAGATTGTTATTGCTACATAACAATCAAGGTAATATCTTAAACCTAATTATATGTTAATATCGATTTCCATATGCTAGAATTAGGGTTTATAGTCTTGGATAAAAAGCATCTACAATAGAGAAACCTAGATCCAAGCATTAGGGTTTGTATGAGCATATAGGATGTCTTATGACCAAAACCCATCAGTGGTATCAGAGTCTAGGATGGTTTCAATTGTATTGATGCATTGTATATCTAAAAAATTCGATTTTTTGCTGTTCTAGAGGCTGGACTCGCCGAGTCCATAGCTGAACTCGCCGAGTCCAGGGTGACTCGACGAGTCCAGGCTTGACTCGACGAGTCAACTCGTCAAATAGTGCTTATCTCAGGTTTTCTTGCAGTTTTTGCTTATGGATAGTTACCTTATCATGTTAGATCAATATTAATTCAATTATTTGATATATTTGACTATAATTTTGATCTAATTGAAGATATTTATCAATTAATAAGATAATTGTTTCCTTATATGATAATTGATTAATTATTTTGAGTAAATTGATAAATTGTTTTGCAAGAAATCATTAAATAAATCAAATATGGATAATTATGTGATTAAGTGTTAATTTGAATTATTTGTTATTTGATCCTTGTTGTTATGAAAAGTTTCATATTTCCCCCTTTAGGTTTTATAGTTTAAATTTGAACCCAAAAGTTTTGTAGTTTTGAAATTTAAATAGTTAAAACCCTAATGTTTTGAAAAAGGTTTCAAAACTTGCCCTCAAGTTTTGGAATTTAAATTTTGATTAATTGTTTAATTGTGATATATATTCTAAACCCTAATGTTTTGAAATGTTTCAAAATTTTCCCTCAAGTTTTGGAATTTAAAAGTTGATTAAAAGTTAATTAGGAATGTTAAATTCTAAAACCATAGAAATGTTTTGAAAAGTTCAAATCACTCCCTTATGGCTTTATTAATTGATTAAGGTGTATAATTAAAAGAGATTTAATAAATCCATAAAAGTTTAGGTTTACAATTTAATTGAATTAAAAGTATAATTGTTAAATTTGATCACCTAATATTTTAAAAGTGTAAAATGCACCCTATACTATATATAACATTAGAAGTCTAATATTATATATATGTATGAGTAAAAGTCAGTCTTACCGTTAGTAGGCCTCATTCACGAAGCTGGTCTATAAAGGGTGATTAAGGAAATTGCCTATAATATGGCGATTGAATGGGTATCTACTCTTACCCACCGCACTCTTGACTAGTGGAGGGTCGTTAGCCGAACGGGTAGGATAGGACGAAACCTTCCATTATAAGTATAATGAAATACAAAAGTAACTAAATGTTTTACAAATTCCCAATCTTAGTTACTTAGGCAAAGTGAATTCATGCAATTCCATGAAATTACACTTTGTGCCCTTGCGAAGACGTTAGTGGAGCGTGTGTGGTTTACCGACACACTAAATGGTTCTAAGCAAAAGTAGCAAAGGGTGACTCAATGTTTTTCATAGTTCGGTGGAGCGTGTGTGGTTTACTGGCACATCGAATAGGTGACTGTAACATGTGAGGGCACCATGTAACTTTGCATGGTTATTCACACCCGCTTTGTGATCCTCGGCATCCCAGTCACAAATAAGAGGGGCATATCAAGAATTAAATATTCCATTGAAATGTTCAATGAATCTCAAAGGATATAGGAGTTTTCATAGATTTAAAACTTAAATTTCTTTTTCGTTTTTCATGGTGGAAATTAGTGAATCGTCATTCACTTACCTTCAAATATTCTGCAACTAGATTACAGCATCCCTTTTCTAGGTTGTAGCGTATTGTGTTGGGTTCTAGCCTTGGTATCTCATTTGGGTGATTTACTAAGGGCTCAATCGATCAACGAACTTGAATTTGTTTTCTCCCGTTTTGTAGATGTCAAAGTTCGACAACTATGGTCTTCCCAAATCTTGTGGAACAAGCATTCCACATGAAGATGATATTTCACGATTCGATCGAGGAACAAGAAATCATGCTTCACTTCTTCCTCCTCCTCCTCCAATTATTCTCCCTAACCCACAAGATTGTAAAAATTGAAAGGTTCAATATCACTCAAGCCCTTTTGGCAAGTAAACATAAAGAAGGAAAGTCGGTGTGTGCACACGTCTTAGGGATGAAGTCACACATTGATAAGTTAAGAATGATGGGATCCATTGTCGGTGAAGAGATGGCTATTGATTGGGTTCTTCAGTCACTTCCTAACTCGTATAGTGAGTTCGTAAGAGAGTAGTATATGATGAACCACGACGTGACCCTTATTGATCTCACCTATATGCTTATTGCTGCTGAACCAGCAATGGTTTGGCGCAATAGAAAAGCAAAGTTGATTGGTGAATCTGCCTTCAAGACCTCTATGGATATAGACAATGGCAATGAAATACATGCAATGATCGAAAAGTTTGATCATAAGAGAAAGGCGATGTTTGAAGTAGTTCCATGTGTTGTTCCTAAAGAGTCAATTTGCTTTTATTGCCAAGAGAAGGGGCATTGGAGACGAAGTTCCCCTATTTACCTAAGAGATCTAAGAGATGGGAGAGTCAAAAGTATGACTACGCTTCAGGTAAAATCCACTATCTAACTCCGTTAAGTTCCTATTAATTGATTCTTAATACATGATGTGATAAGATTGCATTTGAATGTTTTGCAGGATCGGTGAAAAGAAAGGAAGCTTGATAAGAGAGCAAGATGAATCTAATCACAAGAGATGGATCTCGATCGCATGGACTTGAAGATTGGATTTTGAGCTTAGATAGTTATGATAGAAATTTTCCTTTTACATAGTTTTCAATAGATTTTGCATTGTAAGGACAAATGTTTTTCCGCTGCTTTTATAAATAAAATAAATTTTGACTTATTTATTTGTTTACTTCCTTGCAATGAAATCGTTATGAAAATTGATGTTTCCATATTTCTACAATGAATGGATATGATTCTTAGTTATGTTATTTATGGAAAAGTCAAGAATTTACCAAATAGAGAGAGTTTCTCATCGCCCAAATTTCAATTGGACAGAAATTTGGAATCACGCAACTTGGTTGCATGATGAATGAGAAATTTCATATTTGGAAATTAGACTAATTCGCTGACAAAGTGTCAAGTAAAGGACTAGAAGACCGAGTACACAAGGTTATGTGTTGATCAAGTTCACCACAAGAGTAACAAAGATATTCATCATGATTTACTAGAAGTTTAGTAAATATGATTATACTTATAAGATAAAGTGTAATTCGGAATTGATTAAAAAGGTTTAAATCAATAGCAAAACGAATAAGAAGAATCAAGTAGGCAGAAAGATAAAAGTTTCTCCATTCTAAGAAGGGAGAGTACCTTTTATGCTTTATGATAGGTCTTTATGATTAAGAACCATATCTTAATTAATCATCTAAGTGAGTCTTCGTACAATTGTATGTCTATGTAGAGGAATCAAGAATTGAAGAAATGGTTAAATCAAGAAGTCAATCATACTTCGTTCCAAAAACAAGTCTTAGAGTTAAGATTGTGACAATGAGTGACAAGTATTAAAAGGTTTATAACGTTCATAAAATGTGGAAAGTTGTGATGTCTTGGATAAGACAAAGACCAATTAGGACCATTTTATGAAGTGTTTTGATAAAAAAAAAAACTACACTAACTCTTGAATATTTGTTTTGTCAAGAAATGGTTATTGACAAGAGAATCTTATATGTCAAGGAGTTAGTGGGAGTCTTAATGGTCTTGAAAGGTTTCAAGAACAAGTCAAATAAACCTTATCAATCATCACTAGCACACGAGTTGAGGTTTACAACCTATCGTGTTGACATTATTTTCTTTCTGTGTTGTTCCAATTGAGTTAATTATGCATGTAAGTCCTATGAGTTCTCATTTTGAATGCATAAAAGGCAAAGCACCTTAATCAATGAAAGGTACATTGATAGGAAAAAGTGAGCTGCTTAACTACTTGGAAGACGTGGTGGACAGCTGTGCTACCATAAGGCAAGAAATCAAGATTAAGAAAGTTCGATCCATATGAGTTTAAATTTGTCGTAAACTCTGTTTTTAACAAATTCACATGGATAGGAACAAATACACCGCTTTAAATCTAAGTGTCATAAGATTTCATCCCTCATGAAAATGATTGTAAGGAAATGCTTTCACTAAGAAATATTTTAAGAAGATAGTGATTGTAAAGTTGCATTCTCGAATTCAATTATGGTTATAGTATCCCTTTCCATGATTTGAATTGTGAGGTTTGGCAATTAGTCTTAATTGTTTAGACACACATATGAACTATCAAAGGCAAAGGTGTATAAGTTTAAGAGGCCTTGATAAAAGATTATCAAAGCACTAAGTATTAGAAACATGAACTTAAGAAATTCAATAATTATTGTTTTTCTGAAAGTTAAGATGTTTATGAATACATGTCGAAGCTAGTGGGAGCATAAGTGTTATGTTTTATAGTAATCATCATGATAGTGGGAGCATAAAAGTTATGATTGTATGATTATTATGGAAAGTATTGCAAGTTGACAATATTAACTATAGAAAAACAAGAGTTATACCTTGCAAAGTCGTAAGGGTTGTAAAGTTGTTTTGCTATAATTAAGGGAGAGAATATTATGCTTCATTTCAAATCTAAAGGCTTAGGTTGAGAAATGTTAATAAATTTAGTCAAAGGTACATAGTGTGTTCTTAAAATTTCAATTATGATTACGGAATTCCTTTTCCCAATTCGAATTTTGAGAACATAGCAAATAAAACATTGTGCATCGTGTCTCATACGCTTCAGGTATAGGATCGATTGCAAATGCTTTAATGTTTGACCATTCTAAAATTTTCCAAATGTCTAGCGCATTTAGAAGGAAAAGGGACTAGAATTGGTTTTGACTAAAATAATTAAACAACTATCAAAGGACAATCCAAAGTTCGACAAGGATTGGTTGCTTGTGAGTAGTTGGAAGCATGGTATTGAATGGACCATATCGACATTATTATGAATAGATAAGATTCTATTAAGAATAAGTTGTCATATGGAAAATATGGAAGCATGTCCATATTGGGAATTGAATATTGAAAATCTATGTCTGGATTAGAAACTTTTATGCAAAAGGATGTTCAAAGGAATGTACTTTGAGTGAGAGACATCATATCTAAGGAATTGTCTTGTAACAATCTCCGTTAGAGGAATTTGTAATATCATTGGCAATAGTCTTTGTGACTTTGGTGCAATGATATTACGAAAGGATTGTTGCATAGAATGTTAGAATCTAGCATATTCTATAAGTAGCAAGAATTTGATATTCTTTCACTTATGAAAAAGGATTTGGAGTTGTGAAATGAGAATGATTGGAAATGTGCTCAATTTAGTCTATTTCACAAAGTAAGAACCATAGGTAAACATTGTGTGCATGCTAGGAGCATGGGACAAGTGTAATAATTCAAGTAAGAAGTTGATTACCCGAAACGGCAAATAATGAGTAATCGATATGGTGATAAATAAAAGGAGTTTTATTTATACTCAAAGGTTTGAGGCCATATGGGATTAGTATTATTCTTGTGTTTCACTTTGCATGTTTTGACTTCCAGAATAATTGAGTTTATTAAGAATAATCGAATTATTCAAACGGGCCACAGTCATTCATATGTTGGAAGTAGATATGAATGAAGACTGTCGTGAATTGGTGTGTGGATTGTCTAAAAGAGTATTAGACATAAGCAAATGTTTGATGCAACGTTCATGAGTGCTTATGAATATGAGTTTGAGCATTGGATTAAACCCACACTCACTTGGATCACTCCATGAATTGTATCACGAGTGATTGGTGAGACGATAACATCTTATATTCTTGAAACCGAGATGTGTGAGTTGTATCTTGCTAATCGGTTGCACATTGATAATATGTAAATGCACTAGTAACTTGGTGTTATAAAACATATTGTTGTGTGTGATTTGGTTAGTAAGTGCAACCAAGCATTGTATCAAAGTTTATTCGTTCCTTTTATCCAAAGAAGGATAAAAGCGATATCTTTTGGGCCCCTCGATGGTTTAGTGATGACAAACGTAAATGCTCGGCTGGTCTAGGGCTAATTTCATTTGTTCGATTAGTCAGTCGTCATAAATCGGAAATCGAGAAATAGTACAAAGAGAATGATTAGAAATCATGTCTTACGATATCTAGAATGGAGGAATATATGATCCCTTATCTAAGGACATGCGTATTTGATAGAATCAGAGTTGACAGCGGCTTTGGAAAGCTACGATTGCAGATCAGGATCTGAAGTCATACGCAGAATAGTTATTAGACTTATCCAAGTGGGAGACTGTTGGATTAGTGTCTAAGTCCATAACTATTTTGGTATGTACTTGACCCAATGGTGCATGGTCCTTTTGGGTTGCCTTCACCAAAGCAACTTGATTGGACAAATAAATAGAGAGAGAGGTTATTATGATTTATTAATATGTTATAAGAATAATATATTAAAGGAGAAATCATATTTGTTTAATTAATATTGGTCAATAATTAATTAGGAATTAATTTTGTGATCAAGTGTAATTAATTAAACTAGAGGGGCTGTTTTGTAATTATGTGATAGTTACAAAAGAAGGTAAGGATTATCTTAAATATAGGGTGAACGAATTTAAGGAGATAATGCCTTAGAATTTTACTAGGATAAGGGTTTCTAAGACTTATCTTATGGTTACTTGGTGGGCAAGCAACTAGATAAAGATAAGGACTAAAACCCTAATCTTTACACCTATATAAACCCCCTAAGGCTGATGAATTTGTTTAAGCCTTCCCAAGAAGTCCTAAGGATGAATTCCTACCTCTCTCCTCTCTTTTTATACTTTCTCCATTTGCTCTTGGTGTTTTAAGCCATTAGAGGAGTGATACTTGTGACTCTAAGCCTTCCAAGTCAAATCAAAGAGGAATTAGGATTGTTATTGCTACATAACAATCAAGGTAATATCTTAAACCTAATTATATGTTAATATCGATTTCTATATGCTAGAATTAGGGTTTATAGTCTTGGATTCAAAGCATGTACAATAGAGAAACCTAGATCCAAGCATTAGGGTTTGTATGAGCATATAGGATATCTTATGACCAAAACCCATCAAGTAGAATGGTTTATTTTGAAAGACTTATGGTAACATGTTCTATTTTCGTCTAGTTATCTTTGTATGGGAAACTATTGGAAGACTTATGTTTTGATGTTTTATTTTGTTCTAGTTGTATTTGTTTGGGAAACATTAGAATGTTAATGATGTTTGTTCTAGTTGTCTTTGTTTCAGAAACATTAGAAAATGAATGATGTTTGTTATAGTTGTCTTTGTTCAGGAAACATTAGATTGTGAATGATGTTGGAATGTGTTTATAGATATAAAAATTATCAAAGTAAGTAATGTGTTGAAGTTCAAAATGTTTGAAATTCATGTTTCGCAAAAATGAAAATAATAAGATTAGAGTTAAAAGATAGTTGTGATTATATATGTAAGTTATGGTTTTCAAGTATTTAATTATGATATGCCATTGTTCTAGAAAATTGAAAATAGTTATAATACATGTATGAATTGATAAAATTCTTATTCGTACAAGTTGTGAAAGAATTCCAGTATATCGGAAAAAGTTAAATTATGTTGGAATGTTTAAAGGTTATATTCTTTCATGTTTGATCAAAGTTTATAATTACAAATTATTATAATGAAAATATATGGATATTATGTTTGTGTGTTCTGTAATAATATTTTTTTAAAGGGTCTTAAAAGTATAAAGTAACCAAATGATATGCCAGTGTTCTGGAAGAATGAATATAATTTCAAATATATTGAAATTTTGTTTATGAATTTGTAGGTTCTGATATGACATTGTTCTGTAAGAATTGAAATGAATAGTATAAAGTTAAATTCTATTGGAATTTGATATTGTGTTGTTGAAAAAATATGTGGGAAATAGTATGATTTTGATCATAAAAAATTCCTATGGAAATTAATGATTATACATGATCATGGTGTTGGTGTAATACGCTTGGATAAAGAATGATAACAAAGTATGCAATAGTGCATAACCATATATAATATTTATATTAAAGACTCACGAAATTGAAATCAATGCCACATCTAAATGTGAAACAAAAATGTTACTGTAATATAAAAATTTACAAAACCTATATATAAATCAGTCTACTTAGGCACTTTTTAAGAGGACAATTTTGTTTATCATGGTTAGTAGTCTGTTTACATGAAGCACACTTTATCTTAGGCTTCAAACTTACTTTTTGCAGCATTTATTTTTTGATTTTAATCTCTTACCACGACGGCTGGTTCCTTTATTACGAATATCTGATGGATTCTCAATGTCGGACACGTCATTAGGTAAGTCTACACGTATAATCTGGTTGTAGAATGATTCTCTTCATGGCATCTTGGGGGCTAGACAATCATCTACAAATTGTTTTTTCAACTTATTCAGCTCTTCAAGGTATGACTTTAACTTTCATGCATCATGGCTCAAAAATGAAATACAACGGTCTACATTTGAAACAATTTCAATAGTAGTCATGTCAGAATTTCAGTCACCATAGAATTAGAGAAACGCCTATTAAGCAATCTTGTTGGAATAACATCCTGATGCTAACGTCTTATAATGTATTCTTTAGGAATTTGTTCAATATTGTAGAACTTAAACACATAGAATATGCGCCTACACAAAAGACTGACATGTTCAAAATGCATGCAGGTACACTGGAATGAACCCTCTATTTTTTAGTGGGTAACCAGGAACATGCATGATAGTATATGACTATTTGTTAGAAATACTTATTATTGATTAAAAATAAATGATTATATAATGAAGTAACAACATATCGTGTATTGGGTATCCTTTATAAGACATTCGTAATAGTATTCGTCAAGTTTGTCATCAACAACAGGACTTGATGGTTGCATTGTGTTTATGTTCTATTGCTTATCCAATACAATAATATTGTGAATACCATTGCATGAAGTAACACTCATTTGGAAAAAAAGTATTATCAGAATCTAATATCTCTTTCTAAACCTGACAAAATATTTTACGAGTGTAGACCCTTGAAGCATGTGGTTCGATTGGATTAGATGTGATGAATCTAGGTACTGTTGTAGTAGTGTTAAAGTCATTGACAAATTGATTACGTCTTTGATGTTCCATAACACCCTCAAATGTCATTATAAACATTTAAAGATAAGTACTGGTAAGGGTGTTGTTATGAAACGACCAATTTTGGCCTTCAGACAATGATGTAGTTCTCATAAGACCAGACATTTGTATGTCCTTGAAAAATGTAGGTACCCAATGTCTCCACAACCCATACATCTGTTTCATCCACTTGTTATTTGAATGTTAAACTCATCTAAACAAGATTTCCATGCGTTATCAAAATCATGTGGTTCCATATTAGAATTCCAAATTATAGAGTGAAAATTCTTCTGAAAAGTTGTGTTTGTGGCTAGTTGGGATGTTATCTGAATAAAAATACATAAAATCCCTTTTAGTAAAATATAAGAATGTACGTGTATGTTGTATAAAGCAGACGAATATTATAATCATGTATTATATTAGAGTTATGTTAAATCATTCTATCATAATTACATTATAGAAATTCTGTCTCAATACTGGTAGATATATTATTCTAACAAAATTTTATTCTGAGAGAAAGATATGTATTAAGAAGATAAACCTATTAACAATATTTCGGTAAGAAAATATTCACCTTGTTTGGGAAATTTTTTGTAATATGGCACATACAAAACCTACGTAATGACATTGGACAAACTTTATTTGCAACTTTGTTTAAAGCTAGATCTTGATCTGTAAGAACAAGAATAGGTTGTTTTTTAAATGCTTTCAAGCATGCTCTAAGTAGCCAAGAATAAGAACTACCATCTTCTCTACTCAAAAGTCCAACACCAAAAGTTATAAATTTTTTATGGTTATCTATCCCAGTGAATGGTATGAAAACCATATCATATATGTTTTAAAATAATAAAATTAGTTACCGTTATTAGAAGTAATAAACAAATTGTGATAACATTACAAAATTAAAAAATACTTATTTATGTTGAATGTGGCATCAAGGGATACAACGTCTCCAAAAGCATTGTACTTATACTTTGCGGTTTCATCAGCCCAAAAAAGTGCATCCAATTTTTTTGGATGACTTTAAACTCGAAAGAAAAAGTTGGGATATTTTTTTCCTTTCCAGAATCTTCACTACAAGGAATTTTGCATCCGTGGAACCTATGTAAGAATTGAGATTTCTTGTATTGTTCTTGAAATCGGAAACTAAACCACCTTGAATGTCACCTCGAATGTCAGACCCACCCTAAAGTCCGATATACAATCTATGTGCTCTTGAGGCACCAATATTTTGCTTTGATAAGTTGTGAATAAACATCTTCTAAGAGTAATCGAGTTTCCTCTTTGTACGAGACAAAAACATGTTGTCCTTACCAAACAACTCATGATTAGGTTGTTTGACAAAATCATCAACAATATATTAATTAGTACCATGTAGTAGAATAAAAATAATTTTTGCTTTGCATTCGCACCTAAATGAGTATTTCCTTCTTTGAAACTTATTATGTTGAGCATCTACAATATCCACTTTAGCGGTTATTGGTTTACCTTCCCAATTGCATATCAAATGTCGTTGTGTGATAATGTCGGATTTTGTTATTTTAATTGTTCCAAGCCTGACATCAAAACCTGCTTCTGATGCATAATTTTTATACAGTGATAATGCGGCACCATATTATTCAACGATTGAATCGATTTTAGGGTTAGTGTGCTCCAAAACAACAGGAATCCAATAAGACGAGCCACCAGGAGAAGCATAATCATGTGTAACAAGAGATTGTTTTGCATAAAAAAAAGATTAAATTATATACCACATAATACATACAAAGTTAATCAAATAATGTTTTCGATGTGCAAATTGCAAACAATCACAACTAATTTATTTAGTTTTCTAAAATATTTTGTTATTGGTGTACTAACCTTTCTGTAAATCAATGTTATCATCAGCTATAGTATCATCTGCCTCATCATCCATGAAGTCATTTTTGTTTTCTACATCTTTTAAATAGAATAAGTGTAATAGACAAATAGATATATAAAAAACAAATAAATAATTACAATACATCACCTGGGTTATGATTACTACAATCACCGAAATGATAGTCATAATTTTCATCAATATGATTTTGAAGTGTTCTAATGGATCATCATCTTTGTAAGTGCAAGTTTTGCCATATTGTAAATAACAATATACAAGTTCAACATTATTGTTATAAAAATTAACAAGTAGAAAAACTTATAAAGATAGATCACCTATATTTAGATTGCTATTCTCGCCTATTTCAAAATCGATATTATATAGAGAATCATGATCAGCTAACCCGAAATCTTCATCATCGTCTGCATAATCAATAGGATATTCATGTTGGTCATGAATATGATCGTCACTAGTGGATACTATATCATCCATAAGATAATTTACAGCACGATTTAACACCAAATGATTAAAGGAAGCAAAATAAATTAAATCTTCTAAACGTTGAGCCAATTAAGTATAGATTAAAAAATGAGAAATTGTATAATTAATATGTAACTAAAAAGGCGTGATATTTGCATTCATTGATATCAATGATTTTTTTTTTTTAACTTTTAGAAACATTGTAAAGATAAGAATCAACATAAAATCCTATTATTGATCATGATATTGTTAATATTTAACAAATGCATGTTCCAAAGAAAATACATTCTAAAGATAAGACTTTACAAATTATCATCTTCCATAGATTTGACTTTACAATTTTTTAATCAGAAAACTATAATAAAAAAAATTTAATTTGTATGAATTTACGTATAATTACTGATTAATTATGGCATAAAGGCATATACTAAGAAAACAATGATGATACAAGTCTCTTATTCTGTCATAATAGGTGGAACAAGAATTACATTAAATGA